>NC_092343.1:225740000-226480000 GCF_046630445.1 Rutidosis leptorrhynchoides
TTAATTACATGATATATAACTAATCATCATATGTTTTAATATATATACAAATGATATAGGTTCGTGAATCCAAGGCCAAACCTGCATTGTTCAATATCGTCATATGTATTTTTACTACAAAATACATTATTGTGAGTTTCATTTGCTCCCTTTTTAAATGCTTTTGCAATATATATTTTTGGGACTGAGAATACATGCGCTGCTTTTACAAATGCTTTACGAAATAGACACAAGTACTTAAAATTACATTCTATGGTTGGATTATTAAACCGAATATCACCCTTCAAGTCTGGTAACCTAAGAATTTAGGGAAATGGCCTTTGATTGACGCGAATCCTAAAGATAGATCTATGGACCTTGACAAGTCCCATTCGGGGTATGAATGCTTTAGTACTTCGAGATTATTATACAGACGAGAGGTTCTGTTTTGGGGATATTCTATGCATTAAGTTAACGTCGGTTACCAGGTGGTCAATCCATATGAATGATTTTTATCTCTATGCAGTTTGCGAAATGCCTGATATGAGATGTGTATTTATTAGAAATGAAAATCTTGTGGTCTATTAAAATGATGGAAATGAATGTTTATGATAAACTAACGAACTCACCAACCTTTTGGTTGACACTTGAAAGCATGTTTATTCTCAGGTATGAAAGAAATCTTCCGCTGTGCATTTGCTCATATTAGAGATATTACTTGGAGTCATTCATGACATATTTCAAAAGACGTTGCATTCGAGTCATTGAGTTCATCAAGATTATTACTAAGTCATTTATAGATTGGATATATTATGAAATGGTATGCATGCCGTCAACTTTCGATGTAATGAAAGATTGTCTTTTCAAAAATGAATGCAATGTTTGTAAAATGTATCATATAGAGGTCAAGTACCTCGGAATGTAACCAACTATTGTGAATCGTTTATAATGTATATGAACGGGTCATTTCAATATTCGCCGACGATATTGTCTTAGTTTCGGATTCCCAGGATGAGCTTAACAGAAGGCTAGAGAAATGGAGGATCGCCCTAGAATCAAATGGCCTACGGATTAGCAGACTTAAATCGGAGTACCTTAGATGCGATTTCAAGACGAGCGAAGAGGAACAAAAGGATATAGTGGATGTCCGAATTGGGGACCAGACTTTACCTCCACGAGAGTCCTTTAGATATTTAGGCTCGATGCTTCACAAATCAGGGAGGATAGATGAGGACGTGTTGAAATGTCCCGTTCTTATTGGTTAAAAACGTTCCATATTAATTGATTTCGTTGCGAGGTTTTGACCTCTATATGAGACATTTTTCAAAGACTGCATTCATTTTAAAACAAACCATAACCTTTATTTCATCAATAAAGGTTTAAAAAGCTTTACGTAGATTATCAAATAATGATAATCTAAAATATCATGTTTACACACGACCATTACATAATGGTTTACAATACAAATATGTTACAACAAAATAAGTTTCTTGAATGCAGTTTTTACACAATATCATACAAGCATGGACTCCAAATCTCGTCCTTATTTAAGTATGCGACAGCGGAAGCTCTTAATAATCACCTGAGAATAAACATGCTTAAAACGTCAACAAAAATGTTGGTGAGTTATAGGTTTAACCTATATATATCAAATCATAATAATAGACCACAAGATTTCATATTTCAATACACATCCCATACATAGAGATAAAAATCATTCATATGGTGAACACCTGGTAACCGACATTAACAAGATGCATATATAAGAATATCCCCATCATTCCGGGACACCCTTCGGATATGATATAAATTTCGAAGTACTAAAGCATCCGGTACTTTGGATGGGGTTTGTTAGGCCCAATAGATCTATCTTTAGGATTCGCTTCAATTAGGGTGTCTGTTCCCTAATTCTTAGATTACCAGACTTAATAAAAAGGGGCATATTCGATTTCGATAGTTCAACCATACAATGTATTTTCACGTACTTGTGTCTATTTTGTAAATCATTTATAAAACCTGCATGTATTCTCATCCCAAAAATATTAGATTTTAAAAGTGGGACTATAACTCACTTTCACAGATTTTTACTTCGTCGAGAAGTAAGACTTGGCCACTGGTTGATTCACGAACCTATAACAATATATACATATATATCAAAGTATGTTCAAAATATATTTACAACACTTTTAATATATTTTGATGTTTTAAGTTTATTAAGTCAGCTGTCCTCGTTAGTAACCTACAACTAGTTGTCCACAGTTAGATGTACATAAATAAATCGATAAATATTATCTTGAATCAATCCATGACCCAGTGTATATGTATCTCAGTATTGATCACAACTCAAACTATATATATTTTGGAATCAACCTCAACCCTGTATAGCTAACTCCAACATTCACATATAGAGTGTCTATAGTTGTTCCGAAATATATATATAGATGTGTCGACATGATAGGTCGAAACATTGTATACGTATCTATGGTATCTCAAGATTACATAATATACAATACAAGTTGATTAAGTTATGGTTGGAATAGATTTGTTACCAATTTTCACGTAGCTAAAATGAGAAAAATTATCCAATCTTGTTTTACCCATAACTTCTTCATTTTAAATCCGTTTTAAGTGAATCAAATTGCTATGGTTTCATATTGAACTCTATTTTATGAATATAAATAGAAAAAGTATAGGTTTATAGTCAGAAAAATAAGTTACAAGTCGTTTTTGTAAAGGTAGTCATTTCAGTCGAAAGAACGACGTCTAGATGACCATTTTAGAAAACATACTTCCACTTTGAGTTTAACCATAATTTTTGGATATAGTTTCATGTTCATAATAACAATCATTTTCTCAGAATAACAACTTTTAAATCAAAGTTTATCATAGTTTTTAATTAACTAACCCAAAACAGCCCGCGGTGTTACTACGACGGCGTAAATCCGGTTTTACGGTGTTTTTCGTGTTTCCAGGTTTTAAATCATTAAGTTAGCATATCATATAGATATAGAACATGTGTTTAGTTGATTTTAAAAGTCAAGTTAGAAGGATTAACTTTTGTTTGCGAACAAGTCTAGAATTAACTAAACTATGTTCTAGTGAATACAAGTTTAAACCTTCGAATACGATAGCTTTATATGTATGAATTGAATGATGTTATGAACATCATTACTACCTTAAGTTCCTTGGATAAACCTACTGAAAAATATAAAAATGGATCTAGCTTCAACGGATCCTTGGATGGCTCGAAGTTCTTGAAGCAGAATCATGACACGAAAACAAGTTCAAGTAAGATCATCACTTGAAATAAGATTGTTATAGTTATAGAAATTGAACCAAAGTTTGAATATGATTATTCCTTGTATTAGAATGATAACCTACTGTAAGAAACAAAGATTTCTTGAGGTTGGATGATCACCTTACAAGATTGGAAGTGAGCTAGCAAACTTGAAAGTATTCTTGATTTTATGTAACTAGAACTTGTAGAATATATGAAGAACACTTAGAACTTGAAGATAGAACTTGAGAGAGATCAATTAGATGAAGAAAATTAAAGAATGAAAGTTTTTGTAGGTGTTTTTGGTCGTTGGTGTATGGATTAGATATAAAGGATACGTAATTTTGTTTTCATGTAAATAAGTCATGAATGATTACTCATAATTTTGTAATTTTATGAGATATTTCATGCTAGTTGCCAAATGATGGTTCCCACATGTGTTAGGTGACTCATATAGACTGCTAAGAGCTGATCATTGGAGTGTATATACCAATAGTACATACATCTAAAAGCTGTGTATTGTACGAGTACGAATACGGGTGCATACGAGTAGAATTGTTGATGAAACTGAACGAGGATATAATTGTAAGCATTTTTGTTAAGTAGAAGTATTTTGATAAGTGTATTGAAGTCTTTCAAAAGTGTATAAAAACATATTAAAACACTACATGTATATACATTTTAACTGAGTCGTTAAGTCATCGTTAGTCGTTACATGTAAGTGTTGTTTTGAAACCTTTAGGTTAACGATCTTGTTAAATGTTGTTAACCCAATGTTTATAATATAAAATGAGATTTTAAATTATTATATTATCATGATATTATCATGTATGAATATCTCTTAATATGATATATATACATTAAATGTCTTTACAACGATAATCGTTACATATATGTCTCGTTTAAAAATCATTAAGTTAGTAGTCTTGTTTTTACTTATGTAGTTCATTGTTAATATACTTAATGATATGTTTACTTATCATAGTATCATGTTAACTATATATATATCCATATATATGTCATCATATAGTTTTTACAAGTTTTAACGTTCGTGAATCACCGGTCAACTTGGGTGGTCAATTGTCTATATGAAACATATTTCAATTAATCAAGTCTTAGCAAGTTTGATTTCTTAACATATTGGAAACATTTAATCATGTAAATATCAATCTCAATTAATATATATAAACATGGAAAAGTTCGGGTCACTACAGTACCTACTAGTTAAATAAATTTCGTCCCGAAATTTTAAGCTGTTGAAGGTGTTGACGAATCTTCTGGAAATAGATGTGGGTATTTCTTCTTCATCTGATCTTCACGCTCCCAGGTGAACTCGGGTCCTCTACGAGCATTCCATCGAACCTTAACAATTGGTATCTTGTTTTGCTTAAGTCTTTTAACCTCACGATCCATTATTTCGACGGGTTCTTCGATGAATTGAAGTTTTTCGTTGATTTGGATTTCATCTAACGGAATAGTGAGATCTTCTTTAACAAAACATTTCTTCAAATTCGAGACGTGGAAAGTGTTATGTACAGCCGTGAGTTGTTGAGGTAACTCAAGTCGGTAAGCTACTGGTCCGACACGATCAATAATCTTGAATGGTCCATTATACCTTGAATTTAATTTCCCTCGTTTACCAAATCGAACAATGCCTTTCCAAGGTGCAACTTTAAGCATGACCATCTCTCCAATTTCAAATTCTATATCTTTTCTTTTAATGTCAGCGTAGCTCTTTTGTCGACTTTGGGCGGTTTTCAACCGTTGTTGAATTTGGATGATCTTCTCGGTAGTTTCTTGTATAATCTCTGGACCCGTAATCTGTCTATCCCCCACTTCACTCCAACAAATCGGAGACCTGCACTTTCTACCATAAAGTGCTTCAAACGGCACCATCTCAATGCTTGAATGGTAGCTGTTGTTGTAGGAAAATTCTGCTAACGGTAGATGTCGATCCCAACTGTTTCCGAAATCAATAACACATGCTCGTAGCATGTCTTCAAGCGTTTGTATCGTCCTTTCGCTCTGCCCATCAGTTTGTGGATGATAGGCAGTACTCATGTCTAGACGAGTTCCTAATGCTTGCTGTAATGTCTGCCAGAATCTTGAAATAAATCTGCCATCCCTATCAGAGATAATAGAGATTGGTATTCCATGTCTGGAGACGACTTCCTTCAAATACAGTCGTGCTAACTTCTCCATCTTGTCATCTTCTCTTATTGGCAGGAAATGTGCTGATTTGGTGAGACGATCAACTATTACCCAAATAGTATCAAAACCACTTGCAGTCCTTGGCAATTTAGTGATGAAACCCATGGTAATGTTTTCCCATTTCCATTCCGGGATTTCGGGTTGTTGAAGTAGACCTGATGGTTTCTGATGCTCAGCTTTGACCTTAGAACACGTCAAACATTCTCCTACGTATTTAGCAACATCGGCTTTCATACCGGGCCACCAAAAATGTTTCTTGAGATCCTTGTACATCTTCCCCGTTCCAGGATGTATTGAGTATCTGGTTTTATGAGCTTCTCTAAGTACCATTTCTCTCATATCTCCAAATTTTGGTACCCAAATCCTTTCAGCCCTATACCGGGTTCCGTCTTTCCGAATATTAAGATGCTTCTCCGATCCTTTGGGTATTTCATCCTTTAAATTTCCCTCTTTTAAAACTCCTTGTTGCACCTCCTTTATTTGAGTAGTAAGGTTATTATGAATCATTCTATTCATAGATTTTACTCGAATGGGTTCTCTGTCCTTCCTGCTCAAGGCATCGGCTACCACATTTGCCTTCCCCAGGTGGTAACGAATCTCAAAGTCGTAATCATTCAATAATTCAATCCACCTACGCTGCCTCATATTCAGTTATTTCTGATTAAATATGTGTTGAAGACTTTTGTGGTCTGTATATATAATACTTTTGACCCCATATAAGTAGTGCCTCCAAGTCTTTAATGCAAAAACAACCGCGCCTAATTCCAAATCATGCGTCGTATAATTTTGTTCATGAATCTTTAATTGTCTAGACGCATAAGCAATCACCTTCGTTCGTTGCATTAATACACAACCGAGACCTTGCTTTGATGCGTCACAATAAATCACAAAATCATCATTCTCTTCAGGCAATGACAATATAGGTGCCGTAGTTAGATTTTTCTTCAATAACTGAAACGCTTTCTCTTGTTCATCATTCCATTCAAATTTCTTCCCTTTATGCGTTAATGCAGTCAAGGGTTTTGCTATTCTGGAAAAGTCTTGGATGAACCTTCTGTAGTAACCAGCTAGTCCTAAAAACTGGCGTATGTGTTTTGGAGTTTTCGGGTTTCCCACTTTTCAACAGTTTCTATCTTTGCCGGATCCACCTTAATACCTTCTTTGTTCACTATGTAACCGAGGAATTGAACTTCTTCCAACCAAAATGCACACTTTGAAAACTTAGCGTACAATTCTTCCTACCTCAATACTTCTAACACCTTTCTCAAATGTTCTCCGTGTTCTTGGTCATTCTTTGAGTAAATAAGTATGTCATCAATGAAAACAATGACAAACTTGTCAAGGTATGGTCCACACACTCGGTTCATAAGGTCCATGAACACATCTGGTGCATTAGTTATACCAAACGGCATGACCATAAACTCGTAATGACCGTAACGTGTTCTGAAAGCAGTCTTTGGAATATCATCTTCTTTCACCCGCATTTGATGATACCCGGAACGTAAGTCAATCTTTGAATAAACAGACGAGCCTTGTAGTTGATCAAATAAGTCATCGATTCTCGGTAGTGGGTAGCGGTTCTTGATGGTAAGTTTGTTCAACTCTCGGTAGTCGATACACAACCTGAATGTACCATCTTTCTTCTTGACAAACAAAACAGGAGCTCCCCACGGTGATGTGCTTGGTCGAATGAAACCACGCTCTAAAAGTTCTTGTAATTGACTTTTCAGTTCTTTCATCTCGCTGGGTGTGAGTCTATAAGGAGCACGAGCTATTGGTGCAGCTCCTGGTACAAGATCTATTTGAAATTCAACGGATCGATGTGGGGGTAATCCCGGTAATTCTTTCGGAAATACATCGAGAAATTCTTTTGCAATGGGAACATCATTGATGCTCTTTTCTTCAGTTTGTACTTTCTCGACGTGTGCTAGAACATCATAGCAACCTTTTCTTATTAGTTTTTGTGCCTTCAAATTACTAATAAGATGTAGCTTCGTGTTGCCCTTTTCTCCGTACACCATTAAGGGTTTTCCTTTTTCTCGTATAATGCGAATTGCATTTTTGTAACAAACGATCTCTGCTTTCACTTCTTTCAACCAGTCCATACCGATTATCACATCAAAACTCCTAAACTCTACTGGTATCAAATCAATCTTAAATGTTTCGCTAACCAGTTTAATTTCTCGATTCCGACATATATTATCTGCTGAAATTAATTTACCATTTGTTAATTCGAGTAAAAATTTACTATCCAAAGGCGTCAATGGACAACTTAATTTAGCACAAAAATCTCTACTCATATAGCTTCTATCCGCACCTGAATCAAATAAAACGTAAGAAGATTTATTATCAATAAGAAACGTACCCGTAACAAGCTCCGGGTCTTCCTGTGCCTCTGCTGCATTAATATTGAAAACTCTTCCGCGGCCTTGTCCATTCGTGTTCTCCTGGTTCGGGCAATTTCTAATAATGTGGCCCGGTTTTCCACATTTATAACAAACTACATTGGCATAACTTGCTCCGACACTACTTTCTCCGCCATTACTCGTTCCGACACCATTTGTTCCTTTCGTTCTATTAACCCCTGGTCCGTAGACCTCACACTTCACCGCGCTATGACCATTTCTTTTACACTTGTTGCAAAATTTGGTGCAGAACCCCGAGTGATACTTTTCACACCTTTGGCATAGCTGCTTCTGATTGTTGTTGTTGTTGCGGTTATTATTGTTGTTGGGATGATTGTTGTAGTTGCTGTTGTTGTTGTTGTTGTTGTTGTTGTTGTTGTTGTTGTTGTTGTTGTTGTTGTTGTTGTTGTTGTTGTTGTTGTTGTTGTTGTTGTTGTTGTTGTTGTTGTTGTTGTTGTTGGGCCGTTTGTTGTAGTTGCGATTGATGTTGCGATTGTTGGGATAATTGTTGCGATTATTGTTGTAATTGCTGTTGTTGTTGTATTGGTGATTCTTATCACCGTTTTCCTCCCACTTTCTTTTGACTTGCTTCACATTGGCCTCTTCAGCAGTCTGTTCTTTAATTCTTTCTTCAATCTGGTTCACTAGTTTGTGAGCCATTCTACATGTCAGTTGTATGGAGGCGGGCTCGTGTGAACTTATATCTTCTTGGATTCTTTCCGGTAATCCTTTCACAAACGCGTCGATCTTCTCTTCCTCATCTTCGAATGCTCCCGGACACAATAGGCACAATTCTGTGAATCGTCTTTCGTACGTGGTAATATCAAATCCTTGGGTTCGTAACCCTCTAAGTTCTGTCTTGAGCTTATTGACCTCGGTTCTGGGACGGTACTTCTCGTTCATCAAGTGCTTGAATGCTGACCACGGTAGTGCGTACGCATCGTCTTGTCCCACTTGCTCTAGATAGGTATTCCACCATGTTAACGCAGAACCTGTGAAGGTATGCGTAGCGTACTTCACTTTGTCCTCTTCAGTACACTTACTTATGGCAAACACCGATTCGACCTTCTCGGTCCACCGTTTTAATCCGATCGGTCCTTCGGTTCCATCAAATTCCAAAGGTTTGCAGGCAGTGAATTCTTTGTAGGTGCATCCTACACGATTTCCTGTACTGCTAGATCCAAGGTTATTGTTGGTATGTAGCGCAGCCTGTACTGCGGCTATGTTTGAAGCTAGAAAAGTACGGAATTCCTCTTCATTCATATTCACGGTGTGTCGAGTAGTCGGTGCCATTTCCTTCAAAATAGTCAAATGGAACAAGTTAATCATACAGAATATTAAGAGTAGTTAATAGTATTTCGTAGCATAATATGAACTCATTTATAAAAGCTTTTTCTTCATATTAGCGTTTTATAAGTTTAAATTCGGGTAGTACCTACCCGTTAAGTTCATACTTAGTAGCTAATATACAATTCAACTACTACAATTCTATATGAAAAACTGATTATAATAATATTTCGCGTTCAAACTTTTAAACAATATTTTACAAACTTACAATATCGCTTATTTTACATATAGCATGAAATATAGCACACAATAAATTTGATACAAGATGGTTGTGAAGATAATTCTAGCTAGTACACAAGTAGTTCAGCAAAGGCAATAAAGACACGTAATTAATACGTCCAGAAACAAGTTATGCATTCTGGTTTTACTAGGATTACTTCCCATCCTTGGTCTTGTGGAACATAACCGTTATGGCCGTTGATAAGACAGCGTGTTGTAACGTCGTCAAAGGGACGAGGGTTACGTAATGTCCAACAGTCCCGTAACAATCTAAAAACCTCATTTCTTACCCCAATTACCTACTCCGTCACTTGTGGGAACGTTTTGTTTAATAGTTGTAGCCCGATGTTCTTGTTCTCACTTTGGTGAGAAGCGAACATTACTAATCCGTAAGCATAACATGCTTCTTTATGTTGCATGTTAGCCACTTTTTCTAAATCACGAAGTCCAATATTCGGATATATTGAGTCAAAATAATTTCTTAACCCATTGCGTAAAATAGCATTTAGGTTCCCCGCAATATATGCGTCAAAGTAAACACATCGTAACTTATGGATTTCCCAATGTGATATCCCCCATCTTTCGAACGAAAGCCTTTTATAAACCAAGACATTCTTGGAACGTTCTTCGAGTGTCTTACAAACTGATCTCGCCCTAAATAGTTGTGCCGAAGAATTCTGACCGACTCTAGACAAGATTTCATCAATCATGTCTCCGGGTAGGTCTCTTAAAATATCGGGTTGTCTATCCATTTTGTATTTTTATACTGTAAAATAGATAAGAGTTAGATTCATAAAAAAAAATTACTTATTAATACAAGCAATTTTTACATATATCATAAAGCATAAGCACACTATATTACATATATTACACCACACGAATACAACTATCTTATTCCGACTCGCTTGTTTCTTCTTCTTCGGTTTTGGATCGTTTTGCCAATTTTCTAGGGATATATGATGTTCCCCTAATACGAGCTGTCGTTTTCCACATTGGTTTAGAAAAACCTGGTGGTTTAGAGGTTCCCGGGTCATTGTTACAACTTAAGGACTTCGGGGGTTGACGATACATATAAAGTTCATCGGGGTTGGAATTAGATTTCTCTATTTTTATGCCCTTTCTCTTATTATTTTCTTTTGCCTTTTTAAATTTAGTTGGGGTAATTTCTATAACATCATCGGAATTCTCGTCGGAATCCGATTCATCGGAGAATTGGTAATCCTCCCAATATTTTGCTTCCTTGGCGGAAACACCATTGACCATAATTAACCTTGGTCGGTTGGTTGAGGATTTTCTTTTACTTAACCGTTTTATTATTTCCCCCACCGGTTCTATTTCTTCATCCGGTTCCGATTCTTCTTCCGGTTTCGATTCTTCTTCCGGTTCCGACTCTTCTTCTGGTTCCTCTTCGGGAACTTGTGAATCAGTCCACGAATCATTCCAATTTACATTTGACTCTTCATTATTATTAGGTGAGTCAATGGGGCTTGTTCTAGAGGTAGACATCTATCACATAATATCAAACGCGTTAAGAGATTAATATATCACATAATAATCACATGTTAAAAATATATAGTTTTCAACAAAATTTGGTAAGCAATCATTTTTCAAGTAAACACGGTCGAAGTCCAGACTCACTAATGCATCCTAACAAACTCGATAAGACACACTAATGCAAATTTTCTGGTTCTCTAAGACCAACGCTCGGATACCAACTGAAATGTCCCGTTCTTATTGATTAAAAACGTTCCATATTAATTGATTTCGTTGCGAGGTTTTGACCTCTATATGAGACGTTTTTCAAAGACTGCATTCATTTTAAAACAAACCATAACCTTTATTTCATCAATAAAGGTTTAAAAAGCTTTACGTAGATTATCAAATAATGATAATCTAAAATATCCTGTTTACACACGACCATTACATAATGGTTTACAATACAAATATGTTACAACAAAATAAGTTTCTTGAATGCAGTTTTTACACAATATCATACAAGCATGGACTCCAAATCTCGTCCTTATTTAAGTATGCGACAGTGGAAGCTCTTAATAATCACCTGAGAATAAACATGCTTAAAATGTCAACAAAAATGTTGGTGAGTTATAGGTTTAACCTATATATATCAAATCATAATAATAGACCACAAGATTTCATATTTCAATACACATCCCATACATAGAGATAAAAATCATTCATATGGTGAACACCTGGTAACCGACATTAACAAGATGCATATATAAGAATATCCCCATCATTCCGGGACACCCTTCGGATATGATATAAATTTCGAAGTACTAAAGCATCCGGTACTTTGGATGGGGTTTGTTAGGCCCAATAGATCTATCTTTAGGATTCGCGTCAATTAGGGTGTCTGTTCCCTAATTCTTAGACTACCAGACTTAATAAAAAGGGGCATATTCGATTTACATAATTCAACCATAGAATGTAGTTTCACGTACTTGTGTCTATTTTGTAAATCATTTATAAAACCTGCATGTATTCTCATCCCAAAAATATTAGATTTTAAAAGTGGGACTATAACTCACTTTCACAGATTTTTACTTCGTCGGGAAGTAAGACTTGGCCACTGGTTGATTCACGAACCTATAACAATATATACATATATATCAAAGTATGTTCAAAATATATTTACAACACTTTTAATATATTTTGATGTTTTAAGTTTATTAAGTCAGCTGTCCTCGTTAGTAACCTACAACTAGTTATCCACAGTTAGATGTACAGAAATAAATCGATAAATATTATTTTGAATCAATCCACGACCCAGTGTATACGTATCTTAGTATTGATCACAACTCAAACTATATATATTTTGGAATCAACCTCAACCCTGTATAGCTAACTCCAACATTCACATATAGAGTGTCTATGGTTGTTCCGAAATATATATAGATGTGTCGACATGATAGGTCAAAACATTGTATACGTGTCTATGGTATCTCAAGATTACATAATATACAATACAAGTTGATTAAGTTATGGTTGGAATAGATTTGTTACCAATTTTCACGTAGCTAAAATGAGAAAAATTATCCAATCTTGTTTTACCCATAACTTCTTCATTTTAAATCCGTTTTGAGTGAATCAAATTGCTATGGTTTCATATTGAACTCTATTTTATGAATCTAAACAGAAAAAGTATAGGTTTATATTCAGAAAAATAAGTTACAAGTCATTTTTGTAAAGGTAGTCATTTCAGTCGAAAGAACGACGTCTAGATGACCATTTTAGAAAACATACTTCCACTTTGAGTTTAACCATAATTTTTGGATATAGTTTCATGTTCATAATAACAATAATTTTCTCAGAATAACAACTTTTAAATCAAAGTTTATCATAGTTTTTAATTAACTAACCCAAAACAGCCCGCGGTGTTACAACGACGGCGTAAATCCGGTTTTACGGTGTTTTCGTGTTTTCAGGTTTTAAATCATTAAGTTAGCATATCATATAGATATAGAACATGTGTTTAGTTGATTTTAAAAGTCAAGTTAGAAGGATTAACTTTTGTTTGCGAACAAGTTTAGAATTAACTAAACTATGTTCTAGTGATTACAAGTTTAAACCTTCGAATAAGATAGCTTTATATGTATGAATCGAATGATGTTATGAACATCATTACTACCTTAAGTTCCTTAGATAAACCTACTGGAAAAGAGAAAAATGGATCTAGCTTCAACGGATCCTTGGATGGCTCGAAGTTCTTGAAGTAGAATCATGACACGAAAACAAGTTCAAGTAAGATCATCACTTGAAATAAGATTGTTATAGTTATAGAAATTGAACCAAAGTTTGAATATGAATATTACCTTGTATTAGAATGATAACCTACTGTAAGAAACAAGGATTTCTTGAGGTTGGATGATCACCTTACAAGATTGGAAGTGAGCTAGCAAACTTGAAAGTATTCTTGATTTTATGTAACTAGAACTTGTAGAATATATGAAGAACACTTAGAACTTGAAGATAGAACTTGAGAGAGATCAATTAGATGAAGAAAATTGAAGAATTAAATTGTTTGTAGGTGTTTTTGGTCGTTGGTGTATGGATTAGATATAAAGGATATGTAATTTTGTTTTCATGTAAATAAGTCATGAATGATTACTCATATTTTTTTAATTTTATGAGATATTTCATGCTAGTTGCCAAATGATGGTTCCCACATGTGTTAGGGGACTCACATGGGCTGCTAAGAGCTGATCATTGGAGTGTATATACCAATAGTATATACATCTAAAAGCTGTGTATTGTACGAGTACGAATACGGGTGCATACGAGTAGAATTGTTGATGAAACTGAACGAGGATGTAATTGTAAGCATTTTTGTTAAGTAGAAGTATTTTGATAAGTGTATTGAAGTCTTTCAAAAGTGTATAAATACATATTAAAACACTACATGTATATACATTTTAACTGAGTCGTTAAGTCATCGTTAGTCGTTACATGTAAGTGTTGTTTTGAAACCTTTAGGTTAACGATCTTGTTAAATGTTGTTAACCCAATGTTTATAATATCAAATGAGATTTTAAATTATTATATTATCATGATATTATCATGTATGAATATCTCTTAATATGATATATATACATTAAATGTCTTTACAACGATAATCGTTACATATATGTCTCGTTTAAAAATCATTAAGTTAGTAGTCTTGTTTTTATATATGTAGTTCATTGTTAATATACTTAATGATATGTTTACTTATCATAGTATCATGTTAACTATATATATATCCATATATATGTCATCATATAGTTTTTACAAGTTTTAACGTTCGTGAATCACCGGTCAACTTGGGTGGTCAATTGTCTATATGAAACATATTTCAATTAATCAAGTCTTAACAAGTTTGATTGCTTAACATGTTTGAAACATTTAATCATGTAAATATCAATCTCAATTAATATATATAAACATGGAAAAGTTCGGGTCACTACACGTGGCACATCATATACGAGCAGGATGGTTGAAGTGGAGGGCAGCGAAAGGGGTGTTGTGCGACAAGAAGATACCCCTCAAATTGAAAGGGAAATTCTACAAGGTGGCAATCAGACCAGCCATGCTGTATGAATCAGAGTGTTGGCCAATGACGAAAGCCTAAGAGAGGAGGGTGGAGGTGGCAGAAATGAGGATGCTTAGGTGGACGTGTGGCAAGACCATGCTTGATATGATACCAAATGGAGTTTTTAGGGAGAACTTGGAAGTTGAGAACATAACCAACAAGCTAGGGGAAGGAAGACTTAGATGGTTTGGGCATGTTTTGAGACGTCCACTTTTAGCCCCGGTTAGGAGAGTCGAGACCCTCGTTGTTGGGGGTGTAAGGAGAAGGGGTAGACCCAGACGTAGGTTGGAGGATAGATTGAAGCTTGACCTGAAATAGCTTCTACTGACGGAGGACATGACTTTTGATAGGAGCCTGTGGAGGAGTAGAATTAGTGTAATTGAGTAGGACTCTTTTTTAGGCATATTAGAACTAATATAGGCGTAGAGGTTTTTTTTTTTATTTTTTTATATTTTTAACTATAACTATAACTATATAATATATAGCTACACTATATATATATATATATATATATATATATATATATATATATATATATATATATATATATATATATATATATATATATATATACATATATACATATATATATACATATATATATATATATATATATATACATATATATATATATATATATATATATATATATATATATATATATATATATATATATATATATATATATCCCTTTACATGGTATCTGTTTTACCTATATAGACTATATTGCATCTCGGTATCTAGGTGTTTCTGTTTATGTATGTATGTATCTAAGTGTATATGTATGTCTGTATCTATATGTATACATGTTTAGTTATACGTATTTTTTTTACTAGAATTTACATATTACTGTGTCACACCCTCAAATAGGGCCTGGGGTATTTGTGACTAATTATATCAAATCACAGTTGTATAAACGAGAACGACTCTATATGAGACGTTTTGTTGAGTTTTGCAGCGGAAGATAAATAGATTACATTGTATTTAGAGCATTAAGTATTTTTAAATGAATTGGTAAGTAATGCATGAAGACTCCAATCATGGCAAGCAATCATCATTCAAAGCAGCAGATATACAGCGGAAGCAATATTTAAGTACCTGAGAATAAACATACTTAAAAAGTCAACACGAGGTTGAGTGAGTTCATAGGTTTGTCATAAATAATGATTTCAGTAATAGATGTAGACCACAAGATTTTTATTTATAAAAGTAGATCTCGCAGGAATCTATAAGTAGTGCCAAGTTTGTGATATTTAGACTAAACAGTTTCAAAGTTTGCCCCGTGACAAGTTGTACTATCCTTGTCGGTTTGAATCATTATTAAGTAATACAATGACTTAGTCAAATGTATCGGGGACGTTACTCCAGATAGACCTATCCCCAATAATTAAGAATGCGTTATGTAAAAGAAATTAAAAATATCACAGTGGGGACTTGCAGGACATAGTCAGATATAGCACAGTTTAATAGTCGGTACTTGTGTCTAACGTGTAAAACAGTTATAAAAGTTGCGCATGTATTCTCAGCCCAAAAATATATATAAAAAGGGAGCTATGAAAACCCACGATACTATACGATAGTTTGTAGTAAATATGTGTATGATGGCACTGAACAAGTGCAGAGTTGTCCTCGGATTCACGAACCTATATCAAGTATATATATTAACACATATACTTGTAATCGAATAAGTTATATATATATATATATATATATATATATATATATATATATATATATATATATATATATATATACTTATATATATTCTATGTATAAGTATTTGTTCAAAAAAATGATTTTAATAATGATAATGAATAAAGAATTGTATTATTTTGTAATAATAATAATAATAATAATAATAATAATAATAATAATAATAATAATAAAAATAATAATAATAATAATAATAATAATAATATTAGTAGTAAAAATAAAAATATAATAATAATAATAATAATATTGTGTTAATGATAGCAAAAAATAATAATTTTTGTAAAATTGATAATAATGATAATACTTTTTAATAATAATAATACTAATAAAGATAATAATATTAGTAATAATATTAATGATAACATTAATAATAATACTTATAAATACAAAATGATACTAATACTAATAACAATGATAATAATAATAATAATTTGTATTGTTTTTCAAAATACTTTTAATAATAATAATTCTATAATATTTAAAATGATAATAATAATGATAGTTTTTATAATAATACTAATAATCTTAATGAAACTAATAATAATACTTATAATGATGACAGTAATAATAATAATAATAATAATAATAATAATAATAATAATAATAATAATAATAATAATAATAATAATAATAATAATAATAATAATAATAATAATAATAATAATAATAATAATAAATGAGAAACTACCTTAATAAGCTTTTAAAAAAGATGCCCCAAGTCGGGATCGAACCCGAGACCTCTCGCTAACCCGCTAACACTCTAAACCATCTAGCTGTCCTTGCATTTCTGATTAAATCTATAACTCTAATATATTTAACCCGTATACATTAATTCCCTTTTCTTCTTGCAAACACCATTAATTATCATCGTTATATTAACAGAAACATTCGTTTTAGGACTTTTAATATGAAACAGAAAACAAGCAGCAACGAATAGCAAATGTAGAGGTCTGTAAAGAAGGAATATATATATATATATATATATATATATATATATATATATATATATATATATATATATATATATATATATATATATATATATATATATATATATAGAAACATGAGGACTGCTGCTGTTCGACGCAAAAGAGAAAAAAATAATGATTTTGATTTTTAGAACATTTTGGACAATTGTTACAACAAGAAATAAGTTTCAAATCACTCCTAGAATCTATTGGAATCGTCAATTTAACTGAAAACATCAACACGATTAAAAATTTCGCGATGAACTAAACGGTTGACTTTTTAATTTGAAAGTTTGACTCGAAAATTCGAAATGGTTATGAAGAATTGGAAGTTGGGATTTTGCAGGTAGTTTGAGTGATTGATTCCTAACAAGACTACATTTATAGATTTTTAAAATTTATTCGGATTCGAGGTTTTGGTGAAATAGTCAAGAACAGGGTACGAGCTCTTTTTTTTATTTATTTAAATTTCTTGTTTTAATTTCCAATCAATAGCAGAGATGAGTTGTATGAGGTTAATCGAATCATTAAAGTAGTTTATTTGATAGTTGTTTAGTGATGATGGTCGACATTCAGCACACACAAGAAGAAAATTTATAAAAAAAAAATATAAAAAGCAGAATAAAAATACTCAGGAGATTACATATAAAAAAAATAAAGTTGGATCGATCAATAAAGAGAAGAAAACAAAATTAAAAGTATACTAGTACCTAAACTAATTTTGGTTCTATCTGTTTGATTAATATTATCAATAAATATATAAAATATTACTGATAATATAAAAATACTGGTAATAATAATAATAGAGATAATAATATTAATAATAATAGTATCAAAATAATATAATATTAATATTAATAAGAATAATGATAACAATAATTCTAAATAAAAATGATAATTTTTAGTAATAGCAATAATATATTTAATGATAATATTAATGATAAAAATTAATAAGGTGTATTATAATGATAACACCCATTATAATAATTTTAATAATTTTAGTAATAATGGTATTACTAATAATGTTAGTAATGATATTAGTAATTATATAAATGATAATATTTAATAACAATAATAATAAAGATAACACTAATAATATTGATATCAATATTAATAATGAAAGTAATACTAATATTATTATACATAATTATTTACAAATAATGGTTCGTGAATCATCGGAATTAGTCGAAGTTAGGTTTAAATTTAGTCGGAAATTTCCGGGTTGTTATATACTGCGCATTATATTATTCATGCTATTTGTCATACGGTTGTGCATTACTGCTATATGTGTTTTCTTTTTTGGCTTATTCGTATGGTTTCATCTTCCTAGACGCACATAACGCTTACAGGTACGTATGCCCCCACTTTCTCGTTTTATTGAGCTTTCCTGGCCGGAGGTCCCTCAGGAAGCAATCTCTTGGCTCTCTAGTAGAGGGTGGGACGATCTTATCTAGTCAACGGGTTCTATACCCGCGGGTGGAGTAGTGACTTCCCTCTAATCTAGGGTTCGAGGAATGATTGTCTACACTCCACCTCCCCCATACCCTACACTCGTGGGATTGGGTATTGTTGTTGTTGTTGTCGTGAATTATTAAGCATAATTGATCCACAAACAAATTAATAATAATGATTTTGACAATCATACTTATGCACATCTGAACCTATTCCCTCATAAGTAAGTGTATTAGGTTTGTCACCTCTAATACTGATAGAATAAGCAATTGAGATAGTATTATGTATCTACCTTGTTCATATGATAACTATCCTTGTTAACTTTTGAATAACATAATAAATCTGCCACATGTACAAATTGATCAATCCTTAATTAATAATGTTACTTAATTGCGGATTGAGTGCAATAAGATTATAATGGAGGATGGAATGTTTGATGATTATTTTGGGCCCCGATGATCGTCTTTCACTTTAACTATCAAGTGATCAACCACCTCGACCCGGTCTTGATTGTTAATTGGCATAATTCACCTTTACGCGATGTAAAAATCCCTTGGGAAAGATCACAAGTGGAAATTACAAAGGCTTGGGCAAAATGGCAGAGAATCAACCACCCATAAATGAGAGGCCATGCTCCCTATTTATAGTGTTCGAGATATCCGCGGCCTGCGAATTATCTAACCGTTCGCGGAAACTCAGCAGATTAAATCGCAGTCATTTATTGGCGCGGGAATCTATCCGCTGATCTTATTTTCAGCGAACACTTCATAACTTTGCCTTATAGTTCGCGCAGTTCTGCCCTCGGCCTTTAACAAATAAAATATACATATACAATGCTATGTATATGATCAAGTCCCCCCAGTTTATTATGATACATATCGCAAAGCAAATGTATCATGATAAACTCTAAAAATGCGTAGTTTTTGCAACCATCATCCGCGCTTAGTTATATTTGCATTTACTTAGTTACCGTTGCAAGGCAAAAGTTACCGTTTGAGTTATCACAACGGATAATTAATACAAACGTTTACCACCCTTATTTCCCCTATATATATCGTGATTCTCAATCACTAATTTTCTACTTGCTTTCTCTACCACAATTCGCACTTGTATACATTCGCTATTAACCTTTACAAGTTTTTCAAACACAGCTTTTCCACTTTAGTCAAAAATGAAAATTGATGAAGTCGATCGTAAGGTGGATCCTAAAGCTTTAATTACAAAGTTGTTAACGAGCCCGGAGGCTAAATCGTCGGCATCTACCGAGTATCAAATCAAACAGGAGAAACAGGCTATTCCCATTGTTGATTTAACCTTGAAATCACCGACATCGCAACCAAGTTCCACAAAACGACCGGTGCAAACACCACCGACATCACAGAGCAAGAAACTCAAATAAAGCACTCCTTCATACGATAATCCGATCACATCGGATTGTGAAGGAGATCAACAAACTGGTATAACGCAATCATCTTTGATTCGGGCCAGTTTTTGTAATATTTATTGTTGCTATTATTCTAATCACATTGTTTTGCAGGAGGCTCGCCTTTCAATCCAGTTTTTCCTAGCCCTGATTCCGCGGCACAAATCACAGAACTGTTCCGCACTCCCCCTGACTCTTATGGGGTGCGGATTGATGGCCTATCAGGATATACTTATGCATCAGCTGGCGCTGCTCTGGATCAGTGCCAACAAATGAAGTTAGCGATCCCCGGCGAGCTTCGCCGCGAATTTACTAAACTTTCTGCGCTTGATGCGCACAACAGTTTTATTCAAAACTTCTAAATGTGCTTCAATTCGGCGTACGATATGATATGCCGGCAAGAACAATTTTTCAATGTGCTTGGAGCTGAACAGCAGAAGTACAATGCTGAGAGGATCAAAGCTGAAAGCAGCGAGAAGCGCTGTGTTGATCTTTCTTATGAGCTCACCGCGGCTAAAACCGCAGTAGATGAATTGAAGCTACAGGTGTCTACTGCAGCTGACAAACAAAAGAATTTTGAAACCACAATCTCTTCATTGCAAGAGGAGGTTTCAAAGCTTACTGCAGAGAGAGACACCGCTCTGGCCGCGGCAACTTCCGCGAAGCTTGAGTTCACGCAACTCTGCCAGCACCTACCAGAGTTTGCTAAAAAGGTTCTTAATTCATGTCCTGTGAATGTTCTATTTTCCACTTATGCAGCTGCTTTACGACTGCGCGAGAGAGTAGAGTTTCTGGATGAAATTGCTCCACATTGCACCATACCAGATCCTCTGCCTCCCGCCATTGGAGATCGCGTTTGTTCACTTGCAGAAGCACGTGAAACAGCTGCTACTGCACAAGCAAGCTTAGCGGATATTCCAACCGACAAAGTTACTGCAATAAGTCAACAAGATGATGTTACTTTACAAGACATCTTTGATCTTGACTTGTCTAAGCTAGAATAAAATATTGTAGAAATTAGCGCGCAGCTATCTCTGCACCGTTATCAATGAAGCTTTATTTTTTCATATTTATTCGCGAGTACTCTTTATTTATATAGCGCTTGTATCAACAATATTCATAACACAAACTTGTCCTTTGCGATTTCTGACATATATTATTGTGCACATAATAAATGCGTACTTTTGCGAAACAATCTGTACGCGTACATGCTTATACGTTATGAATCTTCTAAGTCCGCCAAAACGATCCTTAGGCAATTAATCAGCATTGCGAAGCATCTAAGCATTGGCCAAATCAAATACTTAGGATATAAAATTCCTTTCGCAATAATTGACAAGCAAAAGTGGGCAATTCCATCACTTTGCTATTTAAACACTGCGAAATACTATAGCATTATGAAACAAACTGTAAAACATTTCATAACTATTCGCATTTCACAAATAAACTTTTCGCGTACTTCTACAAGTGATTATTCTTAAGATTTCTACAAGCGTGATCAAGACTTGCAAAAAATTTAAAAACAAGATCACATAATAAGTATTTCAACCATATGCCTTGTATCTAATTTCGCACTTTGTACATATATCCTTGATAGTTTTTGCAAAGCTATGCATAGTATCGCTTTAATAAAACAGCATGCCACGCATTAGGCAAAGTTCGCCCTTCCACATCCGCGAGCTTATATGATCCTGCTGCATTGATTGCCATAATTTGATAAGGGCCTTCCCAGTTAGGACCCAACTTACCAAGATTTTCTGCTCTGCTTGCTTCGTTGTTTCGCAGCACCCATTCGCCTATAGCGAAAGACAAAGCACGCACTCTTTTGTTATAATACTTAGCAATTTGCTGCTTATTATTCGCTTCTCTGATAGCAGCCATTAACCTCCGCTCCTCAATGAAATTCAGGTTTTCACTCAACGCAGCATCATTCGCTTCTTCTTCAAAGTTAACTATTCTATGAGTTGGTACCAGAATTTCTGCGGGGACTACTGCCTCAGAACCATATACCAAGCTAAAAGGTGTTTCCCCCATGCTTTTCTTAAATGTTGTGCGATGTGCCCATAACACATTGGGTAATTCATCTACCCAGCCAGTTCGCTTTTCACACAACCTCTTTTTAATACCACTTACTATATCGCGGTTGGTTACTTCCTATAAACCATTAGCTTGTGGATGCGCCACTGACGTAAACTTTTGTACAATATTTAAATCAGTGCACGATGTCTTAAAAGGATCTTTCGCTATCTGAGCACCATTATCGCTAACCAATTCTCGCGGAATGCCAAATCGGCAAACAATGTATTCCCATACAAAATTTCGCACTTGGACACCAGTAATAGTGCGAACCGCCTTAGCTTCAACCCATTTGGTAAAGTAATCGATTGTGACAATCAGGAATTTAACATTGCCAGGCCCTGCAGGAAATGGCCCTACAATGTCAATAGCCCATTTATTAAACAGCCATTGTGAACTAACAGGAATCATATCATGCCGCGGCATTCTATTCTGCGGAGCATGCCTTTGGCAATTTTTACAGCGTTTAACAATTTTCGCTACATCGCGGTATAGGGATGGCCAAAAGTATCCCATTCGCATAATTTTCGCGGCGATAGTTTTGTAGCCTGAATGCAGTGCACAAGTACCATTATGCACTTCTTCTATAATCATTTCTGCCTCGATTGGGCCAACACAACGCATCATTGGTCCGCAATATGATTTGCGATATAAGATATCATCTTGAATGATATACATCGGTGCTAGCTCTCTTACTAAACGAGCTTCGCGACTATCATCTGGCAGAATATCACTGTGGATATATTGCAGAATTGGGTCCATCCAGTTTGGTTGTTCTTCTGTAACAGATGCGACCATTAAGTCACTATCTATTGATTTACTTGGTAATTCCTCGACCCATACTTGTTTTTGAAAGTTCGAGAACGTTAAAGCAGCCAATTTTCTCAACGCATCCGCCTTTTTGTTTTGGCTTCTTGGCACTTGTGCGAGTTCGAAATGCTCAAATCGCGCTGCCATTTCTTTCAATAGCTGCAAATATTTCCGCATAGAGGGATCTGTGCTTCAAAAGATCCATTAAACTGATTCGCTACTAACTGCGAATCTGTAAATACACGCAGCTTAACAATATTCATTTTTCGCGCAATATTTAAGCTTGCAAGCAATGCTTCATATTCGGCCTCATTATTTGTCACTTCAAAAATAAACCGCAATGCGTATGTATGCTCCTCACCACTTGGGCTTGCCAAAACCAAACCCGCACTCGTACCTTCTGCGCACGAAGCGCCATCAGTAAACAAATCCCAAGTTTCGACGAGTACCGGTTTTAGCGCTATTCGCTCATTAATCACCTCCAACTCTCCAGACAGTTCAGCGAGATAATCCGCCATAACCTGAACTTTTTCAGCACTACGCGGAAGGTAAGATATTTGATAAGCACCTAATTCTACTGTAACAACCCAAACCATCCCACGACAAAACCACGTGAAAACTGCAAAATAAAAAAAAAAATTCCTGATCAGCTTGTTGCGCGGCGCGCCAGAAGGCCGCGCGGCGCGCCAAACCTGACTGTCCAAAAAGTCTTTAAATGCTAAAATGTTTGACCCGTTCCCGACATATTTAGGCAAAACGCTTTTAACCACATGTTCTATATATAAAAACTATCACGTTCTATTAATAAAATTAGGTTTACGAAGCGGGGCCCACATTGACCCATATTACCCCTTAAGTACAATTACACGTTTTTGACCATAAGGCTTTTAATACAAAACAAAGACCGAGCATGGTGATTTGGGACTACGCTACCCAAATCCTAATCTCGTACAAAAGAAAGATCTTCTAAGCAACCTAGCCAAGATCTCTAATCCCCAAGCTCACCCGAGATGCCAAGCATGCAACCTATAAAAATGTCAACAACGAGAGGGTAAGCTAACGCTTAGTGAATGATAATATACTACATACATATATATGTATAAAATGGACACGCCACACAAATATCAAATACCGCATACCGAAGCATCCAAGTATAAGGCAACTATACTAAGCATACCGTACGATCTCTAAGCAACAAGCTAAAGATATCAACAAGTAAGTTCACCAACGACAATATGAAAAACGCCAATAAACTACACCCGGAGGGTTAGCTACAACATAACAATACATTAATATAAATATAACGATGTATAAACGACCAAGGTTAACCCCTTATCCCATTACCGAATACCAAACGCCACAATGAAGATTGGCCGAACTACACGAGCCTTAGTAATCCGAAAACACACGAGATTACTACCTCAATAAGATGACCGAACTACACGAGTCACCATGAATCCGAACTACACGAGATTCATTTTGATATGATGACCGAACTACGCGCGTCATCGTGAATCCGAACTACATGCGATTCACTTCTCCAACTCAAACCCACGGTCACGGGATTATGAAATCCACCACATCGGGGTTATCCACATCACGACAATATCAACCCTCCGACATTGGGTTACAACATCCGAATCACAACCACGTGTGATAACGTGCACACAAAATGTGCACCTCGCCAAAGGTGGTCAACCAAAACGCACAACCGCGCAAATTGGACCTATACGCAAGTCCATCAATCCACCTATATGTGAAGTGAGCTCTATAGCCGAGAATCACCTCACCCGACCCGCACCCATCCTACACATACATATGTACATAGGATATTAACACTCACCTTGACGTCTTGAAGAATGCTTCCAAATAATCCGCAACTCGTCAATGGAAAGTACCTATTTCATTATCATAAATTTAACAACACACTTAGATTGGATTTACAAACTAACCCAATTCGACACTTAGTGCAAATTCAACCCAAATGCACTTCCAAGTACAAACCGCGCCCAAAGTTAACCAATA
Source organism: Rutidosis leptorrhynchoides (assembly GCF_046630445.1). Lineage (NCBI taxonomy): Eukaryota > Viridiplantae > Streptophyta > Magnoliopsida > Asterales > Asteraceae > Rutidosis > Rutidosis leptorrhynchoides. The sequence goes on from NC_092343.1 coordinate 225,764,995, forward strand.
ATCACTAACACAAGTGAGAATGGTCCTAATATACCTATTAAACCCGATCATAGGTGATAAACACCTATCTTGCCCAAAAAGACACTTAAACCCTAATTTTGACCCATAAAGTCAAAATCTCATCCTTTACAAGTTTTGACACCAAAACACATTTAACTCGGTTTTATACTTCAACTTAATCCATTTTAAGTTTATAAACTTTGTTAAATCGCCAATTGGGTCATAATCACCACCAAACCCTAATTTTGACTCAAAGTCAAAATTAGTCAACCGTATAACCCTAAATGGGTTCCAATACTTTCATAATCACTAAACCTAGTGATTAAACCCAATTTCGAGTTCTAAACATAACCAATTTGTTCACCAATCCAAAATCCACCAACAATAATAATAAACCCGATTACTAGCATCACTAAACCCATTTCGTCATCTAATAGGGTTTTACAACAAACTAACTCAAAACCCTAACTTGAATATCAAATCAAATAAATGAAATTCGGAGTTTGAGCTTACCAATACCACCACAACATAGCTAGGAACGAAAGGAACAACTCTAAAACCCGAGCTTTTGATCAATTCGGCCTTCTTCTTCACCAAAACCCCAAATCTCTCTCTAGAATCTCTCTTTCTCTCTAGATAGTTGGGAGTGATGAATGGATGTGAAATGGGATCCAAAACTGATCCAAACCAGCTAATATGACTTCACATCCGGCCTCAAGTGAAATTACCCAAATACCCTTCATTATAACAATTAAAAGAAAAAGGGTTCTGTCAGCGCGTATTTGCGCGGCGCGCCATTAGGCTGCGCGGCGCGCAACCTGCCCAATTTTAATTCTTTTGCGTTTTAATTTATATAACAAAGCCCACTCCTTGAAGGTCATTAATACACAAGTGTACAAGATAAGTATTCGGGTCTTACAACTCTCCCCCACTTAGAATCGATCACGTCCTCGTGATCCTCGTCACTGGACCAAACGGACCACACTCCACGGTCCTCAACATAAGTCCCAATCCGACCTGTCTAAGCAACTCTCCCCATTGAATCGCCTCTAACAACTAAAATCGTCACCCACGATTTCTCAAATCCATAATCCGAGCACCAACACCATGCTCCTTCCCTAACATCGGGAAAAACTCAACTAATCTCGTACCGAGATATCAATCCCTTACCGTACTATTACCGAGTACAACACTAAAAGCAACCAAGTCTCAACCTAAGGTCAACAACCTGAAACGATGAAGACCGAACCAAACGAATCCTTACGGATAACACCAATCACTAAACATCCCTTGTAGTGCGCAATACGACCAATACGCAACTACCGTAACATCATAATCCAACGGCTAAAACCTCATAGCGCCCAAAACGAATATGGCAACGCTAGAACCCAAGGTGTACAAAAATCAACGATCGTCACACCCGTAACAGCATGTGAGCGAAACACGGCTATCGCAACACTAATCATACCATATGATCCTCACGACCCCACCATTGGTGTATCAAACAACCAATAGATCAAACAACACCCGTTAGCGTACAACGACATATAACACTAACTCATGGACAACGCATATCCAAACGCACACGGAGATGGTACTCGCATTTCCTATCGGTGCTCACACATCCAACAATACGACGGCTGGCCGAAAACACACGCGCCTTAGTGAATCCGAACTACACGCGACTCACTACCTTCACCACAACGACAATCTGGAATGGCCGAACTACACGCGCCATAGTGAATCCGAACTACACGAGAGTCACTATCCCAGAGGAATGACCGAACTACACGAGTCATTTGTGAATCCGAACTACACGAGACTCACTCCTCAATACAATGACCGAAACCTCACGAGTCACTTGTGAATCCGAACTACACGAGACTCACTTCCACAATAAGATGACCGAAACCACACGCATCATAGTGAATCCGAAACCACACGCGATCCACTACCATGATGAAGTCAGCGAACCCGAAGATCATGCTTCACCAATCTCAACACCGGATGAAGTCAGCGGACCCAAAGATCATGCTTCACCGATATAACACCACGCTCATGATGAAGTCAGCGGACCCCGAAAGTCATGCTCCACCAATCACGTACTCCCATGATGAAGTCAGCGGGCCCTAAAGGTCATGCTTCATCACTCAACCATACCATAATGAAGTCAGCGAACCCCGAAGGTTGAAAGGACCCGTCCTAATCCATCCAGACAAAGTCCCCATCGATTACAAACGATTCACAATAGTTGGTTACAATCGCGAGGTATTTGACCTCTATATGATACATTTTACAAACATTGCATTCGTTTTGAAAAAACAAACTTCCTTACATAGAAAGTTGACGATATGCATACCATTTCATAATATATCTAACTATAATTGACTTAATAATAATTTTGATGAACTCGACGACTCGAATGCAACGTCTTTTGAAATATGTCATGAATGACTCCAAGTAATGTCTCTTAAATGAACAAATGCACAGCGGAAGATTTCTTTCATACCTGAGAATAAACATGCTTTCAAGTGTCAACCAAAAGGTTGGTGAGTTCATTAGTTTATCATAAATAATCATTTCATAATTTTAATAGACCACAAGATTTCATAATTCCAATTCTCATAAATAAATGTCCCATGCATAGAGACAAAAATATTATTCATATGGATTGAACACCTGGTAACCGACATTCACAATATGCATATAAGAATATCCCCATCATTCCGGGATCCTCCTTCGGACATGATATAAACTTCGAAGTACTAAAGCATCCGGTACTTTGGATAGGGCTTGTTGGGCCCGATAGATCTATCTTAAGGATTCGCGTCAATTAGGGTGTCTGTTCCCTAATTCTTAGATTACCAGACTTAATAAAAAGGGCATATTCGATTAGATAATCCAACCATAGAATGTAGTTTCGATTACTTGTGTCTATTTCGTAAAGCATTTATAAAAGCAGCGAATGTATTCTCAGTCCCAAAAATATATATTGCAAAAGCATTTAAAAAGGAAGCAAATGAAACTCACCTAATGTATTTTGTAGTAAAAATACATAGAACGACATTGAACAAGTATAGGTTTGGCCTCGGATTCACGAACCTATATCATTTGTATATTTGTTAATATACATAATAGAAATTTAACAAATTTATTTATTATATCTTAATTTATATATTATATATTTAATTTGTATATATATTCAAAATACCTAATTTGTTATATGTAAATATTTATATAAGAAATGTTAATATGTTTTATATGTAGTTATATGGAATATCAATATGGTTTTAGTATATGTAATAATTGTGTTATTATGTACAAAATATTTATTTGTTAAAAATGAAAGTTTTTATATTAATGACTTACTAATGATAATAATAATAACTTTATTACTAATGATAATATTAATAATAATAATGATATTGTTAATAATATTATTTATATTAATAATAACAATAATAATCCTAATAACTATAACAATGATGCTAATACTAATATTAATGAAAATAAAAATGTTAATCCCAATATTAATGTTAGTAATAACAATAACAATATTTTTTATCAATCTTTTTAATACTAATGAATATAATTTTACTAGTAACAATAATAACACTTATATTATCTTTAATAATAACAATGTTCTTACAAATTTTAGATTGTCAATAATATTCCTAATATCAATAACCTTGATCATAATAATATTAATATTTGTTCTAATACTTATTTTGATATTGATAATAATTAAGTTAATAGTAGTGATACAAGTACTAATAATAATAATAATAATAATATTAATAATAATAATAATAATAATAATAATAATAATAATAATAATAATAATAATAATAATAATAATAATAATAATAATAATAATAATAATAATAATAATAATAATAATAATAATAATAATAATAATAATAAGAAAACTACCTCACTACAAGGATAAGCTTCAAAAATATATAAAGTGCACTAGCCCAGGCTCGAACTCGCGACCTCTCGTTCCCCTAACACAACACCAAACCATTCCTCCTTCTTTCATTTCTGATTAGAACACAACCCATAAATATATAACCAACATCTATAGCTGTCTGATTTATCTTCTCCAATTTTTTTTAAAAAATACGCTCAAGCCCCGGCTTGAACTTGTGACCCCTCGGATAAACACACACATACCAAACCACAGATCTACTTGTTACATATCTATAATAGATCCCACCTTTATTTATTTATCTAACATATGAACCGATTTTCACTTTCCCACTGCATCATCCTCACCTCATCCCCATGTAACATTCCATAATCAAAATCATAAGAGACAGCATACCGACATTTAATAATGCTTTGTGTAAATGAATAAATATTAAAGTATAATCACATGTATCATCATCTATTATCGATCAATATTTGCAGGTTCTCGAATCATAAATACAATCAACGAATGTGTTGAATCGTGGTTGTGTGCGTCAACATCAATTCACAAGAAACAAATGGGTTTCGAGCAGTTATGTGGTGTCGTTAACAGAAACAGAAACAAGGATTGAGAATTGTTTCGGTGGTGGTAATCTGTGAATAGCAACCATGGACAGCCTTTAGTTTTGTTTTGCAGAAAAAAAATACATAACTATAATCGTTGATGGTGGTGATTATTCGAATTAGAAACAGTAATCATATCGTGATGATGGTGATTGTTGATGAGGTCGAGGGTGTATGTTTATGTATGTGTATGTATTTAATAGTAACGGTTTAATAGTAATAAAGTTGCAGCAGTTTCGTAAACGTATAACAGTATCAAAAGAAAGATGAGTTCTGGTTTTGGTCTTGTTTATACATCGAATAGAAACGAAATAGTAACAACAATAGAAGTATTCAAACCAGGATCATGAACAACCAGCAGCTTACAATGGTTGTTTTTGGGTTGTAATACTCGAACAGGAAACAGAAGAAGACAGAAACTGTAGCAGGTCCTGTGTTTAGGTGGTTTTCGTCAAGTATTCGGAGTAGAAATCATAAATACAATCGCAGTGATTCATTGATGATGGTAATTGTGTTCTTTCAAACAGAAACAGGAATAGCAGCGATGTGAGTGGTGTGTCGGTTGTGGTTTCCAGTTAAGAGAGAGAGAGAGAGAGAGAGAAATTTGAGAGAGAGAGAGAGAGAGAGTTGGTTGTCGATGGTGGCTAAGAGTGGTGATGGGTTCTTGGTTGCAAACACAAATAAAGATAGGAGATGAGGTGATTCACGATGGTGGTGAGCTAGGTGGTTATTGTAGGAGACGGTGACAGGAATAAAACATAGTAGTAATCATATATGGTGACTAGATGAGGTTAATGGAGATGATGATCGTGTGGTGATGGTTGTGTCGTGTAGTGCTGGAAGTTGGTGGTTGTAAAGTTAAAGATGGCAACGATGGTGGTGATTGGTGTTGGATAGTGGTGATGGTGGTTGTAGGTGGCGGATCGGTGGCCAATGGTTGAAGGTTTTGGTGATGAAGAAGTTGAGTCACGGGTGGTGTTTGGTCGACAGAGGAAAATGATAAAAATGTTTTTAAGTATTCTATATCTCTGTATGTGATATGTGTGTACATATAAAAGTTAGGTGAAGATTGGAATTAGAAACAGTGCCTAGATATTTTAACTCTAAATCTGCCGACACTTTTTATGGGAAGAGTATCGTACCCCTTTGCTAAACTGTTAAGATATAAGAGTGTTCCTAACAAATCCCAAATTTCTTTTTTTTTATTTAAGAACATTTAATTATTTCGATCATTTACTGTTTGAAACCTGATTAAGAAGGTGCGTCTAATATCTATTTTTTTTATTTGACAGTAATCTGCTCGGAGTATTAAAACTCAATTTGAAGTATCTAAATATATTCTTAGCAAACTTAAAATTGATAAAACTTAATTATGGTCCAACATTACCTTTCAAATTCACATAAGTTCAAATTTAACTACTTTAAATAATAATCGAAACGTTCAACAAGTATTACAATCATTAATATTTATTTTTAATATACATTATTTATATATAGTTATGTTTTAAATAATAATTATTATAATATCATATTTTATTCTACATAGTAAATTCTAACAATTGAATCATATAACATTTCAAATTAATATATATTAAATATGTACATATCTATTTACAAATAGTTGTTCGTGAATCGTCAGGAATAGTCGAAGGTCAAATGAATATATGAAACAGTTCAAAATTTTGAGATTCATTTAAATAGACTTTGCTTATCATGTCGAAATCATATAATTTAAGTTTAAATTTGGTCGGGAATTTCCGGGTCGTCACAGTACCTACCCGTTAAAGAAATTTCGTCCCGAAATTTGAGTGAGGTGGTCATGGCTAACAATAAAAATGTTTTCATGACGAATATGAGTTGATAAATAGAGTTTTATCATCATTGAGTAATATGGATAAAACAATTTGATTATTCGAAGAGTACGAATGAAGCTATCACAAAAGAGTGAAATGAGTAAATGAAGATTCAACTTAACCGGTGACGTAGTCATGATTGAATTTAGAAGGTAAGGTGTGTCTTAACTTTTGACGTAGGGGGTTGAATTCCGGAATTCAAAGGATTTAAAGAAAATCTTCGAAATCTAAAAGATTTGATTCTTAGGCGAAAAAAGAAATTAAGATCTTTATAATTAAATACGGTGATCTGCCTCGATTACTCTGTCTGATATTCCCATTATAAATTAAACTCTTTCGTTCCATTATTCTCACCATTCCTATACTTTCTTTTTTAGTTCATACATACAAAAGATTATGAAAATACTTAATTCCGTTCTAATCCTTGATATTTTCCTAATCATCATTTATGTCATCCTTATTTTCAATCTTCCACCAGATGAATCTGACGAATCTGTTACATCTACTATTACCTTGGGATGAAACTATTCGTAATTATACCGTGTCTTTATATTGCTATTCGTATTGATATCCACGGTTTGTAATCTTCGTGTTGTTATTGGGCTTTATATTTTCTCTTATATTTCGAAATCTCTGCTTCCGTTTTCTATAATCATTGTCATCCACAGTTAATGCTCTCTCCTATTTTGCTGCAATTTATACTCCAACTTTCTATTTCTTTTGGAGCTTTGTCCCTTCGTTTCTTCTTTTTATGATTGGACATCTCAGGTGATGGTCCAGAATTCGTAGATATGGAGTTTTGAATGAATTTAATCTTCTAAACAAGAAAGACCGTTATAGCACGATTTGATTTGTCAAATTACTTGAATCACTGAGAATAGAACTATCAAGAATATACTTTCTTGATATGTTCAGAAGTTAAGCAGAATGAAAGAGTTATGTAACCTGGCACATGATGACGTTATGATCTGTGAATCATCACGTCCCATTAGAACTCAGCATGACTTATTGTAATATAATCACGTTGATCAAGTGTCATTATATTATACTAACTCATGCATCAGTTCCCAACATTACTTCAATAACATTCATATTTTAAGCTCGAAAGTTTACAGAATATAGAAACTAACAGTTTCTATATGATGTAACACTGATATCATGAAGAGATTAATAATTTCAGATAAGATTAGTTATGAAAATATATTCAGAAATATCAAGGATATTTATAATGAAAGATACTATAATATCTCGGAATATCTAAGATCAGAGGATAATAGAAACTATTGTCCGCCAGGGTTTAGAGTAAAGAGAAAGATATTCGCTAAAGACTTTAGCAGGCAGTGAATCATTTGGATTCTTTGAAGTCAAACTTATTCTTTGTGATTTGTCCACGGCTTTCTTCATAGTTTCACATAATCTGCTTTTCTGTACTAAATTTTCTATTGAATGTTTCCAATATAATGATACACCGGAAGCACGAAGAGGTATAAAATTTTCAGACGAGATTATTTATGAAAATATCCTCAGAAATATCGAAGATATTGATGAGGATATTTTTGGAATTTCTAAGTTCGATAATTGATAGAGAAAGGTTTTCCGCAAGATTTTAACATGACTTCGGTGCAAGATATTCTCTAAAGATTTCAATGGATCCAGAATTATCTGGATTCTTTGAATATAGGGTATGGTCTTTGTATTTGGCCTTGGTCTCCTTCATAGTTTGCTCAATCTATTTTTCAGTACCAAATTTTCTATCGAGCGTTCCAAACATTCCCTTCTTTATTATCAAACTTTTGGCTGTTTAGACCATCTACCATTTTTCTGTTTCCTCTGCATTTAATGCTACGATATTTGAATCATCGATTATCAATCCGAGGTGGTTTCAGAAGAATGGTATTTTTAGATGATTAAACGCTGATGGTACTATGGTGGAATATAAAAGGTTCCCCGGTAACAATAGAAGAGCGCACATATATATATCAAGGTTATAATAAGGTTGTTTCGAACGAAAAGTCAAAGTTGACTTGCTGGAGCTGTGACAAAATTTGCTAATTTGGAAAGGGAATGCAAATTTATTTTGGGTAATAATAATACTAAAGGAATTAGCACAACTACGTGTTAAACGTTTACTCAGTTTCTGAGGGTTTTTTTTTTTTTTTTTTTTTTTTTTTTTTTTTAGATGCATAACTAAATGCATCAATCTTTTCTCCCGTGGATGAAATGCGGTTGGTTCATCCTATCGATTGAGGTGTTTTCAAGAATCATGAAAGGTTTGAACGCAGATTGTAATCGTCAAGATACAAATGAAGTTTAGAATGAAATCAAGTGGCAACTTGAAGAATTGTTTAGTTTCATATGTTATAATCAATATTTTAATTCATTTTAATTGTCCAATGTTATTAGTCCCCAGTCAATAGTCCACAGTTGACAGTCCAATAATTCATATATAGTTTAATATATAATATTCGAATTATTTAATACGTGTCGTGACCCGTATACGTCTCAGACTCGATCACAACTCAAACTATATATATTATTGTAGAATCAACCTCAACCCTGTATAGAGAACTCGATCATTACTTCATATAGAGTGTCTATGATGATTCCAAATAATATATATAGATGCGTCAATATGATATGCCAAAACATTGTATACGTGTCCCGATATTTAAAGTGCGTAGAATAAATAACAGAAATTAAATAACGATAAATAAAGTGCGTAAAGTAAATAACAGAATTTAAATAACGATAAATAAAATTGTGAGAATGTAAATTGCGATAAAATAAATTGTGATAATTAAATTGCGATAAATAAAATGTAATCAGTTAGCTAGGAACAGTTAGCTAGGATTTTGTTAGCGTGGATTCTTAACAAAATTCCTTATAGTTAATTAATCTGTTTCTAATCAATTTTTATTGTGTCCATTATTTCTTCATTATGCCAATTGTTGGATTCTGGTAAGTCAAAATCCAAATATGAAATTGAATTTGAATGAAAATGGTTATTCTGTGGTGAACGGATTCGTATATCGGTAGATGTAAATAGGATAGTAAATGACTGTTGAATCAGATTCGAAGAATGTACAGTGTAACTTATTAATGCGAAATTTAAATGTTCCTCGGGTATTACCTACCCGTTAAAATATTTTCACAATTAACACTTTGTACGAAAGAATTTTTAATTACAATCTTTATGAAAACATATATACATATATATTTTCTTCAGATGTAATCATGGATTCATTAAGTTAATATGATATTAAACTCATTTGGTTTACCGTTAGAACTATAATACATAATCTCTAAAACATTTAGAGATTACTTAATCGTCATGAAGAACGAAGATAATCGATGTAGAACGATACGTAGAACGATGATTATACTCGAGGTACAGAATGAGATGTTGAGGCATGGATTGTTGATGGTACTGGTGATGTTACTGATGGTACTGTTGGTGCTGATGATGTTGCTGAAGCTGGTACATTTTGCACTACATTTTCCAAATTGATTACTCGAGCGCGAAGCTCGTTGACTTCTTCTATGGTTCCGGAATGATTGTTGGTCAGAACGAGTGGATGAATAAGGTTTAGAATTGTGGATAGAATATAATCATTTCGAGATACTCTGGAAATGAGGCTGAAAATGGTGTTTCGAATAGGTTTGCCGGTAAGTGTTTCAGGTTCCTCGCCAAGAGGTGAATTCGGTTGACGGAAAGGATCACCTTCTTCTTGTCTCTAATGATTAAGTAGACTACGAACCCATCAAATGAATTGGTTGATTCATTCTGGTGACTCTACTATCGGAGCTTAGTTGAATCTCCATATCGGAATAGCTGTCGGAATAACTATCGGAATAGCTATCGAAATCTGAGGGACTCGAACTGGTTGAGGGATTCATCTCGTAAGATCAGATGAAGTATTTTCGATAGGAAATATATTATATGATGTAGATTAGTACCCTACAATACATAATTTACATATGCATATATAATACTAAAATCCCATAAGTTACAGAGCAATCTACAGAAGATGTCAGGCAAGTCTACAATAACAGATACGCTAAGATATGAATTAGCAGATATGTTAAGATATGAATTTTGTCTATACACTAATCATGCAATCAATGCAATAAAATGTGTCTAGACTAAGGATGATAAGCAAGTGATTCTCTAAGAATGATAAGCAGGTAATTTTTCGACACGAAATGATAAGCAAAACTTTTGACATGTAGACACGGTCGAAGTCCAGACTCACTAAAGCATCCTAATGACTTATCAGTTAGACATACTAATGTAGACCTGGTTCGCTAAGACCACCGCTCTGATACCAACTGAAAGGACCCGTCCTAATCCATCCGGACAAAGTCCCCATCGATTACAAATGATTCACAATAGTTGGTTACAATCGCGAGGTATTTGACCTCTATATGATACATTTTACAAACATTGCATTCGTTTTGAAAAAACAAACTTCCTTACATAGAAAGTTGACGATATGCATACCATTTCATAATATATCTAACTATAATTGACTTAATAATAATTTTGATGAACTCGACGACTCGAATTCAACGTCTTTTGAAATATGTCATGAATGACTCCAAGTAATGTCTCTTAAATGAAAAAATGCACAGCGGAAGATTTCTTTCATACCTGAGAATAAACATGCTTTCAAGTGTCAACCAAAAGGTTGGTGAGTTCATTAGTTTATCATAAATAATCATTTCATAATTTTAATAGACCACAAGATTTCATAATTCCAATTCTCATAAATAAACGTCCCATGCATAGAGACAAAAATATCATTCATATGGATTGAACACCTGGTAACCGACATTCACAATATGCATATAAGAATATCCCCATCATTTCGGGATCCTCCTTCGGACATGATATAAATTTCGAAGTACTAAAGCATCCGGTACTTTGGATGGGGCTTGTTGGGCCCGATAGATCTATCTTTAGGATTCGCGTGAATTAGGGTGTATGTTCCATAATTCTTAGATTACCAGACTTAATAAAAAGGGCATATTCGATTAGATAATCCAACCATAGAATGTAGTTTCGATTACTTGTGTCTATTTCGTAAAGCATTTATAAAAGCAGCTTATGTATTCTCAGTCCCAAAAATATATATTGCAAAAGCATTTAAAAAGGGAGCAAATGAAACTCACCTAATGTATTTTGTAGTAAAAATACATAGAACGACATTGAACAAGTATAGGTTTGGCCTCGGATTCACGAACCTATATCATTTGTATATTTATTAATACACATAATAGAAATTTAACAAATTTATTTATTATATCTTAATTTATATATTATATATTTAATTTGTATATATATTCAAAATACCTAATTTGTTATATGTAAATATTTATATAAGAAATGTTAATATGTTTTATATGTAGTTATATGGAATATCAATATGGTTTTAGTATATGTAATAATTGTGTTATTATGTACAAAATATTTATTTGTTAAAAATAAAAGTTTTTATATTAATGACTTACTAATGATAATAATAATAACTTTATTACTAATGATAATATTAATAATAATAATGATATTGTTAATAATATTATTTATATTAATAATAACAATAATAATCCTAATAACTATAACAATGATGCTAATACTAATATTAATGAAAATAAAAATGTTAATCCCAATATTAATGTTAGTAATAACAATAACAATATTTTTTATCAATCTTTTTAATACTAATGAATATAATTTTACTAGTAACAATAATAACACTTATATTATCTTTAATAATAACAATGTTCTTACAAATTTTAGATTGTCAATAATATTCCTAATATCAATAACCTTGATCATAATAATAATAATATTTGTTCTAATACTTATTTTGATATTGATAATAATTAAGTTAATAGTAGTGATACAAGTACTAATAATAATAATAATAATAATATTGATAATAATAATAATAATAATAATAATAATAATAATAATAATAATAATAATAATAATAATAATAATAATAATAATAATAATAATAATAATAATAATAATAATAATAATAATAATAATAATAATAATAATAATAATAATAATAATAATAATAATAATAATAATAATAATAATAATAATAATAAGAAAACTACCTCACTACAAGGATAAGCTTCAAAAATATATAAAGCGCACTAGCCCAGGCTCGAACTCGCGACCTCTCGTTCCCCTAACACAACACCAAACCATTCCTCCTTCTTTCATTTCTGATTAGAACACAACCCATAAATATATAACCAACATCTATAGCTGTCTGATTTATATTCTCCAATTTTTTTTTAAAAAATACGCTGAAGCCCAGGCTTGAACTTGTGACCCCTCGGATAAACACACACATACCAAACCACAGATCTACTTGTTACATATCTATAATAGATCACACCTTTATTTATTTATCTAACATATGAACTGATTTTCACTTTCCCACTGCATCATCCTCACCTCATCCCCCTGTAACATTCCATAATCAAAATCATAAGAGACAGCATACCGACATTTAATAATGCTTTGTGTAAATGAATAAATATTAAAGTATAATCACATGTATCATCATCTATTATCGATCAATATTTGCAGGTTCTCGAATCATACATACAATCAACGAATGTGTTGAATCATGGTTGTGTGCGTCAACATCAATTCACAAGAAACAAATGGGTTTCGAGTAGTTATGTAGTGTCGTTAACAGAAACAGAAACAAGGATTGAGAATTGTCTCGGTGGTGGTAATCTGTGAATAGCAACCATGGACAGCCTTTCGTTTTGTTTTGCAGAAAAAAAATACATAACTATAATCGTTGATGGTGGTGATTATTCGAATTAGAAACAGTAATCATATCGTGATGATGGTGATTGTTGATGAGGTCGAGGGTGTATGTTTATGTATGTGTATGTATTTAATAGTAACAGTTTAATAGTAATAAAGTTGTAGCAGTTTCGTAAACGTATAACAGTATCAAAAGAAAGATGAGTTCTGGTTTTGGTCTTGTTTATACATCGAATAGAAACGAAATAGTAACAACAATAGAAGTATTCAAACCAGGATCATGAATAACCAGCAGCTTACAATGGTTGTTTTTGGGTTGTAATACTCGAACAGGAAACAGAAGAAGACAGAAACTGTAGCAGGTCCTGTGTTTAGGTGATTTTCGTCAAGTATTCAGAGTAGAAATCATAAACACAATCGCAGTGATTCATTGATGATGGTAATTGTGTTCTTTCAAACAAAAACAGGAATAGCAGCGATGTGAGTGGTGTGTCGGTTGTGGTTTCAAGTTAAGAGAGAGAGAGAGAGAGAAATTTGAGAGAGAGAGAGAGAGAGAGAGAGTTGGTTGTCGATGGTGGCTAAGAGTGGTGATGGGTTCTTGGTTGCAAACACAAATAAAGATAGGAGATGAGGTGATTCACGAAGGTGGTGAGCTAGGTGGTTATTGTAGGAGACGGTGACAGGAATAAAACATAGTAGTAATCATATATGGTGAGTAGATGAGGTTAATGGAGATGATGATCGTGTGGTGATGGTTGTGTCGTGTAGTGCTGGAAGTTAGTGGTTGTAAAGTTAAAGATGGCAACGATGGTGGTGATTGGTGTTGGATAGTGGTGATGGTGGTTGTAGGTGGCGGATCGGTGGCCGATGGTTGAAGGTTTTGGTGATGAAGAAGTTGAGTCACGGGTGGTGTTTGGTCGACAGAGGAAAATGATAAAAATGTTTTTAAGTATTCTATATCTCTGTATGTGATATGTGTGTACATATAAAAGTTAGGTGAAGATTGGAATTAGAAACAGTGCCTAGATATTTTAACTCTAACTCTGCCGACACTTTTTATGGGAAGAGTATCGTACCCCTTTGCTAAACAGTTAAGATATAAGAGTGTTCCTAACAAATCCCAAATTTCTTTTTTTTTTATTTAAGAACATTTAATTATTTCGATCATTTACTGTTTAAAACCTGATTAAGAAGGTGCGTCTAATATCTATTTTTTTTATTTGACAGTAATCTGCTCGGAGTATTAAAACTCAATTTGAAGTATCTAAATATATTCTTAGCAAACTTAAAATTGATAAAACTTAATTATGGTCCAACATTACCTTTCAAATTCACATAAGTTCAAATTTAACTACTTTAAATAATAATCGAAACATTCAACAAGTATTACAATCATTAATATTTATTTTTAATATACATTATTTATATATAGTTATGTTTTAAATAATAATTATTATAATATCATATTTTATTCTACATAGTAAATTCTAACAATTGAATCATATAACATTTCAAATTAATATATATTAAATATGTACATATCTATTTACAAATAGTTGTTCGTGAATCGTCGGGAATAGTCGAAGGTCAAATGAATATATGAAACAGTTCAAAATTTTGAGATTCATTTAAATAGACTTTGCTTATCATGTCGAAATCATATAATTTAAGTTTAAATTTGGTCGGGAATTTCCGGGTCGTCACAAAGGTCATGCTTCATTAATCACAATACCATGATGAAGTCAGCGGACCCCGAAAGTCATGCTTCATCAATCAACGCCCTATTGGCTTCGAACGACGAGTAGCGTAACATCGCGCTCTGCTACGCCATAGTGAATCCTAACGGATACCACTAACCATCCCCACAATCGAGCAAGAACCACCTATATCAAACATAGGTACCAAACCATAATTCTCCAAAAGAGAATCCGACACCCACCTCCCTTAACCGAAGGATTTCATCTTGCTCGCCACACACGTCCATTATCTCTCAACGAGATTTACCACGTTACCACCTCGGTGATAATTCAAATCCAAACCATATGTACAATTTATCCGAAATTGTACTCTACCACATATCGACCAAAAATTTCCGGATCTACCAAAAGCATCATCAGAAATCTCATACCAAAACCTCCTCGTGCGGGAGTGTAACTCCCCCCACTTGGAACTACGTTCCAATATCACAACTTGTATACCCGTACAATGCTACCAAAGGTAGACTTTACCAACAATCCGGTACACACGGCCCTTCACCACATCTTGCTCCAACCTTGAGCACACGATGGATTTCAAACCATCCTTAAACACTTCAACGAAAAGTGTACTATGATTTCACAAACCATACCCTTGCAATCATCCAATTGCTTTAGTTTGTCAAATTTCAACCTCATCACTCATGTACCTAAGGGTTCCTCTCCGGTACCCTAAGTACAGGGTAACCACAACCCCAATCGAAGTCGAACACCACGCTAGTAGGTATAAAAGAGGCACCTAATGTCGCGTCATGTAGACTCCTTTACCAACATACATCGAGATCCCATCACTCGATCTCAAGGGTTTCAATCACCCGACGAACCTCATGGTTCATCAATTTCAACACACAAGCGAACACGCGCTCAACAATCGAACACCAAAACCCATTCCCAAGGTTTGGTAGAACATTTCTCAATACTAAGGAATGCTTGGTTGCACCAAGTCTTACGCCCTTCGCCCGTCAATCAAACATCACCATAGGGTACTTCCATTAGGAACGTCACCCATAACAACAATATGCACAACACAAGGTAATTAATCAATTCAACTTCAAGCGACTCTTAATAAATAATCAAAGGACATATTTATTAAAATGAAACGTACCTTAACGTCTCCTTGCCGCACCCGTCCCCGCTAACTTGGGACATTCCAACTTACGATGTCCTTCTTCTTGGCAATTGAAGCACACCATACCATCACCCTTTGGTACCAAACATTCCCAAGACTTGTGACCCCTCACGCCACAATTGTAACATCTAGCCGCACTAGAATCCGATATACCCATTCGCGTACCACCCGTGCTCACACTCGGACCCTTAGTCCTCTTACTCGGAGCACCATAAGAAACAACCCTTCTCTCACTTGAAGGTTCACCCTTCTTCGACCGCGAATACGACTCGAAACCTCTAGCCAAGTCGAATAATTCCGAAAACGATTTTGCTTGACCCGGCTAATTTTACTCTTCAAGTCATCATTCAAGGTCCGATAAAAATCCCCCATCAACAAACGATCATTCCCCAAATACTCCGGGCAAAAATGAGCCTTCGCCATAAAGGTCGTCTTGAGAGTACTTAAATCCATAGATCCTTGTCGCAAATTTCGCAACTCATTACGCAACTCCCACAAATCTGCCGAAGTCCGGAACTCCTCGAAGAATTCCTCCTTAAATTCGTCCCACGATAAAGCCATAAACGTCTCACCACCGACAAGATCAATCTTTCCATCCAACCAATCCCTTGCCCTACCCCGTAACAAACTCGTGGTGAGTCTCGTCTTTCTCTCGGGAGGGCAATCAATAGTACAGAAACACCCTTCGACGTCCGAAATCCAAGTTGTGCTCACCAATGGATCGGGTTTCCCGTCATACATCGGGGGTTTAGTCCTCATGAAGCTCTTAAGATAACGCTCCATTTCACCACTACTTTGAAGTTCGGAATACCTCCTTTCCATTCTTTCTTCCAATGCACCCAATTGCTCCGCAACGGCGGCCGCAACTCTAGTATTAAACTCCTCGTCATTCGTCTCGATCTCATTTCGCGTCGCCATTCTAAAGAATGCAAAATGATTAGTCCACGAAGGTATAAAACCATACGCACACCTCCCCATCTTGCTCAACACCCGTCGTACATCACTTGTTTGACACGATTTGCACCCGTAATAAGGTTTGCAAGTCCTTATTACGCACACACGCCGTATCAACTCGTTAGTACAACGACTGCTTCGCTCGATGATATAAACAAACACAAACAAAATTCTACGCGATATAAACACACGCGAGAATTACACCACAACACAATAATATATTAATAATATCTGCATTACTAATATAAACGTTAGTCGACCTATATACAAGGCACTAACTAAACCCATTCCGACCTGTAATTCTACAAGTCCCGCAACAAATTAAGCACACATAAAAGTCTAAGTTTAGGCACCTATCTCAAGTCACCTAAATTCCTTAGACCATGCTCTGATACCACTTGTAACATCCCAAACCATCCCACGATAAAACCACGTGAAAACTGCAAAATAAAAAAAAATTCCTGATCAGCTTGTTGCGCGGCGCGCCAGAAGGCCGCGCGGCGCGCCAAACCTGACTGTCCAAAAAGTCTTTAAAGGCTAAAATGTTTGACCCGTTCCCGACATATTTAGGCAAAACGCTTTTAACCACATGTTCTATATATAAAAACTATCGCGTTCTATTAATAAAATTAGGTTTACGAAGCGGGGCCCACATTGACCCATATTACCCCTTAAGTACAATTACACGTTTTTGACCATAAGGCTTTTAATACAAAATAAAGACCGAGCATGGTGATTTGGGACTACGCTACCCAAATCCTAATCGAGTACAAAAGCAAGATCTTCTAAGTAACCTAGCCAAGATCTCTAATCCCCAAGCTCACCCGAGACGCCAAGCATGCAACCTATAAAAATGTCAACAACGAGAGGGTAAGCTAACGCTTAGTGAATGATAATATACTACATACATATATATGTATAAAATGGACACGCCACACAAATATCAAATACCGCATACCGAAGCATCCAAGTATAAGGCAACTACACTAAGCATACCGTACGATCTCTAAGCAACAAGCTAAAGATATCAACAAGTAAGTTCACCAACGACGATATGAACAACGCCAATAAGCTACACCCGGAGGGTTAGCTACAACATAACAATACATTAATATAAATATAACGATGTATAAACGACCAAGGTTAACCCCTTAACCCATTACCGAATACCAAACGCCACAATGAAGATTGGCTGAACTACACGAGCCTTAGTAATCCGAAAACACACGAGATTACTACCTCAATAAGATGACCGAACTACACGAGTCACCATGAATCTGAACTACACGAGATTTATTTTGATATGATGACCGAACTACGCGCGTCATCGTGAATCCGAACTACACGCGATTCACTTCTCCAACTCAAACCCACGGTCATGGGATTATGAAATCCACCACATCGGGGTTATCCACATCACGACAATATCAACCCTCCGCCATTGGGTTACAACATCCGAATCACAACCACGTGTGATAACGTGCACACAAAATGTGCACCTCGCCAAAGGTGGTCAACCAAAATGCACAACCGTGCCAATTGGACCTATACGCAAATCCATCAATCCACCTATATGTGAAGTGAGTTCTATAGCCGAGAATCACCTCACCCGACCCGCACCCATCCTACACATACATATGTACATAGGATATTAACACTCACCTTGAAGTCTTGAAGAATGCTTCCAAATAATCCGCAACTCGTCAATGGAAAGTACCTATTTCATTATCACAAATTTAACAACACACTTAGATTGGATTTACAAACCAACCCAATTCGATACTTAGTGCAAATTCGACCCAAATGCACTTCCAAGTACAAACCGCGCCCAAATTTAACCAATAATCACTAACACAAGTGAGAATGGTCCTAATATACCTATTAAACCCGATCATAGGTGATAAACACCTATCTTGCCCAAAAAGACACTTAAACCCTAATTTTGACCCATAAAGTCAAAATCTCATCCTTTACAAGTTTTGACACCAAAACACATTTAACTCGGTTTTATACTTCAACTTAATCCATTTTAAGTTTATAAACTTTGTTAAATCGCCAATTGGGTCATAATCACCACCAAACCCTAATTTTGACTCAAAGTCAAAATTAGTCAACCATATAACCCTAAATGGGTTCCAATACTTCCATAATCACTAAACCTAGCGATTAAACCCAATTTTGAGTTCTAAACATAACCACTTTGTTCACCAATCCAAAATCCACCCACAATAACAATAAACCCGATTACTAGCATCACTAAACCCATTTCGTCATCTAATAGGGTTTTACAACAAACTAACTCAAAACCCTAACTTGAATATCAAATCAAATAAATGAAATTCGGAGTTTGATCTTACCAATACCACCACAACGTAGCTAGGAACGAAAGGAACAACTCTAAAACCCGAGCTTTTGATCAATTCGGCCTTCTTCTTCACCAAAACCCCAAATCTCTCTCTAGAATCTCTCTCTCTCTCTCTAGATAGTTGGGAGTGATGAATGGATGTGAAATGGGATCAAAAAATGATCCAAACCAGCTAATATGGCTTCACATCCGGCCTCAAGTGAAATTACCCAAATACCCTTCAGTAAACCAATTAAAAGAAAAAGGGTTCTGTCAGCGCGTATTTGCGCGGCGCGCAACCTGCCCAATTCAAATTCTTTTGCGTTTTAATTTATATAACGAAGCCCACTCCTTGAAGTTCATTAATACACAAGTGTACAAGATAAATATTCGGGTCTTACATCTACTGCCTACAATGCGAGTATACCAGATATCTCTGGTTTGGTTAAGACTTGCTTAAGTGGCATATTAGTTAATACATGCACTGGATGCCCTTGAAATTATCTTCGTAGCCTTCGCGTTGTTAAAATTAGCGCATACACAAAGTTTTCAATCGGCGCATAGTTTATTTCACTTCCCGTAAGAGCTTTACTAACAAATACACCGGCTTTTGTATTTTATTCCTTTCCGCGATCAAAACTGAACCGAAAGCTTCATTTACCACTGAGATATAAAGATAAAGAATTTCGCCCTGAACTGGCGCTGTTAGTGTAGGCAAAGTTTTCAACAACTTTTTCATCTCTTGAAACGCGGTTTCTGCTTCACTGGACCAAACAAAATTCTTTTGCTTCAAACACCCTTTTAGAGTTTTGAAAAATGGCAACTGCCTTTCGGCAGCTTTAGACAAGAAACGCGTTAATGCGGCTAATTTTCCCGTCAAACTTTGCACTTCTTTGACCGTTTTTGGCGCGGTCATATTTTCTATAGCCGCGATCTTTTTCGAATTAGCTTGAATGCCTTGTTCTGTAACAAGATATCCCAAAAAATTTCCTTCAGTTTTGCCAAAGCTACATTTTAGCGGATTAAGCTTCATGTTTATTTTTCGCAGTTTGTCAAATGTTTCGCGCATATCTTCAATGATTCGCTCTTGCGTCGTGCTTTTGATGACTAAATCATCTACATAAGCTTCAAGATTACGCCCTATTTGTTTGTCAAACGCGGTATCAATCAACCGTTGATATGTCGCACCCGCATTGATTAAACCGAAAGGCATCATTATATAGCAATATATGCCTTTGCCCGTATGAAATGCGGTTTTATCTGCGTCTTCTTGTGCCATAGGAATCTGATGATAACCTCTTGCCGCGTCCAGAAAACATTTATATGGAAAGGCATGTAAAGATTCCACTTTTAAATCAATTTTTGGAAGCGGATAGTTATCCTTGGGGCACGCTTTATTCAAATCTTTGTAATCAATACACATTCTCCAGGAACCATCAGGTTTTTTCACCAACACTGGATTTGCAATCCATGATTGATATTGAACTTCGCGCAGAATTCCAGCTCTTACCAATTTTATTACTTCTTCGCATAGCCATTTTACACGATCTGGGGCCATGCCCCTTCGCTTTTGCACTACAGGCTTTAGAGGTGGATTTACATTGAGCCTGTGTTCTGCAATATGATGCGGAACACCAGTCATATCGTTTTCACACCAAGCAAAGACATCCATGTATTGGACAAGTAATTGCACGATTTGTTTCCTAGTATCCGCACTAACATTGCGTCCTACTTTGATTTTTTGCTCTGGATATGCAGGATTAATTATTTCCATAGTATCCGCATCATCAACAGAGTCCTGCCCGGCAGTTTTTACGTTAACAGCCGCACAAATAGGCACAATGCTCATTGAACATATTGTGGCAACCCCTTTATATGTTGGAAACTTAATCATGCCATGAATTGTGGACGGGACAATTCCAGATTTACTTATAGCGGTTCTTCCCAGCAGTATGTTATAACGAGATGAGGCTCGCATAACATAAAAATCTAACCGCGCTTGTCGCACTAAAGCCTCATCATTTACATCAGCCAGCTCAACTTTTAATGGCAAAACACCTATAGGTAATGAGGATTCTCCTGCAAAGCCGGTTAACGAAATCGCGGTTGTTTGCAGGTGCGTTTTAATACTTTCTGGCAGTTGAGCGAAACATTGTTCGTAAATAATATCAACGCTACTGCCGTTATCGACATGAACTTTCATGACCGTGATGTCAGCTTCCGTGATTTTGCACGATACCACTATTGGCATTTCATAGAAATCATCGCTCTGCATTTTCGGGAACTAATTGGCGCAAATTGCCAATTATGATACATTTTAGCGGACTTTCGCTTTTTTCCTCTTTTTTGGGCATTCGCTCGCACAGCGACCACTATATCACCATCATTTCCAATATTACTCATTATTCTAAGCAATCAAGCAATTCACCGCCGATTTTAAATGTATGCACCTGCAAATCATCACAACAAAAACACGATTGAAATTAAACCGACGAATTAATTGTTTGATGGGACAAAACAAAAAAATTTCAGTTTAATTTGTAAAACGTGTCCCACGGATGGCGCCAATTGATCAATCCTTAATTAATAATGTTACTTAATTGCGGATTGAGTGCAATAAGATTATAATGGAGGATGGAATGTTTGATGATTATTTTGGGCCCCGATGATCGTCTTTCACTTTAACTATCAAGTGATCAACCACCCCGACCCGGTCTTGATTGTTAATTGGCATAATTCACCTTTGCGCGATGTAAAAATCTCTTGGGCAAGATCACAAGTGAAAATTACAAAGGCTTGGGCAAAATGGTAGAGAATCAACCACCTATAAATGAGAGGACATGCTCCCTATTTATAGTGTTCGAGATATCCGTGGTCTGCGAATTATCTAACCGTCCGCGGAAACTCAGCGGATTAAACCGCAGTCATTTATTGGCGCGAGAATCCATCCGCTGATCTTATTTTCAGCGAACACTTCATAACTTTGCCTTATAGTTCGCGCAGTTCTGCCCTCGGCCTTTAACAAATAAAATATACATATACAATGCTATGTATATGATCACAAATATAGAGTAAGTTTGAACTACTAAACTTCTTAAGCCATGTTATGTTCGCATTAAAAGGGCAGACACAACATTAAGTTTAAAGTACTAAACTCTCAAGTCATGTTATGTTCACATTAAATGAGCACATACAATATTGCTATTTACACTATTCCTATTTACCCTATCAACATTTTGTACCTACCTACACAAATACAGCACACAACCAAAAAAAAAAAAAAGACATATCTAACCTTAGGAAGACACTTAAAAAAATGAAATCAATGAAGCTGGTCATCCACTATCTTAATGTAGTACTACTGATGCATACAATATAACTTTTAAAACACTATTATCAGATAGTTCTATAATCTCATTTATCAATTTTAACCAATTGTTCATTGATACTTATTAGACCAACAGGCAACAGAGCGTGAGTGATAGTGTGTACATTGTTTTTTCAACCCACATACAACCAAATATGCCACTCATAATTTTTCCCCATAATTTTTGCCTTGTCATACACTAAATTGATACATATAATCTGCACGGGTTTATCAATTAGCAACAATTATCAATAAAAATCCACAACTAAACATATTAACCATCAAAATCACATAACCCATAAGCAGCAATTATAAAGGAATGAATCAGTAAAAAAAACACTACACACAACACATAGGTAAAAGGAATTACGCAAATGGGGGGAAAAAAGCAGAAAAGAAATTAACCTGGATGTAGTCGGAAAAACAACGAATCTGATGTTGTTCACCCACAATCGAGACCCTAATAGCAATAAAATAGAGAAAGCAGCAGCGAAGATCGATTGGAAGGTACAGAAATTGAAACATGCAAGCTAATATTTTAATAAAAGTGGGAGTCGATTAGTTAAAAAAACATATAAAGCCCAAAAGTTAGAAACACGTCACATAACACCTGTGACATACGTGGCAAGCATATAAAAATTATAAAAAACAGAGTAAAAAAAACAGAATGGAGAGTCGAACCCTTGTCAACACGGAAAACAACATAATGCTAACCATCTACTCTAAATGTACACGTAATCTCAAACTGCGGCACTTTCTCTTTATTAAGAAAAACAAAATGACAATTAAGGAAGTTGAAAACAGCACAATTCCGGGTAGCTATTAGTGTATATGGTTAATTAATAATTATTAATAATTAATTAATAATTAATAATAATAATTAATAATTAATGGTTAATAATTAATGGTTAATTAATAAAATAATGGTTAATTGGTTTTTTTACCTTTAAACTATCATGCGTCATAATCGTTAAAATATGTACGGTTTAACAATTCTAGCGAGGTAATACCACAATTGAGAATGCCATGTGAACAATTTCATTGCAATTAGTGAGACTAATGGTAATGCCATGTGAGAAAATGATAGTGAACGGGTCAAGGCTAATCCCAATAATTATAGGTACAACCCAAGGCCAAGCCCAATGGAAAAGTGTTTTTATAAGTGTTAGTGTGTGTTTTGTGATCGGCCATGGTTGGCTTGGGAGTAAGATTGCGAGTTTTTTAAAAGAGGATTGTACTT
Source organism: Rutidosis leptorrhynchoides (assembly GCF_046630445.1). Lineage (NCBI taxonomy): Eukaryota > Viridiplantae > Streptophyta > Magnoliopsida > Asterales > Asteraceae > Rutidosis > Rutidosis leptorrhynchoides. Next base: position 225,788,971 of record NC_092343.1, read on the forward strand.
TGAAAATTTATTTAAGAAAATAAAGTATTTCTATAGATATTTAATATAATATAATATAGTTTTCCTTTTTTATTTCAACATTCAAACTCAGTTAATGTTACTGTCGCTAAATATCTTCAATCTTCGATCTTCAATCAAAATTACAAATCTAAGCCTATAAAGTTATCGGGAATATTCAAATGAAACCAACTTTTAAGTTGAGATTCAAGGGACCAATTACAGTGCGACACGTGGCGCGATAATCACATATGATTGAAAAAAAAATTAAAACAAATTTTTTTTTGAAAATTTTTTTTTTCGAAATTTTTTATTTTCAATCACATGTGATTGGATTTAACATGCAGTAAATCACATGTGATTCTGCATGTCAAATCCAATCACATGCGATTAAATTTTTTATTTTTTTTAGTAAAATGACGTATTTCAGTAAGTTTGTGTTAAAATCTTTAAACACCAAGTTTTTGATCAAAACTTGATTAAATCGCCGAATTAAAATCTGAAATTTTGAAGATATGATCACGAAACGCTAACAAACTTGATCAAATCACCGAATTAAAGTATGTTTCCGGCTGAATTTTTTTTTTTTAAAAAAAAGAATTTGAATTTTTTTTCAATCACAAGTGATTGGATATGACATGCAGAATCACATGTGATTGTGTTTTTCAATCACATGTGATTGTTGCGCCACGTGTCGCGCTCTGATTGGTCTGTTGGATTTCAAGCAAATTATTGGATTCAAGGGATTAGAACTCATAAAGTCATTACTATGTTAATATAGCAGCAGGAAATAAAAAATAAATGAAGGATTCAATAGTATATAACTTACACACCTATATGACTCAAAGGAACACAATATAAATACGCTTTTTATCCATAACTTCTACTTAGATGTTTGTTGCTTTTACGGTGTTAGTATTGGGCAATTTGAGCCTTTGTCCATTCACAAAATTATGTTTTTCGAGATGTCTTGTCATGCTCGAGATATTACACCTTATTTATGCCCGTTTTGTCATCTTGCAACTGTAAAGTCGTATGATAAATGATGGTTCTGCATTACTTTAGATGGATTTCTGCTTAATTCTAAGTGATTCACCAGAGGACTGGCAAATCACCTTTTTCTTTATTAACAGTGAAGTAATTCCCAACAACTGTTTGAAAGCCTGTTATTGGCGTACATCGCTTGATCCTCCCAAGATTACGCATCGTAGGATAACTACTGATGAACGAAAGTTACTAAATATGATGAAAAAAGAAAGAATTCTGAACCGGCGATATCCAGAGCATATGCTTTCTCTATGCTCCCTTAACGCTGAATGGGATGAAGCAACTCGTGGCTTTGCTATTGTTATGTTAAAAAACAAAGGTATGTTCTGATGATAAATTATAACTTGTTCATTAATTTGTATTATCAGTTTAATAACTGCTACTTTTTGTGCTTTCAGCAATTACTCCGCCCACCGCTTTGCGTCATATCAAGTTTGATGATCTACAATTTGCCTATGAAAAGATGGTTGATGAGACACTTGAGAAAAGTTTGTGTGAAAACGAGCTTGTTGATGATGCTGCTTAAATTCGAGCAAATTTGAGAAAACGCCGTGCTGTTGGTAATCTTTCTTTGGAATCAATAGCAGAAGAAAATCATTTTTACTTTTTCCATATGCCTAGCAATGGTGGCTATTATAATGTTGATCCCGATAAATATCCAATATTGAATTGTGAATCATCCTATCTGGATTGGAATTTTTTTTGAATAACAACTGTTATTTTAATTCAGCCATGGCATCTGAAGGAGAAGCACAGAGAAAGCTTGCTCTTCCGCCCCCCACTCAGTGTAGCAGAATAGGGGAAAGCAGTTCACAGATTAGCTTTCCTAACTTAGATACTGCTGGTTTGTCATCTATTTTGGCGGGTCTCCTGGTAGCTATGAGGATTTTATGAAATATCTTGAAGCTATGGTGTCTCCTTCACTTCTTCATTTCTTTAAGAGTTTATCTGATGGTGATGCTCGAAAGTGTCAAGCACAGGGCATTATCTGGAATATTGCTGCAGAGTTTAATAATTTGAAACGTTTAGAACGTTCGGATTAGGTTCACCGTGATAAATCTGAAAGAATTGAGAAAAATTCAGAATTATTGAAAACTGCTAGGCTTGAATTGGATGCTGTTGTTGCTACTAAGAATGCTGCTGAGGCTCGCTATGTTGAAATGGCAACAAAAGAAAAATGGTATCTTCATAAGATTGAAACATTAACTCAATCTGAAACAGGATTAAAGGAACAATTGGAGGTAAGAAAGGACGAGACCAAGCGACTTATTGCAGGTGTTCCAAAGATTGTAAAAAATTCTTTTGCCTCTGAAAAATTAACCAAGCATTTTGATGAGTTTATAACCGTTGCGTTGGATGCTGAACGGATAAGATTTCTAGAATCACTGCAGAAGGGTGTCCTGACTTCCCTAAATCTTTGCCTGAAACCCTCACATCGCAATTGAAATCGGATGCAGAAGATAGGCTTAGGGTAATAGGTGAGCAGATAGAGCATCTATCATTTCCTGAATTAGAAAAGTTGTGTAATAATCCTTCTACATCAGTAGATGATGTCTTAAATTTGAAATTGTAATGTGTACTGCTTGTATTATTTGCTGGTTATTAATGTGAATTATATATTCAATTACTTTGTATTAATTTTGCAAAAGCTTTATATGTTTGATTTGAACAATCAAAAATGATGGCTAGCCATTTATTGCTTGCATTATTTTACGTCATGACGGTCGTAGATACATTTTATTGCCTGGATGTTTAGCGTTCATCCGCTGCCATTTCAACCTTTTGTTTATGATTGAACTTTTGCCACCTAGAATAAACTTCTCTTCTGTGGGCAGGGATGACACACAGCTTTGTGACATCTGATAAAAATCCTTGGCCGGATTAAAATTATGAACAGTATGTTATAAGAATAATTGTCTGAATTCTTATTACATAAAATTTTTTTACATTTATGATTGCATCTCATATTCACAATAGTTGATCTGGCTATTTGAATATGCAATACTACACATAAAATTTCTTTAAACTCATTGCGTTCCATGTTCTTTGAATTTCCTCATCGGAGGGCGCTGCAAGGGTATATGATCCATTAGGACGTGCTCTTACAATTTTGTATAGACCTTCCCATCGTGGCCCTAACTTCCCTTGTTTTTCCTGTCTGCTTGCTTCATTGTCTCTCAACACTAAATCTCCCTCCTTGAATTGCCCATATCTGACTCGCTTGTTGTAATATTTTGCCATTCGCTACTTAGCATCTGCTTGACGGATGGCGGCCATGATTCGCCTCTTTTCCAATAAATTCAAGTTTTCACGCAAGATAGATGAATTATATTCTATATCAAATGCCAAAACTCTTTGTCTCGGAACACGGATCTCAGCTGGTATTACTGCCTCGGTACTATATACCAAGCTGAATGGTGTTTCACCCATGCTTCGTTTTAGCATTGTACGGTGAGCCCACAAAATATATGGTACTTCATCTACCCATTTAGTCTGACTCAAACCCAATCCAGCCTCTATGTCGGCTACAATTTCTTATATGTTACCTCAACTTGTCCATTGGCTTTTGGGTGAGCAACTGAGGTAAATTTTTGTTCGATGTTTAATTCCTCACACCAACTTCTGAACGGATTATCTGCAAACTGCTTACCATTATCGCTTACAATTTCGTTTGGTAAACCATATCTACACACAATATCATTCCATACAAACTTCTTTATGTTTTCACCCGTTATCCATGCTAACACCTTTGCTTCAACCCACTTACTTAAAAAATTAATTGCAACCACCAAGAACTTTGCATTTGCCACACTTCTTGAAAATGGCCCTACTATGTCAATTGCCCACTTACAAAATGGCCATGCATATGATACTGAGATTAAATCATATTTGGGTAAACGGCGGACGGTTCCTTGCCGCTGACAGGCATCACATCTCTATAAATTGTTTGCCAATAATATCCTTGTCGCATTATGCGTCCTACAACAGTTCTATAACCAGAATGCTGTACACACATACCCTCATGTATCTCTTTTACCACATCTATTGCTTGCTGCGGTGCTAAACACCTTAAATTTGGACCATTGAAAGATTTTCTATAAAGCACCCCATTCTCCAAGACGTAAAGCGGAGCACTTACCTTTAACCGTCTTGCTTCCGTGACATCAGCTGGCAGTGTTCCGTCCTGCAAATACTTCACATAGGAAATCATCCAACATGGTCCTCCCTCTTCAACTGTTGCCACGATCACTTTTTCATCAATTGATTTTGTAACACCCCGTCAAAAACCATTAACGGCGATGTTAACTCTTGTCCCAGTGCTTGGATTGACTTCTATATAACAGCAAAGTTCTACAGCGGAAGCAAAAAGTACCTGAGAATAAACATGCTAAAGTTGTCAACCAAAAGGTTGGTGAGTTCATAGGTTTATCATAACTAATGATTTTGATAATAGTAATAGATCACAAGATTTCAGTTTCCATAAATATCCTTACACCGTAGTGTAATAAAAAGATTTCTACAACCATGGGCACCTAGTAACAGCCTTAACGATAATAATATAATAATGAACACCCCTGATGTCTATAGAGCACCGAATCAAGTGCGCTAAATACCCTCGAAGTACTAAACATCCGCTGACTGCTAGTGCGACTAGCCCGGATGGGGTTGTCAAACCCGATAGATCTATCAATAGGATTCACGCCTAAAGTACAGAGACCAATAGATTATGTTACCAAGCTAGGAGAATATTTGTGATTCTAACCCATGTAGAATTAAGTTTAGTACTTGTATCTATTTTGTAAAACAGATATAAAACATTGCATGTATTCTCAGCCCAAAAATATATATAAAAGGGGAACTATGAAAACTCACGATACTGTATTTCGTAATAAATATGTGTATGATGGCACTGAACAAGTGCAGAGTTGTCCTCGGATTCACGAACCTATATTCGATTATATATGTTAAAACATATAATTGAAATCGAACAAATTTAAATTATTAATGATATAGTTGTTATATTTAATAATTTATATATTTCATTAACAACTTAATATATTTATTTTATATACCTTATATAAAAAAAATATAGTTTTGTTATATATGTTAAATATATTTTTATATAACTAATATTTACTTGGTAAAATAATACAGATAAATGAAAAGTCATATTATCTTTATAGTAATAATAATATCAGTAGTTATAATAATAATGATACTCATTTGAAAATGATAATAATAATAATAATAATAATAATAATAATAAGTAAAAAGTTGTAATGTCTTCATAATGATAATAATAACAATAATTTTATTTGTAATAATCATTTTTAATAATAATAATAATAATAATAATAATAATAATAATAATTATAATAATAATAATAATAATAATAATAATAATAATAATAATAATAATAATAATAATAATAATAGTTTTTAATAAAAATGTTAGGTTTAATAATAATGATAATGAAAATAATAGTTTTGCAAATAATTATTTATAATTAATAATAATAACCATCTTATTACTAATGATAGTTTCAGTATTAATACTACTTAATGATAATGCTAGTAATGATAATAATATTAGTAATAATGATAATAATAATAATAATAATAATCTTACTTGTAAATATAATTATGATAAATGATAACTATCGCTTTTTAAATAATAATAATTATAATACTTTGTAATAATAATAGTAATAATACTACTACTACTAATAATAAAAATAATAATAATAATAATAATTATAATAACAATAATAATAATAATAATAATAATAATAATAATAATAATAATAATAATAATAATAATAATAATAATAATAATAATAATAATAATAATAATAATAATAATAATAATAGAAATTAAAATAAAAGAGTATACCCTAATGTTTCTCTAAAAAGAATTGCCCTAGACCGGGATCGAACCCGAGACCTCTCGCTTACCCGCAAACTATCTAAACCATTGCTCTACCTCGTTTTATATAATTAAACCCAGAATCAAACTTATTTATCCCGTATTATTATTCTGTTGCCTTCTTCTTCATCTTCTCAAAACATAGTCGACCCAACATCAAATCATTAATCAAAACATGAATACAGAATGGTTTTTAGAATATTTAAACAAACAAAAATCGGTTCGTGGGGATTGGAAATAATAAAAAAAAAATCAGTTCAGCAGCAGCAGCTCTCGGATGAACACTCAAGAACTCAACATGGACTTCGAATTTTTAGGACGTTTTAGATCACAAATCCTAATAAAATATGCTTTAAATCCTTCCTGGAAACTTTATAAATCCTCAATTTAACTTAAAACTTCAAAATAAACTCGAATTTCCCAATGAACGAATTATTTGACTTTTATTTCACAAACTTTGACTCGAAAATTAAAGATCGATAGGATGAATTGGACGCTGAGCTTTTGCGGATAGTTTTAGTATGAGATTCCTAACAAGATGGCATTTAAGGATTTTGAAAAACAATAACAAATCAGGATTTTCAATAAAATGAACACGAACAGAGTTATCGTGCTATTTTTCTTATTTTTCTATTTAAATTCAGTTAAATAAAAGCTGTGAAAGGTAATGGAAGTTGATAAATGATAATGTTAAGTCGACTGGTATCCTTTAATACTGAATTGGATCGAGTTTTACATCAAAAGGTCGACAGAAAAAAATTAAAAACCAGTAGGAATAAATAAAAATATAATCAGATGAATAAATCAACAAAATAAGGCTGGATATCTATGGATTTAAAAATTAAAAGCAGATCACATAAATCAAAAGCAAAACCAGTAGATGAATAAAAAAATGTATCACGATTTGGAAAAAAAATCATCACGACCTAATACACTAATACAGTCTGTTTCATAATTTTTTTGTATAAATTTTAATAGTAAATTTATAATAATAATATTAATAATAAACATTAATCATAATAATTATAATGATAATAATAATAATTTACATCAAGTTTAATAATGATATTAATAATAATAGGTTATTATTAATAATAATAATAACAATAATAATTTTAATAAAACTGTTAAATTATCATTATTAATAATGATAACTATAAAATGTTAATAATAATAATATTAGTAATGATATTATTTAAATGATGATAATAATAATAATAATGTTAATGATATATATTATGTTAATGATATTACTAATCATATTAATCATAATAAATGATAAATAATAATAATAATAATTTTGATAATAATAATATTAATATGAATAATAATATTGTTTTTGACAACACTGATAATGATAATTGTAAATGATAATGATAATATTGTTAAATATTATATTAATAATAATATTAATATAATAAATTAGTAATAATGTATTATTATTACAAATAATTGTTCGTGAATCGTCGGAAACATTCAAAGTTAGGTTTAAATTTAGTCAGAAATTTCCGGGTTGTCATAGTACCTACCCATTAAAAGAAATTTTGTCCCGAAATTTAGTTGTTGCCATCAATCAGTGTTGTTCGTAAACAGGTGAGGGTATTTTCGTTTTATTTGGTCTTCACGTTCCCAGGTATGCTCGGGGCCTTGCGTGAATTCCAACGGATAGAATTTTGTTTTGTTTAAAGAGTTTAAATCATACAAACCATAAATTCTATAGGTTCTTAGATGAAGTGTATTTTATTATTAATGTGGAGATCATTAAAAATGATGATGTTATACAAGTCATTTCTGAACACATGAAATGTGTTATGAATAATAGTGAGCTTATTTAAACCTTGAGCGTTTATGCCACAATATTAGGGTAGACAAAATAGAGAGGAGTTTGTGAAAATCACGGTCATGAAATTTGATAGAGATCGTCATTGTTGACAACAAGAATATTTAATGATGAATATGAGTTGAAAATAGAGTTTTATCACTTTTGAGTAATATGGATGAAACGATTCGATTATAGGAAGAGTATAAACGAAGCTATCACAAAAGTGTGAAATGAGGAAATTAAATGTTTGCCTTAACTTTTGATATGGTTAAAGTTGATTTCCGGAATTCAAGGGATTTAAAGAAATCTTTGAAATCTTTATAAGATTTGATTCTCCGGTAATTTTAAGGAAATTAAGATTTTCTTTGATTAAATGCGGTGAATTACCTTGATTGTCGTGTCTGGAATTTCGCTATAAATTAGCTTCTTCCATTTTATTATCTTCACTACTTCTATACTTTCTTTCTCGATTCATACTTCCAAAAGATTTTTCAATATGCTTCATGCAGTTCTAATTCTTGATGTAGTCCTGACTTTTATATCTATCGTGCTTCTTTTTCATCTGTCGCTGGAAGAGTCAGTTTACTTCTACTATGCTCTTAGATTTATAGTGTTTTTAGTTCTCCCGTGTCTTTATATTACTATACGCATTGATATACACAGTTTGTAATTTTGGTGTTGTTATCGGGGTTTATATTTTTCCTTATATTTCGGAGCTCTTTGCCTTTTTATTCTCTTCTTGACTCTAAGTAAAGCGAGTAATGGTCCAGAATTTGTAGGTATGAAGTTTCGAATGGACCTACTGTTCTAAGCGTAATATCACGATTTGATTTGGTAAATTACCAGAATTACTGAGGATAGAACTATCAAGAATATATTTTCTTGATATGTTCAGAGATTAAGTAGAATGTAAGAGTCGTGTAACATGGCAAATGATGATTATAAAGTCTATGAATCATCATCTTCCATTAAAAATTTAGCATAACTTACTGTAATATAATCACTTTGGCCTGACGTCATTATATTATACTAACTCATGCTTCAATTCCCAACACTTCTTCAAAACATTTATAATTTAAACTTGAATTTTACAGAATATAGAAACTAATACAGTTTCCTTTATGATGTAATAAAGATATCGCAAAGAGATAATTAATTACGGACAAGAATCGTTATGAACATATCTTCAGAAATATAGAGGATATTTATAACGAAGGATACGATGATATCTTAGAATTTTTAATATCGAAGGATGATAAAGAAGATTTGTCCGTAAAGGTTTAGAGTCAGGAGCAAGGTATTCGTTAATGACTTCATCAGATACTGAATCATTTGGATTCTTTGAAGGCAGGTTTAGTCTTTGTGATTTGTCCACAGCCTCCTTCATAGTTTGCTCAATCCGTTTTCCAGTTCCAAATCTGAGCTTATACCATTCTTTATCATCAAAATTTTGGCCCTTAAGACCTTTTACAATTTTGCTGTTTCCTCTGCATTTAATGCAGCCATATTTGAATCATCGGTTATAAATCCGAGAAGGTTTCAGGAAATTTCGTTTTTAGATGATTAAACGCTGATTTTAACCGTCAACGGATCTAATGGTTGACGAATAGGCGTTGTTGATTTCAAAAGTAATGAATGATAATTTCGGTGGTTTGATGTGATAATTCATCATAGAATACGAATGAATATAATTCAGGAATGTAGTGATCTTTAGGAAGATAACACTTGCTAGAGTTTTAATTAGATTCTGATATGTCAAAATATGTAGTGGTTGTTCTTTAGTGAACGGATGCATATATCTTGTGAATGTAAGTAGGATAGTTACTGATCATTGAATCAGAATTGAAGAATATACAATGTAACATATTAATGTGAGATATAATTATTTCTCGGGTATTACCTACCCGTTAAAATATTTTCACAATTAACAGTTTGTACAAAAGAATTTTTAATTACAATCTTTATGAAGATATACGTTCATATATATATTCTTCAGATATAATATAGATTTAATGAGTTAATATAATATTAAACTCATTTGATTTGCAGTTGAAACGAGGATAAATAATCTCTAAAACCTTAGAGATTTCATAATTGTCGCAAAATATTTCGCTAATGAAGCTATGAATCAATACTTCATCGTTCATTGTTATTGATATACCTTGGTATATGATGTTGATGCTCGTGGAAAGTCTAGTGGAATTCGCAAGGCACAAATGATGTTTTCTAGAAAGTTTCGAGTACATCGAAAATAGGAGTGTAAGATCAAAAATGTATTTGAATAATACACTTGCTTTATTATGAAATGGAGTTTATTGTGCTGAAGCAGTGATTAATGATTGTTAACGAAGGATGTACATCATAGCATATTAGTGATATGAATTAACCAAGAAGTACATACTAGTTAAGATTCACACGTAATATCTTAGTATGAAAAGATTTATTATTGTTCCAAACCATATATATGTGACAACCCGGAAATTTCCAACCAAATTTAAACTTTATCTTTATATTATTCCGACACGATAAGCAAAGTTTGTTAAGTTAAATCTCAAGAATTTTAAATTGTGTTCATACATTCATTATAACCTCGGCCAAATTTCAACGATTCACGAACCGTTTTATATAAATAAATATGTATATATATGTATATATATATATATATATATATTATAACTTGAGAATATTAATAAAGTATTAAACGTATAATACTTTATATGAATGTATTTGTTTCAATATGTTTATCGATATAATTAGAAGATAATATCAAATGATTGATTTATCAGATACATTGTGATATGATTACGGGTCTATGTTATGAGGTCCACTGTAATTTAAGAAATCTATTCTTTTTGACAACATTCGGAAAATGGTAAAGTGATTTATAAGTAAGAACGTGGAGTGTAAATAACTTAGATGTTGGATATCGACAAGTTAAGTAACTCGACATTTTTCATTAAGATGATTTCATATGTTTATTTAACCTTTGAACTTTATCGCATTCTTCACCAACAGACTGTAATTTAAAAAATTGAAACCTATTATGAATATATATGATTCTAATTTTCTAAAACGTTTTATGATATAACGATTTCCATTATTTTAACCTTTAAACAAAATGATTCTTAAATATATTTAGTTTTGGAAAATAAAATTATCATATTTATTTGATTTAGTTTCAAACGTACAAAAACGTTTTCAGTTTAAAAAGAACATTATTATTAAAACATATATAACTTTTATAAATATCTAGAACCACTTTTGACAACTCATTACTTAACCAGTATAATAAAGATAACGATATTTATATTAAAAATATATAACGATTTAAATTAATATTATATATATTTATACGCGTATTATACGGACATAGTTTTATACTTTTACTATACTTAAACTTTACCTTTACTTTATTTTTACTTTACTTTAATAATTCACTTTAATAATTCATACTTTAATAATTCACTTTAATAATTTATACTTTAATAATTCACTTTAATAATTCATACTTTAATAATTCACTTTAATAATTCATACTTTAATAATTCACTTTAATAATTTAAAAATATATTATAAATAGAATTCAATAGGTTTCATTATTTCATAGAAACTTGAAAATATTTTTCTCTAAACTCTCTCAATCGATTTACATATATATATATTTACTCCGTATTATTTCAAGATATTATTAGTATACATAAAATATTACGACGGAGTGCTGTCCGAGTGATTTCGAAATTGTTTTTCGAGCGGGATAGAGCTAAGGAAATTATGGGTTATAGCTATGGAGGTTATGGGTATGGTTCGGGAGTATTGCTCGTGAGTCAAACTAGTGTTTATCATCTTCGTTGCGTCTACGTACTTTTCCTGCAATATTGAATCTCAATATTGATACGTGAGTACTCATAACTTAACTTTTATATATTATTAGTGTATCCCTGACTAGTGCTCGAGTATATAGGATTATGCATGCTTATACGTTCATTATTGTCGTTAGATAGGTTATGTCGAATCTTGAATTAAATACATATGCTATTAAGATAAGGTATATGATATGCATGTCATTGGAAAGCTAGCGAAAAATTGAGAACTTTTCATTTAGATATCGAATGGTTTCGATGAATGGTTTAGAAGTTAAAGTCAATTGAATTTTTGTATTATTATTAAAAATGATTATTATTATCGTCATTATTATCGTCGTTATAATCTAATTATTATAATAATTATTATTATTATTATTATCATTGTCGTTATTAATAAAAGATATTATTGTTATTTTTATTATTATTACTATCGTTATTATCGTTAAGGTTATAATTATTATTATTATAATTATTATTATTATTATTATTATTATTATTATTATTATTATTATTATTATTATTATTATTATTATTATTATTATTATTATTATTATCATCATCATTCAAATAGTTATTAGTATTATCATTAATATTATTATTATTAGTATTATTATAATTAAAACTAATATTAGTAACATCTAAATATTATGATTACTATTATTATTATTAATATGAACGCGATATAAAAGATGACTAAAAGCTATTAAATAAAGCGATTAGGAAATAATGAGTATGAGTATCATGATGAAATTAGGATATTGTAAGATATTGATTTAAAGGAAAAATATCATTTTCATTATTTTACTATTATTATTATTAAAAGTATTATTAATATTAAAACTATCATTTTTACTAAAATTATTATTTTTAATAAAAATATCATTATTAATATGAAACATCATTATTATTATTATCATTTTAGTACTATTCTTAATAAAAAAAAATATCATTTTATCATTTTTAAAAAATATAATTATTGTTATTTTTATTAGTAGAATAATAATAATTATTACAGAATAATACAACTTTTACTTATTATTATTATTATTATCAATATTATTTTGTCAAATAAATATGTGATACAAAGATATTTTACTACGTATAATATAATTACATTAATAATACCTATTATATTATTTTTATGATATTAAATGAACTTTATAAATTTTATTACTTAAGATATATAAAAGTATATTTTTATTTTATAAATTTTAATATAAAATTTTATTTATTAATAAAAGAACTATATTATTTACTTTAATAAAATCTATTAAAAATATTTAAATAAATAAAACGACTATATTTAAACTATATAATAATCATGTATAAATTTTGGAAGACATTTTGGTCAATATGATTTTGTTGACTTTGCATATTTAGTCTCGAGCATTAGGATTGTGATACACTACGACTTGACCTAAATTGTTAGACAGATATTGATCAAACATATAAATATATATAATTAATATAGGTTCGTGAATCCAAGGCCAACATTGCACTTGTTCAATGACGTCATATGTATTTTTACTACAAAATACAGTATTGTGAGTTTCATTTGCTCCCTTTTTAAATGCTTTTGCAATATATATTTTTGGGACTGAGAATACATGTGCTGCTTTTACAACTGCGTTACGAAATAGACACAAGTACTTAAAATTATATTCTATGGTTGGATTATTAAATCGAATATCGCCCTTCAAGTCTGGTAACCTAAGAATTTAGGGAAATGCCCCTGATTAACGCGAATCTTAAAGATAGATCTATGGACCTTGACAAGTCCCATTCGGGGTACGAATTCTTTAGTACTTCGAGATTATTATACAGACGAGAGGTTCTATTTTGGGGATATTCTATGTATTAAGTTAACGTTGGTTACCAGGTGTTCAATCCATATGAATGATTTTTAACTCTATGCAGTTTGCGAAATGCCTGATATGAGATGTGTATTTATGAGAAATGAAAATCTTGTGGTCTATTAAAATGATGAAAATGATCGTTTATGATAAACTAATGAACTCACCAACCTTTTGGTTGACACTTGAAAGCATGTTTATTCTCAGGTATGAAAGAAATCTTCCGCTGTGCATTTGCTCATTTTAGAGATATTATTTGGAGTCATTCATGGCATATTTCAAAAGACGTTGCATTCAAGTCATTGAGTTCAATAAAGATAATGATTAAGTAAATGACAGATTAGATCATTTATAGTTGGATATTATGAAATGGTATGCATGCCGTCAACTTTTGATGTGAATAAAGTTTGTCTTTTAAAAACAAACGCAATGTTTGTAAAATGTATCATATAGAGGTCAAATACCTCGCGATGTAATCAACTATTGTGAATCGTTTATAATGTATATAAACGGGTCCTTTCAATATATATAAAGTATACATATATAATTCTTCAGGAAGAATGAGTCAATACATCTTAACTCATTATTACTAATATTCCTTGGTATCTAGGGGCGTATGATGTTGATATTTGAGGTATCGAGTGTGATGTTGAGGCGTGGGATGCGGATGTTTTTGTTGGTGAAGCTGATGCTGTTAGTGGTGATGTTGATGGTACTGGTGGTGCTGTCGGTGCTGGTTATGTTGCTGGTGCTACTGATGCTCTCAGATTTTACACCATATTCTCTAGAGCCACTATTCGAGTGAGAAGCTCGTTGATTTCTTCTATTATACTGGGATAATTGGCGGTTCGGACAAGCGGATGAATAAGATTTAGAATTCTAGATAGTATATATTCGTGACGGGATATCCTGGAAATGAGGGTGAAAATGGTGTTTCGAACTGGTTCGCCGGTAAGTGCTTCAGGTTCTTCGCCAATAGGGCAATGTGGTGGGTGAAAAGGATCACCTTCTTCACTTCTCCATTAATTAAGTTGACTACGAACCCATCCCCAATTCATCCAAATTAGATGATGACTAATTGGTTGGTTCATTCCGGTTACGCTGCCATTGGAGCTCGAGGAGTCCGAGGAATCAAGTGAGAAAGCCATATTATGTGTTTGGAATTAGGGTTTTTGATATGAAATGGGTGTTGAATACTGAATGATATATTTTTCTCCTCGAATACGTATATATATAGCAGAAAGTTTTCTGTAATTTACGGAGGAAATTTAGGAAAAGTGTTAGATAAAGTCTATTGAGATAGATATGATAAGATATGATAAGATATGATGTGTCCTCCATTTATGTAATAATGGCAGCATGACGTGTTGAGATTATAAATAATAAGTATGTAATCAGATAAACTTTCGATTAAAGACTTTCAATTCATAATGGCCTATTCAGGTCTAGGGGCTTGAGCTATAGGATCCTTTAAATTGGTAATCCAAACCCTTCCATTCTAGATTTTCGTAGATGCCACCTGTCAAGAAAGTTCAATGATCAAAACAACGAGAAAGCAAAGATTTTAAAAGTAATGAATATGAATAGTGATGACATTATAATGTCTTTGAGATTCTCGATAATCTTTATGAGTCAATAATGACATTTTTCGGTTCATAAACCAATGCACAAAGGCATAAGGGCACATAGGTACATAATATAACAGGGAGGTTATATACGTATGAGTGTGAGTAGTAACAAATTTAGGAGTTTTAAAAATCATGGATAATATTTCATGTAATATATACGTAATACATAATATCATGATAGATGACATAGGAATGTCAAGAATTTCAGAAATCATGAGTGACATCCCTCGGTTTCACCAACCGAGGTGATCTTATAAATATAATGTACGTGAGTTATAGAATATTGTGAATTACAATGGAAATTCCTCCCGGAGTGACAGAATAAAAGATATGTATATGTATAATGCAAGTAATAATATTTTAAAGTTATAGGTCAGACTGTAGACTAGACTTTAATGCATCCTATAAATCTGGGTTATCTATGAGAATTTCAGTCAACATGGCCTAGATGACCCACTCATCAAAATTTGATTTTATATATTGGCTCGAACAATTAAACGAGCGCGATTCGAGAAAAATACCGCTACACAAATTAAATACGCGAGAAGAATAATAATTCAAGAAATAAAGCATAGGAATATTTTATTAACTCATACGACATCGGAATATCGTATTAAAATAATTCGGATTTGGAAATCTCGAAAGTCTAATCGCTGGTTTGGAAACCGAGACGATTCATCGAATAAAAACGTTATACGTAGGAACGTACAAACACATAGTCACACCTTTTCATTTAATAAGTAATATAGGAATATTAGAATATAATTTAGTCACATAAAATGACTTCATAAAACCTTTCAAAATTTTGAGACTTATAATCACAAGTTTGCTTATCGGGTCGAAAGCATTCAATTTTATAGAGAATTGACTTAAAAATAAGTTGAAATTTTTCGGCAAGAAATGATAAGTAAAATTTAAAATAAACACGTACGGTCAAAGTACAGAGTCACTAATGCATCCTAACAACTACCGGTTAGACACATAATGCAAATTCTAGTTTGCTAAGACCAACGCTCTGATACCAACTGTAACACCCCATCAAAAACCATTAACGGCGATGTTAACTCTGGTCCCAGTGCTTGGCTTGACTTCTATGTAACAACAAAGTTCTACAGCGGAAGCAAAAAGTACATGAGAATAAACATGCTAAAAGTGTCAACCAAAAGGTTGGTGAGTTCATAGGTTTATCATAACTAATGATTTTGATAATAGTAATAGATCACAAGATTTCAGTTTTCATAAATATCCTTACACCGCAGTGTAATAAAAAGATTTCTACAACCATGGGCACCTGGTAGCAGCCTTAATGATAATAATATAATAATGAATACCCCTGATGTCTATAGAGCACCGAATCAAGTGCGATAAATACCCTCAAAGTACTAAACATCCGTTGGCTGCTAGCGCGAGTAGCCCGGATGAGGTTGTCAAACCCGATAGATCTATCAATAGGATTCACGCCTACGGTACAGAGACCAATAGATTACGTTACCAAGCTAGGGGAATATTTGTTATTCTAACCCACGTAAAATTAAGTTTAATACTTGTATCTATTTTGTAAAACAGATATAAAACATTGCATGCATTCTCAGCCCAAAAATATATATAAAAAGGGAACTATGAAAACTCACGATACTGTATTTCGTAATAAATATGTGTATGATGGCACTGAACAAGTGCAGAGTTGTCCTCAGATTCACGAACCTATATTCGATTTTATATGTTAAAACATATAATTGAAATCGAACAAATTTATATTATTTATGATATAGTTGTTATATTTAATAATTTATAGATTTCATTAACAACTTAATATATTTATTTTATATACCTTATATATATAAAAAAAAATATAGTTTTGTTATATATGTTAAATATATTTTTATATAGCTAATATTTACTTGGTAAAATAATACTGATAAATGAAAAGTCATATTATCGTTATAGTAATAATAATATCAGTAGTTATAATAATAATGATACTCATTTGAAAATGATAATAATAATAATAATAATAATAATAATAATAATAATAATAATAATAATAATAATAAGTAAAAAGTTGTAATGTCTTCATAATGATAATAATAACAATAATTTTAATTGTAATAATCATTTTAATAATAATCATTTTTAATAATAATAATAATAATACTAATAATAATAGTTTTTAATAAAAATGATAGGCTTAATAATAATGATAATGAAAATAATAGTTTTGCTAATAATTATTTATAATTAATTAATAATAACGATCTTATTACTAATGATAGTTTTAGTATTAATACTACTTAATGATAATGCTAGTAATGATAATAATATTAGTAATAATGATAATAATAATAATAATCTTACGTGTAAATATAATTATGATAAATGATAACTAATGCTTTTTCAATAATAATAATTATAATACTTTGTAATAATAATAGTAATAGTAATAATAATGATAATAATAATAATAATAATAATAATAATAATAATAATAATAATAATAATAATAATAATAATAATAATAATAATAATAATAATAATAATATTAATAATAATAATAATAATAATAATAATAATAATAATAGAAATTAAAATAAAAGAGTATACCCTAAAGTTTCTCCAAAAAGAATTGCCCAGACCAGGATCGAACCCGAGACCTCTCGCTCACCCGCAAACTATCTAAACCACTGCTCTGCCTCGTTTTATCTTATTAAACCCAGAATCAAACTTATTTATCCCGTATTATTATTCTGTTGCCTTCTTTTTCTTTTTCTCAAAACATAGTCGACCCAACATCAAATCATTAATCAAAACATGAATACAGAACGGTTTTTAGAATATTTAAACAAACAAAAATCGGTTTGTGGTGATTGGAAATAGTAAAAAAAAATCAGTTCAGCAGCAGCAGCTCTCGGATGAACACTCAAGAACTCAACATCGACTTCAAATTTTTAGGACGTTTTAGATCACGAATCCTAAATAAAATATGCTCTAATACTTTCCTGGAAACTTTATAAATCCTCAATTTAACTTAAAACTTCAAAATAAACTCGAATTTCCCAATGAACGAATTGTTTGACTTTTATTTCATAAACTTTGACTCAAAAATTAAAGATCGATATGATGAATTGGATGCTGAGCTTTTGTAGATAGTTTTAGTATGAGATTCCTAACAAGATGGCATTTAAGGATTTTGAAAAACAATACGAAATCAGGCTTTTCAAAAAAATGAACACGAACAGAGTTATCGTGCTATTTTTTTTATTTTTCTGTTCAAATTCAGTTAAATAAAAGCTGTGAAAGGTAATGGAAGTTGATAAATGATAATGTTAAGTCGACTGGTATCCTTTAATACTGAATTGGATCGAGTTTTACATCAAAAGGTTGACAGAAACAAATTAAAAACCAGTAGGAATAAATAAAAATATAATCAGATGAATAAATAAACAAAATAAAGATGGATCTCTATGGATTTAAAAATTAAAAGCAGATCACATAAATCAAAAGAAAAATCAGTAGATGAATAAAAAAATGTATCATGATTTGGAAAAAAAATCATCACGACCTAATACACTAATACAGTCTGTTTCATCATTTTTGTTTTACAAATTTTAATAGTAAATTGATAATAATAATAATATTTATAATAAATACTAATCATAATAATTATAATGATAATAATAATAATTTACATCAAGTTTAATAATGATATTAATAATAATATGTTATTATTAATAATAATAATAACAATAATAATTTTAATAAAAATGTTAAATTATCATTATTAATAATGATAACTATAAAATGTTAATAATAATAATATTAGTAACAATAATAATAATACTAATAATAATAATAATATTAGTAATGATAATATTTAAATGATGATACTAATAATAATAATGTTAATGATATATATTATGTTAGTGATATTACTAATTATATTAATCATAATAAATGATAAATAATAATAATAATAATAATTTTGATAATAATAATATTAATATAAATAATAATATTGTTTTTGACAACACTGATAATGATAATTGTAAATGATAATGATAATATTGTTAAATATTATATTAATAATAATAATATTAATATAATAAATTAGTAATAATGTATTTTTATTTACAAATAATTGTTCGTGAATCGTCGGAAACATTCGAAGTTAGGTGTAAATTTAGTCGGAAATTTCCGGGTTGTCATAGATTTATCCTTCAAAACTTCCAGCAAAAATTTCTTATGTACGTGGTCAAATGTTAACGTTGCTAATTTGCTCAAAACATCTGCCTTTTTATTCTTATTTCTTGATATTTGCACAACTTCTAAAGTTTCGAAATTTTTTGAAATCTTCTCAACCAATTGCAAATATCTTTTCATTGAGATATCCTTTGCTTCAAATGCTCCGTTAACCTGTTGTGCTACAATTTGAGAATCTACATATGCACTGTAACACCCTAAATTTTTTTTTAAATCACAGCGGAAGACTAAATTTACATAAATACCCTTAGTTGATTACAAACACGATTATCACAAATCATTAGTTAATTACAAATTGCAGGTGTTACATTAAAACAACTAGTTACATATTTACAAAAGTTAAGGGATCATAGTTCGTCTTGTCAAACATATCATCAGCCCGACTCCCTTCCCCACCAGCACTAAGATCTAAAACCTACAAGGGAGGAGGTGAGGGGTTAGCACAAGGCTAAGTTAATGGAACTATCAACAGGTCTAGCATACAATACCAACTTGTACTCCTACCTCAACAACTTTATGCAGCCACATACAACAAACAACAACTGGCAACTTTGCTCCAACTAGAGGACCGGCGTCTTGTACGGGCACACGACCCTAGCTGATCAGGCTAAAGTCTACCGATAGTCCTTATTACTGCATCCCCAATATAGTCATCCACACGCAGGTGATGCTTCATTCAGCACCATACTCAACAAACAGTAGCCAACTGGACCCAACCACAACTAGGTTTACCTCTCTGAGCTGAACCTAACAGATCAAGGTTCTAACAAAAACAATAACAACTTGTGCACATGCAACCAGTCAACTACTACTACTACAAGCAACTAATGCTACTAAAAGCATAGAAATTCTAACTGCGATCAATAGTACAACATAACTACTAAGCATGGCAACTAACAACAATATAAACATGGTAGCGCAACTTGCTACTCTATACTACACCAGGAGATAATCCCACTAATCGAATACCAGCAGCTAGCTCAGATAATCTATCACTGAGTTTCTTCCTTATCCTTATCATCTGAACATAAGGCAAATCAAGTTAGTTTCTGTCCGTTAGCACAAAACAGAACAATACAGCAAATCAGTCACAAAAGCGTCACTAAAAGTCCACTTAATACTTATGCACTTTCAGAATTTACATCCTGATTATCATAAGTCACATAGACAGCATAACTACTAGAAAACAGCCAATTAAACAACATAAGTATGCACTGATCTGTATCCGTACGGTTGCACATGCATCCGTACAGTTGCGAGTCCATTCGTACGGTTGCATCGTGCACCTGTACGGTTGCATCGTGCACCCGTACGGTTGCACACCCACTGCCCGGTTGCACCAACACTTCTGCATCCGTACGGTTGCACAGTCTACCCGTGGGGTTGCAAGTTGCAACCGTATGGTTGCATTCATCGAGCAACAGCAGCAGAAACTGTCGGGTTTCGAACTAAAATCACCCAAATCTCGATTTCTAAATGTTTTGACCCCGAACGAAGCTTAGAAAACATTTATAACAACAAAGGAATATAAACCATAACATTTTACACCAAACCAACATCAAAATCAACCAATTTGACATCAAAACTCACTCAGATAAAAACCTAACTAAAGACTCCATTTAAACACAGATTACATCATGAAAACGAATGATTCTTACCTTGTTATGACCACTAAATCAGTAGCAACTGATTACACAACACAATTCAAGAGATTGGGGTTTCAAGGGAGTGATAGTTTAGGTACGGAGTATAATTTGGAAGCTTCAAAAAAAAGAGTGAAGTAGCTGACTTCTTGCTTTTATATTTAAGTTAAATACAATAGCCCATCACACACGGGTATTTACCAGTAATCTGATATCTTACATACCTCGTTAGGCGGCCCTAACGGAGTCCAAATTAAACAAACGAACCTGTTCTGTGACCCTTGTCATGAACTGGTCTCAACTAAACAACCAAATAATTATAAACATATAATTATTATTATAACATACAAACACACCCAAGGTTAAAAGGGTCATTTCAACTAGGCCCAGTAACAGGATGTTACAAATCTACCCCCTTAAAGAGATTTCGTCCTCGGAATCGGGTCAACTACGTTCAACAAAACTGTAAATTCAACTAAGTCTTTCACAATAATTAACCCAAACTAGCAAATCTTCCTCTCAATACCAGTCATTTCCTTCGAACAAGTGCACAAATATAGAATTTCTAACTTTTACGCACGTCTGATACAATACAAATTACCAAAAAGTCCACTGGTCAACAACTTGAATCTACAATTCTCCATTATCAATCCAATAATCGAAGTCAAATTTCACGTTTCTAAGTCAATCTGTATCAATATTTAATAATCTGTCATCAAATTCAACTCTTAACATAGTCAACATTTCACAGTTATTCTAAGCTAAGGCAATAGAATTAGTCATTAGTCTAAGTCATGTGTTTATGTTCACAAAATTGTCCTTAAGTCAAGGTAATATCCCATATTACTCGTCTTATTTCCAATCATATAAAAGTCCCAGTGTTCAACTCACAATCCACGAATAGCACATGCCACCTAATTTTTCCTTCTGCTTCCCAGAAACTCTGTATGACTCACCATAATATACTTCTTTTGGCCAGACACAAGTATATTATCCTGAATCACACCTTCATTACGAGTCGCTCGAAACGGAAAATACTAGTTATCTCATCCACTAGTTTAAGTCCAACGAGTCTCCTCAAACACTTCGGCAATAACTAAGCTACTTTATCATTAATCAATCACATTTCTGTCCAATCATAGTTATTTAAACATTGTCCATCAAATGTTCAAATATAATCTTGCAACATTACCACACATGTAACAAGCATAGGAAATATCTGGTCAATAAAGTCCACTACTGACATATCACTCATACTCATGTCACTATCTAATAATTTCCCGTCATCCAAAAATCCACTGCATAAAGATACTCAACACATCTATATCCAAGTCACAGTTTTCTGTCCCGAAAAATCAACCTAAGGGCTACCCTTACCTAACAAAGCACACGAGGGTCGCAACTAAAGATACAACAACATAACTCATCAAAGTAAATCTTACACTACAATCAAGATCTACCAATCTACACACAAACATATATATACACAATCATATATATATATATATCACTAAATAGTACGAGGATCTTGAAACATACCTGTATTCACATCATATTCAACGCCTACATCTGCAACCGTCTGATAAGCTCTTGCTATTGCCGTAGGTAGATTCTTTCTTTTCTACCCTACTGGAGAACCAGAAGATCCACCTACTGATATCGACTGTGCTCCTAGCCCCGCCCCAGAACTTGATCCTCTTACATACGGATATTGAGCTGACCTATGCCCCACTTGATGACATTTCCAACATACATCCTCTTGAAATGAACACATTTGAATCTCGTGTCCCACAATACCACTTCTTAAAAATCTTTTGGTTGAATCTGAATAAGGACCACTGTGAGATGATCTAAAACTATAACACCAAGAATTTTGACTTGATGCTGACCCACTCTAATCTGACCCACTTTTCTGTTTCAACTTAACAGACTTCTTTGACCTAGAGTCCGAATGAATCATTACCTGATCTTGTTGTGGCATCTCATAACCTACCGTTCTATTTCTTGCTGCTCTGACGTCATCTTCTACCATTTTGGCCATAACAAATGCTTGAGATAACGTCGTCACCATCCTAACCATTGTTCTGTACTCTCGTAAAATTATATTAACAAAATGCTGAATTCTGAATTGTTAATCTGGAACCCAGTGTTGCACGAACCTTAATTTATCCATATACCGCTCAATCACCTCATCTATCGTCATCTGTCATTTTCATTGCCAGAAATTCTGTCTTAATTCGATTGAGGTCATAAGACGAACAATACTGCTCAAAAACTTTACTATAAAATTGTTTCCAAGTAATCGTGCTCACTTACTCTTTCGTTATACTGGAAATAATGGTATCCCAACAAACCATTACCCTATTTTTCAGCATACGACTAGCATAAATAACTTGTAATTCCAGTTCGCACTGACAGGCCTCAAAAACGTTTTCTATTTTTCTTAACCAGTTAAGGGTTACCGTTAGGTTAGAACTTCCTGAGTACTCTGGTGGATTAAAGTTCAGAAACTGTTTAAACGTAAATTTCTACATCGGCATCTGATACGGACACCACATCTAATTTGAAAACTGTTGATTAAACTGAGGTGGCACCTGATACTGTTGTGGAAATTGACACTGAGGTGGTAACCATTGCTATTGTTGGAAAGCACTTCCAGTTTGCTGATACATATTTGACTACACCGGATACCCACTAAACATCTAATTCGGTACACTACCACTTGGATTCACGATTACCTGACATTGTTCTAATTCCCTTATTCGATCACGTGCTTTCTTTAACTTACTTTTCAAATCTAGAATGTGTTCTTGTGGATCATCTTCTGACACATACCCATCTTCATTTGGAGCTCTGAATGTTCCGGGGGCTGACGGACCAGTTGTGTTTCATGTATTATCTGTCATATCTGCACTACCACAATAACTCACACAAATGCTTAGTAGAAAACATGTTAGTTCCTATCTACTAACGCATGTAATCCCTACATTCACTTAACCCATCCCATAAGATATGTTTGACACAACACTGGGTTTAGGTACATGACATTCAACAAAATGTACATGCGGCCAAACCTATGCTCTGATACCAAGTTGTAACACCCTGAATTTTTTTTTAAATCACAGCGGAAGACTGAATTTACATAAATACCCTTAGTTGATTACAAACACTATTATCATAAATCATTAGTTAATTACAAACCGCAGGTGTTACGTTAAAATGACTAGTTACATATTTACAAAAGTTAAGACATTAGAGTTCATCTTGTCAAACATATCATTAGCCCGACTCCCATCCCCATCAGCACTAAGATCCAAAACCTGCAAGGGAGGAGGTGAGGGGTTAACATAAGGCTAAGTGAATGGAACTATCAACGGGTCTAGCATACATGTACCAACTTGTAATCCTACATCAACAACTTTATGCAGCCACATACAACAAACAACAGCTGGCAACTTTGCTTCAACTAGAGGACCGACGGCTTGTACGGGCACACGACCCTAGCTGATCACTCTAGAGTCTACCGATAGTCCTTACTACTTAATCCCTAGTATAGTCATCCACAAGTAGGTGATGCGTCATTCAACACTATACTCAACAAACAGTAGCCAACTGGACCCAACCACAACTAGGTTGAACTCTCTGAGCTGAATCTAACAGATCAAGGTTCCAACAACAACAACAACAACAATAACTTGTGCACATGCAACCAGTCAACTACTACTACTACTACTACTACTACTACTACTACTACTACTACTACTACTACTACTACTACTACTACTACTACTACTACTACTACTACTACTACTACAAGCAACTAATACTACTAAAAGCATAGCAATCCTAACTGCGATCAACTGTACAACATAACTACTAAGCATGGAAACTAACAACAATATAAACATAGTAGCGCAACTTGCTACTCTATACTACACCAGGAGATAATCCCACTCACCGAATACCAGCAGCTAGCTCAGATAATCTATCACTGAGCTTCTTCCTTATCCTTATCACCTGAACATAAGGTAAATCAAGTTAGTTTCTGTCTGTTAGCACAAAATAGAACAAGACAGCAAATCAGTCACAAAAGTGTCACTAAAAGTCCACTTAACACTTATGCACTTTCAGAATTTACATCCTGATTATCATAAGTCACACGGACATCATAATGACTAGAAAACAGCCAATTAAACAACATAAGTCTACACTGATCTGTATCCGTACGGTTGCATATGCATCCTTACGGTTGCAAGTCCATTCGTACGGTTGCATCGTGCACCCGTAAGGTTGTACACCTACTGCCCGATTGCACCAACACTTCTACATCCGTACGGTTGCACAGTCTACCCTTGGGGTTGCAAGCTACAACCGTACGGTTGCATTCATCGAGCAACAGCAGCAGAAAGTGACGGGTTTCGAACCAAAATCACCCAAATCTCAATTTCTAAACGTTTTGACACCGAACAAAGCTTAGAAAATGTTTATAACAACTAAAGGAACATAAACCATAACTTTTTACACCAAACCAACATCAAAATCAACCAATTTGACATCAAAACCCACTTAGATAAAAACCTAACTAAAGACTCCATTTAAACACAGATTACATCATGAAAACGAATGATTCTTACCTTTTTATAACCATGAAATCAGTAGCAACTGATTACACAACACAATTTAGACTCTAAATCAAGATTCAAGAGATTAGGGTTTCAAGGGAGTGATAGTTTAGGTACAAAGTATAATTTGGAAGCTTCAAGAAAATTAGAGAAGTAGCTGAATTCTTACTTTTATATTTAAGTTAAATAAAATACCCCATCACACATGGGTATTTACCAGTTATCTGATATCTTACATGCCTCGTTAGGCGGCGCTAAAGGAGTTCAAATTAAACAAACGAACCTGCTTTGTGACCCTTGTCACGAACTGGTCTCAACTAAACAACCAAATAATTATAAACATATAATTATTATTATACCATACAAACACACCTAAGGTCAAAAGGGTCCTTTCAAATTTTCCCGTTATATGGCCAAAATGGACGGCTTTATTTGTGCGGTGTCGTTAGGTCACAACACGTCAGAATTATCTACCAAAAGAGAGTAATGGTTTTATTATATATTTCTAGCTGGAGTTTCCTAGCTATAACTCACCTACTTGTCTTCCTTTTAACGAGTAAGTGGTAAATATAACTCAGGTTCGTATTTTTGTATGTTTACTTAGTAACGTGGGATAAAAGTTCCTATATAGTTAACCCTAGTGACAAAAGGTTATAGCTTAAAATTAACTAATAATGCGGTAATTTAACTGTAAAGATAAAGATAGATAGGTATGGAGAATAGAATTCTGATGAGGAACTATCACCAAAGTTTAACTTCCTAAAATGAACACTAAACCTTAATCAACTGGGCTATGAACCTAACTAATTTGTCACTAAGAGTTTAGGCTTTGAAGATTTTGGCTAAGACGGATATCCCTACTCCCAATGTTAACCTTAGAAGGTTTAAACTACCTTATGGATAGAATCCTAGGTACATTAACAAAATGGTTGATATGCCCGAATCGGACGGTTTATTTATGTGGTGTCGTTAGGTCGCAAAACGTCAATTCAGGATATCAACAGAAGAAGTTGATTATTTAATTTATATATGATGGGCCTAAATCTGTTATTCCTTCCTTTGGGTAAGCAAGGGCAAATATGACCTAGGGTCGTTACTTGAGCGGTCGACTTTGAAACGGAGCTTATCTATATAATTCAGTAATTAAGATGGGTTTGTACACAATTTAGTATCCAAGACTTGCGGCCAGGTACACCTTGCGTGGAGAGGTAAGATCCTTTTGGTCCCAATAAATTGGCGATTGTTTGGAAAATCCAACAATCAAGTCCAACCGGTTTATTCTAGACACCACTTTTATCCGGAATATCAATTTGTGTAAAGGCAATAGTTGGGTTGATTTGATTTATAATTGTATTTAAACTATTAAAGTAATATAATTAAAATAAGCTAGCTAGCATGCAACAGCTAAGGACAGAGAAGACGTGGTTCACCATGATTTAAGATAACGTAGTGTCGAGATGATTGCGAGACACTCATTGGATAGATATACCTCAGTGTGAACACTAGATTCCCTACTAAGCGATTTCTCAATTAGCATGTCACGAGGAAATAGGCTTTGAAGATTCTGATTGGATGGGCTATGCTCAATTCCTGACACTTTATCCGGTTTAAGATTATAAGTGGCCCATCTTGGATGCAGTACATATCATGGGTGCACGAATAAAGTAGCATAGCCATATATAATATCCAACCTTTCTTAACACCTTAGTGTATCACCCAAGTGAGTGGTTATGATTGTGTTTCGAATTAGTTTCTGTCAATGGTTTGGTAAAATCTAAGGTGTATAGACAAATTAGAACCTCTTCTAGTTCTCAGTCATCCTTAAAGATTTATAAACTTAGTTTGTATTGTAGTGCGTTAAACTCCCATTTATGACTGAAACCAGCCCTTAATTAAATCTACAAAATAAATCCCTTAGTTATCCACCATGTACAAGATTTATAGTGGTCCCATAGCTTCTAACCTTGACCATGCTCAATTAGTCCTATAGCATATCAACACTGTACTCTACTGTTGCAATAGTATTTCCTCGAGTCTTATACTCTTAACCAATATCTTGATCTGGTCCTATGGTAATTCCCCATGTACTTTATAGTATTTTCGATGGGTTCACACCTTGACCAATGTACAAACATAGATAATTAATTACCTTTATAATGTCGACTTTATAAAAGATTTTAATCACGTTTATTGGTGGAAGGACGCTAATAACGAGGTTTAATATCATAGACAGAAAGCGAATACGAAACGATAATCATCCTTAACTAACATTATTAAATCATGGCAAACAATCAAGCAATTATTCACACATCATGGCAATAAGTATTTCTAATATTAATAAATCACAAAATCAAACAAGAACATTATAATAAATTAATAAAAGATAGGATAGATATTACCGAATAATGTCGGAAGAATAACACTTGTATTTCTTCATAATATCCATAGTGTTACAATGGTTGATAGCTTCTACTACTAACTACATACTATTCTCTTATTGATCACTAGAGAGCGACAATAGAGAAATAATTATTTTCCTAATCTCTGTACTTTTCTCTCTCTAGAATCTAGAGAGAGAAAGTAGAGAGAGAACTAATCTCCTATAGATCACTAGAGAGCGACTATAGAGAGATGTTTTAGAGAGAGAAGTGAAGAAGGTGTGTGTTGAAATGGTGGGATGAAGCCCCCATTTATAGAAAATGCTTGGTGGCAACGTTGTAAATAAATTGCTGAAAAACTCCTGGCAAGGGGTTTGGCAGGGGGTATGTCTAAACCCCTGGAAAGTAGGATTTTTGTTAGAAAATTGCAGGCAGGCCGTTTGGTAGGCCCGTTTATCAGGGCAAGCCGTTTTGTGTGCCCGTTTGCCAATGCCATATGGCAAGCCATTTTACATACTGGCAGGCCATTTGGCAAGCCATTTGGCAAGCTGTTTCCCTGAATCGTAACTTGATTTCTTGTCTTTCACCGTTTTCGCTCTAGAATCTTCATTTTAGCTCTGATTCTCTTGATTCTTTTTGCATCGTCTTCGTAATTACTTTATCTATAAATTTAACTGAAAAAGCGATTATTTTTCCGGCAAAGTTTTGAACTTTATGCTTTTGGGACTCAATATCAGGGGTAAAAACGTGACTTTTTAGCCGATATTAAATATTCTACACTTAGACTTTGCTTGTCGTCAAGCAAACCTTTCTTTTATTTTGAGTTCAAAGATGCTTCCGAGGTTTCTGTTCTATTATTCAAGTGGCTTGTTATTTACAATAAGAGCAAGATCAGACAAACCGTCTTCTAAAAGTGTAGAAACTATCTCTGCAAGCATGAGGGGATGTTACATGACTTTGGCTTCCTTACATGGGTTACTTAAATCACTCAATTGTTTTGGGATTCCCTATCAATCTATGAAATGAATTCGCTCATAGCCAGTCATGTTGCAAGTATTGTCATAGGCTTGACCAAGAATCAAATTTTCACCGGTTAGATAAGGACGACACTGATCTTCTCCCTAATCATTCTTTCAAGAGGAAGAGTGAGTTTAAAGGCTGGTTTACAGAGAAAAGTGAAGGTTTTGATATGGCGAAAAGGGTGATTTTTCGAATCTTTGAAATTTAGAGAGATTCGATAGATTTCGGTTTCATGAGAATATACTTTTTATAGGAAAGATGGTACTCTATTTTTGTTGAAGAGTTTATTTAGTGGGTGCTGATTTTTAGCGAAGACTTTGCTTCTTTTCTGCAATCCTCCTGGGTCACAATCTTCATTTTCTTTGGGGATATATGCTTTTATTCGAAGATTTTTCTCTTCTTTATTTTTGAGACTTTGCTCATAAATTTTTATATTTATTTATTTATTTATTTATTTTTTTTGCATATCCCATCTTCATAACTTTGTCTATTTCTTCTTGTGTCCAGAGAGAAAGGTATTTCATCAGAAATATGTCTTTTTGACCTATCAAAAACTGTCTGAAATTTTAGAATTTTTAGACAAGTGTTTGAAGTAAACTTGGTCGATCTATCTCTTTGAATTTCTAGATTTTGGAAATGAGAAAGATAAGAGGGTCGAAAGGTAACGTATTTGATAGTGAATTTGGGGTGAGTATTTTCTGATTCATCAACTCTTTGGGATGAGTTGGTCGGTTTAAATGCGTGGAGTGGAAACGGAAACGGATGGTTTTTTTCTTCTCTATTCAGAATGATTTCGGAAGCAGTATCGCACCTACACCACGTATTGCGCTTACTAACCATTGGCATTGAAAAGTATGTCAAGGTCAAGTTCTAACTCTAAATGCTAACATCGGCACTCTCAACGGAAAAGATAGTGAAGCATTAAAAATGAATGCTTATTGGGCCATTTTTGGGGTGCCTCACAACAATTATATCGGGTTGATAATGCTTAGTCATTCAATGCTCTTTTAGAGAATAGGTTCATCCTTAAGAAGATTTATGTCCTCATTTGTCTTAATTTTAGAACAAACATGCTTGATTTTCGAAAGTACTTTTTCAGAACGTATCATTTAGTCAAAATTTTTGAAAAATTTATGTTGAGGACAAAGAATCTAAATACTAGGTATACTCGAAAAGCTTAGTAATATTTTAAGTTACGAATATTTTTCGAGTATCTCCTAGCTAATTACGGTGTACTACACCGCTATCCCACACTTAGAGGAACATTGTCCCTAATGTTCATTCTTAGATTTTAGGGATCTAAAATCCCACACTTTGAGTTTGAACATGTCAAAAAATGTATCTAAGCTCAATATTGGGTTGGAATCCCACACTTAGTGATAAGCTTAGGATAGGGTATAGTTTAAAGATATAATGAAGCAGAATAAATAAATAAAGAGAAAGAAACTAATTATTCCCCTTGGGTGCGGCTGTGAGCTGAGGATCTTAAGATAGACTGAGTCGGAACCATCTTCTACTGGATTCAAATCGGTCTTCTTGAAGTGTACTCTAGCTCATTATGGTTTTCTCATCCTCTATACACCATCCACCAATAACTTGCAATGAAATAATTAACGAGTTTCCTTGTCGTTTCATCATTATTCAAAGAGTCTCCACCACAGCCGTCAATAACTGTCTATTACTTGTAAAGATAGAAAACATTAATCCTAGACAGGTGAGTAAGCTTTAGGCCATAGACTCACTGATTTGCGTTTTGATAAAAAAGTTATTTGAAACTTGAGGGTTTCAAAATTAGGTTTTTGAAAATTCAACAAATCAGTGTATGACTAAAAGCTTAATCCCACACTTAAAGTGTTGATTGCCTTTAATTTTAAGACTTTTGAAATAATGTAGCAAATAGCGCATTTAAGCTCAAGACGAGTAGGAGAAGTGAATTCATCCTAAGAAACGTTAAAAATTTTATTTTAGGTTTCACTTTTTATTTATTCAATTAACCTAATTATTCTAATCTGACTACTACTAAAGCTATAGAATATAAACACATGGGTTGCCTCCCGAGAAGCGCTTATTTTTGTTTGAGTCACGAGCCTGACTCTAGCCTTATTTCTCAGGAAATCTAGGCGGCTCCCTTGCATCTATCAGTAGACACAAGAGGTAATATTGGAACATACCGATGAGATTGAATCGGGCATAGAGTAAGGTATGTCCAATGAGAGGAGAAGGTGGTTTGAAGTGAATGCTTTGTTTAACTTGAGGTATAGCAAAGCTATCTTCTTCTTTTACCTCCTTAGCTTATGTGGATTGGTCAAAGGGGTCCTCATCACTCCATGATGTGTATGTCATTATGTACTTGAGTGATGGTTTATAGGGTATTCCCGACGCAAAACCCGTCTTTCTTCTAAGTGACTTCTGGTTGGTAATAATGTTGTACTCTAAGGATGGAGGTGGGACGATGTCCATTGACATCTCCAATGTGGTAGCAACATTAACAACTACTTCGGTGCTAGAATCCTCCATCTCCTTCTTCTCATCCAGGCTTTCCATTTCAATTTCTTCATCCACCTCCTCGTCACTCTGGTCGGGAGCTTCTAGTATAATTGGTTCAGAGAGTTCTTCTAGAACGAAATCCTCTCCAGTCATTAAAAGATCAAAATAAGGTGGGAGTGAATATTGGGTTGGTGTGGAGTGGTTATTCTTCTTGTCTTCTACTTCTATCTTCTTCTCTTCATTCTCGAAATAAGTGGTGACATTCCTAGTGAAGATGGTATTTACTTCGGCGTTCTTATCAAAAGGACATACAGACTCTTCCATCGTGAAAGTGACTTCTTCTCCACGGGCTCTCAAGGTGATAGTCCATGAATAAACGTCAACGATCGCTTTGGCTGTATTCATGAAAGGCCTTCCCAAGATGATAGGGGTTTTCATGTCTTCTTTATAGTCCATAACCACAAAGTCAGTCGGAAAGAGGAATTTGTCAACCTTAACCATGATGTTCTTAGCTATCCCCTTAGGATCTAGTGGATTGGTCAACTAGTTGGATGCTCATTTTGGTAGGGTTAAGGTTTCCAATTTCGAGTTTCTGGAATAGTGAGTAGGGCATGAGATTGATGCTGGCACTAAGGTCAGCGAGAGAATAGATAGTACCAGATTGGTTGATAGAACAAGGAAGGGTAAATCTGTGACAACCCGGAAATTTCTGACCAAATTTAAACTTTAATCTTTATACATTCCCGACACGATAAGCAAAGTTTGTAAGTTGAATCTCAAGAATTTTAAACGGTGTTCATACATTCATTTAACCTCGACTAAATTAAGACGATTCATGAACTATTATTTAATTGGATATGAATATGTATAGGTATATGTATATATAACAGTTTGAGAATATTAACAAAATATTAAACGTATAATACTTTAAATGAACGTATTTGTTTCAATATGATTAGCGATGGAATTAGAAGATAATATCAAATGATTGATTTATCAGATACATTGAATTATGATTACGAGTCCCTATTGAGAGGTCCACTTTGATTTAGAAAACCTTTCCTTTTTAACGGTATCCGGAATTGTTGGTAAAAGTGATTTACAAAAGTGTCATTTACAAGAATTAGTCAAATCTTAGTAATCATTTCCGTTTAAATTTCAAAAGTATACTTTACTTTGATTAACTAGTATCCCTTGATAAATCAACCGTTTAGTTTTTCATATTAAAAACATTGTTTGGTAGAATAACTACTAATATTTAAAAAGAGTTAAATTATATAAAACGAACTTTGAAATATAATTGGTTTTGAAAGACTAAATATTATATCATTAGATAAGTATTTCGAACATATATATTATGTACAAATTTACATTTTTAAATATATATATATATATATATATATATATATATATATATATATATATTAACTTAGTCATAAATGTCCTGATTTAAAATAAAATATTTTGACAAACAACGAGCCACTGATTTATAGAAGCAAATGACCACAACGCTCAATTTTATAAAGTTACATTTTTATAAGGTAATTTATTGATGAATAAATCAAACTATTACTAAAGGTACACGTCGCGTAACGTAAAAGGCTAGTTTTCTAAACGTACGAGAGTGCGCTCGAAAAACTGAAAGTGGTACATGAGTCGTGAGACCACGTCCGTGTCATTTTTGTAAAAATTATATTTTTACCATGAGCATAAATATAATATAATATTTAATTCATTCTAAAGATTAAATATAATATATATTAAATAATATATACTTTACGTATCATATGTAATAGAAGTAAAAGAAAGGGTGTCGGCAATGGGGATTGGTGGATGTTGGGCCACCTTTATTAGTCATGCAGTCGCATGATTTTACCAAAGAGCCCCCATGCGATCGCATGGGGGGATTTGTGAGGAAGGGTGCATAAAGTCGAATGAGTCTGTCTTTCTAATTCATTTTTTTTTCTTTCTTTCCTTCTAACTCTCGTACTCTCTCTATATCTATATACTTATTTATTATTATTATTATTATTATTATTATTATTATTATTATTATTATTATTATTATTATTATTCTTATTATTATTATTATTATTATTATTATTATTATTATTATTATTATTATTATTATTAATCATATTACTATTAGTAGGAGTATTAAGTGTTATTATTATTATGTATTATACTTAAAATACTACGACGAGGTTCTGCTCGCGTGATTTCAAACTCTGTTTTTCGAATGGGATAGAGCTAAGAAAATTATGGGTTATAGCTATGGAGGTTATGGGTATGGGTCATGGGTATGCTCGTGAGGTCAATTTAGTGTTTGTCATCTCCGTTGCGTCTACGTACCTTTCCTGCAATATTGAATCTCAATATTGATACGTGAGTACTCGTAAATAAATTTTGGCATACTAATAGTGTATCCCTGACTAGTGCTCGAGAATATAGGATTATGCATGCTTGTATTTTTGATATTTCCCTTAGATAGGTTATGTTGAATCTTGAATTAGTTACTCCTGTGATTGAGATAAGGTATAAGATATGCATGTCCTTGGAAAGCTAGCGAAAAATTACGAACTTTTCCTTTAGATGTCGAATGGTTTCGATGAACGGATTAGGAGTTATAGTCAATTGATTTTTTTTGTAAAAATGATTATTATTATCGTCGTTATTATCGTCGTTCTATTTTTATCAAATTATTATTATTATTATTATTATTATTATTATTATTATTATTATTATTATTATTATTATTATTATTATTATTATTATTATTATTATTATCAATAAAAAGTATTATCATTAAAAATTGTTATTTTCATTATTATTACTATCATTAAAGTTATTATTATCATTAAAATAGTTATTAATAATATCATTATCATAATATTTATTATTATTAGTACTATTATAATTAAACTAATATTAGTAACACTTAATTATTATAATTTACTATTATTATCATTAAAATGAACGCGACATAAAAAACGATTTAAAAGCTACTAACAAATCAATTAGGAAATAATGAGTATGGGTAGCATGATGAAATTTAAAATATTGTAAGAAATTGATTTAAATAAAATTATCGTTTTTCATTATTTTTATCACTATTATTATTAAAAATATTATTTTTACAAAAGTTATTATTTTTAATAGAAATATCATTGTTAATATAAATTTCACTAATATCATGAATTAGAGTTATCATCTCTCATAATATCATTTTGGTAAATATAAAAATTAATATTTTCATTAATAGGATAATAATAATTATTATTACAAAATAATACAACTTTTACCTATTATTATCAGTGTTATTTTATTAAATAAATATGTAATACAAATAATAAAATTACTTTAATAAAACCTATCATAATATCTTTACTAAACGAACTTTATAAGATATGTCAAAGTATATTTTTATATAAAATTTTATTATATTATTACTCTAATAAATCTTTTAAAAATATTTAAAAATATAAAATGACGATATTTAAAATATATAATAATCATTTATAAATTCTGGAAATCATTTTTTAGTCAAATTGACTTTTGTTGACTTTTGCATATTAGTCTCGAGCATTAGGATTGTGGTACACTATAACTTGACTTAAATTATTAGACAACTATTGAACAACATATAAATATATAATTAATATAGGTTCGTGAATCCGAGGCCAACCTTGCACATGTTCAATGAGGTTATATGTATTTTTACTATGAAATACAATATGTGAGTTTCATTTACACCCCTTTTTACTCTTTACATTTTTGGATCTGAGAATACATGCAAATGTTTTATTAACTGTTTTACAATAATTATATGCGTGAGTTTCATTTTCCTTTTTACCCTTTATATTTTTGGGCTGAGAATACATGCGCTGCTTTTATAACTGTTTTACGAAATAGACACGAGTAAATGAAACTACATTCTATGGCTCGATTATTAAACCGAATATGCCCCTTTTTAGTCTGGTAATCTAAGAATTAGGGAACAGACACCCTAATTGACGCGAATCCTAAAGATAGATCTATCGGGCCCAACAAGCCCCATCCAAAGTACCAGATGCTTTAGTACTTCGAAATTTATATCATGTCCGAAGGAGGATCCCGGAATGATGGGGATATTCTTATATGCATCTTGTTAATGTCGGTTACCAGGTGTTCAATCCATATGAATGATATTTTTGTCTCTATGCATGGGACGTATATTTATGAGAACTGGAAATGAAATTCTTGTGGTCTATTAAAACGATGGAAATGAATGCTTATGATAAACTAATGAACTCACCAACCTTTTGGTTGACACTTTAAAGCATGTTTATTCTCAGGTGTTAAAGAAATCTTCCGCTGTGCATTAGCTCATTTTAAAGACATTACTTGAAGTATTTCATGGCAAAATTTCGAAGAACGTTGCATTCGAGTCATTGAGTTCATCAAAGATTATTATTAAGTCAGTTTATAGTTGGATAGTGGATATTATGAAATGGTATGCATGCCTGTCAATTTTCGATGTAAAGAAAGTTTGTCTTTTAAAAACGAATGCAATGTTTGTAAAATGTATCATATAGAGGTCAGTTACCTCGCTATGTAATCAACTATTGTGAATCGTTTATAATGTATATGAATTGGTCCTTTCAAAATCGTCCGGTATCCCCTAGTTTTTCCAGGAAGAGTATTTAAGAGAATGGCTGAACAATCAGCGTTCAGCGGGATATTGGGTACTTCTGGTACCTTATCCTTAGTCGATAGGAGTTTCCTAAAATACTTCTTACTATGAGTATTTTTAGACGAGCTGGGAATGGGATGGGTGTTTTCCCAATAGGTTTAGGTGATGACTCAATGACTACTACCAAATGGGTATTAGTTAGTTTCTTCTCCTTAGAAGAAATTGAAGGTTGGCTATGTGCCACCTTTTAGTCATTTTTAAGACAACCTAGAGAATTGAGACGTTGATTTAGCTGACTTATTTGATTTTCAAGACTACTCAAGTGATTAGTCATGACTAAGTTAGCTGCGTCTTGCTTGCTATGATCATGTTGATGATACGCAGTAGGACATCATCTGGACTTATCTCTGGTGGGGTAGTGGGTTTGGTAGGTGGGTTGTGCGGATGAGCTAGGATCTTATCATAGTAGACAACAGAGTCCTCACATTCAGCCTCGTATACCTTGGCCGGATGTGGTTCAGTACAATTATGGCATAATTGCACTTGAGACACATGTTGCAGGAGTTTCTTTAGCTCTTTGACTTCTTTGGTGAGGTTTTCTATTTGTTCCGAGAGATATTTTATGGTTTTGATAGGATCGGAGGTGGAAAGCGGTGTTACTGATGAAATGTGCTCTTCCGTGTTTCAATCGTGATGGTGCATAGTCATCTCCTCGATCAATCTCCATGTCTCGTCAGCAGTGAAGTTCATGAAGTTACCTTGAGAAACAGCATCAAGAGTAGACTTCTTATTCTGATTTAGTCCTTTGTAGAAGGTCAAAATCTGATCAGAGCTCTCAAGACAGTGGTTCGGACATCTTCAAAGCAAGTGTTTGAATCTTTCCCATGCAGTGTAGAGTGATTCATCCGAAGCTTGTTGAAAGTTTACGATGTCATTCCTAAGTCAGATTTTTTTTGATGGGGGAAGTACTTGATTAAGAAAGTTGTTGCCATTTCCTCCCATAAGGTGATAGAGTTGAGTTCTAACCCCTCGAACCAGGTTTTTGCATGAAGAGTTAAGGAATAGGGGAACAAATACAGACGAACTACATCTTGTTCAACCCCATTTTGCTTATATAAGTTGGATAAAGAGAGGAATCTATCTAAGTGAGAGTTGGGATCGTTAATTGGTAAGCCATGGAACTGGTAATGGTTCTGAATGAGTTGTATGATGCTATGCTTAAGCACAAAAGACGCTCCGTTAATCTCTGAATAGAGTATCGGTCCTCCTCGTCCTTCTAATGAGGGTTTGGTGATGTCAGCGAGAGTGATTGCGTGCGGCCATCGTCGAACTATCGACAGGTAAGTGTGGATCTCGTCGGATGGGTAAAATGTATGATATCGGATAGAAGAAAGGATGTGTATGAAGAATTCTTAGCGGTCTAAGTAGGTTAAACCATCCTAAAGGTTCACTAATAAGGAAGTCCATTTTAAACTTTAATTAAAATAAATTAAGCTAATATTATCTATCATAACTACGGAAAACTAGTAACTTCTGACAAATCTAGTCTTAGTCAAAAGGGTCTCTTAAAAACTAACTAATCTAAACAGGCTTTAAATCGTACTACCGCTCCCCGGCAGCGGCACCAAAAACTAACTACTCCTATGATATGCCCAAATATGACGGTTTATTTATGCGGTGTCATTAGGTCGCAAAACGTCAATTCAGGATATCAATAGAAGAAGTTGATTATTTAATTTATATATGTTGGGCCTAAATCTATTATTCCTTCCAATGGGTAAGCAAGGGCAAATATGACCTAGGGTCGTTCCTTGAGCGGTCGAATTTGAAACGGAGCTTATCTAGATAATTTAGTAATTAAGATGGGTTTGTACACAATTTAGTATCCAAGACTAGTGGCCAGGTACACCTTGTGTGGAGAGGCAGGATCCTTTTGGTCACAATAAATTGGAGACTGTTCGGAGAATCCAACAACCAAGTCCAACCGGTTTATTCTAGACACCACTTTTATCCGGAATATCAATTTGTGTAAAGGTAATAGTTAGGTTGATTTGATTTATAATTGTATTTAAAATATTAAAGCAATATAATTAAAATAAGCTAGCTAGCATGCAACAGCTAAGGATAGAGAAGACGTGGTTTACCATGACTTAAGATAACGTAGTGTTGGGATGATTGCGAGACACTCATTGGATAGATATAACTCAGTGTGAACACTATATTCCCTACTAAGTGATTTCCCGATTAGCATGTCACGAGGAAATAGGCTTTGAAGATTCTGATCGGATGGGCTATGCTCAACTCTCGACGCTTTATCCGATTTAAGAATATAAGCGGCCCATCTTGGATGCAGTGCATACCTTGGGCGCACGAATAAAGTAGCACACCCATATATAATATCCAACCTTTCTTAACACCTTAGTGTATCACCCAAGTGAGTGGTTATGATTGTGTTTCGAATTAGTTTCTGTCAACGGTTTGGTAAAATCTAAGGTGTATAGAAAAATTAGAACCACTTCTAGTTCTCAGTCATCCTTAAAGATTTATGAACTTAGTTTGTATTATAGTGCGTTAAACTCCCATTTATGACTTAAACAGCACTTACTTATATCTACCCAATAAATCCCTTAGTTATCCACCATGTACTAGACTTATAGTGGTTCCATAGCTTCTAACCTTGACCATGCTCAAGTGGTCCTATAGTATATCAACACTGTACTCTACTGTTACAACAGTATTTCCTCGAGTCTTATACTCTTGACCAATGTCTTGATCTGGTCTTATGGTAATTCCCCATGTACTTTATAGTATTTCCGATGGGTTCATACCTTGACCAATGTATAAACACAGATAATTAATTACCTTTATAATGTCTACTTTATAAAAGGTTTTAACCACGTTTATTTTTGGAAGGATGATAATAACGAGGTTTAATATCATAGACAGAAAGCAAATACGAAATGATAATCATCCTTAACTTAATCATGGCAAACAATCAATCAATTATTCACACATCATGACAATAAGCATTTCTAATACTAATAAATCACAACATCAAACAAGAATATTATAATAAATTAATAAAAGAAAGGATAGATATTACCGAATAATGTTGGCAGAATAACACTTGTATTTCTTCATAATATCCTTAGCGTTACAACGCTTGATAGCTTCCACTACTAACTACATACTATTCTCCTATTGATTACTAGAGAGCGACAATAGAGAGATAATTATTTTCCTAATCTCTGTACTTTTCTCTCTAGAATCTAGAGAGAGAAAGTAGAGAGAGAACTTATCTCCTATAGATCACTAGAGAGCTACTATAGAGAGATGTATTAGAGAGAGAAGTGAAGAAGGTGTGTGTTGAAATGGTGGGATGAAGCCCCCATTTATAGAAAATGCTTGGTGGCAAAGTTGTAAATAAATTGCTGAATAACCCCTGGCAAGGGGTTTGGTAGGGAGTTTGCATGGGGGGTATGTCTAAACCCCTGGCAAGGGGTATGTCTAAACCCCTGGCAAGTAGGATTTTTGTTAGAAAATGGCTGGCAAACGGCTGGCAGGCCGTTTGGCAGGCCGTTTGCCAGGCCCGTTTGCAAGGGCAAGCCGGTTTGTGTGCTCATTTGCCAAGGCCATATGGCAAGCCGTTTTACATATGGCAGGCCGTTTGGCAAGCCGTTTTGCCTGCCTGTTCCCTGGATCGTAACTTGATTTCTTGTCTTTCACCGTTTTCGCTCTAGAATCTTCGTTTTAGCTCCGATTCTCTTGATTCTTTTTGCATCGTCTTCGTAATTACTTTATCTACAAATTTAACCCAAAAAACGATTATTTTTCCGACAAAGTTCTGAACTTTATGCTTTTGGGACTCAATATCGGGGGTAAAAACGTGACTTTTTAGCCGATATCAGTAGTATATCCCTAAAGGAAGGTCTCAGCTTTTCTTAATGCTAGTTGGTCTTACTAAAGTAATATTCCTCCACTTAATACTACGCTATGCCTTAACATTAACAGATGTGCAATCTTAGATATTCTAAGGTACTGTTAATTGGATTAGAGGTCTCTCCTTTGCGATCACTTATTCAACCTCGGATGATCTTACAACATCTCAAGAATGTTGCTTCTGATGCGAATCATGCTTTTGAGTAAGCCAGTGTTCACTGAACTCTATATTGCCTACTCTAATCAAAACCTAAATGGGCAGCTCTTCTTTGACGAATAAATGGTTATTCGTACGTAGGTACTATATCCCTATTGTGACGTTAAGCACACATAACTACTTACCTTGTATTCTAGGGTTGATCAGGTCCTAAAACTAGGTTATAGCCATGTGAATAAGCAGAAAGGGTGATCCGTAAATGAGGCTTCTAAACCGTCAGGGTTTCAGGATAACAGTAGGATAAGTTTCAGATAAAGTATTTCACATATAATAAACATTTGTAATAGATAGATAGGCATGCAAGATGAAAGAAACTTAAGATAACAAGATAACTTTATTAAATTAAGGAAAGCGTTCACCGTTTATAGAAGAGATCTGGACCATTACAAGTGCTGACATCCTCTAGACCGCTCCTATTACAATCTTCGGCGTTCGCCTCCGAGTACTTAATTTCCCGCTCGGAGGTGAGAAGGCCTTGAAAGCTCTAGTGAGAGAAAGTGAATTGTAGTGAGAGAGTGAGGAGAGGTGTGTTGAAATTGGATGACAAAAAGCCTTTAAATAGACTTGGATTTTGCCTGCAAACGGCTGGCATGCCGTTTGGCAGGCCGTTTGCAGGGGCCGTTTTCCAGGCCAGCCCGTTTGCAAGGGCCGTTTATCTGAGCTGTTTAGCAGGCCGTTTGTGAGCCAGGCAAGCCATTTAGCAGGCCTTTTGGCTTGCCTGATTCCCTGGATCGTAACTGATTTCTTGTCTTTCACCGTTTTCGCTCTAGAATATTCGTTTTAGCTCCGATTCTCTCGATTCTTCTTGCAGCGTCTTCGTAATTACTTTATCTACAAATTTAACTAAAAAAGCAATTATTTTGCCAGCATAGTTTTGAACTTTATGCTTTTGGGACTCAATATCGGGGGTAAAAACATGACTTTTTAGCCAATATCAAATATCCCACATTTAGACTTTGCTTTTCCTCAAGCAAACTTTCGAACTTCAAATACCGAAGACTTTTATTCATAGTGATCAAGTGGTCTTTGTTCCGCAAGACGGAGGAGTGAAAACTTAGTCTTATTCTTTTTGTTATTCTCAAACCCTTTTCCGCAAGCATAAGGGTATCTCACTCGGGTCACTTATTTCACTAAAGTGTTTAGAGTGTTCTAAAGTTCTAAGAAATGAATTCTCTCTTAGCCAGTCATACTCACATTCTTCGTCATAGGCTTGACCACGACTCAAATCTCCATCACTTATTTGAGAGGACTTTCAGTTATGGACTCAGCTTGTATTGTGAAGAGATGGTAATTTGGAGGTTTCTGGGGTGCGAAGGGTTTTGATAGATAGGAGTTTCTTTTGAAAGATCAAATTTTAGTGATCCTTTCAGCTTTTTGTCAAGAATTTTAAGATGAGCATCCCTCTTTTTGACTGCCAGGAGTTCTTTTCTCGAATCTTTTCTGGTTTTGCTCCTTTTTCAGAACCTTTATTCATATAATTTTTTTTATTATTTTTTTTGACAAGCATCTTTTGCTTTTCTCTTCGAGGTCTCCTTTTATTGGTAGTCTCTTTGATAATTGGCTTCGGATGCTCACATTTTCTAATGCAGTTTTATAGAGGATTTCCCGAAAGGCATGATTTGTCAGGATTTCTTTATGAAGTGACTATGATGGAGGTAGTGGTGGATGGAATTTGTGGAATGGAGATGAAGGTGTGTAATGGGGGATGTTATTGTCTTCACGAATAGCCGAGGTTCTAACTTAGTCATCCTTGTCAAAATGTGTGATTCCGAAATGTAGATCAT
Source organism: Rutidosis leptorrhynchoides (assembly GCF_046630445.1). Lineage (NCBI taxonomy): Eukaryota > Viridiplantae > Streptophyta > Magnoliopsida > Asterales > Asteraceae > Rutidosis > Rutidosis leptorrhynchoides. The sequence goes on from NC_092343.1 coordinate 225,831,127, forward strand.
GAGCAAGTTCTGATTCCGAGATGTTAACATCGGCGCGCTCAACGGAAGTATACTGAAGCACTAAAAATGAGTGCTTATAAAGCCTTATTTGGGGGTTCCTCACAACAATTATAATGGGTTGAATCGCGCCTTTCGTTATGCAATGCTCTTTTGGAAAATTTGGTTTGATTTTCGCAAAACGTTTTTACCTTGTTTTACTATTTGGTCTATTTTGTTGCAAAAACTTTTTGATCTTTTATAGAATTTTATAATCCTTAGTGTTTTATAGTTCAGAAAGTTTTAAATTTTGAAAATTTATTTTAACAACACTTGAGGGTTTTACAAGAATCGTTATGTGCAACATTTGCTATCCCACAATTTGAAATAACATTGTTCTCAATGTTAAGGATACGGCGTTTCCCACACTTTAGGGTTTGAAAGAGACGTTTTGTTATTAAAAGTTTATGTTGATGGGGTTGTCAATCCCACACTTAGTTTTTAAAGTGGTATAGTAGTTTGCGTATATTCTATTGAAAAAGTGGTGAAGACGTAGTACTCGCCTATGGTTGCAAGGCGTGCAGTCGGATGGTGTGCCAATTATGGTTTCTTCAATTCTCGTGCCGACATCATCCTCGTTCAGTGCATCCTTGCTCGAATTCGTGCTTCCATCTCGTATGATCTCGATCGTCGTTTGTTGTGACATTTTATTCATGCAATTTTATTCTAAATATCATACTTACTCAAAATCATAAACTAGTTATGCCTGAGATCGGGTGTACAAACACAGTTTAATTATGCAATAAAGTATCATAAGTAATCATCAAAATAGTTCAGAGATAAGGAAAGTTATGGCTGAGGTGGATGGTACGGAAGGGAGTAAGATACACTCGTGCGTGGCCTCGTCGGGTTCCTCAAAGCGGACTGTCCTTCATTAGTCATCTCGTCGTCTGTTGTGAATTGTTGTGCCAATTCTACCGTGTTCATTCCTGAGAATATCCTGAACTGGATCTCATCTGATCGTGTGATCAGTCCTATGAGCGATGAGGTGCTCATGTGAACCATAGGCCCTGTACGCCAACCCATACCGTCCTGCAGATATCTACCCTAATGTGGGTTTACACCCATACCGTCTATACCCTGCGTGACTCCCTCAGTCATATATCGACTTGCAGCCTGATCCCATACGGAAGCCTGAGCGTCGGTGGATGTATCTCTGTGAGTGATCATGTGGGATGTGTCAAACAGGTTATTGACAAAATCTGCGGCCCCTGTGCTCTGTTCCCAAGGAGGAGATGGGATTACTGTATGCTGCGTATAATGATGCCGAGGTGGAGATGGGGGTCCTGTATACTGATGGCTCGGGCCTACACCTCTGGGGTCCCTGTGGGATACTAGTACCAGATATTCATGAGGATATGGCGGGACATTGGGTTGTCTGCCCGCATAATGTGTAAAGTGATCCAGATTCTGAAAGATTGCATGCTGAGCAAACCAACTCTCATGTCCAGGTAGATTTCCCATGTGATAATGGTACGGCGAAAAGCGCGGCCAATCCCCTTCTCCTACTGATGAGTATCATCGGGTGTCAGTGGGCCGTCCTTGTGTGGTGGGATCATCCTCATGCCGTGGTTCCTGAGAACCTCGCCGTCTCCAACCATCTCTCGTCCTTGTATCAGGCCTAAACCCTATAACTCTTACCCCTAGCACTGTCCGGTCCTCTAAGTCAGGTATTTCCGGATTAGCTGTAACTGTTAACTGTTCACCCTCAATCCGAATGTACTCCCAAGTGTTCAGTAGCTTATACCCTATCTCTTCCGACTCGGCTGTGATCCTATACCCAAATCTCTCAACATTCCCCAAAACATGCATCCTACGAAGGAGTTTGGTGAAAACGGCTCCCAAAACCGGCACAACTGTTCTTGAGGCATTTCTTTCATTGGTGAATGCCTGGGCTATAAGGTACGCAACTTGCATATTTTGGTTGTGGATCATGGTGTACATCAAGCGCATATCATTAATGGTAATGACACCACCATGTTAGGTTTTCGGGTGAAGGGTTTTGGCGATGAGGTGGTGAAGAACGCGGTGTACGGGATTGGTGAATTTTGAAGCCTTTTTACTCGACCTCCATGCTTCATTATCGGAGGTGTAGGCACGCCAGAAAGCTTGATGATCTATGTTGTACAGGGTGGTGTACCCTCTCTTGAATACAGAACGGTTAAGGTGTGACGTCTTGTACAGTTCTAGATGCTTTGCGAACTGCGCAAGAGTTAGGTGATACATCTGATTCTGGTGGCGAAAATGGATGAACTCGTGACCGTTGTACTCATCCTGTCAACGTTTGACTCGAATCTCCAAGTAGCCATGAATTCTTTGTATGGCTCCTGATACACCTTATCATGAATCTCAAACAGCTTTTGCCAGGCGCTGTTGATTTTCTCGTGTGCTGTAAAGTTCAAAATTCATCTAAGCTCATCGGTCCAACCACACTATTTCATTATTACCCAGTTGATATATTTGTTGGCTCCATTTTGCCGATTAATCCAATTCTTCATAAACGGTTCATTATCTATTGGGTTATCTTGCCCGAGGAGGTAGTGGGGTAACTCATATTCTTCCGGTAAATAATTAGCCATCTGCAAAGGTCAAGTAACGTAGGTTATGTTCCAAAATAATAAGACTTAAAATAACGCTTAGAATTTAAAAACATTTCGAAATGAGGGCTTTAAAAATGGCATTTTCCAAATTCCTGTTATAGTCAATTATAGCCAAAATTACCGCAAACAATACTTAATCTCACTAAAAACTTATTTTCAAGCAAAATTCAAAGCGTACCCGTGATTGCAATAAATAATGCTAAAAATAATAATTAGAGCGAGTTAGTCGTAATAAGCAATTTTCATTAAAATATGATGATTTTTAAGCATACAATGATTCTAACGACCATTTTCGATTACCTTAAATGTTTTTAATCATCAAACTTTAGCTATAACATTCCTAAGTCAAGGCATAAGACCGTTTTACCGAAAAATCAACATTTTGCTAAAAACGTGCAAAATAAGAAAAGTCAAAGACTAGGCTAAATTTTCATTCGCAAGTCAATGATATCTTCATTTAGGCTAGTTTTAAAAACTTTTTAACTATAGGGATAACCCTAATCCTAGTTAAGTGTAGTTTTACCAAAACGTCAATTTTCAAGCAAACGGGCCTAAATTGTTACAAAATTAGTTTCTAAGCATCCTAAATGAATCACTAAGCCTAAATAAGCTAGCAAAACACCAAGTTTCCAAAAATTTCATCAATTTCTAGCCTAAAACCTCAACTAACGAATCAAGAGCTAAAAACTATCCAAAATACTTCAATTGAACCTAAAAACTAGCACATATCAATCACATTATCTAACTGACGATAAAGGAATTCAGAATTGGGCATAAAACACAATTTTTCTCAAAAGACAAAAATTTGACTTTGAGTAAAAACTCGAATTTTAACCGTGAAAGAGTACCTTTTACACCAAATTGATGATGGAAACACGTTTAGGAGGCACAAGAGAGTCGGATTTGAGCTTTAAATCGTTAAAAATGGTCAAGATTTGAGATTGGTGGTGGTGGGATGCGTCGGCCGAGAGCACAGACGGAGGATGAAGAAAAGAAAAGAGAAAGAAGAAAAGGAAATGAGGAAAAGAAAAGAAGAAGAAAAGATGGGCCCGTGCGGCTCACAGGCTTATTTCCCCGACCCGACTCGCGAATTTTTAACTTTTTACAATTTTAAAATTTTAACTAGATTAATAGAAGATAAATAAAATTTTACTTTGGATTTTAATCCGGTTATTTTTATTAATTAAACTAAAATTTAAACGAAAAAGACAAATGGTTGGAATAAAACTAAAATGTTTTATTTTATTAAAAATACAAATTACACAGGTTCCACAACTAAGTTCCAGAAATGACGCGGAAAGAAAGATAAGTTTAAAGCTTCTTTGACCATCCAGAGTAAATCAGCGGAGTGTACTGAAAATATTTCAAAATCACTTAGTATTTTACGCTCACGCTTTTGTAAATCTCCGATATCGTCCATAAGTTTAACCAAAGCCCTTCTAACTTTTTTAATGTTTGAAATTCCATCCCTAGGTCCAGTATCTCGATAATTAAGTTCGAAAAGAAGTTTTGACACTGTGTCTTGAAATAAAAGATCTTCCGCGCAGTCAAGATCACCGATAGTAAATTTAAAATTTTCAGATATTTCCCGAATGATCATTCTTTGCGGTGTCATAAATGGAAGTTTTGACATAGTGAGGATTTGTACGAGTTCAGAATATATTTCCTTTCTTTTTGCGAAGAAATTCTGATGTATTCTTTCCTCGGTGGAGTCCGGAAAAACTTCAATTAATCTTCTGACGAGAAATGAGGCTGGATCAAAGTAAAAGAAATCTCGATTACCATATTTTGAAATAGGGTTAGGTTTCTTAATTTTAATCCAAAATTCTAATTCAGAAATCATTGCGGCGACATAACGGTTTATATGAATTGGAGAAAATTCCTTATCACTGAAGTGAGGGAGAAAACTGACGAATGACTCTAAATCGAATTTGAAATCAATTTCTGTATCCCGATAATTGACAAAAATATCATCCCCACATTCATTTAACATCTTGTGAAGAGAACGAACTTGAGAACGCAGCTCTTTTAACAGATTGATTTGAAATGTTGAGAACGGGAAGTCTGAGGAATAGAGGTGCCTAATGAATTCTCTATAGACGTCTAACCTTCTACTAGGATTTACCATATTTCCAGTAAACGGAGCTTTTGTTTATCAATGTGTCGTTTCTCCTTAGGATTAAATTCAAACAAGTCTGGATAATTGAAAATAGTTGGATATTCTTCCCGTATTTCATCTTCCATAATCAGGAGTTCGTTAAGACTGAGCCTCCCATTTGGATCGTTAAGAGGGTCGAATCCTGGTTCATTTGAGTAAATCTTATCCAAAAGCAATGAAATCTCTAAGTAAGATGAAATTATCCGGCTTCTTGGACTACAAGGATCAAGAACTAATTCTTGATGAGATTCATCAGGGTTTAGATTTGTTTTGGTTTTATAAAGGAAAACTTCACCGGTTTCCGAAGTCGTGGGAGAGCAACTGCCTTTCGCACTTTCTTCGTAGTCGGTTAAGTTTGAACTGGAATCTACAGAAAGTAATACAATAATTAATATTTTGGTTTTATAGTTTTAAAAAGGTTTACTATAATGGCGACTTTAAATCCTATACCGACAAACTCCCTGTTTGTTAAGCATGTATGTTTCTTATCAATTTATCTTTGAAAAAGTGGCCAGGCCGACAACAGAGAGGCAGGATCCTTTAGGTTCCAATATAATTGGAGACTGTTCGGAAAATCCAACAACCAAGTTCGTATATAATTGTCTTTATTAGACACCACTCAAGAATCTCAGATATTTTAACAGAATCAACGATTACCTTGACAGACAGAAAATAAGTCCTCGGCAGCGGCGCCAAAAACTTACTTCTACTAATGATATGGCCAAAACAGACGGTTTTATTTGTACGGTGTCGTTAGGTCGCAACACGTCAGAATTAGCTAGCAAAAGAGAGTAATGGTTTTATTATTTATATTTAGCTGGGGTTTTCTAGCTATAACTCACCTACTTGTCTTCCTTTAAGTGGTAAATATAACTCAGGTTTGTATTTTTGTATGTTTACTCGGGACAAAAGTGCCTATATAGTTAACTATAACAACCCTCACTTTTTCCTTCTGAATTTACCAAGTTGCCCTTAGGGCTTCAATGTCATATTTTGTGCCTCATCATTAGGGTTGTTATCAAGACATATTAAATGCTTTATAAATAATGCTCGTAATTAAAAACCTGAAACTCTAAACCTAATAGTAATTAATAATCTAAACTCTAACCCTAAAGGTTTATTAATATTATAAGCCCTAACCCTAATAATAAATTAATAAAATAAACCTTAACCCTAGTGCTAGTTAAATTATTAACATTATGCACATATATGTAAATTATATTACTTTTGTTAATAGTTAAAGTAATATATAATATATAATTAACTTTATAACAAATACAATTATATATATTAAAACTAAATAGAAGTAAATGTAAATTAAAAAAGTTAGGGTCTAATATTTAAATAAAATGTAATCCTAATATTAGTAATATTAATAATAATAATAAAAAAATATATAAAATAAATACTAAATAAATAATGCCGTAAAAAAAATACATAAAATAAATTGGCTGTTTCATATATAACAAATAATTAACTTAATCCTTAAGCTTTCTTAAATCCTAGTTAAACTATAATTAGTGTACTTGATCTTAAAGTAATTTGAGTGTAACTAGGAAACCAACCCATCTATTTAAAGAATCAAGTTTTTCCAAGTTAATCACCAAAACATTCCTGCTGAAATTAGACGACTAGTTCCTGCTTTCCCTCTATTTTCCATCGACTAAAATAGTCTCCTGTAGCCTCCCCATTGTCGACTGAAACAATCCCCAAAAACCCTATCTTGTTGTCGACTTTAAACCCTCCTGCAATCGCCACCTTTACAACCTTCATCCTTCTGAGTTTGCTGCTGCAATTCGCCTTCAAACTGCCTGCTATTAGCCTCCTATTTTTGCTGCTAATCGACATCAAACCAACCCAAAAAGGAGTTGATTGTTGATGCATAGTTTGCTGCTGTGTTGCTGCTGAATTCTGTCGAACAAAGAGGACCCAAGAAGCTCCTGTTTGGGTCGATTGTTGCTGCTACTGCAGTCTGTTTCTGCTTCGTATCATTATCATCATCCTAGATCTCCAATCTTGTTAAGGTAGTCTAAAACCCTAGTTAATCTTGTTCTTAATTTAATTACCTTTAAAGTTATGTATAAGTATTATGTATATGTATTATGATAAAAGATTATAGTTAGTAGGGAGTGATGAATAAAAGTTTATGGTTAGTGAAAAAGTTAAAAGTAGATTATGAATGTGAAAATTAAAAGTGTTATGGTTATTAATAAGGTTAAAGATTAATCTTGATATGTAAGTAGATGGTTAAAAGATAAAAGAATATGGTTAGGTGATGGATTATGATTATTAAGGATTAGGGTTATGATAATTGAATAATGATTATGGTTATGATCAAAGTTAAAAGAATAATTATAAGATTATGATTATGATTTTATGTAAGTGAATAAGCTAGGAGATTAATTAGTAGTTATAATGAAAGATTAGTGTTTTGATTAATAAGTTAGATAATAATAATAGTTGTATGATTATGATTATAGAGTAATAAGATAAAGAATATGATTATTAGTAATAAAGATAGTGATGATGATAAAAAGGGGTAAGAACTAGTTAAAGATTATGGTTACGGTTGATTGAATGATTATGATATAGATTATGAAAAAGAATTGTTTATGAATATTAAGATTAGGGTTGATGAATAAGGTATGATTTTATGTGCATGAGGGTAATTAATAAGTAATAATGAAGATGATATACATGCATGCATGCATGCATGCACACGTACGTATGTGCATGTATACATTATAGGTATATATGTGTGTGTGTGTATGTAAATATATACATATGTGTATAGTATGTGTATATATGTATGTATATGTACGTGTGTATGTATGTATGTATGAATGTGTAGTATGTAAGGTATATAAGTTAGTAAACATAATAAGAAAAGTAATAAGTATATCTATAGATGTATCATCTCACACTTATGTATATATAACACTTACATATATTATACATATATATCATCTAGTTATAAATATATATATGTAACACCTACACCTAATATATATATCATCTAGTTATGAATATTAAGATTATGGTTGATGAATAAGGTATGATTTTATATGCATGAGGGTAATTAATAAGTAATAATGAAGATGATATACGTGCATACATGCATGCATACGTACGTATGTGCATGTATACATTGTAGGTATATGTATGTGTGTATATGTAAATATATACATACGTGTATATGTATGTGTATATATGTATGTATATGTACGTGTGTATGTATGTATGAATGTGTATTATGTAAGGTATATAAGTTAGTAAACATAATAAGAAAAGTAATAAGTATATCTATATATGTATCATCTTACACTTATGTATATATAACACTTACATATATTATACATATATATATATATCATCTAGTTATAAATATATATATGTAACACCTACACCTAATATATATATACTATATAGTTATGAGCATGTATAATAATAATAATAAATAATATATATGTATCATATAGGTATATTCATACATGTAACATAATAGTTGATTATTAAAGTAAATAATAATACCATTATTAGCATAACTTATACACCTAACTATATTGTAACACTTAATTACACTAAATATATAATCACTTATATATATATATATAACTAATAAGTACATTAATAACTTGTTATGTGTATACACTATAACGTGAAGGTTATAATTAAAGATAGCGTACAAAGACTACAAACATCACCACTACTTGTGGCCTAGGGTGATCCGTGGTACCATTATGGGACGCTTATGGATCTCGAATGCCAAGACTTAGATTCTGGTCAAGAGATCCTGGGCCGCTCGGTAACAATAGATCATTCGAGTGACTTTCATGTTCGCAACGAAGTTTGAGTGAGATTGTACAACATCCTTGTTAAGAATTATAACCCGAACTTCTTAAATTAGAAGCTTACTATAAGTGGAAGCTTTCCATAAATAGTAAGTTTCCAAATATAGAAACTTTTGAGAAATAGTAACTTTTTGTCGAATACCGTCACTATTAATATAGTTTGCTATATTAATAAACAAACTTTATGTCTATTAGACATTAACTAATTAAATATTATATCTCTAGGTTGAGATCTCCGATTACATACTCCGTTCATACTACTTGCGTGGAATTTCTTGCTTGCTACTAAGGTGAACTTCATAGCCCCGCTTTTTAATTATCTTTATATACTTGTTTTGAACTTTTGGGGTGAGACACATGCTTGCTTTCAAACTGTTTTACGCTTAGACACAAGTACATGAAAACTTTATTTTGATTAGTTCAAACGGTGCTATGACATGCTTTGATTCATGTTTAATCCCTGCTATGATATCGTTAGTTGCTGGAATTTTGGCAAGCTTAATTATTGTGAGTAGCGCTATTGAGAGTGACGTCTCTATCCGGATGACCGTTGGTCAATGGATACATAATAATGATTTAACGACACGAATGAATAAAGTGATCACGGGGTAACTTATGTTTAGTCTCGATATCATACACCTCAGCACTACTACCGAACTAATCAAACTTTATAATTAAATCTTGTGGTCTAAACACTATTATAAACCTATGTTGTTCACTCAACCATTGTTGGTTGACACTTTAAGCATGTTTTGTCTCAGGTGAAGATTGCTAAAGATTAGTTGCTATTTAGACTTTGCTGCTTTTGGAGTCCGCATTTATACATTCATATTATTGCATTAAAACATTTAAGTTTACAAATGTAAAGACTTATTACTTTTCGTTGTTTTAGATACATTAGTTTATATTAAAAATGTCTCATATAGAGTCGTTCTCGTTTATACATACTTGTGTTGTAATATTGTGAAGTCATATTTCCCCGGCCCTATTTGGGGGTATGACAGAGTGGTATCAGAGCCAGGTTTGTTATAGAGAATCAGGATTGCATTTTATGTGTGCCTTATGTGTTAGCTAGGGTGCCTTAGCGATCTTTAGGACTATAACCTTTCCTGCCTAGGTTTTAAGTGATATCCCTTAATCTTTATACTGCCAATCCGTCTTACTTCATGTTATCGCATCCTCTCATAAGGATGTCAAGCCAAAACACATCATATTGCCTGATCTCGACACTAAAGGATGAGTTTGTATGTGATTGTTATCATATCTATACATATCTTATGACCTGACTTCGCCATTGTGATTCAAAGTATTCTTTGACTCACGCGAAGGGATGTCACTCATGACTCAACATTCCCACGTCAACTATCTAAGTTTGATCATGTGTCCTGACCTTATGGGGTGATATTAAAGTGGAAGTATGAATTAGTGAAATATAATGACGCGTGGCCGACGTGATTATATTACGGTAATTCATATAGAAATTCCAATATCATAACATATGGAATAGAAAGTGAATCAAAGAAAAATTCCCAATACATTAATTCAAAAATATAAATGTTATTACATGAAGGGTAATTATCATCTAATTTATAGATATACGAAGAGATCATTACAACCAAACTGTCTATCTCATACCCATGAGTAGATTAAAAAATTCTCCTATGACATAAACGTTGTAAAGCTTTGCATTCTTTCTTTCTTAAACAACTTATCTCTTTGATGCGTAATTATCACCTCCCCACTGGAAAGAAGGATGCATGTTCTTAAGTGACCTGAAATGACACCCCCGAAACTTCTTTGAAGCATGCCTCCTGTTATCTGCAATTACGCTCCTAGTGTAGATTTTCATAAACCCATTAGGAAACCCGTTGAAGATAAGCGACAAGCACTCGCAAGATTTTGAAACGAAGATATTATAAATGCCACATTCACTATCACGTTCTCATACTCTACCATTTATATCTCACTTGTCAGCAATAGCTTCACACATGAACATTTTGAATTTCGAGAACATATGTCCTAATAAAAGTCAACTCTATCTTCATCGATCTTTTTTCAACTCGTAACCTCCAAAATATGAAAATTCTGTTACCAAAATTTTTTACACACTATTTTACTGTGCGATCTTCTCGAAATTTTATCATTCGTGCAAATTTTATAAATCGTATATGTTTATATAATAAAGTAAATAAAATTTACCTTTACTTATTTTTTACTAGTACATATAAAATTATACTTCGACTTTTATAAATCAATTCTTTTAATCAAAAGATATTTTACTTAATAATACATGTTGTACATAACTCTAGTTTAACTAAGAACTTCGTTTCCTTTTTAAATTGTCACCTTAAACGACTCGAACTTCTGTAAAAAAAATTTCATTGCTTGTTTATATAAAAATTTTCTTATTATTCTACACCACCTAGTAATCACAATTCCTCTTGCTCTTCGAAACTTACCATTGAGTTCATCATTTGAAACTCTATGTTCTCAATAACTTTTCACTTTGTAAGGTTGACCGTTGAGAAGATTTTACTTATGATATCTCACGGCTAAACCACAACAACCTCGTAAAACGTCAATTCTATGATTTAATATCTTTTTGTCACAAGAAAGTATTTTTCGGAGATTTCCTCACCTGTTGGAAGTAATTTTTATAGCCAATGATTCACATTGATTCTCATCCGCACTTAAACTCATAAGTGAATGATAGACCGACTCGCCATCTGAGCGAGAACGTCTTTCTCATTAAGAGATCACACATTTTCGTGTGGTTTCCTATCAGAAATATAACTTATGATCCTCGCTATCCTCTCTAAAGGAGTTACCTTAAACGTTTATAATGTTTATGTGTTTACTCTAAACTAGTTACAACTAGATGTGATTCTAAACAAATTTTGACCTCTATTTCAACATATAGCTAAAATCATGATCATAAGGGGCTTTCCGCAAGGATAAGTTCGTATGTATTATAATATGTTGAACGATATCTTTCATACCATTCTGTGGGCATTATGAGTTTCTTGTCATGCCTTTTAGTTTAACCAATACTCCTGCTGTATTCATGGAATTTATAACCATGTTTGCAAACCTTATCTTGATAAATTCGTGATCATTTTCATTGATGACATCTTAATCTATTCCAAGAGCTGTAACAACCTAACCCGTATTTCTATATGATAAATTTTTTTTTATAATACACATTTACGCGCCAATTAAATATGTAAACCATTCCACAATTCCATTTAAACGTACATCAATTTAAATGTTTACAAAAGGCACAAAGGCCATTAATTAAGTTCAATACAAGTTTGACCCACTACAACGATAGTTTATAATCCAAACGACACTCGAGCATGGTTTGGGGCTAAACTATCTAAAACGGCAGGCCAACTTCAAAAGCTATCCCAAAGGCACCCCCTGTCAACATAAACGGGAGACCACTAATCCAACCGTATGCCCTTACCCTTGTCCAAGCCGGAACCTATAAAATGGTAAACAACGAGAGGGTAAGCAAGGCTTCGTGAGTGCAACAATTATACATACATATATATAACCTACTTACTTGCAAACACTCACCAAATCCGCATACATACTAGTTACGTAATTAGCATACCTTTCACATGTATAACGCTAAGTACCACGATTACAAGGCTAGTATAATAATAGCATATAACACAACAATACAATATGCTAAAACATAAGTATAACGATGATGTTCACAACATCCATAGTACTCAAGATCCCAAGGCTAGCCCAATGAATGGTATCGTCAACATCGAACTTAAATCCCATTCGCCTACATTAATGTGGTATCGTCAACACCGAACTTTAAACCCACATATGAGGTATCGTTAACAACGAACTTTAAACCCTCATCAACGTCACTAAATAATCGTATGGCATCGTCAACATCGAACTTTAATTCTATACGTATGAGGTATCGTCAACAAAGAACTTTAAACCCTCATCAACAACAATATACTCTAGGGTATGGTATCGTCAACAACGAACTTTAACCCATACCTCACAAGTAAATAAATTATATACATGCATATATAATTATTCCACTCACCTTATCGTCTTCGGTGAATTAGGAAGTAAGCTCGTAAACTTCAAAGTAAAGCACCTATTACATTATGCATATAATTAACACACCATCAAGTTGAATTAAATGTCAACTTCTAACACCCAAACATTTAATGGCCCGAGCATTAAATGACTCATCTACACCAACCACCCAAAATTGGTCAAGACTCATTATAATCACTAAAGCTAGTGAATTAAAGTCCATTACTCTTCAACTAGCACAACCTAGGGTATTTCTCACCCATTTTACCCAAATTAGGTCAACTTTGACTCATGTGACCCATCTAACACTTAAACACATAATTTTGGTCAACCATGACCCATTTGACATCTCTTTCAGCTTTGAACAAGTGTTTTAATGCTTACAACACCTTTGACACTTACAAACCTCATTACATTAGACCAAAACCCTAGATTATGATAATTAGGGTTTCCTTTCAACAATCTAACCCAAGATCCACCCATTTATCCCTCAAATGGGTCATACAAACCCCACATGAACCAAACCCTAGCTTAAACAAAATAAAACTCTAAACATAGAGTTAAGACTTACCAATACAATCACAACGTAGCTAGAGACGTAGGGAGCAACTTTAAAACTTGGATTCGGGTGAGATTTGGTCTCCTTCTTCTTCGAGTAAGCTTTCTCTCACTAAACCCTAGCTCTCTCTCTCTAAATTGAATGTGGTGTAGGTGAAGATGTGTTAAATGAGTTAGGATAACTCATTTATCAGTTTTCTAGATCTAAAACCGTCCACAAGTGAAAAGACTTAAACACCCCCAAAGATGCCATTTAAATTGGGTCAAATTTGTCAAACAGCGACATCTGTCGCGTTTCGTGACAACCTGTGGCGTAACGCGATGCCCAAACATGACAAACCATAACAGAACGTGATAACCTTGACAGCACTGGGTTTCTGAATCTGTCACATTTCAGCCTACTTTGTCGCGTATCGTGACGCACCAGCACGCGATGAAACCCATTCAGACGCGACAGAAGACCTGATCAAACCATTTTCCATTATTTTCACACATTAAACTAAAATAAATGATCATAGATGCAATAATAAACGTACCCGAGGTTAATTACGCACCTTAAGTCATATTCGAGGAAAACGGGGTGTTACAACTCTCCCCCACTTGAATTGGAGCGCGTCCTCGCGATCCAAGCCGCATGACAAGAGGGTAGGTAAACCAACACGAATTCTTCGGGCTCCCAAGTAAATTCGAAACCTTTACTACGACGCCATTGAACTTTAAAAGTTCTCACTTCTTTATTTCTCAACCTTTTGACCTTCTCATCGAGTATAGCAATCGGCTCCTTAATATAATCTAACTTATTGTTTAGCTCAATTTCGTCTAAAGGCATCCAAGAAGAATCATCCGTAAGACACTTACGGAGATGGGAAACATGGAATGTATCATGGATCCCCGCAAGCTCTTCGGGTAATTCCAAACGATACGCAACTTCACCAACACGAGCTAAAACCTTAAACGGCCCAATAAACTGAGGAGCTAACTTTCCCCGTTTTCGAAACCGAATAATACCTTTCCATGGAAAAACCTTAAGCATCACCATATCACCTTCTTGAAATTTGATCATTCGTCTACGCTTGTCGGCATACGAATTTTGTCTTTCTTGCGCCTTTTTCAAATGGTCCCGAATAGTATCGATCTTGTTATTCGTCTCCAAAACCAAATCGGTACTCCTGATTTCTCTTTGACCCACTTCACCCCAACAAATTGGAGTTCGACACCTACGCCCATAAAGCATCTCGTAAGGTGGCATCCCGATACTAGTATGATAACTATTATTGTACGAGAATTCCACCAAAGCTAAGTGCTCATCCCAACTACCACCGAAATCGATAATACACGCTCATAACATATCCTCCAAAGTTTGATTCGTACGTTCGGTTTGACCGTCCGTTTGAGGATGATATTCCGTGCTTAACTTCAATTGCGTACCCATATCTTCATGAAACTTCTCCCAAAATCGAGATGTGAAACGGGTATCTCGATCCAAAATAATAGATATAGGAACCCCATGTCGCGAGACCACTTCCTTGATAAACAACTTAGCCAAGGCCTCCGACGATATCGCTTCTTTAATGGGAATAAACAAAGCACTTTTCGTCAAACGATCAACTATCACCCAAATTGTATCAAATTGGGTTCTCGCCGTCTCAGACAACTTTGTAATGAAATCCATGGTAATGTGCTCCCATTTCCATTTCAGGATTTCTAACGGTTGCAATTTACCATACGGCTTTTGGTGTTCGGCCTTTACTTGCAAACAAGTAACACATTGTTCAACATATTTTACAACATCACGTTTCATGCCCGGCCACAAATAATCCTTCCTCAAATCATGATACATTTTCATCGCGCCCGGATGAATGGAATATTTTGACTTATGTGCTTCATCAAGTAGCACCCGTCAGAAATCACCCATCTTAGGCACCCACACCCTTCCTTGAAAAGACAACAACCCACGCGGGCCCATAGTAATGAACTCCGATTGGCCTACGATTCCCTCCGTATGCTTGTTGTGAACATAAGCCTCTATTTAAATCTCACCAAGCTTCTCTAGAAAATCATTGGTAATAATCAAACGTAACGATCCCACTTGTATCGCCGGATGTTGACTCTTTCGACTCAACGCACCTGCGACAACATTCGCCTTACCCGGATGATAAAGTATCTCACAATCATAATCTTTCACCACATCCATCCACCTATGTTGGCGATAATTTAAATCTCTTTGATTAAAGAGATGTTTTAAACTCTTATGATCCGAATAAATCGTACACTTGACACCATACAAGTAATGGTGCCAAATTTTCAATGCATGCACCACCGCCGCCAACTCAAGATCATGAGTCGGATATCTCATTTCGTGTTCCTTCAATTGTCGAGAGGCATAGGCAATGACTTTACCTCTTTGCATAAGATCACACCCGAGCCCGTTGAGAGAAGCATCACAATAAACCGTCATATCTTCCACACCTTCCGGCAATACTAACACCGGAGCTTGACACAACTTCTCCTTCAACATCGAACTTTAATTCCATACGTATGAGGTATCATCAACAACGAACTTTAAACCCTCATCAACAACAATATACTCTAGGGTATGGTATCATCAACAATGAACTTTAACCCATACCTCACAAGTAAATAAATTATATACATGCATATATAATTATTCCACTCACCTTATCGTCTTCGGTGAATTAGGAAGTAAGCTCGCAAACTTCAAAGTAAAGCACCTATTACATTATGCATATAATTAACACACAATCAAGTTGAATTAAATGTCAACTTCTAACACCCGAGCATTTAATGGCCTGAGCATTAAATGACTCATCTACACCAACCACCCAAAATTGGTCAAGACTCATTATAATCACTAAAGCTAGTGAATTAAAGTCCATTACTCTTCAACTAGCACAACCTAGGGTATTTCTCACCCATTTTACCCAAATTAGGTCAACTTTGACTCATGTGACCCATCAAACACTTAAACACATAATTTTGGTCAACCATGACCCATTTAACATCTCTTTCAACTTTGAACAAGTGTTTTAATGCTTACAACACCTTTGACACTTACAAACCTCATTACATTAGACTAAAACCCTAGATTATGATAATTAGGGTTTCCTTTCAACAATCTAACCCAAGATCCACCCATTTATCCCTCAAATGGGTCATATAAACCCCACATGAACCAAACCCTAGCTTAAATAAAATAAAACTCAAAACATAGAGTTAAGACTTACCAATACAATCACAACATAGCTAGAGACGTAGGGAGCAACTTTAAAACTTGGATTCGGGTGAGATTTGGTCTCCTTCTTCTCCGAGTGAGCTTTCTCTCACTAAACCCTAACTCTCTCTCTCTCTCTAAATTGAATGTGGTGTAGATGAAGATGTGTTAAATGAGTTAGGATAACTCATTTATCAGTTTTCTAGATCTAAAACCGTCCACAAGTGAAAAGACTTAAACACCCCCAAAGATGCCATTTAAATTGGGTCAAATTTGTCAAACAGTGACATCTATCGCGTTTCGCGACAACCTGTCGCATAACGCAACGCCCAAACGCGACAAACCACAACAGAACGTGATAACCTTAACAGAACTGGGTTTCTGAATCTGTCGCGTTTCAGCCTACTTTGTCGCTTATCGCGACGCACCAGGACGCGATGAAACCTACTCATACGCGACGGAAGACCTGATCAAACCATTTTCCATTATTTTCACACATTAAACTAAAATAAACGATCATAGATGCAATAATAAATGTACCCGAGGTTAATTACGCACCTTAAGTCATATTCGAGGAAAACGGGATGTTACAAGAGCGAGAAAAAGTATGAGTAACCTCTGCGATTTATTCTAGGGCTCTTAAAGAAGGAACAACTGTATGCCAAGTTTTCCAAGTGTGAACTGTGGCTGCGAACCGTACAATTTCTTAGACATGTAGTTTATAGTGAAGGAATACATGTCGATCCTATAAAAGTTACCGCTATTCAGAAATTCTTGAGAACTAGTCTTGGATGAGGTATATAAGACTAGATGTTCTAAATACCCAGACTCTTTTAACTAAAATTTCATACAATATCAGCAATCACTCAAGTAGATCCCCACTATAATTAAGTGTAAACCTTGTTTTAACAAAATGTTGATCGAATGGTAATTTTTAGTCAACACTTCCTGTTAATTAAAGTTCATATATTTCACATCTCGAATCTTCAAAATTGTTGTAAGCTTAAAGGCTTGAAACAAAGCTCCATTCCTATTGTTAAGATCCGTTGTAATTCCCGTAGAGGCCCCGAGTATACCTGGGAACATGAAGATCAGATGAAGCAGAAATATCCACATCTATTTTCAACTGTTGATGCATCCGAGAAGTCTTACTGAAACTTCAGGACGAAGTTTAAATTAACGGGGAGGTACTATAACAACCCTCACTTTTCCCTTCTGAATTTACCAAGTTTCCCTTAGGGTTTCAATGTCATATTATGTGCCTCATCATTTGGGTTGTTATCAAGACATATTAAATGCTTTATAAATAATGCTCGTAATTAAAAACTTGAAACTCTAAACCTAATAGTAATTAATAATCTAAACTCTAACCCTAAAGGTTTATTAATATTATAAGTCCTAACCCTAATAATAAATTAATAAAATAAACCTTAACCCTAGTGCTACTTAAATTATTAACAATATGAACATATATGTAAATTATATTACTTTTGTTAATAGTTAAAGTAATATATAATATATAATTAACTTTATAACAAATACAATTATATATATTAAAACTAAATAGAAGTAAATGTAAATTAATAAAGTTAGGGTCTAATATTTAAATAAAATGTAATCCTAATATTAGTAATATTAATAATAATAATAATAAAAAAAATATACAAAATACATAATAAATAAATAATGCCGTAAAAAATAAAAAATAAAAAATAAAAATACATAAAATAAATCGACTGTTTCATATGTAACAAATAATTAACTTAATCCTTAAGCTTTCTTAAATCCTAGTTAAACTATAATTAGTGTACTTGATCTTCAAGTAATTTGAGTGTAACTAGGAAACCAACCCATCTATTTAAAACATCAAGTTTTTCCAAGTTAATCACCAAAACATTCATGTTGAAATCAGTCAACTAGTTCCTGTTTTCCCTCTATTTTCCATCGACTGAAACAGCCTCATGTAGCCTCCCCATTGTCGACTGAAACAATTCCCAAAAACCCTCTCTTGTTGTCGACTTTAAACCCTCCTGCAATCGCCACCTTTACAGCCTTCATCCTTCTGAGTTTGCTACTGCAATTCGCCATCAAACTACCTACTGTTAGCCTCCTGTTCTTGCTACTAATCGACATCAAACCAACCCAAAAAGGGGTCGATTGTTGTTGCATAGTTTGCTGCTGTGTTGCTGCTGAATTCTGTCGAACAAAGAGGACCCAAGAAGCTCCTGTTTGGGTCAATTGTTGCTGCTACTGCAGTCTGTTTCTGCTTTGTATCATTATCATCATCCTAGATCTCCAATCTTGTTAAGGTAGTCTAAAACCCTAGTTAATCTTGTTCTTAATTTAATTACCTTTAAAGTTATGTATAAGTATTATGTATATGTATTATGATAAAAGATTATAGTTAGTAGGGAATGATGAATAAAAGTTTATGGTTAGTGAAAAAGTTAAAAGTAGATTATGAATGTGAAAATTAAAAGTGTTATGGTTATTAATAAGGTTAAAGATTGATCTTGATATGTAAGTAGATGGTTAAAAGATAAAAGAATATGGTTAGATGATTGATTATGATTATTAAGGATTAGGGTTAGGAGAATTGAATAATGATTATGGTTATGATCAAAGTTAAAAGAATAATTATAAGATTATGATTATGATTTTATGTAAGTGAATAAGCTAGGAGATTAATTAGTAGTTATAATGAAAGATTAGTGTTTTGATTAATAAGCTAGATAATAATAATAGTTGTATGATTATGATTATAGAGTAATAAGATAAAGAATATGATTATTATTAATAAAGATAGTGATGATGATAAAAAGGGGTAAGAACTAGTTAAAGATTATGGTTAAGGTTGATTGAATGATTATGATATAGATTATGAAAAAGAATTGTTTATGAATATTAAGATTAGGGTTGATGAATAAGGTATGATTTTATGTGCATGAGGGTAATTAATAAGTAATAATGAAGATGATATACGTGCATGCATGCATGCATGCACACATACGTATGTGCATGTATACATTGTAGGTATATGTGTGTGTGTATGTAAATATATACATACATGTATAGTATGTGTATATATGTATGTATATGTACGTGTGTATGTATGTATGTATGAATGTGTATTATGTAAGGTATATAAGTTAGTAAACATAATGAGAAAAGTAATAAGTATATCTATAGATGTATCATCTTACACTTATGTATATATAACACTTACATATATTATACATATATATCATCTAGTTATAAATATATATATGTAACACCTACACCTAATATATACTATACAGTTATGAGCATGTATAATAATAATCAAGAATATATATGTATCATATAGGTATATTCATACATGTAACATAATAGTTGATTATTAAAGTAAATAATAATACTATTATTAGTATAACTTATACACTTAACTATATAGTAACACTTAATTACACTAAATATATTATCACTTATATATATATATATATATATATATATATATATATATATATATATATATATATATATATATATATATATATAACTAATAAGTACATTAATAACTTATTATGTGTATACACTATAACGTGAAGGTTATAATTAAAGATAGCATTCAAAGACTACAAACATCACCGTTACTTGTGGCCTAGGGTAATCCTTGGTACCATTATGGGACGCTTGTGGATCTCGAATGCCAAGACTTAGATTCTGGTCAAGAGTCCCTGGGCCGCTCGGTAACAATAGATCATTCGAGTGACTTGCATGTTAGCAACGAAGTTTGGGCGAGATTGTACAACATCCTTGTTAAGAATTATAACCCGAACTTCTTAAATTAGAAGCTTACTATAAGTGGAAGCTTTCCATAAATAGTAAGTTTCCAAATATAGAAACTTTTGAGAAATAGTAACTTTTCTCGAATACCTTCACTGTTAATATAGTTTGCTATATTAATAAACAAACTTTATGTCTATTAGACATTAACTAATTAAATATTATATCTCTAGGTTGAGATCTCCGATTACATACTCCGTTCATGCTACTTGCGTGGAATTTCTTGCTTGCTACTAAGGTGAACTTCATAGCCCCGCTTTTTAATTATCTTTATATACTTGTTTTGAACTTTTGGGGTGAGACACATGCTTGCTTTCAAACTGTTTTATGCTTAAACACAAGTACATGAAAACTTTATTTTGATTAGTTCAAACTGTGCTATGACATGCTTTGATTCATGCTTAATCCCTGCCATGATATCGTTAGTTGCTGGAATTTTGGCAAGCTTAATTATTGTGAGTAGCGCTATTGAGAGTGACGTCTCTATCCGGATGATCGTTGGTCAATGGATACATAATAATGATTTAACGACACGAACGAATAAAGTGATCACGGGGTAACTTATGTTTAGTCTCGATATCATACACCTCAGCACTACTACTGTAGTGACCCGAACTTTTCCATGTTTATATATATTAATTGAGATTGATATTTACATGATTAAATGTTTCCAACGTGTTAAGCAATCAAACTTGTTAAGATTTGATTAAATGAAATAAGTTTCATATAGACAATTGATCACCCAAGTTGACCGGCGATTCATGAATGTTACAAATTTGTAAAAACTACATGTTGTGATATATATAGACATATATATATGGTTGAAATGAGATTATGATGAGTAAGTATCTCACTAAGTATATTAACAATGTGTGATATACATAAGAAATGAGATTACTAAGTTAAGAAACTCGAAATGATATATATAACGATTATCGTTATGATAACGTCTACTAAATACATATGTATCATATTAAGATATTGATAAACTATATTTAACATGATAAAATGATATTTAAATATATCATTAAGTGTGTTAACAATGAACTACATATGTAAAAACAAGACTACTAACTAAAGAATTACGAAACGAGACTTATATGTAACGATTATCGTTGTAACGATATTTTAATGTATATATAATATTAAGAGATATTCATACATCATAATATCATGATAATATAATAATTTAACATCTCATTTGATATAATAAACATTGGGTTAACAACATTAATTGAGATCGTTAACTTAAAGGTTTCAAAACAACACTTATACGTAACGACTAACGAAGACTTAATGACTCCATTAGAATGTATATACATGTTGTGTTTTGATATCTATTCTTACACTTTTGAAAGACTTTAACACACATATCAAAGTACTTCTACTTAACAAAAATGCTTACAATTACATTCTCGTTCAGTTTCATCAACAATTCTACTCGTATGCACCCGTATTCGTACTCGTACAATACACAGCTTTTAGATGTATGTACTATTGGTATATACACTCCAATAATCAGCACTTAGCAGCCCATGTGAGTCACCTAACACATGTAGGAACCATCATTTGGCAACTAGCATGAAATATTTCATAAAATTACAAAAATATTAGTAATCATTCATGACTTATTTACATGAAAACAAAATTACATATCCTTTATATCTAATCCATATACCAACGACCAAAACTACCTACAAATACTTTCATTCTTAAATTTTCTTCATCTAATTGATCTCTCTCAAGTTCCATCTTCAAGTTCTTAGTGTTCTTCATAAATTCCATAAGTATAGTTTCATAAAAATCAAGAATACTTCCAAGTTTGCAAGTCTACTTCCAAGCTTTCTAATCCATTCCAAGTAATCATCTAAGATCAAGGAACCTTTGTTATTCACAGTAG
Organism: Rutidosis leptorrhynchoides; assembly: GCF_046630445.1. Taxonomy (NCBI): domain Eukaryota; kingdom Viridiplantae; phylum Streptophyta; class Magnoliopsida; order Asterales; family Asteraceae; genus Rutidosis; species Rutidosis leptorrhynchoides. The sequence continues at coordinate 225,853,358 of NC_092343.1, forward strand.
GTTATCTTTCTAATTCAAGGTAATATTCATATTCAAACTTTGAGTCAATTTCTACAACTATAACAATCTTACTTCGAGTGAAAATCTTACTTGAACTGTTTTCGTGTCATGATTCTGCTTCAAGAACTTTCAAGCCATCCAAGGATCCTTTGAAGCTAGATCCATTTTTCTCATTTCCAGTAGTTTTATCCAGAAAACTTGAGGTAGTAATGATGTTCATAACATCATTCGATTCATACATATAAAGCTATCTTATTCGAAGGTTTAAACTTGTAATCACTAGAACATAGTTTAGTTAATTCTAAACTTGTTCGCAAACAAAAGTTAATCATTCTAACTTGACTTTTAAAATCAACTAAACACATGTTCTATATCTATATTATATGCTAACTTAATGATTTAAAACCTGGAAACACGATGAACACCATAAAATCGGATATACGCCGTCGTAGTGAAACCGGGGGCTGTTTTAGTTTGGATAATTAAAAACTATGATAAACTTTGATTTAAAAGTTGTTATTCTAGGAAAATTATTTTTCATATGAACATGAAACTATATCCAAAAATCTTGGTTAAACTCAAAGTGAAAGTATGTTTTTCAAAATGGTCCTCAAGATGTCGTTCTTTCGACGGAAATGACTACCTCTTTAGTAATTGACGTGTAACTTAAATTTATGACTATAAACCTATACTTTTTCTGTTTGGATTCTTAAATTAGAGTTCAATATGAAACCATAGAAATTTTATTCACTCAAAACGGATTTAAAATGAAGAAGTTATGGGTAAAACAAGATTGGATATTTTTGATCTTTTTCGCTACGGGAAATGTTTAACAAATCTATACAAATCATATCCTAACTAACTTATATTGTATTATACATGTATTCTAATATATTATGTAATATTGGGATACCATAGACACGTATGCAAATGTTTTGACATATCATATTGACCCATGTATATATATTATTTGGAACAACCATAGACACTCTATATGTAGTAATGTTGGAGTTAGCTATACAGGGTTGAGGTTGATTCCAAAAATATATATACTTTGAGTTGAGATCTAGCCTGAGACTTATATATAATGGGTCGTGGATTGATTCAAGATAATATATATTGATTTATTTATGTACATCTAACTGTGGACAACTAGTTGTAGGTTACTAACGAGGACAGCTGACTTAATAGACTCAAATCTTTAAAACATAATAAAAATGGTTGTAATTATATTTTGATCATACTTTGATATATATGTACATATTTGTATAGGTTCGTGAATCGATCCATGGCCAAGTCTTATTTCCGAGAAAGGAAATATCTGTGAAAGTGAGTTATAGTCCCACTTTTAAAATCTAATATTTTTGGGATGAGGATACATGCAGGTTTTATAAATGATTTACAAAATAGACACAAGTACGTGAAACTACATTCTATGGTTGAATTATCGAAATCGAATATGCCTCTTTTTATTAAGTCTGGTAATCTAAGAATTAGGGAACAGACACCCTAATTGACGCGAATCCTAAAGATAGATCTATTGGGCCTAACAAACCCCATCCAAATTACCGGATGCTTTAGTACTTCAAAATTTATATCATATCCGAAGGGTGTCCCGGAATGATGGGGATATTCTTATATATGAATCTTGTTAATGTCGGTTACCAGGTGTTCACCATATGAATGATTTTTATCTCTATGTATGGGATGTGTATTGAAATATGAAATCTTGTGGTATATTGTTACGATTTGATATATATAGGTTAAACCTATAACTCACCAACATTTTTGTTGATGTTTAAAGCATGTTTATTCTCAGATGAATACTAAGAGCTTCCGCTGTTGCATACTAAAATAAGGACAAGATTTGGAGTCCATATTTGTATGATATTGTGTAAAAACTGCATTCAAGAAACATTTGATGTAATATATTTCTATTGTAAACCATTATGTAATGATCGTGTGTAAACACTATATTTTAGATTATCATTATTTGATAATCTACGTAATGCTTTTGAAACCTTTTTTGATAAAATAAAGGTTATGGTTGTTTTAAAAATGAATGCAGTCTTTGAAAAACGTCTCATATAGAGGTCAAAACCTCACAACGAAATCAATTAATATGGAACATTTATAATCAATATGAACGGGACATTTCAACTACCGAACTGATTAAAATTTATAATTAAATCTTGTGGTCTAAACACTATTATAAACCTATGTTGTTCACTCAACCATTTTTGGTTGACACTTTAAGCATGTTTTGTCTCAGGTGAAGATTGCTAAAGATTAGTTGCTATTTGGACTTTGCTGCTTTTGGAGTCCGCATTTATACATTCATATTATTGCATTAAAACATTTAAGTTTACAAATGTAAAGATTTATTACTTTCCGATGTTTTAGATACATTAGTTTATATTAAAAACGTCTCATATAGAGTCGTTCTCGTTTATACATACTTGTGTTGTTGTAACACCCCGTTTTCTTCGTATATGATTTATAGGTGTATTGTGTATGTACGATAGGCGTATGAAGGGTTCGGGACATGTTCGGGTGTTGAGGTCTTGTATGCAAGAAAATGACTCAGATCACGCTGTGTGTCGCGGCGCGACAAATGAGGCTGCGGCGCGGCAATTAACTGGAAATCAGATCAGAAGTCCAACAAAAAATGATCCAAGACCTAGGAAAATGTCGCGGAGCGGCATTTAAGGCCGCGACGCGGCAATGTGGGCGAACTGGTTCCTGTTTTCGCAATATTTAGGTAAAGTGAGGGGCATTTTGGTCTTTTCGCATTTGAACCAGATTGAGATCTTAAATCTCATCCACTCCTTTCATTTCCTAATTTCTTTTCCCTTTTCATTTCATTTTCCTCTCAAAAACTCAAACACCCAATTGGATTCAAACGGATTTTTGGAAAGGAAGAAACGGGATTTGATCTTTGGCGTAGTTGACAAGTTTGTTCTCCTAGTTCTTGGCTACACTGTGATACTAGTGGTAAGCTCTAACTATGAATTTCATTTTCGTGTTCATCATTCAAATTTGGGGCTTTTGATTGTATGATTCATAGGTGAAACCCATTTAGTTAATAATTGGAGATTAACGCCAATATTCGGGTTTATTGTTGTTAAAGACGGGTTTTTGGTTGGTTAATGATTTAACCATGTTTAAAACTTGTAAATGGTGTACAATCACTAGCATTAGTGATTATTGGTGTTTTGGAGACTTTTAGTGTTTTTGTGGTTGACTAATTTTGACTAGAGTAAAAATTAGGGTTTGTTGAGGATTATGACCCGAATGTCGATTCGACGAGGTTTGTAAACTTAAATTGGATTAAGTTGAAGTATAAAACTGTGTTAAACATGTTTTGGTGTCAAAACTTGTAAATGGTGAGATTCTGACCTTATGGGTCAAAATTAGGGTTTATGGGCGATTTTGAGAACGATAAGTGTTAACACTTGTGTTTCGGTTTAATTGGCATATTAGGACCATTATCACTTGTGTTAGTGATTATTGGTTAGTTTGGGCGCGGTTTGTCCTTGGAAGTGCATTTGGGTCGAAATTGCACTAAGTGTCGAATTGGGTTGGTTTGTAGATACAATCTAAGTGTGTTGTTGAATTTTTGATAATGGATTAGGTACTTTCCATTGACGAGTTGTGGATTACTTGGAAGCATTTTTCTTCAAGACGACAAGGTGAGTGTTAATATCCTATATGCATATGTATGTGTAGGATGGGTGCGGGTTGGGTGAAGTGGTTCTCGGTTATAGAGCTCACTTCACATATAGGTGAAATTGATGGACTTGTATACATGTCCAATTGGCACGGATGTGCATTTTGGTTGACCACCTTTGGCGAGGTGCACACTTCGTGTGTACATTATCACATGGGCTTGTGAGTGAAATAATTATATACGTATGTATATGAGTTATTTATTTGTGGGGTATGGGTTGAAGTTCGATATTGACGATACCATATCCTAGAGTATATTTGTGATGTTGATGAGGGTTTAAAGTTCGTTGTTGACGATACCTCATACGTATGGAATTAAAGTTCGATGTTGACGATGCCATACGATTATTGTAGTGACGTTGATGAGGGTTTAAAGTTTGTTGTTGACGATACCTCATATGTGGGTTTAAAGTTCGGTGTTGACGATACCACATTAATATAGGCGAATGGGATTTAAGTTCGATGTTAACGATACCATTCTTTGGGCTAGCCATGAGATCTTGAGTACTATGGATGTTGTGAACATCGATGTTTGTCGTATTGTTGTATATATATATATTAATGTATTGTTGTGGTGTAGCTAAACCTTCGGGTGTAGCTTATTGGCGTTGTTCATATCGTCGTTGGTGAACTTATATTTTGTTGATGTATCTTTAGCTCGTTGCTTAGTGGTCGTACGGTATGCTTAGTATTAGCTTGCCTTTATGCTTGGATGCTCCGGTATGCGGTATTTGATATTTTGTGGCGTGTCCATTTTATACATATATATGTATGTAGTATATTTCCACTCACTAAGCTTTAGCTTAACCTCTCGTTGTTGATATTTTTATAGGTTCGGATGCTTGGCGGCTCGGGTGAGCTTGGGGATTAGAGATCTTGGCTAGGTTGCTTTAGAAGATCTTGCTTTTGTACTTGATTAGGATTTGGGTAGCGTAGTCCCAAATCACCATGCTCGGTTTTGGTTGGAAACTAAACTAGTCGGGTCGTGTATGTCCGTTTGGACAATTAACTAAAGTATTATTTAAAGCGTATTAAAAGGAAACATTTTATTGGGCCGGTTTTAATATGGGTTAGGATGTTTCAAGTGGTATCAGAGCATGGTCTAAGGGATTTAGGTGACTTGAGATAGGTGCCTAGACTTAGACTTTTATGTGTGCTTAATTTGTTGCGAAACTTATAGGATTACGGGTCGGAATAGATTATAGTTAGTGCCTTGTTTGTAGGTAGACTAACGTTTATATTAGTATTGCGGATATTATTAATATATTATTGTGTTGTGATGATAATTCTCGCATGTGTTTATATCGCGTAGAATTTTGTTTGTGTTTGTTTATAACATCGAACGAGGCGGTCGTTGTGCTAACAAGTCGATACGGCGTGTGTGCGTAATAAAGACTTTCAAACCTTATTACGGGTGCAAATCGTGCCTAACAAGTGATGTACGACGAGTGTTTAGCAAGATGGGGTGGTGTTGTGTGCGTGGTTTTATACGTTCGTGATCTAATCGCTTTGCATTCCTTAGAATGGCGACGGGAAACGGGATCGAGATGAACGACGTGGAGTTTAACGCTAGAGTTGCGGCCGCCGTTGCGGAGCAAATGAGTGCGTTTCGAGAAGAAATGAATAAGAAGTACTCCGAACTTCAAAGTAATGGTGAAATGGAGCGTTGTCTTAAGAGCTTCATGAGGACTAAACCCCCGATGTATGATGGGAAACCGGATCCTTTGGTAAGCACAACTTGGATCTCGGATGTCGAAGGGTGTTTTCGTACTATTGAATGTACTCCCGAGAAGAGGACGAGACTCGCTACTAGTTTGTTGCAGGGTAGGGCGAAGAATTGGTTAGATGATAAGATTGATCTTGCCGGTGGGAAAACGTTTATGGCTTTATCGTGGGACGAGTTTAAGAAGGAATTCTTCGAGGAGTTCCGGACTTCAGCCAATTTGTGGGAATTGCGTAATCAGTTGCAAAATTTGCAACAAGGTTCTATGGACTTGAATACTCTCAAGACGACCTTTATGGCAAAGGCTCGTTTTTGCCCGGAGTATTTGGGGAATGATCATTTGTTGATGCAAGATTTCTATCGAACCTTAGATGATGACTTGAAGAGTAAGATTAGCAGAGTTCAGGCGAAATCGTTTGCGGAGTTATTGGCCGCGGCTAGAGGTTTCGAGTCTTATTCGCGATCGAAGGTTGGTGAACCTTCAAGTGAGAGAAGGGTTATTTCTTATGGTGCTCCAAGTAAGAGGACTAAGGGTCCGAGCGTGAGCACGGATGGTACACGGACGGGTATATCGGATTCTAGTGCGTCTAGGTGATACAATTGTGGCGTGAGGGGTTACAAGTCTTGGGAATGTTCGGTACCAAAAGGTGATGGCATGGTGTACTTCATTTGCCAAAAAGAAGGACATCGTAAGTCGGAATGTCCCAAGTTAGCGGGGACGGGTGCGGCAAGGAGACGTTAAGGTACGTTTCGTTTTAATAAATATGTCCTTTGATTATTTATTATGTGCCGTTGAGTTTGAGTTGGTTAAATGCATTGTGTTGTGCATGATGTTGTTGTTATGGGTGACGTTCCTAATGGAAGTACACTATGGTGACGTTTGATTGTCGGTCGAAGGGTGTAAGACTTGGTGCAACCAAGAATTCCTTAGTATTTGGGAAATGTTTCTACCAGGCCATGGAAAAGGGTTTTTGGTGTTCGGTTGTTAAGCACGTGTTCGCTTTTATGTTGAAGTTGATGAACCATGAGGTTCAACGGGTGGGATAAAACCCGAGAGATCAAGTGTTTAAAATCTCGATGTATGTTGGTAATGGAGTCTACGTGACGCGACATTAGGTGCCTCTTTTATACCTACCAGCGTGGTGTTCGACTCCGATTGTGTTGCGGTTACATTGTACTTAGGGTACCGAAGCGAAATCCTTAGGTACATGAGTGACTAGGTGGAATTTGACAAACTAAACCAATTGGATGATTGCGAAGTTATGGTTTGTGAAATCGTGGTACACTTTTCATTCGCGGTGTTTAAGGAGTTGTTAAAAATCCTTTGTGTGCTCGCAGTTGGAGCAAGACGTGGTGATGAGTCGTGTGAACCCAATTATTGGTAAAGTCTACCTTTGGTAACAGTGTACGGTTGTACAAGGTGCGGTTATGGAACGTAGTTCCAAGTGGGGGAGTTACACTCCCGCACGAGGAGGTTTTAGCGTGAGATTGCGGATGATGCTTTTGATAGATCCGGAATTCGCGTCGGGACCTATTTTTGGTCGATTTGTAGTAGAGTACAATTTTGGTTAAATTGTACTTATGAATTTGGATTTGAAATATCACCGGGGTGGTAATGTGGTGAATCTCGTTGGGAGATAATGGGCGTATTTGACGAGCCCTCAGTTAAGGGATGTGTGTGTCGGGTTCTCTTCTAAGAGAAATATTGTTTTGTGCCTATGGGCGTGATATGTGGTTCTTGCTCGATCTTGTTAGCAATGTTTTATGCCTACGTATGGTTCGTGTGCGGGAGATTCCAAGTTGAGTGGAATGATTCTATGTATGCGTATATACTTAGTTTGCTTGTTGTATTGTGGCAAGTGTTATCCAATGGCGAGGATTCACTTTTCATTGACCAAGGTTGGAATGTGATAAGTAGTAAGTGTTATCCGTTAGGATTCGCTTTTAGTTGGCTACTTATTGGTATGTGGAATGCGTTTTCCGTTAGGAATCGCTTTGGTTTGGCCATGTGTGAGGCATGTGACGAGTGATTAATATTTGACTTATCGCTCTTCGTCGGTCACATGTAGGTAGTTGGTTATGTGGCGAGTGATTAACGTTTGACCTATCGCTCTTCGTCGGCCACATGTGTGATTGAGGTAAGTGTTAACGCCTCGGTGGCACTTTTTGTCGGCCTCGTCGGCCACGCGCGCGTTGCGATGGTTGGTGAGTGGTTAACGTATTTGACCTACCGCTCTTCATCGACTAACATCGAGTCGTATGGTTGTTGATGTGTGATCTATTGGGTGTTTTATACGCCAATGGTGGGGTCGTGAGGACCATGTTGTATGATTAGTGATGCGATAGCCGTGTTTCGCTCACATGTTGCTACGGGTGTGACGATAGTCGATTTTGTACACCTTGGGATTAACGTTACCATAGTCGTTTTGGGCGTTATCGGTCTTAACCGTTTGTTATGATGTTCCGGTAGTTGCGTATTGGTCGTATTGCACACTACAAGGGATGTATAGTGATTGGTGTTATCGGTAAGGATTTGTTTGGTTCGGTCTTCATCGCTTTGGGTTGTTGACCTTAGGTTGAGACTTGGTTGTTTTTAGTGTCGTACTCGTTAAGGGTATGCTAAGGAATTGATATCTCGATACGAGATTGGTTGAGTTTTCCCGATGTGAGGGATTGAGTTAGTGCTAGTGCTCGGAATTATGGAATTTGATAAATCGCGGGTGACGATTTAGCTGTTAAGGGTAACTCTTTAAGAAGAATTGTCTAAGGGATCGTTGTAGACTTCGGTTGTTGCGTGTATTATACGTCTCGAGATGCGATCAAGTGTGTAATTTGTCATTGGATTAACCATCGGGTTAGCGAATTTGTGCTAGAAGTCGGTTTGAAATGCATGTTCGACGACCATTGAGTGTGGGTCCGTTTGGGTTCGTGACTAGGATCACGAGGACGTGATCGAATCTAAGTGGGGGAGAGTTGTAACACCCCGTTTTCCCCGTATATGATTTATAGGTGTATTGTGTATGTACGATAGGCGTATGAAGGGTTCGGGACATGTTCGTGTGTTGAGGTCTTGTATGCAAGAAAATGACTCAGATCACGCTGTGTGTCGCGGTGCGACAAATGAGGCCGCGGCGCGGCAATTAACTGGAAATCAGATCAGAAGTCCAACAAAAAATGATCCCAGACCTAGGCAAATGTCGCGGCGCGACATTTAAGGCCGCGGCGCGGCAATGTGGGCGAACTGGTTCCTGTTTTCGCAATATTTAGGTAAAGTGAGGGGCATTTTGGTCTTTTCGCGTTTGAACCAGATTGAGATCTTAAATCTCATCCACTCCTTTCATTTCCTAATTTCTTTTCCCTTTTCATTTCATTTTCCTCTCAAAAACTCAAACACACAATTGGATTCAAACGGATTTTTGGAATGGAAGAAACGGGATTTGATCTTTGGCATAGTTGACAAGTTTGCTCTCCTCGTTCTTGGCTACACGGTGATACTAGTGGTAAGCTCTAACTCCGAATTTCATTTTCGTGTTCATCATTTAAATTTGGGGCTTTTGATTGTATGATTCATAGGTGAAACCCATTTAGTTGTTAATTGGAGATTAACACCAATATTCGGGTTTATTGTTGTTAAAGGCAGGTTTTGGGTTGGTTAATGATTTAACCACGTTTAAGACTTGTAAATGGTGTACAATCACTAGCATTAGTGATTAATGGTGTTTTGGAGACTTTTAGGGTTTTCGTGGTTGACTAATTTTGACTATAGTCAAAATTAGGGTTTGTTGAGGATTATGACCCGAATGTCGATTCGATGAGGTTTGTAAACTTAAAATGGATTAAGTTGAAGTATAAAACCGAGTTAAACATGTTTCGGTGTCAAAACTTGTAAATGGTGAGATTCTGACCTTATGGGTCAAAATTAGGGTTTATGGGCGATTTTGAGAACGATAAGTGTTAACACTTGTGTTCGGGTTTAATTGGCATATTAGGACCATTATCACTTGTGTTAGTGATTATTGGTTAGTTTGGGCGCGGTTTGTCCTTGGAAGTGCATTTGGGTCGAAATTGCACTAAGTGTCAAATTGGGTTGGTTTGTAGATACAATCTAAGTGTGTTGTTGAATTTGTGATAATGGATTAGGGACTTTCCATTGACGAGTTATGGATTACTTGGAAGCATTTTTCTTCAAGGCGAAAAGGTGAGTGTTAATATCCTATATGCATATGTATGTGTTGGATGGGTGCGGGTCGGGTGAAGTGGTTCTCGGTTATAGAGCTCACTTCACATATAGGTGGAATTGATGGACTTGTGTACATGTCCAATTGGCACGGATGTGCATTTTGGTTGACCACCTTTGGCGAGGTGCACACTTCGTGTGTACATTATCATATGGGCTTGTGAGTGAAATAATTATATACGTATGTATATGAGTTATTTATTTGTGGGGTATGGGTTGAAGTTCGATGTTGATGATACCATACCCTAGAGTATATTTGTGATGTTGATGAGGGTTTAAAGTTCATTGTTGATGATACCTCATACGTATGGAATTAAAGTTCGATGTTGACGATGGCATATGATTATTGTAGTGACGTTGATGAGGGTTTAAAGTTCGTTGTTGACGATACCTCATATGTGGGTTTAAAGTTCGGTGTTGATGATACCACATTAATATAGGAGAATGGGATTTAAGTTCGATGTTGACGATACCATTCGTTGGGCTAGCCATGAGATCTTGAGTACTATGGATGTTGTGAACATCGATGTTTGTCGTATTGTTGTATATATATATATATATATATATATATATATATATATATATATATATATATATATATATATATATATATGTATATATATATATATATATATATATATTAATGTATTGTTGTGGTGTAGCTAAACCTTCGGGTGTAGCTTATTGGCGTTGTTCATATCGTCGTTGGTGAACTTATATTTTGTTGATGTATCTTTAGCTCGTTGCTTAGTGATCGTACGGCATGCTTAGTATTAGCTTTCCTTTATGCTTGGATGCTCCGGTATGCGGTATTTGATATTTTCTGGCGTGTCCATTTTATGCATATATATGTATGTAGTATATTTCCACTCACTAAGCGTTAGCTTACCCTCTCGTTGTTGATATTTTTATAGGTTCGCATGCTTGGCGGCTCGGGTGAGCTTGGGGATTAGAGATCTTGGCTAGGTTGCTTTAGAAGATCTTGCTTTTGTACTCGATTAGGATTTGGGTAACGTAGTCCCAAATCACCATGCTCGGTTTTGGTTGGAAACTAAACTAGTCGGGTCGTGTATGTCCGTTTGAACAATTAACTAAAGTATTATTTAAAGCGTATTAAAAGGAAAATTTTTATTGGGCCGGTTTTAATACGGGTTGGGATGTTTCAGTTGTGAAATTGTGAAGTCATATTTCCCCGGCCCTATTTGGGGGTATGACATTAACCCTAGTGACAAGAGGTGATAGATTAAAATTAACTAATAATGCGGTAATTTAACTGTAAAGATAAAGATAGTGTGACGTCCTCCAAATAGGGTCTGGAAGAAACGTCACTAATATCAAATAAACCAACATATTATAATATACGAGAACAATACTAAATGATAGAAATAAACTTTATTGAGTACGCAGCGGAGAATGAAATGTCGTTACAATAATGGAAATTACAATAAAGTAATTGTTTCAAATGCAAGAATAATAAATGCGATATCTCTTGATCCTAAGTCCAAGTAGCATCACATAAGCAGTAAGTAAATAAGCTTGATCAATCGGCACCTGAGACAAACATGCTAATGTGTCAACCAAAAAGGTTGAGTGAAATCATAGGTTTAACAAAAGTAGTTATCGTTGTTTTTAGACCACAAGATTAGTTTTCATAAGTAGATCACACAGATCTTTAGTTATCAAAGAAGATCACAAAGATCTTAAAAGTTGATCTCGAAGGGACCAAAAAGTTATGCCAATTCGTGATATTTAGACTAAACGTTCAAAGTTTGCCCCAATGACAAGTTGTGTCTATACTTGTCGGTTTAATTTCATTATTAAGTAATACAATGACTTGGTCAAATGTATCGGGGACGTTACTCCCGATAGGCCTACCCCCAATAATTAAGAATGCGTTCAACGAGCAATTAAAAATATCAGTGTAGGGACTTAGTCGGATATAGCCGAGTATAACATAGTTTAAAAGTTGGTACTTGTGTCTAAATTGTAAATAGTAAAAGTAGCATGTATCTCACCCCAAAGTTAAAATAAATTGCGCAATAGTAAGAGGGGCTATGAGTTCACCTTAGTAAGTAGATGAGAGAGTTATTCATCGAAATATAAAGTTTGGATGAACGTTAGCAGAAAGTCAACCTAATGACATTTAAGAGTAGTTAAGTGTTTTACTCAAATTTAGGTTTAAGTATGCAACTGTAGTTCGTTTTACTAAGTTTTCACTCCTAGTAAGTTTCTACTTTTAGAATGTTTCCATTTTTAGTAGTTTCTACTTTTAGTAAGTTTCTACTTTTAGTAAGTTAGTGTTGAACACTAGTGAGTTGCCCTTAGCAAGTCTACCACTTATTAAGTGTGAAAGTAACTAAGTGTTTGATTACTATAGTCGGGTTTGACATTGTGCATCATACCCAAACATCTATTCCACCGCCGAGTCACCAGAATGACCAATTGTTACCGGTTGGCCCAGGATTTCTTGACCAAAATCTTAGTTTGGCATTCGTAATCCACAAGCATTCCATAGTGGTACCAAGGATCACCCTAGGCCTTAAGTAGCGTTGACGTTCGAGTAATCACACGTTATCGTGAATGACTATTGTAATCGTGTGTTATATTATAAGTAGTATATTATAAATATTAGTAATAGTGTAAGTGTTAACTAGTAGTATAAGTGTATAAGTGTTAAGTAGTATTAGTAATATAGTATAAGTAGTATTAGGGTTTTATTAATTAATTAGGTTTAATTAATTAAAGTAGTATTTAATGATTAGGGTTTATGTGATAAATGTTTAATAGTACCATTAGGTTTAGGGTTTAGTAGTTAATTAATGATTAGGGTTAGTAAAGTAATGATTAATTAGTTAGGTAATGATTAGGGTTTCAATAAATGTTTAGGGTTTAGGTAGTATTAGGGTTTAATAAATTAGGGTTAGGTTTAATTAGGGTTTTATTTATTTAATGTTTATTTATATGCATGTATATCGTATATGTGTATATATATAGTTTTTATATTTTATATATATATATATATATATATATAGAAAATGTATTTTTTTGTACATATATATATATATGTAAACCGTATATGTATATATAGTATGTATATATTTGTTTCCTTTTTTAAATACTAACATATCTTCTAGCAAATCTCTAGGGTTTTAAGATCTAATAACTTCCTTCTCTTTTTTTTTTCGTGTATATGCATGTATATGTATATATTTTATATTTTTTTTATATGAGCGACATATGATTGATAATGCTAAAAACGAACATATATTTCATAGCATTATCCCTCAAGAAATACAAGCTTTTAGTTGCAATTGTTCTATTTACAAGTGATATTCGTTTAAATAATAAAAGGTGAAGACAAATGACAGATTCGACGAATTGAAGACGCAAACGACCAAAAAGCTCAAAAGTCAAAGTACAATCAAAGAGGTTCAAATTATTGATGAGAAACGTCTCAAAATTACAAGAGTATGAGCCGCGAAACGCAAAATACAAGATATTAAATTATACGCAAGGACGTTCGAAAATCCAGAACCGGGACCAAAGTCAACTCTCAACGCTCGACGTAACGGACTAAAAATTACAAGTCAACTATGCACATAAATATAATATAATATTTAAATAATTCTTAAAATTATTTATATATTATATTTATTTATTAAACCGTCGGCAAAACAAGAAAACAAAATCATGTGACTTGATCCAGCTGGCCATGCGATCGCATGGCCTGGAGGCACAAAAGCCATGCGATCGCATGACGTCCTGTAGCACGTCAGGTCCTATAAAGTTCGCGAGTTTTGGACGAATTTATATATCTTTTTCTCTATCTCTCTCATGTATACATATATATATATATATATATATATATATATATATATATATATATATATATATATATATATATATATATATATTATATTTTAATTTTAATTTTAATTTTAAATTCTAATAATAAGGGTATGTTAGCGAATGTTGTAAGGGTGTAAGTCGAAATTTTGTCCGTGTAACGCTACGCTATTTTTAATCATTGTAAGTTATGTTCAACCTTTTTAAATTAATGTCTCATAGCTAAGTTATTATTATGCTTATTTAAGCCAAAGTAATCGTGATGTTGGGCTAAATATTAAAATTGGGTAATTGGGCTTTGTACATTAATTGGGGTTTGGACAAAAGAACGACACTTGTGGAAATTAGACTATGGGCTATTAATGGGCTTTCTATTAACTTAACGATACCTCGTTAATGTAATATATAGAATTATAATTTGACATATTTATATATAACCACATACGCTTGACTGGGTACGGTGGGCGGGATATCTATAAATACCAATAATTGTTCATTTTACCGGACACGGGATTGGATTAATAGTTAATAGACTTGTTGAAACAGGGGTGGATTACATTCAAGAGTAATTGGTGTAATTGTTAACAAAGTAGTAAAACCTTGGACTACACGCAATCGATAACATGGTGTATTCATTAAACAAAGTATTAAGATATTGTTACAATTCGAATCCCCAATTAGTTGAAATATTTGACTTTTGGAATAAGAATAATTTGACGAAGACTTCCGCATTTTATGATTATGACTGATGGACTATTATGGACAAATCCGTATGGACATATTGAATAATCCAGGACAAAGAACAATTAACCCATGGTAATAAACTAAAATCAACACGTCAAACATCATGATTACAGAAGTTTAAATAAGCATAATTCCTTTATTTCATATTTAATTGCACTTTTAATTATTGCACTTTTATTTACTGTCATTTTATTTAATTGCACTTTTAATTATCGTATTTTTTAATTATCGCAATTTTATTTATCGCACTTTTATTTATCGCAATTTCATTATCGTTATTTACTTTACGCTTTAAATTAAGTCTTTTATATATTTAATATTTTACATTAGGTTTTAACTGTGACTAAAGTTTTAAAATCGACAAACCGGTCATTAAACGGTAAAAACCCCCTTTTATAATAATAATATTATTTATATATTTTTGTATTTTTATAATTATAAGTTAAAAAAATATATAGCGTTAAACTTGGCGAGTTCCCTGTGGACGAATCAGACTTACTAAAAACTACACTACTGTACGATTAGGTACACTGCCTATAGGTGTTGTAGCAAGGTTTAGGTATATCCACTCTATAAATAAATAAATAACTTGTGTAAAATTGTATCGTATTTAATAGTATTTTCCTTGTAAAAATATAACTATTTTGTATAAACCTCTACGCACATCAATGATCTAGTATGAATGAATAAAACATGAATCGAAAAGATAAATCTTAAAAGTTTGGATCTAGGGTTTTACCTTGATGAATGATGATGAAGATTAACAAGAAAAGATGAAGAACATTTTGAAGATGAAGATCAAACACTTGAATATCGAAGAACACACTTAAAGATCTTGATGAACACGAAGAACGCGAGGAAGATCCTTTGAAGATTGCTTGAGGATCACTTGAAGATCTTGGTGGTGGGTTTCGGTTTTTCTTGGCCAAAATTAGGAGAGGGAGAGAGAGAGATGTTGTTATTTTGAGAGAGGATTGTAAGTATGAGAATGGGATGAAGAAAACCTAAAGATGGCTATCTATTTATAGTTGTATTAGGATGATTCTAGATCTAGGGTTTAATAGAAATACTTGGAGCAAAAGTTAGAGATTAGGGTTAGGGTTTTTGGTGGTGGTTGTGGCCGTAAATGAGAGGGCAATAGGGTCCTTTTGCCCATTAAAAAAATCGGCCAAAGGGTTTAGGGTTAGGGTTGGAACTTTTTCGTTTTGGTCCCTGTACTTTAGATTAGCTTAAAATGGCTCATTAAAGGTACTAATTTAATTGTTTGAATGCAACAATTTTTAGAGTATTATATTTTGTTTACAAAAGTTAATTAGCTTTTATTTTTCATATTTTATTAACTTGTAAATTATTCTACCAAGTTAATTAATATGTTTTATAATTCTCAATACTTAACAATTATTGATTAAGGCTTAATTATTAAGTTTCAATTATATTGTTTGGGCATTTAATATAGAATGGAAAAATGAGGGTCGTTATAGATAGATAGGTATGGAGAATAGAATTCAAGTGATGAACACTAAACCACAATCAACTGGGCTATGAACCTAACTGATTTGTCACTAAGAGTTTAGGCTTTGAAGATTCTGGCTAAGACGGATATCCCTACTCCCAACGTTAACCTTAGAACTTTTAAACGACCTTATGGATAGAATCCTAGGTACATGAAAAAAGTGGTACATCCCTAAAGGAAGGTCTCAGCTTTTCTTAATCCTAGTTGGTCTAACTAAAGCAATATTCCTCCACTTAATACTACGCTATGCCTTTACATTAACAGATGTGCAATCTTATATATTCTAAGGTACTGTTAATTGGATTAGAGGTCTCTCCTTTGCAATCACTTATTCAACCCCGGATCATTTTACAATATCTCAAGAACGTTCCTTCTGACGCGAATCATGCTTTTGAGCAAGCCAGTGTGAAATGCCCCGTTCAAAGATTGCATTCGATTTTAAAACAAACCATAACCTTTATTTTATCGACAAAGGTTTAAAAGGCATAACGTAGATTATCAAGTAATGATAATCTAAAATATAACGTTTACACACGACCATTACATAATGGTTTACAATAATATTATACAACAATATAAGTTTCCGAATACAGTTTTTAAACAATATCATACAACATGCTGACTCCAAATGTTGTCCTTATTTTAGCATGCAATAGCGTAAGCTTTTAATAATCACCTGAGAATAAACATGCTTAAAACGTCAACAAAAATGTTGGTGAATTATAGGTTTAACCTATATATTTATCAAATTGTAATAATAGACCCCAAGATTTCATTTTTCATAAATAACTTACAAGCATAAAGCAATCTGTATAAAAATCATTCATATGGTGAACACCTGGTAACCGACATTAACAAAAATGCATCTAGAATATCCCCATCATTTCGGGGCTCTCACCGGACATGATAAATCGAAGAACTAAAGCATCCGTAACCCGAACGGGGCTTTTTGGGCCCAATAGATCTATCTTTAGGATTCGCGTCAATTGGTAGTAATTATAATAAACACCAATTCTTAGGCTACCAAGCTAAAAAGGGTGATATCCGGTATAATAATCCAACCATAGAATGTAGTTTCAAGTACTTGTGCCTATTTTGTAAAACATTTATAAAACTGCATGTATTCTTATCACAAAAAGATATTAGATAATCAAAGTGGGACTATAACTCACCTTCAAAGATTTTCAATTCGTTGAAAATCAGACTTGGCCACGGATCGATTCACGAACCTATAACAAATATATACATATATATCAAAGTATGATAGAAATACATTCACATCAGATTTTTATTTATGTGTTGAAGATTTAAGTTGTGAAATTAGCAGTACAATGTTAGTATTCCACAATTAGTAGTCCACAATTAGTAGTACATAGTATACACGTGTTGTATAAGACTCAATCATGACCCACAATACCGCTATTGTAGTTACACGTATTGTGTATGTGGTGTCTTTTGATTTATCCAACGTATTGTGTAACCATGACATGTTAGAATACATGTATAATAAAAGAAAATTTATCTAAGATATGGTTAGTATAGATTTTGTAAAATCATCACGTAGTCATTTTAGCCATTTTTAACCAATAGTGTTTTGCTTATAACTTCTTCAATATAAATCCGTTTTGAGTGAATTAAATTGCTATGGTTTTGTAACGAACTGAAATTTGTAAAACTAAACTAAAAAAATTGGTGGTTTATAGTCATAGTTAGAGGTTACATGCCTATTTTTAAAGAGGTAGTCATTTCCGTCGAAGAACGACATCTTGATGACCATTTTGAAAAACATACTTCTACTTTGAGTTTAACCATTATTTTTGGATATAGTTTCATGTTCATATGAAGTATCTTTTTTACAGAAGAACAACTTTTAAATCAAAGATTATCATAGATTTTAATTACCCAACCCAAAACAGTCCCCGGTTTCACTACGACGGTGTATGTCCGGTTTTACGGTGTTCTTCGTGTTTCCAAGTTTTAAATCATTAAGTTAGCATATCATATAGATATAAAACATGTGTTTAGTTGTTTTTAAAAGTCAAGTTAGAAGGATTAACTTTGTTTGCGAACAAGTTTAGAATTAACTAAACTATGTTCTAGTGATTACGAGTTATTTTCATCGAATAAAATGGTTATATAAGAAAGAATCGAACGATGTTATGAACATCATCACTACCTCAAATATAGTAGGTAAACCTACTAGAAATAACAAGAAATGATCTTGAGCTTCAAAGGATCTTGGATGGCTTGAAAGTTCTTGAAGTAGAATCATGACACGAAAACAAGTTCAAGTAAGATTATTACTTGAATTAAGATAGTTATAGTTATAGAAATCGAATCAAAGTTTGAATATGAATATTACCTTGAATTAAAACGATAACCTACTGTAAATAACAAAGGTTTCTTGATCTTAAATGATTACTTGGAATGGTTTTGAAAGCTTGGAAGAAATCTTGCAAACTTGAAATGATTCTTGAAGTGTTCTTGAAAGATTGTTATGTATGTTGATTTGTGTTTGGATTTTTGAACTAGATTGAGCAAGATTTTGATGAAGATGATGAAGAACACTTAGAAAACCAAGAGAGAACTTGAGAGAGATGTGTTTGATGCATGAAAGTTGGAAAATGAAAGTGTTGGTGTGAGTGATGGAAAACATGAATGATGAGTCTCCATATAGGCTCCATTAGTTTGTATTTTTGTTAGATATTTCATGCTAGATGTTAGATGATGGTTCCCACATGTTTAGGTGACTCATTAAGGCTACTAAGAGCTGATCATTAAAGTGTATATACCAATAGTATATACATCTAGAAGCTGGGTATAATACGAGTACGAATACTGAATGAATACGAGTAGAATTGTTGATGAAAACGAATGGGAATGTAATTGTAACCATTTTTGTTAGGTATAAGTACTTTGATATATGTCTTTAAGTCTTTCAAATGTGTATTAATACATCTTAATACACTACATATATATACATTTTTATTAAGTCGTTAACTCATCGTTAGTGTGACGACCCGAAAATTTCTGACCAAATTTAAACTTAATCTTGATATGAAATTGACACGATAAACAAAATTCTGTAATGTTAAATCTCCAAAATTTTGAAACTATATTCATGTAATCATTTAACCTTTGACTATTCCCGATTATTCACGAACAGTTATTTGTAAATAAATATGTACAGGTGTATACATATATAAATATAAATAATTCTAATAACTGAAAATAATAAAATTTAATCAATTGAATTAAGAATTATTATTATTAAGTATTGTCATTAGAATTATTATTATTGTTATTATTATTATATGCATCATATAATTAATAACATGTAATGTTAATATATAATATAATAAATTTAATTATAAGTTAAACTATAATTGTTATAAGTAATATTATTATTAATTTTATTATTAACATCTATATTGGTATTATTAACATATTATAATGGATATAAATATAAATTTTAATGCTATTATTACTAATATTATTATTATTAGTATCACTAATAAATATTATTATCATCATCATTATTATTTTAGTTATCAACTTTATAATACAAATTAATATGGGTATCATTAATAATATTATTATCATTACTTTTATTCTTATTAGTATTAGTATAATTTTGATAAAGTTATTATTAATATTATTATAATTATATATTGTATTGTTATTATTACTAGTATTCTTATTAAAAGTAGATTTTATAAATAAATTTATATTATTAATTGATATTACAGAATTTAATATATATAGCAGATATATAAATAATTGATATATATATATATATATATATATATATATATATATATATATATATATATATATATATATAAGTAAACCTAAATACAGATATATAAAAATATATACATATACAGATATGTATACAGGTATAGAAAAATAGTTATATATACATACTGATAAACAGATACATTGTATAATTGTTATATATAAATAAAAAGAAAATAATGATATAGTACGAATCTGTTTAAATCCATATCAAACTTTATTTGATTTTTTTTTTGTCTCCAAGATTACTACCAGTCCTAATCCAATCCTGTACGTACCACCTAAATCCAATCAGATGAAGTTAAAAATCGTTAGCCATCGTAGTCTGTTTATTTTTTTATTTTCTTTTGTTCATGTTCTTGACTCAGAGGTGAAAGTCGACACATATACACCATTATTATATAACAATCGACTCTTCATAAGTCATCTAATTATTTTCGCTATCATTATTAATTATCTATTACAATTAAATTCAATTTATCGAATTAAAAATCAAAAAGGAAGCTGGAACCAGTCGTTCTTTTTCTGTTCTTCATCTTTTCAGTCAAAACTCGATTTAGTAAACCATTTCAAAATGTGTAACTGAGGTTTTTTTAGGAATGTATCATTAAATCTTTCTGCAAAATTCGAACCTCCAATTCATTTTATCAATTACAAATTTTGAGGTCAAAGTTTATTTTTCTAAAAGTCAACAGGTATGTTCATCATAAAATTCGAACTCAATTCAGTGTTTTAGATCCAATTGAGTTTACAGATAGTTTATAAGATTGATTTAGAACTTATTTCATATTGAACTCATGAACTAAAACTTCAATAAAATTAATATCTTTATTTTTTTTAAAGGAAACAGCGGCAGCAGCGAAGCTGTGTGTTTACACTATTTTCTATTTTTTTTACTTAATTTAATGAAAGTAACTTGCTCAGGTTATTTACAATTCGATTTCAATCTTAATTAAAACATGAAATCATTTGTTTGATGATGAAGTTGTTCCTGGTCACTTATAAATTGAATGAGAAGAGGGAATAGAAACAGAAAAGAAAAACAGGTTAATTATAAACGGGTTCTGCTTTTAAAAGAATATGATATCAGCAGACGATTGGTTAAGAGGAGTGTCGGGTTGGCTAGAGGTCTCGAGTTCGAGCCCGACTTGCGGCATCTATTTTTTTAAAAGCGTTTTGAGGTAGTAATTAATTTCCAAAAATCATATTTATTATTATTATTATTATTATTATTATTATTATTATTATTATTATTATTATTATTATTATTATTATTATTATTATTATTATTATTATTAGTATTATTATTATTATTATTGTTATTATTATTATGGTGACATAAATACTATGGTTAATATTATTATCCCTTTTTGTTAATTAAGTAACATTAGTAAGTATTGTTAATGTCATTAATGGTATTGATATAAGTATTATATGATTATGATTATTATTAGTTATTGTTATTATTATTATGATAATTGTTATTACCCTTAATATATTAAAAGTATCATTACCATTGATCACCTTAAAAGTATTATCAATATCGTCAATATTAGTATATGTATTATAATTACGATTAGGATTATTATTATTATTATTATTATTATTATTATTATTATTATTATTATTATTATTATTATTTTTATTATTATTATTATTATTATTATTATTATTATTATTATTGTATAACCAATATTATTACCCTTACTACTAATATCACTAAGTAATATTATTATTAACATTTTCAATAGTAATAAGATTGTTATTATTACTATTATCATTATTACTATTATCATTTATTACTAACACAATTAAAAATTACAACTATGACTAATAATATTATTATCGTTATTACTAACATCATTATCATTACCAGTATTATTATTATTAAGTAATATTATTATTAATATTATCATTAGTACTATTATAAGTATTACTAATATTATTAAACTTACCATTTTAGTAGTAACATAAATGTTATGATTATGATTAGAATTATTATTATTATTATTATTATTAGTAAATCATTATTTTTAAAACTGTCATTTACAATAAAAATTAATCTTTTTTACACATATTAGCATTAATTGAATTATTAACATTATTATCTTATTAATAATACTAAGTATTATAATTATTATCATTTTACCACTATTAAGATTATTTTGGTATTAATATAACTACTATTATTGATATACAAATGATATGTTTAATATATATGACATAACAACAATTAATATATTTATATACAAAATGAATATATGAAACATATATATATATATATATATATATATATATATATATATATATATATATATATATATATATATATATATATATATATATATATATATATATATATATATATATATATATATATATATATATATAGTGGACCAATCCATGGATAAGCACTAAATGGGGCACAAACTGGATAAGTAAAATTTCAAATTTTTTTTTTTAAAAAAAACGATCCTTTAATATGCAAATAGAAGAAAACAAAAAAATTTTAAAAAGTTTTTGAACAAAATCGTTCGAAAATCGATGATGAATGGTAAACATCGATGATGAATGGTAAAAATTGATGATGAATGGTAAAATTAACCAATCATCTGGTTAATTTATCATTCATTTTTGTTCGCGATGAATGATAAAATTAATCAATGCTAAAAAAAAGCAGATGAATGGTTAATTTAATCATTCATCTGTTTATGATGAATGATAAAAAACAGATGAATGGTTAATTTAACCATTCATCTGGTTTTTTTAGCATTGATTAATTTTATCATTAATCGTAAACAAGATGAATGATAAATTAATCCGATGAATGGTTAATTTTATCATTCATCATCGATTTTTGAAAGATTTTGAACTTTTTTTTTTATGAAAAAAATTGATTAGAGGTGCATTTTAACGCAGATTTATGAATGTAAAAAAAATCAAAAAAAAAAAATTTATTTTGCTTATCCGGTTTGTACTTCTTTTAAGCTTATCCATGGATCGTGCCCCTATATATATATATGTATATATATATATATATATATATATATATATATATATATATATATATATATATTATTAATATAAAAAGGATATAACTAATAAATTATATATATATATATATATATATATTTGTTCAATTACAACTATGTATATTAATAAATATACAAATGATATAGGTTCGTGAATCCAAGGCCAAACCATGCATTGTTCAATGTCGTCATATGTATTTTTACTACAAAATACAATAGGTGAGTTTCATTTGCCTTTTTACCCTTTATATTTTTGGGCTGAGAATACATGCGCAATTTTTTTAAATATTTTACGAAATAGACACAAGTAATTGAAACTACATTATATGGGAGAATGATCGAAGCCGAATATGCCCCTTTTGCTTGGTAACCTAAGAATTAGTAAACCGATCTACTAATTGACGCGAATCCTAAAGATAGATCTATTATGCCTAACGAACCCGATCCAAAGTACCGGATGCTTTAGTACTTCGATGTTATTTTTATCATGTCCAAAGGATTTCCCGAAATGATAGGGGATATTCTTATATGCATCTTGTTAATTTCGGTTACCAGGTGTTCACCATATGAATGATATTTTTGTCTCTATGCATGGGACGTATATTTATGAGAACTGGAAATGAAATTCTTGTGGTCTATTAAAATGATGAAAATGAATGATTATGATAAACTAATGAACTCACCAACCTTTTGGTTGACACTTTAAAGCATGTTTATTCTCAGGTATGAAATAAATCTTCCGCTGTGCATTTGATCATTTTAAAGATATTACTTGGAGTTATTCATGGCATATTTCAAAAGACGTTGCATTCGAGTCGTTGAGTTCATCAAGAATATTATTAAGTCATTTATTTTTTGGATATATTATGAGATAGCATGCATGCCTGTCAACTTTCAATGTAAAGAAAGTTTGTCTTTTAAAAACGAATGCAATATTTGTAAAATGTTTCATATAGAGCTCAAATACCTCGCGATGTAATCAACTGTTGTGAATCATTTATAATTGGTATGGACTTCGTCCAGATGGATTAGGACGGGTCCCTACAGTTGGTATCAGAGCGGTGGTCTTAGCGAACTAGGTCTTGCATTAGTGTGTCTAACTGATAGTCATTAGGATGCATTAGTGAGTCTGGAGTTCGACCGTGTCTGCATGTCAAAAGTTTTGCTTATCATTTTTGTCGAAAATCATCTGCTTATCATCCTTAGGAAATTACCTGCTCATTATTCTTAGTCTAGACATGTTTTACTGCATTGACTTCATGAATAGTGTACAGTCAAAATTCATATCTTAGCGTACCTGACAATTCATATCTTAGCGCATCTGTTACTGTAGACCTTGCCTGATATCTCTCGTAAATTTCTCTGTAATTTAAGGGATCTTGGTACTATATATATCTATGCATATTATGCATTGAGAATACATCTAACTATCAATTGCTGTCACTAAACTCTTCATACCAAAAATCTTTTCTGTGATCGCGTAAGATGGCCTCTACGAATCGACCACGTTCCTCTGACTCCGAAGACAGCGTGACAGGAGCACACCAACCAATCAACTACCGTGATTACTGGATAAAATGGGAATGAGTTCGCGACATACACACCTTATGGAGAAGGGAAGAAGGTACTCCATATCATGAATTGAATCTACCACCTAACCTTGGAGTACTCGACCCGCTCACCGGCGAACCTGTTCGCAATACCGTTTATACCCTTTTTGCAAGAATTTTTCGTCTTGAGGCTACCATTTACGGAACTAGAGAAGATATCTGACCTCTACCTCACACTGATAACCAACTAGGGTTAGTAGAAGAAGTTAAAGAACTTCGAGCTCGAATGTTAACTTTAGAGAGCACGGTACACAATTTGTAAGCACCAGCAGTATCACCAACACCAGTAACATCACCAGCCTCAGCACCAATAGCACTAGTACCACCAACAACAACATCCGCGTCACCAGCTTCGACATCTCATTTTGTATCTCGAGTATAATCATCGTTCTACATATCGTTCAACATCAATTATCTTCGTTCTTCATGGCGATTATGTAATCTCTAATGTTTTAGAGATTATATATTCTTGTTCTAACGGTAAATCAAATGAGTTTAATATCATATTAACTCATTAAATCCATGATTACATCTGAAGTAAATATATATGTATATATGTTTTCATAAAGATTGTAATTAAAAATTCTTTTGTATAAACTGTTAATGATGAAAATATTTTAACGGGTAGGTAATACCCGAGGAATATTTAAGATTTCACATTAATAAGTTACACTGTACATTCTTCGAATCTGATTCAACGATCATTTACTATCCTACTTACATTCACAGATATACGTATCCGTTCACTGCAGAATAACCATTTCCATTCAAATTCATATTTGGATTTTGATCTATCAGAATCTAAAAAGTGGCATAATGAAGAAAACGTTGGACAAAATAAAATTTGTTAGAAACAAACAAATAAACTAAGAGAAATTTGGTTAAGAATCCACGCTAACGAAATCCTAGCTAACTGTTAATTCCGTATTACATTTTAATTATCGCAATTTATTTTATCGCAATTTAATTATCGCAATTTAAATTATCGCAATTTTAATTCTCGCAATTTTATTTATCGTCATTTAATTTCTCTTATTTATTTTACGCACTTCATTTATCGTCATTTAAATACTGTTATTTACGCATTTAAATATCGGGACACGTATACAAGGTTTTGACATATCATATCAACGCATCTATATATATTATTTCTAATAACCATAGACACTCTATATGCAGTAATGATCGAGTTCTCTATAAAGGTTGAGGTTGATTCTATAATAATATATATACTTTGAGTCATGATCGAGTCTGAGACATGTGTACAGGTCACGATACTTATTAATTAATTCGAATATTATATATGAATTATTGAATTGCTAACTGTGGACTATCAACTGAGGACTACCAACATTGGACAATTAAAATGAATTAAAATATTGATTATAACATATGAAACTAAACAATTCTTCAAGTTTGCCACTTGATTTCATCTTAAACCTCATTTATATCTTGACGATTACAATCTGCGTTCAAACCTTTAATGATTTTTGAAAACACCTCAATCGAGAGGATGAATCAACCGCACTTCATCTACGTAAGAAGAGGTTGATGCATATAGCTATGCACTTGAAAACACTCGAAACTTGAGTAAACGTTTAATACGTATCTGTGTTAATTCCTTTAGTGTTATTATTACCCAAAATAACTTAGTAATCCCTTTCAAAGTAGACAACTTTGTCACAGCTTCAGCAAATCAATTTTGACTTTTCATAACCTTGATATATAACTTTGCTTTCGTCATCGTTATTGAAGAACCATATATATATTCTGCCATATTAGCAGTAAACTAAATAGCAACTTCATTGATCTCTGACTTTTCGAAGAACCATTATATATGTTCATTAAAACCCTATCATATGCTCACCCGCATCTTATAACAAGAATTGATATACCAATTACCGAGAATCAGCAATCAGTATTTTGAAGTCTTTCAGCATGTCTACATCAATAGTTATATGTATACATATAACAATTATCTCTTAGAATTATGATGTTGCATTCTGAAATTATGAAAAGCAACCAGTCTACGAATCAATATTCCAAAGTTTTGAAAAAGCTGATGAAACAGTGAAAACTGAAGACTGCCTTAACAGTCAAAAGTTTAATGATAAAGAATGGAGTGTTGGAAACACTCAATTGAAAATTTGGAACTGGAAAACGAATTAAGTAAACCATGAAGGAGATCGAGCACAAATACAAGAACCAAACCCTATATTCAAAGAATCCAGATGATTCTATATCTGATGAAATCTTTAGAAAATATCTTGCTCCATACTCATGTTAAATCTTGTGGAAAAATCTTTCTTCATCAACCTTCGATCTTAGAAATTCCAAAATATCATCATAAATATCTTCGATATTTCTGAGGATATTTTCATAAATATTCTTGTCCGAAATTATTCATCTCTTCGTTCTATCTATATTACATCAGAAAGGAAACTGTTTTAGCTTCTAAATTCTGAAAAATTCAAATTTAAATTATGAATGCTTTTGAAGTAGTGTTGGGGACTGAAGCATGAGTTAGTATAATATAATAACACTTGATCAACGTGATTATATTACAGTAAGTCATGCTGAGTTTCTAATGGAATGTGATGATTCACAGATTATAATGTCATCATGTGCCATGTTACATAACTCTTTCATTATGCTTAACTTCTGAACATATCAAGAAAGTATATTCTTAATAGTTCTATTCTCAGTGATTATGGTAATTTGACAAATCCAATCGTGCTAATACATTTTTTTCTTTTTTAGAACATGATGTTTATCTGAAATTCCATACTTACGAATTTTGGACCGTTACTCGCTTTACTAGAGGTCGGGAGGTTAATAAAAAGGCAAAGAGCTCGAAAATATAAGAGAAAATATAAAGCTCAATAACAACACGGAAGTTACAAACCATGGATATTAATAGGAATAGCAATATAAAGACACGGCATAATTAAGAATAGTATCACCCAAAGGTTATATTAAAAATAAACAGATTTTTCTGGTGGAAGATTGAAAAGAAGGATGACAGAAATGATAATTAGGAAAATATTAGGGATTAGAACTGGACTAAGCATTTTCACAATCTTTTGGATGTAAGAACTAAGAAAGAAAGTATAGGAATGGTGAATGGAACGGAAGAGTTTAATTTATAATAGAAATATCAGACAGAGTAATCGAGGCAGATCACAGTATTTAATTTTAGAGATCTTAATCTCCTTATTCGCTGAAGAATCAAATCTCTCAGATTTCGAAGATCTTCTTTAAATCCCTTGAATTCCGGAATTCAATCGCGACTACGTCAAAAGTTATGAAAAATCTCCATTTCTTCAACTCGATCTTTTGTGATAGCTTCATTCATACGCTTCGATTAATCGAATTATTTTATCCATATTACTCAATGATGATAAAACTCTATTTATCAACTCATATTCGTCATGAAAACATTTCTATTGTTAGCCATGACCACCTTACTCAAATTTCGGGACAAAATTTCTTTAACGGGTAGGTACTGTGACGACCCGAATATTTCTGACCAAATTTAAACTTAATCTTGATATGAAATTGACACGATAAGCAAAATCTGTAATGTTAAATCTCAAAAGTTTTGAAACTATATTCATGTAATCATTTAACCTTTGACTATTCCCGACGATTCATGAACAGTTATTTGTAAATAAATATGTACAGGTGTATACATATATAAATATAAATAATTCTAATAACTGGAAATAATAAAATTTAATCAATTGAATTAAGAATTATTATTATTAAGTATTGTCATTAGAATTATTATTATTGTTATTATTATTATATGCATCATATAATTAATAACATGTAATGTTAATATATAATATAATAAATTTAATTATAAGTTAAATTATAATTGTTATAAGTAATATTATTATTAGTTTTATTATTAACATCTATATTGGTATTATTAACATATTATAATAGATATAAATATAAATTGTAATGCTATTATTACTAATATTATTATTATTAGTATCACTAATAAATATTATCATCATCATCATTATTATTTTAGTTATCAACTTTATAATACAAATTAATATGGGTATCATTAATAATATTATTATCATTACTTTTATTCTTATTAGTATTAGTATAATTTTAATAAAGTTATTATTAATATTATTATAATTATAAATTTTATTGTTATTATTACTAGTATTCTTATTAAAAGCAGATTTTATAAATAAATTTATATTATTAATTGATATTACAGAATTTAATATATATAGCATATATATAAATAATTGATATATACATATATATATATATATATATATATATATATATATATATAAGTAAACTTAAACACAGATATATAAAAATATATACATATACAGATATGTATACAGGTATAGAAAAACAGTTATATATACATACTGATAAACAGATACATTATATAATTGTTATATATAAATAAAAAGAAAATAATGTGTTAAGACACCGAAGTTGTATAGTGTTAATGTTAATTAAGCTTAAATGAAGGTTCCTTAGAAGAGGGCTATATAAGGAACCTATGTAGTCCTAATTAGATAGCCATTGCATTGTAACTGAGTTCTAGAAGCTGTGGAATGTAATTTTACCGATTCTCTCTCATACCGAGTCTTCTTCCTATAAATTGAATCTCACTTTATCTTATCTTTTCTCTCAATCTCAACATGATCTGACCTATCATTTGGTATCAGAGCTTCCAGGAAGTGATTCTACATCACTATATCGATCCAGAGATTGTAGATTACAGAATCTGAATACTCTCAGTAAAATGAATCAGATTCGGTATTATCGAATTTGATAATCTGACGTTCAGATTCTTGTGATAAGTTCAGCGAAGGTGTATTAGGTCAATTAGAAAGAGTTTCGATCATCATTACAGCTTTTTAACTTCAATTATGGAGAATCAAGTTGATTTTTAGAGTTTTTGGATAAAACTCTCGGTATTGCTTAATTCAAGCTTGATTATGGTGTTTTGTGAAGATTTAAAGATTCAGTTGTGTTCGTAAGATGTTAAATCACATTTCTATCGATTCAATTTCTTCAATTCTTCAAGTTTTGAAGATTTGATCAACACTCGGTATCGTAACTGTCATACCGAATCTGCTTCATTACTGGAATTTCATCTTAAGTGTTGCAGATTGTGGTGTGTTTGTGATTCTATCACATTCGGTTTGTTCATACACAGCTAATTGGTGTGGTTTGAGAAAGGATTCTGTTATATTTCTAAGTTTTAGACTTAGACTCGGTATTGTCAACTGCTACAGTTGACATTCGGTATGCTGAATCTTCGGTATCATTGATATTCTGTTTGTTACTAACTTGTTTTCTTGTGCAGCAAGGTTACCGAATCTAATTCAATGGAATTGGATTGAGTTTACACATATTATTGTACAGAATTTGACTACCGAGTCATTTACCGAATCAGAATCTCGGTTTCACTTAATTCTTTGGTTTTAAGTGTACTGAAGCTTCAAGTTGTGTGGTTACCGAATCCATACCGAATTTGAGTGTGTTACTTGTGACTCTTATCAGTTTTTGATACAGAATCTGGTTTACCGAATTGTTACCGAATCTGCTACAGTACCAAACCACTTACCGAATCTGCTACTGTACCGAATCTTTTACCGAATCTGACATTCTTGTTAGATTTTATACTGAACCCTAATCATAGATTGTGTTTAATACCGAATCTATACCGAATCTACCTCAATTTAAGATGTCTACTCAAGATACTCTTATCATTGGATCAGATTCCCGACCTCCAGTGTTGTTTGATGGCAAGTACACTCAGTGGCTTCATCGTATTACTTAGTACATAGACTATAAGGGTGAGAAATCTAAACATATTTGGGCTTCTCTGAGAGATGGTCCAGTTGTTGATTTTCATCCGGATACTGGTATGCCAATTCCAGTCTATGAACTTTCTGGTGATAAACGTGAAAGAGCTCAGGGTGACATAGAGGCTAAGAATATTGTCATGCAAGCTATCCCATATGAGCTATTTAAAAATGTTGATAGCAACACTACTGCAAAAGATATATGGGATGAGATCAAACGACAACAAGAAGTTTATGACATGTCAGACGTTACTAAATTGAATAAGGCTCTGGGATTGTATGAAGATTTCAAGCAGGAACCAGAAGAACAACTCAAGGATACCTACCGTCATTTCAATGGTGTTCTCAATGCTGATTGGCTTCCTTATGGAACCATTGTTCGATCTACCAAAGAGATTGACAAGTTGACTATTCATGAGCTTGTTGGAGTTCTTATGCATTACCAACCTGAAGTGTCTAAACTTCAAGAAGGAAGGAAAGAGTCTTCTCCGGGCGATCCTCTTGCCCTAATTGTCAAAAAGAAGAGCAAATCTTTTACGACTTCTAAAAGCTTGTCCAAGAAAGTGCTTGTTGAAGAATCAACTGATTTTGAAGAGTTGAATCTTTCTGATGTTGATGATTCACACCTTAAATTAGTCAAGATGGCAGCCATGTTCACAAACGCCTTGAACAAACATAAGTTTAAAGGCAAATCAAGCAATCAACGCAAACACTCATCATCTTCCTCGTACTACAAGAAAGCTGATCAATCCAAACAACAACGTGCTGATGATTCCAAGAAGAAAGATTCAATCTGTTTCAATTGTGGCAAAGCTGGTCATTACTCTCGTGAGTGCAAGATGTCTAAGAAGAAGGACGCAGCTTACTACAAGAAGAAAATGTTGATGGCTAAGATTGTGGAAACTGGGGGAGAGCTAAAACCGATTGATGATACTTGGTTTAACTGGACTGATGATTCAGACTCAGAGGTGGAACATGCAAATGTTTGCAAGGTGACTAAGCTCATCAAAGCTAAGGAAGCATTGGAGAATTCTGACTCAACATCTGACGATGATGAGGTACAATCAACTAAAATCTCACCTGATTTTATAAAAATGCAAAATGACTTGATGAAGAATCTGGTCTCAATGTCAAAAGAAGTCAAAGGCTTAAAATCTGAAAACAAGGTTTTAAAAGATAAAATTAAACTTTCTGAGACCAAACCATCTTCATCCAAATTACAATCGAAATTGCAAAAGTTGACCGTCCAACTCAGCTCCTCGGAATCTGAGTTGGATGATCTTAAAAGGGCAATTCATCCGATTAAAGTCGAACGAACTGATTATCGTTTAAAATCTGAACGACTTGCAGAAAAAGTTCAATTCTTAGAAAAAGATCTTTCTGATTTAAAAAACCAACATGAACCCACACTTTCAAAGCTAAACAAGAAAATTATTCATTTGGAAAATGCAATAATTGAAAAAGACATTGAAATCTCTTCGTTGTCAAAAGAGTCTGTTCTAATGAAAGCTCAACTTGCTTGATATGAGGAAAAACTCTATCGAACAGAGCAATCCAAAGCTATCATGGATATGGAACTTTTAAAACAAACGATTTTCATGAATAGACCAAAAACGATTCATGGTGAAAAGTGAGGGTTGGGTTTTGAAGATCCTAAGATCTTAGATGGAGCTTCCAAAAAGATTCCAGGATTATTTCATTCTGATTACTTTCAAGCTGGTTTACCACTGCATTTTGTGCATTCTTCTGATGCTGATTTTGATGATATTATTGTTAATCGCAAATCTAAAAAATACCATCAAATTAGCTTAATGTATGAGAAAATTAATGCAAAAATGGGTAAATCAAATCCTGATTTCTTGAAGGAACTTGTTGAAACTGAAAAGAATGTGCAATGTGCTAATTATGTGCCGACACGTAGATTGGTTTACATTCCTACACTCATGCTAGAAAAATACATTTTAATGCTTGAGAATGACGTGTTTAACAAACCTAGTTCTAGCATTGTTAACATAGATGAGGTGTTTGATGAACCAACTTTTGATGTGAAACCAATTCTACCTGCTTTACCTGCATGTTCTGATAATGTTTTCCATGAAGACCTAGCACATGAACTAATTGTTTTCTTTGAGACAGAATCTCTAGGTCAAAATTCTTTAGATGAAAAAATAGAACCTCATAATGAACCGATCATTGAACCTTTGATAGATTTTGAAAGTCAACTTGATCCTTTGCACGATTATTATTTTCATTTACCTGCTGTACGTAATTTAAATCGTATAGTAGCTCAACTAGAAAAGGAGAATATTGACTTGCAACTTAAGTGCCAATCATTAGAAAAAATGCTTGCTCTGTGTGATAAATTGTCTTCACTGCCTATGAAAGAATGTTCCTATATTTTTAAGGAGGGTGAAGTGATAGTTTCTGCAGAAGAATTATGTCTTGAGATTAAAAGCTTAAAACAAAAGATAATTCAACTGAAACAGGCTAACACACTTAAGCAATCGTCTAATGTTGAAACCAATGTGCTTGAATGTATTGGTGGGATTACTAAGAAGGGGAAGGGAACAACAACATCTAAGGATGTAAAACCCATTACTATTCTTAAAAATCCTCTACGTTCTCAATTTGGCAATCGTGGTTCAAAAGTTGTTTCTACAACTCAATTTGTTGTCAAAAAGGTTCATTCTCCCGATGGTTCTGTGTCAACTGAAAATATTCCTATGATTCCAATGACAAAAACTTCAAAAGCGAGTCTTTTAATGACATCAGTTAAGTCCACACAACACACAAGTCCTAAACCTGATTTAAGTGAGTATGATGCAAAAGAACGTAAAATCAAATTGGAAATTTTGCAAAATCAATCATCTCATGTGTCAACTGAAAAGTTTGGATGTCTAACTAACAAAGGTGTTTTTCGTGTCACAGGTCATAATCCAAACTTGAATTACAAATCTGTATGGGTTCCTAAGTCCACGACTAAAAAAGTAGCAACCAAACTAACGTAATCTGCTAGTCGGCCTAGGAAATCATCTCATGTTTTTCAATTTTCGTCTGTGAACAAAACATCTACTTGGAATAAGTTGTGTGTTAAGACTTCTGATAACGATGTAAAACTTGATATTGCGTATGATGCTTCATGTAATGTGGTTTTAAATGATGCTTTATTGTCTAAACTGCATGATGCTTTACGTGATTATCTTGTTTTTGATCCAAAGTTTATTGTTGGTACTAACCGTAGAGGACTCAAGAAACTTTGGGTACCTAAACTCTAGGAAATTCACATTTACAGGGTTTCGACATCTGTGTTTGGTATATCGATTCCGGTTGTTCTCGACACATAACGGGCGATAAATCCTTGCTTGTCAACTTCATTGACAAATTCCTAGGAACGGTTACTTTTGGAAATGATGAAATTGCAGCGATAACGGGTTACGGAGATTTTGTGCAAAATGGCATAACAATCAAACGGTTTTCATATGTTGAAGGTTTGGGGTGCAGTTTATTTAGTGTGAGTCAATTCTGTGAGGGAGATCTTAAAGTTCTGTTTGAACGTCGGCAATGCTCGGTGCAATCCATCGAAGGAAATGATCTTCTTGTTGGTAAACGTTGTGCTTCACTATACACTATTGACCTCAATGATGCACCTTCACATGCAACCATGTGTTTGGCTACTCGTTCTACCAAAGAAAATTCATGGTTATGGCATCATCGAATGTCACACCTGAATTACAAGAGTATCAATTGACTAGTCTCTAAAGACTTAGTTGATGGTATTCCAACCTTTCACTATGATAAGCATCATGTGTGTCCATCATGTGCGATGGGTTAGCTGAAATGGTCTAATCATCCACTTAAGCAAAACCCCAGTACTTCATCGTCTTTGCAATTATTGCATATGGACTTATGTGGACCCATGCGTATTTCTAGCGTCGGTGGCAAGAAACATGTGCTTGTAATTGTTGATGACTATACCCGGTTTAAATGGATTTTTCTTTTGCGAACTAAGTCACAGAACCCCGCCATTATCATTGAGTTCATTAAAAAGACTCAACGCTCTTTTAACAAACATGTTAAGAGCATTCGGACTGATAATGGGACGGAATTTAAGAATGACCTGCTTGACAGTTATTTGAAAGACCAAGGCATTGAACATCAGTTCTCTGCTGCTCGGACCCCCCAACAGAATGGAGTAGTCGAACGACGTAATCGTACGTTGTGCGAAGCAGCTCGAACAATGCTTGCTTACTCCAAACTACCTCCAAAAATGTGGGGTAGGCCATTTCAACTACATGCTATACCCAAAATCGTTGTATTGTTAATAAACGTTTTGATAAAACTCCATATGAGTTATTATATGGTAGACGCCCGAATATCAATTATTTCCGTGTCTTTGGTTGTATATGCTATGTGCTTAACGATTTTGACAGCCTCAGAAAGTTTGATCCAAATGGCGATCAAGCCATATTTCTCGGTTATTCTTCGAACAAAGTTGCTTATCGTTTTTCTCACAAACGGACAAAAATGATTAAAGAGAGCATCAATGTAAAGTTCGATGAATTTTCGGGAATGGCTTTTGAACAACTCAGTTCAAAACCCGATCCTAACCTGGCTACTTCTTCTTCCGCGCAAAACTCAATTTTCTCAACGAAGGGTGTTCCTACGGTTACATCAGAGGAACTGGATATCTTGTTTGATAGTATTTATGCTCCTCAACGGATTTCAAATGTTTAAGCCATACCGGTTACACCGTCACAGTCAACTACTGTGGAGACTCAACAAAGTCTTTTTGATGAAGATACGACACCAACTGATTCACCTGTTGCTTGTAGTGACCCGAACTTTTCCATGTATATATATATTAAATGAAATTGTTATTTACATGATTAAGTGTTTCCAACATGTTAAGCAATCAAACTTGTTAAGACTTGATTAATTGAAATAGGTTTCATATAGACAATTGACCACCAAAGTTGACCGGTGATTCACGAACGTTAAAACTTGTAAAAACTATACGATGACATATATATGGTTATATATATATTTAACATGATT
This sequence comes from Rutidosis leptorrhynchoides, assembly GCF_046630445.1. NCBI lineage: Eukaryota > Viridiplantae > Streptophyta > Magnoliopsida > Asterales > Asteraceae > Rutidosis > Rutidosis leptorrhynchoides. Next base: position 225,888,503 of record NC_092343.1, read on the forward strand.
TTATTATAAGTATGTATCTCATTAGGTATTTTAACAATGAGTTATATACATAAAAATGAGACTATTAATTTAAGAAACTCGAAAACGATATATATAACGATTTTCGTTATAACAACGTCTTACTAGGTACATATGAATCATATTAAGATATTGATACACTTGGTTAATTATGTTAAATGATAATAAAATATATTATTAAGTGTATTAACAATGAAATACATATGTAAAAAATAAGACTACTAACTTAATGATTTTGAAACGAGACATATATGTAACGATTATCGTTGTAACGAGATTTAACTGTATATATATCATACTAAGATATATTATATATCATAATATCATGATAATATAACAATTTAACATCTCATTTGTTATAATAAACAATGGGTTAACAACATTCAACAAGATCGTTAACCTAAAGGTTTCAAAACAACATTTACATGTAACGACTAACGATGACTTAACGACTCAGTTAAAATGTATATACATGTAATGTTTTAATATGTATTCATACACTTTTGAAAGACTTCAAGACACTTATCAAAATACTTCTACTTAACAAAAATGCTTACAATTACATCCTCGTTCAGTTTCATCAACAATTCTACTCGTATGCACCCGTATTCGTACTCGTACAATACACAGCTTTTAGATGTATGTACTATTGGTATATACACTCCAATGATCAGCTCTTAGCAGTCCATGTGATTCACGTAACACATGTGGGAACCATCATTTGGCAACTAGCATGAAATATCTCATAAAATTACAAAAATATGAGTAATCATTCATTACCTATTTACATGAAAACAAAATTACATATCTTTTATATCTAATCCATACACCAACGACCAAAAACACCTACAAACACTTTCATTCTTCAATTTTCTTCATCTAATTGATCTCTCTCAAGTTCTATCTTCAAGTTCTAAGTGTTCTTCATAAATTCCAAAAGTTCTAGTTTCATAAAATCAAGAATACTTCCAAGATTGCAAGTTTACTTCCAAGTTTTCTAAATCCATTCCAAGTAATCATCCAAGATCAAGAAACCTTTGTTACTTACAGTAGGTTATCTTTCTAATACAAGGTAATAATCATATTCAAACTTTAATTCAATTTCTATAACTATAACAATCTTATTTCGAGTGGAAATCTTACTTGAAATTGTTTTCGTGTCATGATTCTGCTTCAAGAACTTTCAAGCCATCCAAGGATCCTTTGAAACTAGATCTATTTTTCTTATTTCCAGTAGGTTTATCCAAGGAACTTAAGGTAGTAATGATGTTCATAACATCATTCGATTCATACATATAAAGCTATCTTATTCGGAGTTTTAAACTTGTAATCACTAGAACATAGTTTAGTTAATTCTAAACTTGTTCGCAAATAAAAGTTAATCCTTCTAACTTGACTTTTAAAATCAACTAAACACATGTTCTATATCTATATGATATGCTAACTTAATGATTTAAAACCTGGAAACACGAAAAACACCGTAAAATCGGATTTACGCCGTCGTAGTAACACCTTCGGGCTGTTTTGGGTTAGTTAATTAAAAACTATGATAAACTTTGATTTAAAATTTGTTATTCTGGGAAAATGATTTTTATTATGAACATGAAACTATATCCAAAAATTATGGTTAAACTCAAAGTGGAAGTATGTTTTCTAAAATGGTCATCTAGAAGTCTTTCTTTCAACTGAAATGACTACCTTTATAAAAATGACTTGTAACTTATTTTTCCGACTATAAACCTATACTTTTTCTGTTTAGATTCATAAAATAGAGTTCAATATGAAACCATAGCAATTTGATTCACTCAAAACGGATTTAAAATGAAGAAGTTATGGGTAAAACAAGATTGGATAATTTTTCTCATTTTAGCTACGTGAAAATTGGTAACAAATCTATTCCAACCATAACTTAATCAACTTGTATTGTATATTATGTAATCTTGAGATACCATAGACACGTATACAATGTCTCGACCTATCATGTCGACACATCTATATATATTTCGGAACAACCATAGACACTCTATATGTGAATGTTGGAGTTAGCTATACAGGGTTGAGGTTGATTCCAAAATATATATAGTTTGAGTTGTGATCAATACTGAGATGCGTATACACTGGTTCGTGGATTGATTCAAGATAATATTTATCAATTTATTTCTGTACATCTAACTGTGGACAACTAGTTGTAGGTTACTAACGAGGACAGCTGACTTAATAAACTTAAAACATCAAAATATATTAAAAGTGTTGTAAATATATTTTGAACATACTTTGATATATATGTATATATTGTTATAGGTTCGTGAATCAACCAGTGGCCAAGTCTTACTTCCCGATGAAGTAAAAATCTGTGAAAGTGAGTTATAGTCCCACTTTTAAAATCTAATATTTTTGGGATGAGAATACATGCAGGTTTATAAATGATTTACAAAATAGACACAAGTACGTGAAACTACATTCTAAGGTTGAATTATCGAAATCGAATATGCCCCTTTTTATTAAGTCTGGTAATCTAAGAATTAGGGAACAGACACCCTAATTGACGCGAATCCTAAAGATAGATCTATTGGGCCTAACAAACCCCATTCAAAGTACCGGATGCTTTAGTACTTCGAAATTTATATCATATCCGAAGGGTGTCCCGGAATGATGGGGATATTCTTATATATGCATCTTGTTAATGTCGGTTACCAGGTGTTCACCATATGAATGATTTTTATCTCTATGTATGGGATGTATATTGAAATATGAAATCTTGTGGTCTATTGTTATGATTTGATATATATAGGTTAAACCTATAACTCACCAACATTTTTGTTGACGTTTAAAGCATGTTTATTCTCAGGTGAATATTAAGAGCTTCCGCTGTCGCATACTTAAATAAGGACGAGATTTGGAGTCCATGCTTGTATGATATTGTGTAAAAACTGCATTCAAGAAACTTATTTCGTTGTAACATATTTGTATTGTAAACCATTATGTAATGGTCGCGTGTAAACAGGATATTTTAGATTATCATTATTTGATAATCTACGTAAAGCTTTTTAAACCTTTATTGATGAAATAAAGGTTATGGTTTGTTTTAAAATGAATGCAGTCTTTGAAAAACGTCTCATATAGAGGTCAAAATCTCGCAACGAAATCAATTAATATGGAACGTTTTTAATCAATAAGAACGGGACATTTCATTGCTTCTTCATCGTCCCTACCATCTCCTGTTACTGATAATCTTGAACCTATTCAAGATTCATCAGTTGATACAACTCCAGCTGTTTCTCCAGATACTCTATTGAATCCATTAAATAATGTTACATCAGATCAAGCGGATCAAGGCTCAACATCAACAACGGTTGATGTTTCAATGGATACCACTGATGTATAACCTTTTCCACACAACCGATGGACTAAAATTCATCCAATAGATCTTATTATTGGTGATGCATCTGCTCCAGTCTCAACTCGAAGGGCTACTTGGAATATGTGTGTATACACTGCCTTTCTTAGTAAGATTGAACCAACAACGGTTGCTCAAGCTTTACTAGATCTGAACTGGGTGCAATGCAAGAAGAGATCAATCAATTTGATCGGTTGAAAGTATGGCGATTGGTTCCAAGACCAACTGGTCAACGACCAATAGGGGTTAAGTGGATTTTTAATAACAAGAAGGATTTTGATGGAATTGTGGTTCAGAATAAGGCACGTCTTGTGGCCAAGGGATATCGACAACAAGAGGGTATTGATTATGACGAAACGTTTGCTCCGGTTGCTAGGATTGAGGCTATTCATCTTTTCCTTGCATTTGCTTCTCATATGAAGTTCACGGTGTTTCAAATAGATGTCAAAACTGCTTTTCTAAACGGTTATCTTCAAGAGGAAGTCTATGTTGATCAACCAGAAGGCTTTGTTGATCCCATTCATCCAAATCACGTATACTACTTGGAAAAATCTTTGTATGGTCTAAGCAAGCACCGCGTGCATGGTACGAGACCTTAACAAAGTATTTGCTCGATAACGACTTCTCTCGTGGAACTATTGATACAACGCTATTCATCCGTAAAAACCACGATCACATTCTCTTGGTTCAAATTTACGTTGATGACATTATTTTTGGTTCGACGTCCCCGGCCTTATGCAAAGAATTTGGTGACCTTATGGCCAACAAATTCGAAATGAGCATACTTGACCAGTTAAATTTCTTTCTGGGGTTACAAGTAAAACAATTACCAAATGGGATTTTTCTCAGTCAAACAAAGTATATCAATGATATGCTAAAACATTTTAAAATGACTGCTTTAAAACCAATGACAACCCCAATGAGGACTTTACTGGATGCTGATACTAATGGGGAACCCTTTGATGTTACACTTTATCGAAGCATGGTTGGTTCTTTAATGTATCTGACTGCAAGTCGACCTGACATTACACTTGCTGTAACTGTCTGTGCCCGCTTTCATTCAAACCCTAAGAAATCTCATTTCAAAGCGGTTGTTAGGATTTTTCAGTACCTTAAAGGTACACCTAACCTTGGGATCTGGTATCCTCATGGATCCGATTTCAATCTCACTGCTTACACTGATGCGGATCATGGCGGTTGCCATGTTGATCGAAAAAGCACATCTGGATCAATTCAGATGTTGGGGAATAGGCTAGTTGGTTGGTCATCCAAAAAGCAGAACTGTGTGTCTTTATCAACAGTTGAGTCTGAGTACATTGCTGCTGCTCATTGTTGTTCACAAGTTTTGTGGATGCAAATTCAACTTTCAGATTATGGCTTTAAGTTTTCTAAGACCCCGATTTACTGTGATTCACAAAGTGCTATTGCAATTACAAGCAATCCGGTCCAGCATTCTAAGACTAAACATATAGATATTCGCTATCATTTCATTAAGGACCATGTAGAGAAAGGGGATGTAGAGTTATACTTTGTGCCTACCAAAGTGCAATTAGCTGACATGTTCACTAAGCCTTTAGATGAACTTAGGCTAAAGTTCTTGATCAAAGAGATTGGCATGGTGGAGTATAGTGCTTGATATTCCTTAGATCTGTTGGGACTTATTCTTGGGATCTTGTGTTTAGGGGAAGTAGATACTTTCTAGGGGGAGCAACTACTTTCATATGCTTTGGATATCATCTTTTAAGGGGGAGCCTTTAGATTTATGTTAACTTCCTAGATATAATTGTTCAATGGTTACGTAAGGGGGAGGTAACTCATTGATATCATATTTCAAGGGGGAGTTAATTCATTTTCTTGGGAATTTTATCAAAATACTGATTTACATTCTTGTATATCACATTTTGAGGGGGAGAAAATGAGAAAATTACTCAAAAATATTGTTTTTCAAAAGTGAATTCATAAATTCTTTGTTTTATATCTGAAATAATTCACTAACGCTTGTATACATCTCAGTATGCAACCCGTTTTAACAATTAGTATCACTGAAGATTTGTACTTTGTTCACAAATTCAAAGTTCTTTTTAAGTGCAAATCTTATTTTAAAAAATTTATAAAAATTGGAAAAGATAAAATCCAAAAATATTTGATTTTTACTGAATAAATGCTATTTTTAGCATTATACCGAATCTAACATCCAATAGTACAGATTCGGTAAGTTCAAAGTTTTTCAAAAATTGTCTCAGAATTGTTTTTCATGAAAAGATTGAAATGAATTTTAAGAGGAAAAGTCAATTTGTCAAGATTTTGAAGTTAAATTGATAAAGTTTTGAAAAGTGGACTGTATTCGGTAAAATAGGCCCATTCGGTAAAGCCCATTCGGTATTTTATCTTCGATATCTATAAAAGGAGGGTCAAAGTCAAACTATCTCTCTTCTGGTGCTTAATTACCTACCGAGTCTAATTGAACATACCGAATCTGCCTAATCTACCGAATCCGTTCTTCTGTTTCTTCAAATCTTTGGTATAATTTCATTTTAATCATTGCTTTAGATACATAGGTGTAGATCTGAGAAAATTAAATGTTTTTCAACCAGGAAAGATCAAAATAACTAGATTGTGACTCTCAATTTTTGAAATTCTGTTGTTTATACTGAGTCTGAGTCGTATTATTTTAATCTTTGATTAAACTCAATTGATTTGGTTAATTAACATGAATTCTTGTCTACTATGAGTTATATTAATTGATCTATCATTTGACCGAGTTTGATTACATGTTTAATTGATTGTTTGATGGATTCTGTATCTACCGAATATATTCTATCTACTGTGCCGAGTCTGTTCATACGATTAACATGTTGATCTGCTTCTAATTGAGTGGTTAATTGATTATGGTTGTGATTTTACATGATAGAATATGCATGTTTGAGTGACTTTATGCTAATTTTGGAGATACCGAATCTGTTCTTCTCTTGATACTAAATCTGACTTTTGGTACCTTGAAACTTTTTGATTTTTATCTTCAAACACTTAACATGTTTATTCTATATCTTTCTGATCTGAAAACTCAAGCTTATTTGGTTACAGAATCTCAAGTTTTCATGACTACCGAATCTGCTTGAATTGTGTTTAAAAAATTTACTAAGTGTTGTTCTGATTCTTTGTGTTATATAATTGATTTTGCATGATGAATTTGTATTGTGATGAATATCATATGAATGTCAGGATTGTCAATTACTTGTTCATATTTGAGAATAAAGGATTTTTATATCTTAGAAAAACCATAAAAATCATAAAATATAAAAGTTAAAACATATACAAAGGATTTCAAAGGCAAATAAGAATAGAGATATATGATTAATGTTAAATATCTTGTGGTCTTCTATTTCTTATTTATACAGCTAAATGACGAACAATCACTTCATCAACTCTGAAACCAACATTCCCTGCAACTACTGGACTGCAATTCTAGAGAGGCACACTCTGTGGCCTGCTCTAAACTCTATAGTCAGTGTACCTGTAACAGATCTGGAGCCACTTAACAGAACAATTAGGTTTGTGGAAGCTTCACAACCTACTGCTGAAAATTCAGAGGGAACACAAGCTCGTTTTGAATTTCAACTGAGAGGAGTTCAAGGGAGGAGGAGTATCACTAAGGCTGATTTCAGGAGGATATTCAGACTTCCTGTTGTGCAGAATGATCTTGCTTTTCCTACTACTCAACAGATGATGTCATATGTCTTCGATCTTGGTTATGTTGGAGCCCGCAATGTTCCTCCGGCTAAGTTTCAGAAGAAATATCTGCATTCAAGGTGGTACGTGATCTTCTCAATCATCAACCGATGCTTGCTGATGACAAGAAGTGGATCCAACAGTCTGACTGTGCCTATGCTGAAGTTATTCTACTCTTTCATAAGAGTAGAAACTCCTGACTATGCAAAACTAATATGGAACTTGGTTCAAGCTCAAGTTGATAAACCAAGGGGTTCATACATCCTTTGTGAAAAGTTTTTCTGTATCTTTATCCATGATGCTATAAATGCTTGCAGAAATGCAAATATATTTATACCAGGTACACATGGATTACAGATGAAACGATTTGGGGAGCTGAAGATGAATACCCCGATGGTATCTGATAATCAATTCACTGCACCGATTCCAAATTGGCTAGTGAGGCTAGCTAAACCCCAAGACGCTCGTATGCGTTCTTATTTTGAGGCTCTAGGAATACCTCTTACGAACCCGGTACAACAAGAACAAGTTGAACCCGCCGCGGTTCCAGCCCCAGAGGTTGTAGAGGAACCTGTAGTTCAACCACCCGGGCCAGCTAATCCTCCACTTAGGGTGAACCTTAAACGATCTAGGGCAGCACACCAAGCTCAACCCGTGAGGATCAGGGAACCTAGTCTAACTAGGATTGAACCAACCCTTTCCACAACACCCGAAGTGAGCAGTGACACCGACACTTGAGCAACAGCATCTGAATCGTCTCCCGAACATTCTCTTAAGAGAACTCGATATATACCTGATGAGATGATTCGACTCCGCCAACCTAACGAGTAACTAGATCTAGGACTTCGACACCTATCGTCCGCCAAACAGTTACTACAACCGTTGGTGATACGGACCATGACCTAGAACCAATTAGATCACCCTCACCCATCTCCGTATCACATCCAATAATAACAGTAAGCCCTACGCTAAATGAAGCGCAAGTTTCGGTAGGCAAGAGATTTAAACGCACGGATGGTACAAAGACCACTAAGCCTATCCAATCTAAACAGGACTTAATAATAAATCCTACAAAGCACGGTGCTTCGGTATCTAAGGAAGTAAAGTCTTCCTCTGCAGTAAAGTCTGCGTTGACTCAATCGATTGAGGAAACTCAATCATTAAAGTCTAGAACAGCCGAAGGGGAGCCGAAAAGTCTTAAAAAGGCACCCTGCGTATCGGCTGGAAATCCTCCTATGCCTCAACGTACAACAGGGTCTCGAGGTCCGGCTTATCTTGATGAGGGAGATCTGCCGCGTCCCGTGGAAACGAGTCAACCTGACAATCCTTCAGAATATTTATCAGACTTCCAGCAGACTGATCCCTTGGTTCATGAAAGTGATCCATTGGATCAAACCACTTCTCTTCCAGATTCTGAATCTCAGGGTCTGGAGGAAGAGTCTTTAACTGAAAGGGATGTGCCACCTCATGGTATATCAATGATTTCAGGAGTCGGAGATAGCAATATCTCTGAGAGAGCTAAACCGACGGGTAGTTCTGCTACTCTGTCAGAGTCCCATGAGACTAAAGTCATGGAGGCGGATGCTTCGAAAGAAACTTCGCCGGTGACAACTCCGGTTGTTACCCAACCTCCATCAGAAGGGGATATTACGAATCTGACTAGTAGTATGTACAGCCCTACATATAAGAATAATACCGCACAATCATCCTTACCTGCCCTCACGGCAACTCAAACACTTCCATCGACATCGCCTTCAACAGATGCTGTTGATGATGCTTTTGTTTATGGTTACACCATTGTTTCACCAACTGGGTCACCTTCTCGGATTTCAAATAGATATGGATTACATTATCTCTTTGACAATGAGGTGGAGGAGCTCTATCTTGCTGAGTTTGCTAAACGGACTGATCTTGATGAAGTTCACGAGACTACGATGATTTATCTTGAGCAAGCAAGGATAGTGTATCCTTTCTCTCCATGCAAGTCACATGGGCCAATTCACATGCCTGATCATGATGATTTCGATCCTGACAATCTTTATCAGGGGGAGAATAGACAAAGTGGTCATCGGTCCAGTGGTTATGAAGCTGGTACATCTAGTCAACAGAAGGATAAAGATGTTGTTGATATAGCTGATTCCGGTAGTGATGAAATTGAGGAAATTCAGCAGTGTGAAAGTTTTCTAGATGAATCAGAAAGCCAGAGAGAGGGTGACTCAGGGATGTTAATGATTATGGATACAGCTGATCAATCAGAGAATAAGTCATCTCAAGAGAACAATCAAAACTTTGACAACATTGAAGATATTTTGAAGGGGTCATCGAGTATCACCAATGAATTCAATGACCATCAATTTGTTAACTTGACATCTCCAACTGATGAATTTGGAATACACTTCGAAAAGGAGATTTTCTCTAATGGCAAAGAAGATACTACGACTCCTCCTGATTTGAATGTTCCATTTCAAACTGCAGAGATTGTTCTTGAGCATGATGCTGATTACCAACTTAGTGAGGATGAAGAGAAAACGATTCTTCGTTCACCATTCATTGAACAACAAGCGTATAGAATCTATGGTGATTTTGATCTTGTCCTTTCTGCATCAATGAGTGTTCTGGGTGCATGGAAATATCATAAGAAGCCAGAATATCTCAAAGCTTATCTGAGTGTTCGCAATAAATTCAAATTGAAGAATGAAGAGAAACTTCAAATTCAGCGGAATTCAGAGATCAAAAGCATAAATAAGATTTTAATGATTAATAAGGATGAAGTGAAGATGCCATTGTTTCAAGTTACAAGAATGGATGATGAGGATTATCAGTTTTCAGAAGCGGATTTTGATAAACTGAAGATGGACGACATTATTTTCATTTACAATTATTTGTTTAACTTGAATGAATTTGCAACAACTTATCATGCTACTGCAATGAAGGCAGTCTACAGGTTTATTCTTGATTCGATGAGATGGATGTCTGTTCATGATTTTCAAATGGGTTTGGAATCTGGACACAAAAAGCTCGAAATCAAACCGCCAAATCAAGTGATTGAAGAGCTAAGATACACGTCCTTACTTGAAGTGAGCGACTGTCCATATAGGTTTGTATTTGTCAATTCTCACTATACAAAGATCTTTATCAGAGTCTCAGATTTCAGAAGATACTCAGACGGAACGTTGATGTATGCTTTCAAATACATGAGATGGAGACTGATCAATAACTGCTATTCAACTGAAGATAATGAGATTGTCAAATACATTCTCACAAGATTGAAAAGTCATCTCAAAACAAGAGTGAATATACGAAGATATGAGAATCTCAAGGGATTCAAATCTAAACTTCACTTCAGAGGAACAAAGTTCCTTTAGATTTCACAATAGGATTATATTGTAAAGTTCACATTTAACACTAAGGGGGAGATTTTTAGGACCCCGAAGTTGTATAGTGTTAATGTGAATTAAGCTTAAATGAAGGTTCCGTAGAAGAGGGCTATATAAGGAACCTATGTAGTCCTAATTAGATAGCCATTGCATTGTAACCGAGTTCTAGAAGCTGTGGAATGTAATTTTACCGATTCTCTCTCATACCTAGTCTTCTTCCTATATACCGAATCTCACTCTATCTTATCTTTTCTCTCAATCTCAACATGATCTGACCTATCATTATGATATAGTACGAATCTGTTTAAATCCATATCAAACTTTATTTGATTTTTTTTTTGTTTTGTCTCCAAGATTACTACCAGTCCCAATCCAATCATGTACGTACCAACTAAATCCAATCAGATGAAGTTAAAAATCGTTAGCCATCGTAGAGTGTTTATTTTTTTTATTTTCTTTTGTTCCTGTTCTTGACTCAGAGGTGAAAGTCGACACATATACACCATTATTATATAACAATCGACTCTTCATAAGTCATCTGATTATTTTGGCTATCATTATTAATTATCTATTACAATTAAATTCAATTTATCGAATTAAAAATCAAAAAGGAAACTGGAACCAGTCGTTCTTTTTCTATTCTTCATCTTTTCAGTCAAAACTCGATTTAGTAAACCATTTTAAAATGTGTAACTGAGGTTTTGTTAGGAATGTATCATTAAATCTTTCTGCAAAATTCGAACTTCCAATTCATTTTATCGATTACAAATTTTGAGGTCAAAGTTTATTTTTCAAAAAGTCAACAGGTATGTTCATCATAAAATTTGAACTCAATTCAGTGTTTTGGATCCAATTGAGTTTACAGATAGTTTATAGGATTGATTTAGAACTTATTTCATATTGAACTCATGAACTAAAACTTCCTTAAAATTGAAATCTTAATTTGTTTTTTAAAAGGAAACAGCGGCAGCAGCGAAGCTGTGTGTTTACACTATTTTTTATTTTTTTTACTTAATTTAACGAAAGTAACTTGCTCAGGTTATTTACAATTCAATTTCAATCTTAATTAAAACATTAAATCATTTGTTTGATGATGAAGTTGTTCCTGGTCACTTATAAATTGAATGAGAAGAGGGAATAGTAACAGAAAAGAAAAACAGGTTAATTATAAATGGGTTCTTCTTTTAAACGAATATGATATCAGCAGACGATTGGTTAAGAGGAGTGTCGGGTTGGCTAGAGGTCTCGGGTTCGAGCCCGACTTGCGGCATCTATTTTTTTAAAAGCGTTTTGAGGTAGTAATTAATTTCCAAAAATCATATTTATTATTATTATTATTATTATTATTATTATTATTATTATTATTATTATTATTATTATTATTATTATTATTATTGTTATTATTATTATGGTAACATAAATTCTCTGGTTAATATTATTATCCCTTTTTTTTAATTAAGTAACATTAGTAAGTATTGTTAATGTCATTGATGGTATTGATATAAGTATTATATGATTAGGATTATTATTAGTTATTGTTATTATTATTATGATAATTGTTATTATCCTTAATATATTAAAAGTATCATTACCATTGATCACCTTAAAAGTATTATCAATATCGTCAATATTAGTATATGTATTATAATTACGATTAGGATTATTATTATTATTATTATTATTATTATTATTATTGTATAACCAATATTATTACCCTTACTACTAATATCACTAAGTAATATTATTATTAACATTTTTATTAGTAATAAGATTGTTATTATTACTATTATCATTATTACTAATAAAAGTTATCATTTGTTACTAACACAATTAAAAATTACAACTATGACTAATAATATTATTATCGTTATTACTAACATCATTATCATTACTAGTATTATTATTAAGTAATATTATTATTAATATTATTATTAGTACTATTATAAGTACTACTAATATTATTAAACTTACCATTTTAGTAGTAATATAAATGTTATGATTATGATTAGAATTATTATTATTATTAGCAAATCATTATTTTTAAAACTGTCATTTACAATAAAAATTAATATTTTTTACACATATTAGCATTAATTGAATTATTAACATTATTATCTTATTAATAATACTAAGTATTATAATTATTATCATTTTACCACTATTAAGATTATTTTGGTATTAATATAACTACTATTATTGATATACAAATGATATGTTTAATATATATGACATAACAACAATTAATATATTTATATACAAAATGAATATATGAAACATATATATATATATATATATATATATATATATATATATATATATATATATATATATATATATATATATATATATATGATTAATATAAAAAGGATATAACTAATAAATTATATATATATATTTGTTCAATTACAACTATGTATATTAATAAATATACAAATGATATAGGTTCGTGAATCAAAGGCCAAACCCTGCATTGTTCAATGTCGTCATATGTATGTTTACTACAAAATACAATAGGTGAGTTTCATTTGCCTTTTTATCCTTTATATTTTTGGGCTGAGAATACATGCGCAATTTTTATAAATGTTTTACGAAATAGACACAAGTATTTGAAACTACATTATATGGGTGAATGATCGAAGCCGAATATGCCTCTTTTGCTTTGTAACCTAAGAATTAGTAAACCGATATACTAATTGACGCGAATCCTAAAGATAGATCTATTGGGCCTAACGAACCCCATCCATAGTACCGAATGCTTTAGTACTTCGATGTTGTTTTTATCATGTCCGAAGGATTTCCTGGAATGATAGGGGATATTTTTATATGCATCTTGTTAATGTCGTTTACCAGGAGTTCACCATATGAATGATATTTTTGTCTCTATGCATGGGACGTATATTTATGAGAACTGGAAATGAAATTCTTGTGGTCTATTAAAATGATGAAAATGAATGATTATGATAAACTAATGAACTCACCAACCTTTTGGTTGACACTTTAAAGCATGTTTATTCTCAGGTATGAAAGAAATCCTCCGCTGTGCATTTGATCATTTTAAAGATATTACTTGAAGTCATTCAAGGCATATTTCAAAAGGAGTTGCATTCGAGTCGTTGAGTTCATCAAGAATATTATTAAGTCGTTTATAGTTTGGATATATTATGAGATAGCATGCATGTCTGTCAACTTTCAATGTAAAGAAAGTTTGTCTTTTAAAAACGAATGCAATGTTTGTAAAATGTATCATATAGAGGTCAAATACCTCGCGATGTAATCAACTATTGTGAATCATTTATAATCGGTATGGACTTCATCCAGATGGATTAGGATGGGTCCCTACAGTTAGTCGCTACATGTATGAGTTGTTTCGAAGCCTATAAGTTAACAATCTCGTTTAATGTAGTTAACTCATTGTTATTATATCTAATGAGATGTTAAATTTTTATATTATCATGATAACATAGTGTATTAATATATCCTAATACGATATATATATATATATATATATATATATATATATATATATATATATATATATATATATATATATATATATATATATATATATATATATTAAGACATTATTACATCGATAATCGTTACATGTATATATCGTTTTGAAATCCTTAAGTTAGTAGTCTCATTTTATGTATATAGTTCATTGTTAATATACTTAATGCGATACTTAATCATCATTTCACCATGTTAAATATATATATATATATATATATATATATATATATATATATATATATATATATATGTTCATATATATATCACCATGTCATTTACAAGTTATAACGTTCGTGAATCATCGGACAAATTGGGTGGTCAGACGTCTACATAAAATATGTTTCAATTAATCAAGTCTTAACAAGTTTGATTGTTTAACATGTTGGAAACATTTATGCATGTAAATATTCAACTCATATAATATATAATCACTAGCCTTTAAGAGCCCGTGCGTTGCACGGTGAGTATTAATCCAACAAACTGAAAACGAAATGTATGTGAAAATAAACTAAATCAATTTGTTGTTTTGCATACAAAAAGAAATAACCCATATTACAAAATAGTATTAAGAGCATATTAATAACACGCAACAATAGTAGGTTTTGCGTTAGTGAGCACAACAGTTCTCGTTTGGACACCAAGTACCTGTTTTTCCACCAAATATGCCAACTTTAATTATGAATTAGTATCAACTCAAAGTGAAATTAATATTACAATCCCAAACTTCATTCAAATCTTGATGAACCAATTCTTATGATAAACATTGAATATATAAACATGAATATGATCTTCTTTAACAAAGCTAATAAATGTCCGCTCAATGTATACATAAACAAAAAATAAGTAAGCACTAAATTGATGATTAGTAATTTCAAGTGCTCAAATCCCTGTTATAAACAACAAACTTACATGTCAATGTAGAAAATACATTCAATCATAGGCGGTATCGAATATTGATGTGCGGAAGAGCAATGAGATTGTGCAGTACTGGTATTTTCATGAGCCCGCAAAGAATCAATAGAAGAAACACCACCATGTATATACACAAACATAAACATCACAAAACATAAATAAATCCCTTGAATAGTGTTAAATGCCAAGCTCTCCATTACCCTTGTGTAGCTTTCCAAAATCGACTGCCCAACATCCTACAATTAGAAAAAAAAACATAAAAAAACATATTTAAAAAAAAAACATATATGTCAACACTAACAACAAAATGATAAAAAAAAAAAGCTATAAAGAAAGAGTATATCACTATTTTATCATAAGTTAAAAAAGTATAATAAGAACCAGATTACATAGTAGTTAAATGGCTTAAATGGGTCAAACAACAGGTCAGCCAAACTCAACTTACATTGATCCTTAACAAAAAGTCCCACTTAAACTTGCAACCCGACCCACCAACATTTGGCCCCTTTACACTTACTATAAAATTTATATAAATAGAGATTAATATACACACCTTGTTATATTGAATTTTGCTCATGTCTAACGAAGTTTGAGGAAGACCAGGGAATCGAAGTCTCAAACTGTGTAACAATGTTTCTGCTCTTTCTGCTGATAAAGTGTTCCGGTCACCATCTACAACCAGTCCCTTAACTTTTTCACTCCATGATGAATGTTTGGACTTTGGATTACTTGTAATTTTTTTTACGATCTTTTAATTTCCATGAATAAATTGCTCCCTCGACCCGATTTGCTACTTCTAAAGTGTGGTGCTCGGATGATAAGTCCATACAATCAAGAAGACAATCGGGTGAAAACTTTTCTGCAGTTATGTAGCGATAGATGATGTCGCCCAAACACGCTTTTCTGCAGTACTGGTATTGGCATGAGCACGCAAAGAATCAACAGAAGAAACACCACTATGTATATACACAAACATAAACATCACAAAACACAAATAAATCCCTTGAATAGTGAAACACACATAACAAAATACAATTAACTATAAATAACACCAAAAAACTCACTTTCTACAAACTACATATCCCAAACATTGTTCTTCTACACCAGCTTAAAAATGTGATCATGCACCATAATTGCTCCAGTGATATGAAAGTCTGTATAATCATCTACAAGGATAGACTTCTTGGCTTTGCTAGTCGACGATTTCACTAAGAGTTGACCGTGTTTTGGTTCTTGCTTATTCACCTTTTTCGGTGGAGTAATCAGTGTTGTTTGTAAAATCGACATAAGTGTCAATATGGGTGGGTCAGATCGCTTGGATTAGAATCAGAATGTGCATTATGCACTAAAGATTGAAAATGCCTATCTTCGACCTAATCATCATCACAAGTTTGGTCCATTTTAATAATTAATATATATAAACATATCCAAAGCATTAATAATGACTACAATATAATCACTGTTCAATTTTATTGGCATAGACCATAAACCATATCAGCTCAATTATAAAAAAAAGGGTAGAAACTATCATAAACATTTATCTTTTGGACTTAATGACCAATTGATTGCAGGTTGATTGCAAATTTTGTGTAATAAATCACGATCAACCAAAAAATATCATGTTATTTTTTTTTACCAAAATAACAATCATCATCATATTCATCGGCATCAGTAGAACTACAAAGCTATAATAATTAATAGTCGAATATATACCTGAAGAGGTGATTTATACCCTCATGTCGATTCAGCAGATATGTACCAAGTGATAGAACATGTGATGATCATCTTCACATGCAACATCCCCATGTCACGAGCTCAAACTCATCATCAAACATATTGCATAGTAGAAGTACATAAAAAACCGCATTAAATCGAAGCACTTTACAATATGATCCAACGAAGAAATTTTAAATACCTGACAAAAATTATCAATCTTGATATTCAAATGAATAAAATCAATCTTAATTAAAAGTATAGATTGTATCTAATCATGAAAATTAACTTATCAAAGTTCTACAAAGTGTG
The DNA here is from genome assembly GCF_046630445.1 of Rutidosis leptorrhynchoides. Taxonomy (NCBI): domain Eukaryota; kingdom Viridiplantae; phylum Streptophyta; class Magnoliopsida; order Asterales; family Asteraceae; genus Rutidosis; species Rutidosis leptorrhynchoides. The sequence continues at coordinate 225,905,474 of NC_092343.1, forward strand.
AGCCAGCAGGCCAATGAAGAGGTTATCAGACTTCCAAATCAAGTATAGAAATTAAGACTACACTACATACAGATACACTTAAATTGTTATATCCTACTATCTACATATTGAAACATCTATTAGACCTAAGAACAGTTTATCTAATGGACCTTAAAGGCCTAGATAACAATGGAGCAAAAAAAAATTAATAGGTGCACCGGTTATAAAAAGCCCACTTTAACCTCAATGATTATGACATGTTCAGATGACCCGCCCAATATACCCATCCTTATATAAATTCAAACAATGTAATTTTGTAAAAGAGAAGCAAAAAGAACTTGTTTTGAAACCTCACTTAGCAATTGTGAGACTGAAAATCACCATAGAATGAACACCATCCGACTTAAAGTGCTTAAAACAACTGCTTGTAAATTATGATTTATAGATATTTACCTGTATTCAAATTTTTCTGCATTTGTATGTGCTGACTGGAGCAGAAAGCTTTGATAATGTTAATAACCTTAGCTTCAGAAAACATGTCAAAACATCATCGTGACTCTGGATTTCCATCACATCCTAATTAATTTCATTGAAAAACACCTGCATAGACAGTCACAATGTTAGCTTTACAATTAAGTTAATCATATTACCTGTTAAATGTGGGCTTTTATACTTATTTTCATCAACAATCATCGTGACTGAATTTCAACCACATCACTTCTTCTCTAAATGCTTCGGAATTTCTAAGAACCGCTTCGCATAACCATCATCGTGAACCAGAAAATGTATAATCTCGAAAATTCTTGGTCGATTAACTGCAAGCGCCGATCATTTAGCGGCAGTAGTAGAACCCTAATGGATTTAGATCGATAGTGCAAGCGGCGATACTGCAAGCGGCGATGGCTTAGATCAATAGATTTAGATAGATGATTTTAGCCAAGTTGAGGAACCCTAATGAACTGTAAAATCGTAGATGAAGATGAAGGGCAGTTGTGTTTTATATGATGAAGATGATGATGAATCCAAAAACATTAACCAGATACCTCTTATCATATCTGCTGCAAAACGTCCAGAAAACATTACCCGCAAAATTCACAACGGAAAACCCTAACTGAAAAATCCGAACGATTAGGGTTAAATAAAAACCCAGATTCCATATCAGAAGAATTTGTTGATCTCTGATTTTGAAAATGTATACAAAATTTACACCATCAGATTCGTAAAATTATAGCGATTAAATTAGTAGTAGCGAAAATATATAATACGGTGGCCGGAGGCCATAATCACCGATACACATGTTGTGGGTGTTAGGAATCTGAAGAGAGAGAGAGAGAGAGAGAGAGAGAGAGAGAGAATGGGAGCTGTTTGAAAGGTCATGAGATTTAAAAACTGATTCACCCATTTTATGGGGTTAGACTAATAAAAAATGGACAGGTGTCGTGATGTCAGAGTATTAAGCCTAATTAATTCCACTAATCAGAGGTTAACATGTGGATTAAGGGATTAGGGAGTGATTAGCAGAAGGACACGTGGCAATGTCCTTGTTTTATATGATATATGATGCAAAAGTCCGGGTCATGACAGTATCTACCCGCTAAATAAATTCCGTCCCGAAATTTTAAGCAGTTGGAGGTGTTGACGCATCATCTGGAAATAAGTGCGGGTATTTCTTCTTCATCTGATCTACACGTTCCCAGGTGAACTCGGGTCCTCTACAAGCATTCCATCGAACTTTAACTATCGGTATCTTGCTTTGCTTGAGTACTTTAACCTCACGATCCATTATTTCGACGGGTTCTTCAACGAATTGTAGTTTTTCGTTAATTTTAATCTCATCTAACGGAATGGTGAGACCTTCTTTAGCTAAGAATTTCTTCAAATTCGAGACGTGGAAAGTATTATCTACGCTAGCGAGTTGTTGAGGTAATTCAAGTCAATAAGCTACTGGTCCAACACGATCAGTAATCTTAGTAATCTTGAATGGCCCAATGTATCTCGGATTTAGTTTCCCCCGTTTTCCAAAACGAACAACTCCTTTCCAAGGTGATACCTTAAGCATGACCATGTCTCCAATTTCAAATTCTATATCTTTTCTTCTAATGTCCGCGTAGCTCTTTTGTCGACTTTGGGCGGTTTTTAACCGTTGTTGAATTTGAATGATTTTCTCGGTAGTTTCGTGGATAATTTCCGGACCCGTAATTTGTTTATCCCCCACCTCTCTCCAACAAATCAGAGACCTGCACTTCCTACCATAAAGTGCTTCGAATGGTGCCGCATTAATACTCGAATGGTAACTGTTGTTGTAAGCAAATTCTGCTAATGGTAGATTGAAATGTCCCATTCTTATTGATTAAAAATGTTACATATTAATTGATTTCGTTGCGAGGTTTTGACCTCTATATGAGACGTTTTTTCAAAGACTGCATTCATTTTTAAAACAAACCATAACCTTTATTTCATAAACAAAGGTTTAAAAAGCTTTACGTAGATTATCAAATAATGATAATCTAAAATATCCTGTTTACACACGACCATTACATAATGGTTTACAATACAAATATGTTACATCGAAATCAGTTTCTTGAATGCAGTTTTTACACAATATCATACAACATGGACTCCAAGTCTTTTCCTTATTTTAGTATGCAACAGCGGAAGCTCTTAGTATTCACCTGAGAATAAACATGCTTTAAACGTCAACAAAAATGTTGGTGAGTTATAGGTTTAACCTATATATATCAAATCGTAACAATAGACCACAAGATTTCATATTTCAATACACATCCCATACATAGAGATAAAAATCATTCATATGGTGAACACCTGGTAACTGACATTAACAAGATGCATATATAAGAATATCCCCATCATTCCGGGACACCCTTCGGATATGATATAAATTTCGAAGTACTAAAGCATCCGGTACTTTGGATGGGGTTTGATAGGCCCAATAGATCTATCTTTAGGATTCGCGTCAATTAGGGTGTCTGTTCCCTAATTCTTAGATTACCAGACTTAATAAAAAGGGGTATATTCGATTTCGATAATTCAACCATAGAATGTAGTTTTACGTACTTGTGTCTATTTTGTAAATTATTTATAAAACCTGCATGTATTCTCATCCCAAAAATATTAGATTTTAAAAGTGGGACTATAACTCACTTTCACAGATTTTTACTTCGTCGGGAAGTAAGACTTGGCCACTGGTTGATTCACGAACCTATAACAATATATACATATATATCAAAGTATGTTCAAAATATATTTACAATACTTTTAATACATTTTGATGTTTTAAGTTTATTAAGTCAGCTGTCCTCGTTAGTAACCTACAACTAGTTGTCCACAGTTAGATGTACAGAAATAAATCGATAAATATTATCTTGAATCAATCCACAACCCAGTGTATACGTATCTCAGTATTGATCACAACTCAAACTATATATATATTTTGGAATCAACCTCAATCCTGTATAGCTAACTCCAACATTCACATATAGAGTGTCTATAGTTGTTCCGCAATATATATATATATATATAGATGGGTCGACATGATTGGTCGAAACATTGTATACGTGTCTATGGTATCTCAAGATTACATAATATACAATATAAGTTGATTAGATTATGGTTGAAATAGATTTATTACTAACTTTCACGTAGGTAAAATGAGTAGTTTTTATCAATCTTGTTTTACTCGCCATTTCTTTATTTCTAATCCGTTTTGAGTGATTCTAGTGGCCACGGTTTCGTATTGAACTTAAATTTATGAATCTAAATAGAAAAAGTATAAGTTTATAGTCAGAAATACAAGTTACAAGTTGTTTTTGAAAGAGGTAGTCATTTCCGTCGAAAGAACGACATCTTGATGACCATTTTAAAAAACATACTTTCACTTTGAGTTTAACCATGATTTTTGGATATAGTTTCATGTTCATAAGAAAAATAATTTTTCCAGAAGTATAGCTTTTAAATCAAAGTTCTTCTTAGCTTTTAATTATCCCAACCAAAACAGCCCCCGGTTTTACTACGACGGTGTATATCCAGTTTTATGGTGTTTATCGTGTTTCCGGGTTTTAAATCATTAAGTTAGCATATCATATAGATATAGAACATGTGTTTAGTTGATTTTAAAAGTATAGTTAGAAGGATTAATTTTATTTGCGAATAAGTTTAGAATTAACTAAACTATGTTCTAGTGATTACAAGTTTATAACGTTGAATAAGACAGCTTTTTATGTATGAATCGAATGATTTTATCAACATCATTACTACCTCAAGTTCCTTGGATAAACCTACTGGAAATTAGAAAAATGGATCTAGCTTCAAAGGATCCTTGGATGGCTTGAAAGTTCTTGAAGCAGAATCATGACACGAAAACAATTTCAAGTAAGATTTCCACTCGAAATAAGATTGTTATAGTTATAGAAATTGAATTAAAGTTTAAATATGATTATTACCTTGAATTAGAAAGATAACCTACTGTAATTAACAAAGGTTTCTTGATCTTGTATGATTACTTGGAATGGATTTAGAAAACTTGGAAGTAAACTTGCAATCTTGTAAGTATTCTTGATTTTATGAAACTAGAACTTTTGGAATTTATGAAGAACACTTAGAACTTGAAGATAGAACTTGAGAGAGATCAATTAGATGAAGAAAATTTAAGAATGAAAGTGTTTATAGGTGATTTTGGTCGTTGGTGTATGGATTAGATATAAAGGATATGTAATTTTGTTTTCATGTAAATATGTCATGAATGATTACTCATATTTTTGTAATTTTATGAGATATTTCATGCTAGTTGCCAAATGATGGTTTCCACATGTGTTAGGTGACTCACATGGGCTGCTAAGAGCTGATCATTGGAGTATATATACTAATAGTATATACATCTAAAAGCTGTGTATTGTACGAGTACGAATACGGGTGCATACGAGTAGATTTGTTGATGAAACTGAACGAGGATGTAATTGTAAACATTTTTGTTAAGTAGAAGTATTTTGATAAGTGTCTTGAAGTCTTTCAAAAGTGTATGAATACATATTAAAACACTGCATGTATATACATTTTAACTGAGTCGTTAAGTCATCGTTAGTCGTTACATGTAAATGTTGTTTTGAAACCTTTAGGTTAACGATCTTGTTAAATGTTGTTAACCCAATGTTTATAATATCAAATGATATTTTTAAATTATTATATTATCATGATATTATGATGTACAAATATCTCTTAATATGATCTATATACATTAAATGTCGTTACAACGATAATCGTTACATATATGTCTCGATTCAAAATCATTAAGTTAGTAGTCTTATTTTTACATATGTAGTTCATTATTAATCTACTTAATGATATGTTTACTTATCATAATATCATGTTAACTATATATATAACCATATATATGTCATCATATAGTTTTTACAAGTTTTAACGTTAGTGAATCGCCGGTCAACTTGGGTGGTCAATTGTCTATATGAAACCTATTTTAATTAATCAAGTCTTAACAAGTTTGATTGCTTAACATGTTGGAAACACTTAATCATATAAATATCAATTTCATTTAATATATATATATATATATATATATATATATATATATATATATATATATATATATATATATATATATATATATAAACATGGAAAAGTTCGGGTCACTACATAGATGTCGATCCCAACCGTTTCCAAAATCAATAACACATGCTCATAGCATGTCTTCAAGTGTCTGTATCATCCTTTCACTCTGCCCCATCAGTTTGTGGATGATAGGCGGTACTCATGTCTAGACGAGTCCCCAATGCTTGCTGTAACGGCCAAAACCTTGAAACAAATCTGCCATCCATATCAGAGATAATAGAGATTGGTATTCCATGTTTGGAGATGACTTCCTCTAAGTATAGTCATGCCAACTTCTCCATTTTATCATATTCTCTCATTGGTAAAAAGTGTGCTGACTTGGTAAGACGATCGACTATTACCCAAATTGTATCATAACCACTTGCAGTTCTTGGCAATTTAGTAATGAAATCCATGGTAATGTTTTCCCATTTTCATTCCGGGATTTCAGGTTGTTGAAGTAGACCTGATGGTTTCTGATGTTCAGCTTTGACTTTAGAACAAGTCAAACATTCTCCTACATATGTAGCAATATCGGCTTTCATACCCGGCCACCAAAAGTGTTTCTTGAGATCTTGGTACATTTTCCCCGCTCCGAGATGTATTGGATACCTGGTTTTATGTGCTTCTCAAAGTACCATTTCTCTCGTATCCCCAAACTTCTTTCAGCCAAATACCGGGTTCCGTCTTCTCAAATAGTAAGCTGTTTATCCAATCCTTTGGGTATTTACTTTTCAAAACTACCTTCTTTCAAAATCCCCTGTTACGCCTCTTTTATTCAAGTAGTAAGGTTAGTATGAATAATTATATTCATAGATTTTATCCGCATAGGTTCTCTGTCCTTTATACTCAAAGCGTCAGCTATTACATTTGCCTTCCCTGGGTGGTAACGAATCTCAAAGTCGTAATCATTTAACAGCTCAATCCACCTACGCTGCCTCATGTTCAGTTATTTCTGATCAAATATATGTCGGAGACTTTTGTTGTCGGTATATATGATACTTTTGACCCCGTATAAATAATGCCTCCACATCTTCAATGCAAAAACAACAGCGCCCAATTCCAAATCGTGAGTCGTATAATTTCGCTCGTGAATCTTCCATTGTCTAGACGCATAATCAATTACATTCATACGGTGCATTAATACACAACCGAGACCTTGCTTTGAAGCGTAACAATAAATCACAAAATCATCATTCCCTTCAGGCAATGACAATATAGGTGTTGTAGTTAGCTTTTTCTTCAACAATTGAAACGCTTTCTCTTGCTCATCCTTCCATTCAAATTTCTTCCCTTTATGCGTTAATGCAGTCATGGGTTTTGCTACTTTGGAAAAATCTTGGATGAATCTTCTGTAGTAACCAACCAATCCTAAAATTTGACGAATATGCGTTGGAGTTTTCGGGGTTTCCCACTTTTCAACGGTTTCAATCTTTACCGGATCAACCTGAATACCTTCTTTGTTCACTACATGACTGAAGAATTGGACTTCTTTCAACCAAAATGCACACTTTGAAAACTTAGCGTACAGTTTTTCCTTCCTCAACAATTCTAGCACTTTTCTCAAATGTTCTCCGTGTTCTTGATCATTCTTTGAGTAAATAAGTATGTCATCGATGAAAACAATGACAAACTTGTCAAGATATGGTCCACACACTCGGTTCATGAGGTCTAAGAACATAGCTGGTGTGTTAGTCAATCCAAACGGCATAACCATAAACTCATAATGATCGTAACGCGTTCTAAAAGCAGTCTTTGGAATATCATCCTTCTTCACCCGCATTTGATGATACCCGGAACGTAAATCAATCTTCGAATAAATCGACGAGCCTTGTAGTTGATCAAATAAGTCATCGATTCTCGGTAATGGATAATGGTTCTTGATGGTAAGCTTGTTCAACTCTCGGTAGTCGATACACAATCTGAATGTACTATGACAACCCGAAAATTTCCAACCAAATTTAAACTTTAATCTTTATATATTCCCGACACGATAAGCAAAGTTTATAAGTTGAATCTCCGGAATTTTAAACTGTGTTCATACACTCATTTAACCTCCACCAAATTCCAATGATTCACGAACCATTATATGAACGAACATGATTATATAAGTATATGTGTATATATTATAACTTGAAAACATTAACAAAGTATTAGACGTATAATACTTTATATAAACGTATTTGTTTCAAAATATATTCTAATAGTCATCAATGAAATTAAAAGATGATATCAAATGATTGAATTATTAGATACATTGAATTACGATTACGAGTCTCTATAAGGAGGTCCACTTTGATTTGGAAAACATTTCTTTTAACGGTATTCGGAATAATTGGTAAAGTGATTTTTTAGAAAGAACAAAAGTGTCAATTGACGGGAACTAGACAAGGGTTAGTGGAGATTTCCGTTTGATTTTCAATTTATGCTGTACAATAATTGTCTCGTGACTTTTGATAAGTTAAACTATTAAACTTATATATTAATTAACATGGAAGTAAAATTGTAGAATATAGATAACTTAGAAGATGGATATTGACAAGTTAAATAGATCGACATTTTACATTAAGATAATTCCTTACGTTTGATTTTTCCTTTAGACTTAATCCTACGAGTCATGATTAAAATGGAAATTAAAACCTTGAACCCTGATATGATTCATATATGATTTTACTTTCTTAAACGAAAACGTCTTTTCGATATAATAGACTTTTATTATTAAAAACGTCTTATGACATAACAACTTCTACTATTATAACTTTTGTAATAAAATGATTTTTGAATATAAAATAATTTGGTTATTAAAATGTTTTATGAACGATTATATATAAATGAACTATATCAATTTTAAACTTTAAAAATCCAAATGTTACGAAATAGTAATTCTTAACATTTAAAAGATTTCTAAATATATAAGTTTTGAATGACATTAGTTTTGCAAAACTATATTAAGTAAATAGTTCAAATTTATATTCCGAAATGAAAATAAATATATATATATAACTTAGTCATAAAACGTCCTGATTTAAAATAATATATTTTGATAAACAACGAGTCACTGATTTATAGAAGCAAATGACCACGACGCTCAAATTTTATAAGATACATTTTCATAAAGTAAATTTTTGATAAATAAGTCAAATTATTATTAAAGGTACACGTCGCGTAACGTAAAAGGCTAGTTTTCTAAACGTACGAAAGTGCGCTCGAAAAACCGAAAGTGGTACATGAGTCGAGTGACAACGTACGACTCATTTGAACAAAAATTACATTTTAACTATGCACGAGAATATAGTATAATATTTAATTAATTCTAAAGATTTAATATATATATATATATATATATATATATATATATATATATATATATATATATATATATATATATATATATATATATATATATATAAATATAAAACATAAGTATCAATTTTTTTTGTTGTTATGCAATAATGTAAATGAGTTGGTTAGGTGGGAGATATCCTTTAAAACGCTCGAGAATTGGTTCATTTTTCTCACACATTCGATCTTTCTTCTTTATATACTCTGCATTATAATTATATTATTATTATTATTATTAATATTATTAATATTAATATTATTAATATTAATCTTATTATTATTAGTACTAGTATTATTAGGAGCGTTATTACTAGTATTGTACATAAAATACTACGACAAGGGGTACGCGCGAGCTATTTCAAAACACGTTTTGGGAGCGGGATAGGGCTAAGTAAATTATGGGTTATAGCTATGGAGGTTATGGGTATGGTTCATGGGTATGCTCGTGAGGTCAATTTAGTGTTTATCGTCTCCGTTGCGTCTACGTACCTTTCCTGCAATATTGAATCTCAATATTGATACGTGAGCACTCATAACTTAACTTTTATTTATTAATAGTGTATCCCTGACTAGTGCTCGAGTATATAGGATTATGCATGCTTGTACTTGTGATATTGTCATTAGAAAGATTATGTTGAATCCTGAATTAGTTACATATGCGGTTGAGATAAGGTATAAGATATGCATGTCGTTGGAAAGCTAGCAAAAAATTAAGAACTTTTCATTTAGATATCGAATAGTTTCGATGAACGGATTAGAAGTTATAGTGAATTGAATCTTTGTATTATTATTAAAAATGATTATTATTATCGTCGTTACTATTGTCGTTATAACTTTTATATTATTATTATTATTATTATTATTATTATTATTATTATTATTATTATTATCATTATTATTATTATCATTATTATTATTATCATTATTAATATATATATTATTATTTAAAAATGGTTATTGTTATTGTTATTATTATTATTATATTATCAGTAAAATAATTATTAGTATTATCGTTAATAATGTCATAGTAATTATCATTATTAGTATTATTGTAATTAAAACTAATATTAGTAACACCTAATTATTTTGATTACTATTATTATCATTATTATGAACACGATATAAAAGACGATTAAAAGCTATTAAACGAAATGATTAAGAAATAATGAGTAAGAGTATCTTGATGAAATTAAAATATTATAAGATATTGATTTAGATAAAATTATCGTTCTTATTATTTTTATCATTACTATTATTATTAAAAGTATCGTTAGTATTAAAACTATCATTTTAACAAAAATTATCATTTTAAATAGAAATGTCATTGTTATTATAAAATATCACTATTATTATCATTTTAAATAGAATTATTATTTTAAAGTTAATATTAAAAATATCGTAAATATTAAAGTTATCATAATTAAAATTATCGTTTTACCATAATGTCATCTTAGTAATTATAAATATTGATATATTTTATGATAATAATTATTATTACAAAATAATACAACTTTTACTTACTATTATTATAGATATTATTTTATCAAATAAATATGTAATACAAATAATATAATTACCTTAATAAGATTTATCATAATATTTTTATGAACTTTATAAATTTTATTACTTAAGATATATAAAAGTCTATTTTTTATATAAAGTTTTATTTATTAATAAATGAATTATATTATTTACTCTAATAAATCTTTTAAAAATATTTAAAAATATAAAATGACGATAGTTAAACTATATAATAATCATGTATAAATTTTGGAAATCATTCTAAGTCAAATTGACTTTTGTTGACTTTTGCATTTTAGTCTCGAGCATTAGGATTGTGGTACACTATGACTTGACCTAATTTGTTAGACAAATATTGACCAACACACACACACACACACACACATATATATATATATATATATATATATATATATATATATATATATATATATATATATATATATATATATATATATATATATATATATATATATATATATATATATATATATATATATAATTAATTTAGGTTCGTGAATCCGAGGCCAACCTTGCACTTGTTCAATGACGTTATATGTATTTTTACTACGAAATATAATAGGTTAGTTTCATTTGCCTTTTTATCCTTTATATTTTTGGGTTGAGAATACATGCGCAATTTTTATAAATGTTTTACGAAAGAGACACAAGTAATTGAAACTACATTATATGGGTGAATGATCGAAGCCGAATATGCCCCTTTTGCTTGGTTACCTAAGAATTAGTAAACCGATCTACTAATTAACGCGAATCCTAAAGATAGATCTATTGGGCCTAAAGAACCCTATCCAAAGTACCGGATGCTTTAGTACTTCGATGTTGTTTTATCATGTCCGAAGGATTTCCCGGAATGATAGGGGATATTCTTAATTGCATCTTGTTAATGTTAGTTACCAGGTGTTCACCATATGAATGATTTTTTTGTCTCTATGCATGGGACGTATATTTATGAGAACTGGAAATGAAATTCTCGTGGTCTATTAAAATGATGAAAATGAATGATTATGATAAACTAATGAACTCACCAACCTTTTACTTGACACTTTAAAGCATGTTTATTCTCAGGTATCAAAGAAATCTTCCGCTGTGCATTAGCTCATTTTAAAGATATTACTTGGAATCATTCATGGCATATTTCAAAAGACGTTGCATTCAAGTCGTTGAGTTCAGTAAAGATTATGATTAAATAAATGACAGATTAGATCATTTATAGATAGATGTTATAAAATAGTATAACTTTCGATGTAATGAAAGTTTGTCTTTTAAAATGAATGCAATGCTTGTAAAATGTATCATATAGAGGTCAAATACCTCGCGATGTAATCAGATGTTATTGTATTCATTCTTATGGATTAGGACGGGTCTTTACCTGTACCATCCTTTTTTTTGACAAATAAAACAGGAGCTCCCCGCACTGATGTGCTTGGTCGAATGAAACCACGCTCCAAAATTTCTTTTAATTGGCTTTGTAATTCCTTCATTTCGCTGGGTGCAAGTCTGTAAGGAGCGCGAGCTATTGGTGCAGCTCATGGTATAAGGTCTATTTGAAATTCGACGGATCGGTGTGGAGGTAGTCCCGGTAATTCTTTCGGAAATACATCGGGAAATTCTTTTACGACGGGAACATCATTGATGTTCTTTTCTTTGGTTTGTACTTTCTCGACGTGTTCTAGAACAGCATAGCAACCTTTTCTTATTAGCTTATGTGCCTTCAAGCTACTAATAAGATTTAGCTTTGCGTTGCTCTTTTCTCCGTACACCATTAAGGGTTTTCCTTTTTAGCGCATAATGCGAATTGCATTTTTGTAACAAACAACCTCCCCTCTCTCCTTTTTCAACCAGTCCATGCCACTTATCACATCAAAAATCCCTAACTCTACTGGTATCAAATTAATCTTAAATGTTTCGCCAACCAGTTTAATTTTTCGGTTCCGGCATATTTTATCGGCTTTAATTAAGTTACCATTTGCTAATTCGAGTAAAATCTTATTATCCAAAGATGTTAATGGACAACTTAAATTAGCACAAAAATCTCTACTCATATAGCTTCTATCTGCACCCGAATCAAATAAAACATAAGCAGGTTTATCGTCAATAAGAAACGGAGCCGTAACAAGCTCCGGCTCTTCCTTTGCTTCTTCCACATTAATGTTGAAGACTCTTTCACGGCTTTGCCAATTATTATTTCCCTGGTTTGGGCACATACTTTTGTAGTGGCCCTTGTTTCTGCATCCGAAACAAGTAATGTTGGCATTATTTGTTCCTTTAACCACTGGTCCGTAAACTTCACACTTCGTCGCACCATGCCCCTTTCGATAACACTTGGTACATACTACCCCAAAGAATTTATCCGGATGGTATCCTTCACACCTATTGCATGGAATTTTCTTATTGTTGTTGCCATTGTTGTTATTGAGATTGTTGTTGGGATTGTTGTTGTTGTGGTTGTTATTGTTGTTGGGACGGTTGTTGAAGTTGTTGTTGTTGTTGTTGTTGTTGTTATTGTTGGGACGGTTGTTGTTGCGTTTGTTGTTGCGAAAAATGGTGCGATTGTAGTTTTGATTATTATTGTTGTTATACTGGTGACTTTTGTCGACAGTATCTTCCAACTTCCTCTTACCTTCCTTCGTTTTGGCCTCCCCGGCTGCCAACTCTTTATTTCTTCTCTCAATCTGGCCTATAAGTTTGTGAGCCATTCAACTTGCTTTCTGCATTGAGGTAGGCGAGGATGCACTTACATTTTCCTGAATTCTAACCGGCAGCCCTTTCACGAACGCGTCGATTTGTTCTTCCTAGTCCTCAAACATACCAGGACACATTAGAGACAGTTCTGTTAATCGTTGCTCATATGAGGTGATATCATACCCCTGAGTTTTTAATTCTCTAAGCTCCGCCTTGAGCTTATTGACTTCATTTCTGGGACGGTACTGCTCATTCAACATGTGTTTGAATGCGGACCACGGTAGCGCGTAAGCAGTATTTTGTCCCACTTGCTCCAGATAGGTGTTCCACCAGGTTAACGCAGTACCTGTGAAAGTATGCGTGGTGTATTTCACCTTATCTTCTTCAGCACATTTGCTTATAGCAAATACCGATTCGACCTTATCAGTCCACCGTTTTAGTCTGACTGGTCCTTTGGTTCCATCGAACTCAAGGTGTTTACAGGCAGTGAATTCCTTGTAGGAGCATCTTACATGATTTCTTCTGGAGTTAGTTCCACTGCTAGATCCAGAATTATTGTTGTTGTTTTGCATTGCAGCCTGTACTGCGGCTATGTTCGCAGCAAGGAAAACACAGAAATCTTCCTCGCTCATGTTCATGTTGTGTCGAGTAGTCGTGTAACATCCCGTTTTTCCCATACGTATTGAAAGGTACATACTTAATCATTTGTACGTTTATAATTCGTTAGCCTATGCGTAAATGTATGAATATAAGAGTAGATAGATATATATGTATACTTGATAATGTGTGCATATGCAAGTCTATATGTGGGCTTTGATAGCATTTAGTCTTGTTAGACTGTTGTGGAAGGCTAGGTGAATATAGGATGCGGGTCTGAAATGTACAAGTTGAATAAAGTAGAAATTTGGTTAAGTTGGTCGAAGAGTCCAGTTCCAGCCTTAGGCCGCGCCGCGACAATCTGGTCCGCGCCGCGGCAAAGCAAGCAAACCTGGAACAAAAGTTGAGTTAAGAAGGGTCAATTTTCATGTTGAATGTCGCGCCGCGACAAATGGGCCGCGCCGCGGCAGTCCTGCTGGACAGAATCCGGTTTTAGCTCAAATTAAATGACTTTAAGGGGCAAATTGGTAATTTGACATGTAAGTCTGATGGGAGCATTAAATCTCATCCACTAGTTCATTTAATTCATTTCCTTTTTCAATTTCTTTCATTTTCTCTCCCAAAACCTCAACACCCATTTAGATTTAAAAGTGAGATTTGAGAGTGAAGGATTGAGAGTTGATCTTTGGAGCAAGAATTAAAGTTGTTCCTTGTATCTCTAGCTACGCGTTGATAGTCTCAGTAAGTTCTAACTCTAAGTTTTCATTTTTAATTGGTTAATGGCTAGGGTTTTGGTTACTAGAGATTTGTTTGACCCATTTGAGGGTAAAATGGGGGAATTTGGATTATGTTGTTGTAATGAAACCCTAATAGCCACAAGCTAGGTTTTGTCCTAATGAAAATTGGATTTGTAAGTGTTAATGGTGTTGTCAAGCATTGAACACTTGTAAAATGTTGTTGAAATGGTAAATAGGTCATGTTTGACAAGTTTGGTAGTGTAAGAGTTAAAATGGGTCAAAAAATAGTAATGTTGACCTAGTTTGGGTGAATTGGGTATGAATTACCCAAAGATGGTGCTAGTTGAAGTTACTAGACTTTAATTCACTAGCTTTAGTGATTAAAGTCGAGTCTTGGCCACTAAAGGGGCGGTTGTGGTGTGTTTGAGTCATTTAATGCGAGTTGGGTCATTAAATGCTCAAGTAGGTGTAATGTGGTTAATTCCACTAGTTGTGTAATTGAATGTGTACTTATGTATTAGGTACTTTGCTTTGAAGCACGGAAGTGTATAATCATCACCGAAGTGCTAAGGTGAGTGGAATAATTATATGCGTGCATATATGATGTATTTATTTGTGTAGTTGAGTTGTGAAGTGTCGATGTGTTAAGACACCACTTCTCACGTGGCGAGTGAAGTGTCGAAGTGTTAAGACACCACTCGGGAGTGAAGCATCGATGTGTTAAAATGCCACTTCGAAAGATGTAACGAGTGAAGTGTCGATGTGCTAAGACACCACTCGGGGTGAAGTGTCGAAGTGTTAAGGCACCACTCGGGGTGAAGTATCGAGGTGTTAAGATGCCACCCGTGGGGTTAGTGTACGAGGTGTTAAGTGCACTAATGGTTGTTATGAACTTCGACGGTCTTTAAACACCGTTCCCTCGTTCAATTGGTTAACCATGGTTGTGTGTGGATTGTAGCATATTATATTGTTTAAACTATATGCTATTGTTATGCTAGCTCGTTTGGTGGAAGGTTTGGTAATATACTTGGGATAGTATGATTATTCATATTGCTAGCATGTATGCGGTAAAAGTGTAAGTGATTGCAAGTAAGTAATTGTATATGTAAACGTATAATTGTTGTACTCACTAAGCATTAGTTTACCCCTCTCGTTGTTTATCTTTTAGATGCAGGTGTGGACAAGGGCAAGGGGGTTATTGGGCACTAGGCGTCTTTGTTGATGTTACGATGAAGCTTTTGGAAGTTGACCTACGTTTTGGGTAGTTTAGTCCCAAACCATGCTCAAGGGGTCGTTTGGATTATAAACTATCATTTGTAGTTGGTCAAACTTGTATCACATTCGTTAATGGCCTTCGTGCCTTTTTGTAAACACTAAACTTGTTGTATGTTTTAACGAAACATGTGGAATGGTTTACATATTTAATTGGCGCGTAAATGTGTATTATTTTAAAAAAAAAAATTATCGTATGGAATACGGGTTGGGTTGTTTCAAGTGGTATCAGAGCATGGTCTAAGGGATTTAGGCGACTTGAGATAGGTGCCTAGACTTAGACTTTATTGTGCATGCGCTTTTATGCGGGACTTGTAGGACTTTGGGTCTAATCGAAATTTGTTAGTGCTTTGGTTATGTGAACTAACCTCGTGCTAATTGATTTATTTTGTGTTTAGCAATCATCAAGCGAGATGGACGTTGTACTAGCAAGTTAATGCGACGTGCTCGCGTAACAGTGATTAGCTACCATTGTTACGAGTGCAAATCGTGTCAAACAAGTATGTACGACGATTGTTGAGTAAGATGGAGTAGTGTGGGGTATACGTATATGCATACGTGTTATGTCCTTTGTTTTGTTCGTTGTTTAATCTTTTCCATTTTATAGAATGAAGATGAGAAACAGACACGACACCGAAAATGGGGGCACTAGTGAGGACCCCGAATTCAAGGCCAAGGTTGAGGCAATCTTTAAATGTAAGAAGGCGGAATATCTTGAGGAGATTAAGAAGATGTTTCTAGACTCGATTGACGAGCAGTTAGTCAATGTAGTCAAAGAGCAAGTCAAGGCCGTTCTTCATGATGATAATATGGGAAGACGCGACTTTTTCTTTAAGAATTTCAATGATACTCAACCACCTATTTTTGAGGGCGAAAGAGACCCGTTGAAGAGTGCCCGGTGGATCTCCGATATGGAGGGGGCCTTTTGAACTTGTGAATGCCCGATTGATAAAAAGACAAGGTATGGTTGTAGCATGCTAAGAGGTGATGCAAAGCTATGGTGGGATGCCAAAATCCAAGTTTATGGCGAGGAACAATGCATGGATTTTACTTAGGATGAGTTCAAAATGGAGTTCTTCCAAGAGTACCGAACTTCGGTCGATATTACTAGACTTAAGGATGAGTTGCGTTCCTTGAGGCAAGGGTCGATGGATTTGAATACTCTTAAATCTGTTTACTTGTCAAAAACTCAATTTTGCCCGGAGTATGTAGGGAATGATAAGATGTTGAAGGAAGACTTTTACCGAATCTTGAATGACAATTATCAAGAAAAGATTAGTGTGAACATGGTGAAGAGTTTTGATGAGTTGTTTGATATGGCCAAAGGGTTTGAGTCGCTCATCTTGAGAAAGAGTGGCTTTACCTTCGGCAAAAAGAAGTTTGAAGCTATTAGTCATTCGAACTTTTCTAACAAGAAGCACAAGAAGGGCTCTGAGAGTGTTGGTAGTGTTAAGAAGGGTGCTTCCGGTGATTTTACTTATGCTTGCTACAATTGTGGGCAAAGGGGGCACATGGCTCGTGAGTGCCCAAAACAATCATCCACAACCAAGCTCACTTGTTTTAATTGCGGTAAAGAAGGGCATAAGAAGCCGGAGTGTCCCGACTTGCGGGGTGATCATGTTAGGAGGTTAGAGAAGGCGGCGGGCACGGCTAAGGGGCGGAATTATTTGATGACCAATGATGAGGCCAGGCATTCCAATGAAGTTGTCTCAGGTACTTTCATGGTTAATTCTAATCCGGCAAAGTTATTATTTGATAGCGGTGCTAATTTTTCTTTTGTATCACCTCAATTTGTGTCTAAGCTTAACAAACCGCTAGCTAAGTTAAGTTATCCGGTAGAAGTTGAAATAGCGGATGGTAAGACGGTGCTAGGGGTTGATGTGTGTAAAGATTTTAATGTTGTGTTTGGTACCGAAACGTTTAAAATCGATCTCATTCCGATGATTTTGGGTGAGTTTGATATTGTTGTTGGCATGGACTGGCTCGATCGTTATAGAGCTGATATTGCATGCCATGATAAGTTCATTCGTGTGAGAACCCCTAGTGGGGGAGAGTTGATTATTTATGGTGATAAACGAAGAAGACTCGTACCATTATGCACTTATGCACGGGCACAACGTTTTCTCAAGAGTGGTGGTGTATGTTATCTTGCTCATGTAGTTGATAGTCGTGATGAGCCACCACCCATTCGTAAAATTCCGGTGGTTAATGAGTTTGAAGACGTTTTTTCGGATGAGTTACCGGGTGTTCCGGCGGAAAGACAAGTAGAATTTCTCATTGAGTTGGTTCCGAGAGCTACTCCCATTGCTAAAACTCCTTATCATTTAGTGCCGACGGAAATGCAAGAATTGTTAAATCAAACCCAAGAGTTGCATGAAAAGGGTTTCATTCGACCGAGCTCCTCGCCATGGGGTGCTCCGGTCTTGTTTGCGAAAAAGAAAGATAGAAGTATGCGGATGTGAATCGATTATCGGGAGTTGAACAAAGTGACGATCAAGAATCGCTATCCATTACCTAGGATTGACGATTTGTTTGACCAACTCCAAGGTGCAACGTATTTTTCTTAGATTGTATTACGGTCCGGCTATCATCAAGTGCGGGTCCGTGAGGAAGACATAGAGAAAACGGCTTTTCGAACGCGTTATGGGCATTTTGAGTTTGTAGTTATGCCTTTTGGTCTTACGAATGCACCGGCGGCATTCATGGATCTAATGAACCGAGTGTGCCAACCTATGTTGGACAAGTCAGTAATTGTGTTCATCGACAACATACTTGTTTATTCTAAGAGTATGAAGGAACATGAGCACCATTTGCGTGAAGTGTTGAAGACATTGCGGAAGGAGAAGTTGTATGCAAAATTCTCCAAATGTGAATGTTGGCTGAGGGAAGTTCAATTCCTTGGCCATATTGTAAATCGAGAAGGAATTCAAGTGGACCCGGGGAAGATAGAAACGGTGAAGAGTTGGGGACAACCGACTACGCCTACGGAAATCCGAAGCTTTCTCGAATTGGCCGGTTATTATCATCGGTTCATCCAAGACTTTTCTAAGATTACTTCTCCTTTGACTAAATTGACGAGGAAGAACTTAAGGTTCAATTGGAAGAATGAGCAAGAAATCGCTTTTCAATTGTTAAAAGAGAAATTGTGTCAAGCTCCGGTGTTAGTGTTGCCGGAAGGGGTAGATGTAATGACCCGGAATTTTCTGACCAAAATATACTTATGAGATTAATATTTACATAAATTAAACCATACCAACATGATAAGCAATCCAAATTGTTGAGACTTGTGTTTTTGAAAAAAGTTTTACACAACGTTTGACCGTCCAATATGACCGATGATATCACGAACTATATAACATACGATAATTATATGTTCGTGTATATATATGTATTTATATATATTTAACATGATCTAAGGATGGTTTAACATCTCATTGTGTACTAATGACAATGAGTTATAAGTATATTTTGAAACTACTAACTTAAGTTTTCAAAACGATAACTATACGTAACATTCTTTGATATATATACTTATAATCTATAATGCTTATACATATATCGTATATATAATGTATTTAATCACTTTTTTAGGACTTAAATACATAAAACAATATAAGTATATTCACAAAAGATAGCTATATTTGAATTCTCGTTCCGTTTCCTCAAGATTTCTATACGTATATCTAGGGTATATGTACTCGTATCATACCCAGCTTCTATACGTATTTACTATTGGTATATACACATCAAATCAACATCCTAATCAACATTATTACTGCCCTAGATATAAGGTAACTAGAATTTGTCAAGTAGTATGAATTATTAGTAAGAAAACAAAATTAGGAATCATTTTCTTTCTTTATAAACTAAAAACGTTTTTATAAATGAACACCATTTCTTCACTCCATTTTCTCATACCTACACCCTCATTTCTCTTTAAAAATACTCCTAACTTCATACTTGATCATCTCCAAGCATTTTCCCCATCATTTAGCTTCAATTACAAGCCTTAAACACCATAAGAAAACTCTTTCAAGAACATATCAAAATAACCACCCATTTGAAGAAGTTTACTTCTAACCTTTTGATCTAACTCCACCACTCTTTGATTCCAAGATTATTTCTTATCTTTTGCAGTAACTTTGTCCAAGTAACTTGAGGTAGTAACCTTGTTCATAATCTTATTCAATTCATATTCATATAGCTATCTTATTTTGTTGTATAAAATTTTAACAACAAGAGCATAGTTTGAATGATTTCAAACTTGTTCACAAACTAAATAGATCCTTCTAACTTGAATTTTAAAACACTTCAAGACCTATAATATATCATAATGATATGCTAACCTAACAAGATATAACTTGGTTTTACAAAGAACATCTTAAAAACTGAATCTACGTCGTCGGAGTGCAACCGGGGGCTGTTTTGGGTTGGATAATTAAAAATCATCTTGAACTTTGAATTGGAAGTTCATGTTCTGGAAAAATGATATTTCTTATGAATATGTTAACACATAAAAATTTCATGGTTTAACTCAAAGTGTAAGTATTTTTAGAAAAATGATCATTAAATGTTGTTTTTATGATGGAAAATGATCACTTTCATAAGTTTCACCAAAGTTTGACCTATAAACTATGATTTCGAATATAAACTAAGGCATTTTCAGTTCATATTCTTAAAATTTGACTCGATCCAAGGAAGTGGCAAGTTGAACCAACAAAAACAGAGTTGTAATGAAGAAACTACGACTAAAATAAGATTGGGTATCCGAAGCTAGTTTAGCTACGAAAATATTTGGAGAAAAAGTAAATTAATCATATCTTTTCTAATTAAAATGATATTTTATATATAATTACTTATGATTTAATTTTATATATTTCAGGACCACCCGTAAACAACACGAGAAGATTAATCATAAGACCTCATGATTGTACGCAACACGGCATTTGACAACACGGTACTTTATGTACGCAACACGTCATTTGACAACATGGTACCATGGGTCGAGATTAATTCTGATCAATACGAATACGATGGGGTCTTTATTTATTTTATTTAAGCAACTAATTGTAGACCACTAACATCGGACTGCTAACTGCGGACTAAGAAAAATATTAAAAGTATTAAAAGTATATATATATATATATATATATATATATATATATATATATATATATATATATATATATATATATATATATATATATATATATATATATATATATATATATATATATATATATGTAACGATTACTTAAAAAGAAAATATGTTGATATATTATATATATGGTTAGGTTCGTGATATCTATCAGAGACCAAGTCGAATTAAATACCTTCAAGGCAAAAGTGAGTTTCATTTGCTCCCTTTTTAATTGCTTTTGCAATATACATTTTTGGGCTGAGAATACATGCGCTGCTTTTATAAATGTTTACAAAATAGATACAAGTACTTAAAAATATATTCTACGTTGAGTTGTACCACTGACATATTTCCCTGTAGCTTGGTAACTACTATTTACATGGGTATTGTAAACGCGAATCCTGTTGATAAATTTATCGTGCCTGACAACCCCCAACCGGACTGGACGACCAGTATTCAACGGTTGCACAGTACTTCGTTTTGGTGACTACACTTGGTACGGTGTAGTGAGATTTCATAATAAAGGGAATATGCGACGTTGATTAAATGTTAAGTATGGTTACCAAGTGCTCAACCACTTAGAATGCTTTACATACACTTGCGAGTGCATTATGTTTATGATTATGAAATCTTGTGGTCTATTAACATATTGAAATGATTGTTATGATAAACCTATGAACTCACCAACCTTTTGGTTGACACTTTAAAGCATGTTTATTCTCAGGTACGAATTAAGTCTTCCGCTGTTCATTTGCTCAATATAAGGACATTACTTGGAGCCGATCATCGCAATGGGACCAAATGTTGATGACTTCGTCCAGGTGGATTAGGACGGGTCCTTTCAGTTGGTATCAGAGTGGTGGTCGTAGCGAACCAGGTCTTGCATTAGTGTATCTAACTAGTAGTTATTAGGATGCATTAATGAGTCTGGACTTCCACCGTGTCTACATGTCAAAAGTTTTGCTTATCATTTCTAGTCGGAAATCATCTGCTTATCATCCTTAGGAAATTAGCTACTTATCATTCATAAGTCTAGACACGTTTTACTGCATTTGCTGCATTGATAGTGTATAGACGAATTCTTATCTTAGCATATCTGTTATTGCGAACTTTGACTGATATCTTTTCAAAGATTCTCCGTAATTTACGGGATTTTGGTATTATATATACATATGTAAATTATGTATTGAAGCGTACCAAATCTAACTCCTATAATCTATTCCATACCAAAAATTCATTTTCCCCATTATACAAGATGGATTCCGCATCTAGTTCGAATTCTTCAGATTCCGGCAGTTATGCCGATATGGATTTCCATTCGGGCTCCGAAAGCAGCGTCACCGGAATGGATCAACCAATTTCCCATCATTTATTCTGGATGAATTGGGGATGGGTTCATAATATACTAAATCACTGGATACAAGAAGAAGGTGATCCATTCCATCCACCAAATTGCCCTCTTGGCGATGAACCTGAAGCACTTACCGGCGAACCTATTCGAAACACCATTTTCTCTCTCATTTCTAGAGTATCTCGTCACGATTATATACTATCCCATATTACAAATCTTGTTCATTCGCTCGCTCCAACCGCCAATCATCCCGGTGTACTAGCAGAAGTTAACGAACTTCGCGCTCGTGTGATGGCTTTGGAGAACATGGTGCGAAGGTTGCAAACACCAGCAGCAGCACCAGCAGCATAATCAGCACCACCATCAATAACATCAACAATACCATCATCACCACTAACAAACAACATCCGCATCACACGTCTCGACATCATAATCTGTCCCACAAACATCAACATCATACACACCATAGATGCCAAGGAGTACCAACAATAATGAACGATGAAGTATTGATCCATAACTTCATTGATATTCTGCGAAGAATATGTGGTTTCAAAAAGTTTTAGAGATTTCTTATTCTAGCTCAAACCGAAAAGCAAATGAGATTAATATCATATTAACTCATTAAATTCATGATTTCATCTGAAGAAAATATATATGTATATATGTTTTCATAAAGATTGTAATTAAAAGTTCTTTTGTACAAAATATTAATGGTGAATTTTTTTTTAACGGGTAGGTAATACCCGAGGAATAATTAGATTTCATCTTAATAAGTTACATTGTACATTCGTCGAAGCTGATTCAACAGTCATTTACTATCCTACTTATAACCACCGATATACGTATCCGTTCACCGCAGAATAACCATTTTCATTCAATTTCATATTTGGATTTTGACTTCCCAGAATCCAACAAGTGGCATATGAAGAAAACATATGACAAAATAAAATCTATTAGAAACAAACAAATTAACTATGAAAATTTTTGTTAAGAATCCACGCTAACTGTTCCAGCTAACTGTTCCTAGCTAACTGATTACATTTTATTTATCGCAGTTTATTTATCACAATTTAATTATCGCACTTTTATTTATCGTCATTTAATTTCTGTAATTATTTTACGCACTTTAAATATCGGGACACGTATACAATGTTTTGACATATCATATCGACGCATCTATATATATTATTTGGAATCACCATAGACACCCTATATGCAGTAATGATCGAGTTCTCTATACAGGGTTGAGGTTGATTCTACAATAATATATATAGTTTAAGTTGTGATCGAGTCTGAGAGGTATACGGGTCACGACACGTATTAATTAATTCGTATATTATATATTAAACTATATATGAATTATTGGACTGTTACTGTGGACTATCGACTGTGGACTAATGACATTGGACAATTAAAATGAATTAAAATATTGATTATAACATATGAAACTAAACATTTCTTCAAGATTGCCACTTGATTTCTTCTTAAACCTCATTGTATCTCGACGATTACAATCAGTGTTCAAATCTATCATGAATCTTAAAAACACCTCAATCGAGAGGATAAACCAACCGCACTTCATCTATGGAAGAAAAGATTGATGCATATTGTTATGCACCTGAAAAACCCTTGGAAACTGAGTAAACGTTTGATACGTATCTGTTCTAGTTCCTTTGACATTGTTATTACCGAAGATCGTTTTGCAATCCCTTTCCAATGTAGCTAATTTTGTCACAGCTCCAGCAAGTCAACTTCGACTTTTCATCCGAAACAACTTTATTATAACCGCGATATATATGCGTACTCTTTATTGTTACTGGGAACCTTTTATATTCCACAATATTACCATCAGCGATTAATCATTCTAAAAACACATTTCTCATAAAACTACCTCAGTTTGATAACCGATGACCCAGATCAGTTAACTTTGAAAATGCTGACGAAGCAGCATGTTGTAGATGATGTTAATGGCCAAAAGTTTGATGATAAAGAAAGGAGTGTTAGGAACGCTCCATAGAAAATTTAGTACCGAAAAGCAGATTATGTGAAACTATGAAGAAAGCCGTGGACAAATCACAAAGAATAAGTTTGCCTTCAAAGAATCCAAATGATTCTGTGTCTGTTGAAATCGTTAGCAAACATCTTATTTCTCATTCTAAACTTTCACAGACAAATCTTCTTCATCATCCATTAATATTAGAAATTCTAAGATATTCTCGTATGTTCTATTATAAATATCCTCCATATTTCTGGCGATATTTTCACAACTATTCTTATCTGAGATCATTTATCTCTCCGTAATATCTGCAACATTAAAGAAACTGTGTTAGTTTCTAAATTCTGAAACCTTCGAGTTTAAAATATGAATGTTTTGAAGTAGTGTTGGGAACTGAAGCATGGATTAGTATAATATAATGACACTTGATCAACGTCATTATATTACAGTAAGTCATGCTGAGTTCCTAATGAAGCATGATGATTCACAGTACCGTCATCATGTGCCATTTACATGACTCTTACATTCTATCTAATCTCTAAACATATCAAGAGAATATTTTTCTGGATGACTCGGTCTTCTCCAGGGTATTCTGGTAATTTAACAAATCAAAATCGTTCTATTACCATTTTCTTCTTAGAGCATTAGCTATGTTCATTCTGAATTTCATATCTACGAATTCCGGACCATTACTCGCTTGACTCGAAGTTGGGAAGAGAAAATGAAAGCATGAAGCTCCGAAAAATAATGAAGAATATAAACTTCGATAATAACCCCGAAATTACAAACCGTGTATATCGATGCAGATAGCAATATAGAGACACGTGAGAATTAGAAACACTATAAACACAAGAGTATAGTAGAAGTAAATAGATTCTTCTGGTGGTAGATGAAAAAGAAGAATGACAGATATAAAAGTTAGGAGTATATCAAGAATCAGGACTGGATGGAGCATATTGATGAATGCTTTAAAGTAAGAATCAAGGGAGAAAGAATAGAAGGTGTGAGTCGTGGAAAATATCGAAACGAAGGGGTGAATTTATAGTGATATTTCCGACAGAGCAATCGAAACAGATTATTGCATATAATCAAAGAAGATCCTGATTTCCTTAATCACCAAAGAACCAAATCTTATTACGTAAGATTCTCTTTAAATCCCTTAAATCCTGGAAATCAATCATAACTACGTCATCGGTTAAGACGAATATATTTTACTCATCTCACTCTTTTACGATAGTCTCATTTATATTCTTCGCATAATCGAATCGTTTTATCTACAATACTCAATGATGATAAAACTCCATTATCACCTTATATTTGTCATGAAAACCTTTTTATTGTTATCCACAACAACCTCTATCAAATTTCGGGGACGAAATTTCTTTAACGGGTAGGTACTGTAATGATCCGGAATTTTCTGACCAAATTATACTTATGAGATTAATATTTACATAAATTAAACCATACCAACATGATAAGCAATCCAAATTGTTGAGACTTGTGTTTTTGAAAAGAGTTTTACACAACGTTTGACCGTCCAATATGACCGATGATATCACGAAATATATAACATATGATAATTATATGTTTGTGTATATATATGTATTTATATATATTTAACATGATCTAAGGATGGTTTAACATCTCATTGTATACTAATGACAATGAGTTATAAGTATATTTTGAAACTACTAACTTAAGTTTTCAAAACGATAACTATACGTAACATTCTTTGATATATATACTTATAATCTATAATGCTTATACATGTATCGTATATATAATGTATTTAATCACTTTTTAAGGAATTAAATACATAAAACAATATAAGTATATTCACAAAATATAGCTATATTTGAATTCTCGTTTCGTTTCCTCAAGGTTTCTATACGTATATCTAGGGTATATGTACCCGTATCATACCCAGCTTCTATACGTATTTACTATTGGTATATACACATCAAATCAACATCCTAATCAACATTATTACTGCCCTAGATATAAGGTAACTAGAATTTGTCAAGTAGTATGAATTATTAGTAAGAAAACAAAATTAGGAATCCTTTTCTTTCTTTATAAACTAAAAACGTTTTTATAAATGAACACCATTTCTTCACTCCATTTTCTCATACCTACACTCTCATTTCTCTTTCAAAATACTCCTAACTTCATACTTGATCATCTCCAAGCATTTTCCCCATCATTTAGCTTCAATTACAAGCCTTAAACACCATAAGAAAACTCTTTCAAGAACATATCAAAATAACCACCCATTTGAAGAAGTTTACTTCCAACCTTTTGATCTAACTCCACCACTCTTTGATTCCAAGATTATTTCTTATCTTTTGCAGTAACTTTGTCCAAGTAACTTTAGGTAGTAACCTTGTTCATAATCTTATTCAATTCATATTCATATAGCTATCTTATTTTGTGGTATAAAATTTTAACAACAAGAGCATAGTTTGAATGATTTCAAACTTGTTCGCAAACTAAATAGATCCTTCTAACTTGACTTTTAAAACACTTCAAGACCTGTAATATATCATAATGATATGCTAACCTAACAAGATATAACTTGGTTTTACAAAGAACATCTTAAAAACTGAATCTACGTCGTCGGAGTGCAACCGGGGGCTGTTTTGGGTTGGATAATTAAAAACCATCTTGAACTTTGAATTGGAAGTTCATGTTCTGGAAAAATGATATTTCTTATGAATATGTTAACACATAAAAATTTCATGGTTTAACTCAAAGTGTAAGTATTTTTAGAAAAATGATCATTAAATGTTATTTTTATGATGGAAAATGATCACTTTCATAAGTTTCACCAAAGTTTGACCTATAACCTATGATTTTGAATATAAACTAAGGTATTTTCAGTTCATATTCTTAAAATTTGACTCGATCCAAGGAAGTGGCAAGTTGAACCAAGAAAAACAAAGTTGTAATGAAGAAACTACGACTAAAACAAGATTGGGTATCCGAAGCTAGTTTAGCTACGAAAATATTTAGAGAAAAAGTAAATTAATCATATATTTTCTAATTAATATGATATTTTATATATAATGACTTATGATTTGATTTTATATATTTCAGGACCACCCGTAAACAACACGAGAAGATTAATCATAAGACCTCATGATTGTACGCAACACATCATTTGACAACACGGTACTTTATGTACGCAACACGTCATTTGACAACATGGTACCATGGGTCGAGATTAATTCTGATCAATACGAATACGATGGGGTCTTTATTTATTTTATTTAAGCACCTAATTGTGGACCACTAACATCGGACTGCTAACTACGGACTAAGAAAAATATTAAAAGTATTAAAAGTATATATATATATATATATATATATATATATATATATATATATATATATATATATATGTAACGATTACTTAAAAAGAAAATATGTTGATATATTATATATATGGTTAGGTTCGTGTTATCTATCGGAGACCAAGTTGAATTAAATACCTTCAAGGCAAAAATGAGTTTCATTTGCTCCCTTTTTAATTGCTTTTGCAATATATATTTTTGGGCTGAGAATACATGCGCTGCTTTTATAAATGTTTACAAAATAGACACAAGTACTTAAAAATATATTCTACGTTGAGTTGTACCACTGACATATTTCTCTGTAGCTTGGTAACTACTATTTACATGGGTATTGTAAACGCGAATCCTGTTGATAGATCTATCGGGCCTGACAACCCCAACCGGACTGGACGACCAGTATTCAACGGTTGCACAGTACTTCGTTTTGGTGACTACACTTGGTACGGTGTAGTGAGATTTCATAATAAAGGGAATATGCGACGTTGATTAAATGTTAAGTATGGTTACCAAGTGCTCAACCACTTAGAATGCTTTACATACACTTGCGAGTGTAATATGTTTATGATTATGAAATCTTGTGGTCTATTAACATATTGAAATGATTGTTATGATAAACCTATGAACTCACCAACCTTTTGGTTGACACTTTAAAGCATGTTTATTCTCAGGTACGATTTAAGTCTTCCGCTGTGCATTTGCTCAATATAAGGACATTACTTGGAGCCGATCATCGCAATGGGACCAAATGTTGATGACTTCGTCCAGGTGGATTAGGACGGGTCCTTTTAGTAGAAGACATGACGTTTATTGTGATGCTTCTTTAAATGGGTGTTTTGATGCAAAGAGGTAAAGTCATCACTTACGCCTCTCGACAATTAAAGGAACACGAAAAGAGATACCCGACTCACGATCTTGAATTGGCGGCGGTGGTTCATGCGTTGAAAATTTGGCGCCACTACTTGTATGGTGTCAAGTGTACGATTTATTCGGACCATAAGAGTTTGAAACATCTCTTTACTCAACGAGATTTGAATTATCGTCAACGTAGGTGGATGGATGTGGTAAAAGATTATGATTGTGAGATACTTTACCATCCGGGAAAGGCCAACGTGGTCGCAAATGCGTTGAGTCGAAAGAGTCAACATCCGGCGATACGAGTAGGATCGTTACGCATGATTATTACTAACTATTTCCTTGTAAAGCTTGGTGAGATTCAAATAGAAGCGTATGTTCACAACAAGCATGAAGAGCGGATTGTGGGGCAAACAGAGTTCATTACTATGAGCTCGCGTGGTTTGTTATCATTTCAAGGAAGAGTGTGGGTACCTAAGATGGGTGGTAACCGACAAGTGCTACTAGATGAAGCACATAAGTCAAGGTATTCCATTCATCCGGGTGCAACAAAGATGTACTGTGACATGAAGAAAGATTATTTGTGGCCCGGTATGAAACGTGATGTGGTTAAGTATGTTGAACAATGCGTCACGTGTTTGCAAGTTAAAGCCGAACACCAAAAGCCGTACGGTAAGTTACAACCCTTGGAAGTCCCGAAATGGAAATGGGAGCACATTACCATGGACTTCATTACTAAGTTACCGAAAACGACGAGAACCCAATATGATACGATTTGGGTGATAGTTGATCGATTGACGAAAAGTGCTTTGTTTCTTCCCATTCGGGAAACGACATCATCGGAGACTTTATCCAAGTTGTTTATCAAGGAGGTGATATCAAGACATGGGGTTCCTATATCTATTGTTTCGGATCGAGATACTCGTTTTACGTCCCGATTTTGGAAAAAGTTTCATGAAGATATGGGTACTCAATTGAAAATGAGCACGACGTATCATCCTCAAACAGACGGTCAAACCGAGCGTACGAACCAAACGTTAGAGGATATGTTAAGGGCGTGTATTATTGATTTTGGTGGAAGTTGGGATGAGCACTTACCCTTGGTGGAATTCTCATACAACAATAGTTACCACACAAGTATTGGGATGCCACCTTATGAGATGCTCTATGGGCGTAGGTGTCGAACTCCCATTTGTTGGGGAGAAGTCGGTCAACGAGAAATCAGAAGTTCCGATTTGGTTTTAGAGTCAAATAGTAAAATTGAGATGATTCGGGCTCGACTTAAAGCGGCGCAAGATAGACAAAAGTCTTATGCTGATAAAGGTAGGAGAACGATTGAGTTTCAAGAAGGTGACATGGTGATGCTTAAGGTTTCTCCATGGAAGGGTGT
Source organism: Rutidosis leptorrhynchoides (assembly GCF_046630445.1). Classification (NCBI taxonomy): domain Eukaryota; kingdom Viridiplantae; phylum Streptophyta; class Magnoliopsida; order Asterales; family Asteraceae; genus Rutidosis; species Rutidosis leptorrhynchoides. The sequence goes on from NC_092343.1 coordinate 225,935,329, forward strand.
TATTCGGTTTCGAAAATGAGGAAAGTTAGCTCCTCGATTTATTGGTCCTTTCAAGGTTTTGGCACGTGTTGGTGAGGTTGCTTATCGACTAGAGTTACCCGAAGAACTTGCGGGAATTCATAACACGTTTCATGTTTCCCATCTTCGTAAGTGTCTTGCGAATGACTCGACTTGGGTGCCTTTAGATGAGATTACGTTGAATAACAAGCTAGAGTATGCGGAAGAACCGGATGCAATCCTTGATGAGAAAGTTAAGATGTTGCGAAACAAGGAAATTAGAATTTTCAAGGTGCATTGGCGACATCGAAAGGGTTCCGAGTTTACATGGGAATACGAAGAGTTTGTCTTAGTCTATCTTTCGGCTTGTCATGCGGCTTGGATCGCGAGGACGCGCTCCGATTCAAGTGGGGGAGAGTTGTAACATCCCGTTTTTCCTGTACGCATTGAAAGGTACATACTTAATCATTTGTACATTTATAATTCGTTAGCTTATGCGTAAATGTATGAATATAAGAGTAGATAGATATATATGTATACTTGATAATGTGTGCATATGTAAGTCTATATGTGGGGTTTGATAGCGTTTAGTCTTGTTAGACTGTTGTGGAAGGCTAGGTGAATATAGGATGCGGGTTTGAAATGTACAAGTTTGAATAAAGTAGAAATTTGGTTAAGTTGGTCGAAGAGTCCAGTTCCAGCCTTAGGCCGCGCCGCGACAATCTGGTCCGCGCCGCGGCAAAGCAAGCAAACCAGGAACAGAAGTTGAGTTAAGAAGGGTCAATTTTCATGTTGAATGTCGCGCCGCGACAAATGGGCAGCGCCGCGGCAGTCCTGCTGGACAGAATCCGATTTTAGCTCAAATTAAAGGACTTTAAGGGGCAAATTGGTAATTTGACGTGTAAGTCTGATGGGAGCATTAAATCTCATCCACTAGTTCATTTAATTCATTTCCTTTTTCAATTTCTTTCATTTTCTCTCCCAAAAACTCAACACCCATTTAGATTTAAAAGTGAGATTTGAGAGTGAAGGATTGAGAGTTGATCTTTGGAGCAAGAATTAAAGTTGTTCCTTGTATCTCTAGCTACGCGTTGATAGTCTCGGTAAGTTCTAACTCTAAGTTTTGAGTTTTAATTGGTTAATGGCTAGGGTTTTGGTTACTAGAGACTTGTTTGACCCATTTGAGGGTAAAATGGGTGAATTTGGATTATGTTGTTGTAATGAAACCCTAATAGCCACAAGCTAGGTTTTGGTCTAATGAAAATAGGATTTATAAGTGTTAATGGTGTTGTCAAGCATTGAACACTTGTAAAATGTTGTTGAAATGGTAAATAGGTCATGTTTGACAAGTTTGGTAGTGTAAGAGTTAAAATGGGTCAAAAAGAGTAATGTTGACCTAGTTTGGGTGAATTGGGTATGAATTACCCAAAGATGGTGCTAGTTGAAGTTACTAGACTTTAATTCACTAGCTTTAGTGATTAAAGTCGAGTCTTGGCCACTAAAGGGGCGGTTGTGGTGTGTTTGAGTCATTTAATGCGAGTTGGGTCATTAAATGCTCAAGTAGGTGTAATGTGGTTAATTCCACTAGTTGTGTAATTGAATGTGTACTTATGTATTAGGTACTTTGCTTTGAAGCTCGGAAGTGTATAATCATCACCGAAGTGCTAAGGTGAGTGGAATAATTATATGCGTGCATATATGATGTATTTATTTGTGTAGTTGAGTTGTGAAGTGTCGATGTGTTAAGACACCACTTCTCACGTGGCGAGTAAAGTGTCGAAGTGTTAAGACACCACTCGGGAGTGAAGCATCGATGTGTTAAGATGCCACTTCGAAAGATGTAACGAGTGAAGTGTCGATGTGTTAAGACACCACTCGGGGTGAAGTGTCGAAGTGTTAAGGCACCACCCGGGGTGAAGTATCGAGTTGTTAAGATGCCACCCATAGGGTTAGTGTACGAGGTGTTAAGTGCACTAATGGTTGTTATGAACTCCGACGGTCTTTAAAAACTGTTCCCTCGTTCGATTGGTTAACCATGGTTGTGTGTTGATTGTAGCATATTATATTGTTTAAACTATATGCTATTATTATGCTAGCTCGTTTGGTGGAAGGTTTGGTAATATACTTGGGATAGTATGATTATTCATATTGCTAGCATGTATGCGGTAAATGTGTAAGTGATTGCCAGTAAGTAGGTTGTATATGTAAACGTATAATTGTTGCACTCACTAAGCATTAGCTTACCCCTCTCGTTGTTTATCTTTTAGATGCAGGTGTGGACAAGGGCAACGGGGTTATTGGGTACTAGGCATCCTTGTTGATGTTACGATGAAGCTTTTGGAAGTTGACCTACGTTTTGGGTAGTTTAGTCCCAAACCATGCTCAAGGGGTCGTTTGGATTATAAACTATCATTTGTAGTTGGTTAAACTTGTATCACATTCGTTAATGGCCTTCGTGCCTTTTTGTAAACACTAAACTTGTTGTATGTTTTAACGAAACGTGTGGAATGGTTTACATATTTAATTGGCGCGTAAATGTGTATTATTTTAAAAAAAAAATTATCGTATGGAATACGGGTTGGGTTGTTTCGAGTCGATGCCATTTCCTTCAAAAATAGCCAAAAGAGTTCAGTTAATCATATAGAATATTAGGAGTAGTCAATAGGATTTCGTAGCATAATATGAACTTATTTATAAAAGCTTATTCTTCATATTAGCGTTTTATAATTTTAATTCGAGTAATACCTATCCGTTAAAGTTCATACTTAGTAGCTAATATACAATTCAACTACTACAATTCTATCATGAAAAACTGATTACAATAATATTTCACGTTCAAACATTAATACAATATTTTACAAACGTACAATACCGCTATTTTACATACAGCACAAAATATAGCACACAATAACTTTGATACAAGGCAGCTGTTAAGACAATTCTAGTTAAACGCAAATTGTTCAGTAAAGGCAATAAAGATACGTAATTCATAGGACCAGAAACAAGTCATGCATTCGGGTTTCACCAATACTATTTCCCATCCTTGATCATGTCCGTTGTGGCCGTTGGTAAGGCATCACGTTGTAACGTCGTCAAAAGGACGGGGGTTACGTAATATCCAACAGCGCTGTAACAAGTTAAAAACCTTATCGCTCACCCCAACTGCTGAATTCGTCACCCGTGGGAATGTTTTATTAAGAAGTTGCAACCCGATGTTCTTTTTCTCAGTTTGATGAGAGGCGAACATCACTAACCCGTAAACGTAACATGTTCTCTTTAAGTTGCATGTTTGGAGCCATTTCTAATGAACGAAGTGTTGGAATTCAATATAACAACATGTCCTTAAAGTTAACAAAATTACTAAACCAATTTAGTAAAATTTATAGTAAGCGGAAGCATGATTTATTAAGGTAGCACGTGTATGTATTTAACCATTTATTTGAATTCCAAGTAGATATCAAGTCTTGGATAAATGCTTACAAATATAAAAGGTAGAGAAGATATATTTACCTCCTCAAGCTAGTTGAGGGTTGTTTGATACAAGAAGATGATGAATAAGTGTGTTAAAACCCCAAGCTTTTGATGCACCAACACCAACCTTGAACTTGATTATGTTTTAGCCTCTTAATCACCTTAAAACCAAGCTAGAAACTCACTTCCTTTGAACCCAAAATTCTGGACAGCAGCTTGTCAAAAGATGATGGTGAATGGAGTCTCAAAACTATGAAACCTCAAGAGATAATACCCCAAAGTTTTACCCAACACCTAATACTATAGTTAGGATTTAATTAGACACTTGAATCACTTTAAAACCAAGCTAGAACCACCTCTTTTTCTCCTAAAAAAAAATGGCCAGCAGCCCCCTTTTTTTGAGTAGAATTTTTTAGCTCATTTTTAACTTGTGTGTTGTGTATTATTCCCTTGAACACATGTGTGAATATCTTGGTCATGGAGTCAAGCATGTGCCTTGGAATTGTGTTGTATCAAAAGTAACAAGTGATGATGTAGCGTGAGGGTACGAAATAGTATTATTTTTAATACAAAATACTACAAAATATGACACAAGTTTTATTAATTTACGGATGGGATATACCTAAACCTTGCTACAACACTATAGGCAGTGTACCTAATCGTAGAGTAGTGTAGTTTTTAGTAAGTACGGTTCGTTCCACAGGGAGCTGGTGATACTTACTATATTTTTAACTATATTTATACAAAATATATATAATTATATAAGTAGTAATATTATTATAAAAGGGGGGTTTTACCGTTTAATGACCGGTTTGTCGATTCTATATTTTAAGCGTAAAGATAAATGACGATAATTAAAGTGCGTAAAATAATGACAATAAATAAAATGACAGTAAATAAAATTGCGAGTAATAAAATGACAGTAAATAAAGATACGATGAGAAATATAATAAAAGAATTATGCTTATTTAAACTTCCGTAATCATGATGTTTGACGTGTTGATTTTAATTTATTACCATGGGTTAATTGTCCTTTGTCCTGGTTTATTTGATACGTCTATCTGGTTTTTGTCCATAATAGTCCATCGGTCATAAAAATAAAGTGCGAGTATCCTCGTCAAATTACCCTTATACCCGAAGTCAAATATTCCAACTGATTAAGGATTTAAACTGTGACGCAGTTATCACTTCTGTCAACAATTACACCAGTTATCACTGTATGTAATCCACCCCTGTTTTAATTAGTTTATGAATATTAATTCATCCACTTGATCAGAATGAATAATCAATTACCCAACCCAATTGATTAATTAAATGATTATAACAGATTCCATATGAACATCACTAAATAGGACAACCATAATCATTATTAATTATTAGGTTAATTAATTTGAAGATAGGTTCGACAGACTCCAATGAGTTGTCACTCAATTAGACAATACCCCCCATCTATTAATAGTCAATAGTTCAATTTCCACAAGTGTCGGTCTTTTGCCCAAACCTTAATTATGGTCCAAAGTTCAATAACCCCTTCTTAATATTTTAGCCCAACATCACGATTACTTCGGCTCAAATAAGCATAATAATAACTTAGTTACGATACATTAATGTAAAAAGGTTGAACATAACTTACAATGATTAAAAATAGCGTAGCGTTACACGGACAGAATTTCGACTTACACACTCAAACGATCTCTATCATAAATCTTATTATTATCATAATTTAAAATTAAAATTAAGATTATTGTTATATCTTATTAAGTTAACATTATGATAGAGATATAGAATATAGATATTGATAATTGATATTGATAAATAAGAAAAAGATAGAAAAAGGTGTGTTTTTACATTACGATTACAAAGCCTTTTATAGGCGAATTTAGAAATTAAATTTTCACTTATGACCCCTGAACTATGCTCAATTAACAACTTTTTATTATTTAATATTATTCTTATTATGAATTATTTAAATATTATATTTTATTCTTGTGCATAGTTGACTCGTAATTTTTACACCGTTGCGTCGAGCGTTGAGAGTTGACTCTGGTCCCGGTTCCGGATTTTCGAACGTCCTTGCGTACAATTTTATATTTTGTACTTTGTGTTTTGTAACTTGTACTCTTGTCATTTTTAGAAGTTCCTCATCAATAATTTGAACCTTTTTGATTGTATCTTGTACTTTTGAGCTTTTTGGACCTTTGTGTCTTCAATTCGTCGTTTTCGCCTTTTGTCTTCGCACTTATTTAAAATAAACGAATATTACTTGAAAATGGAACAATTGCAACTAAAATCTTGTCTTTCTTGGGGGATTTTGCTATTAAATATATGTTCCTTTTTAGCCTTATCAACAAGCAAAGGAGCATGGGTGCTTGTCTTGAAGACCAAAATTCTGCACTCTCCTTTATATTAAATAATAATGTTATATATATATATACATAAACTTGATATATATATATATATATATATATATATATATATATATATATATATATATATATATATATATATATATATATATATATATATATATATATAAACATGTATTTATTTTGTTACTTTCACATTTTATAAACATTTTTATAAAATATAACACAACATAATCATTTAAACCTATAAACAATTATATATAAATTATCCAAATAATTTATCTCAAGTGATCATATTTTAGAAAACCGATTTTCTAAAGTCCAAGTGTCGCGTATTTATTTAACGACCCAATCGTCAAGACTAAATACGTTTTAAGGTGTCGGTAAGTTTGTCATTGGGTATGACCCGACTTGGATCATAACATACTAGCCACATTAATTTAATATGTCGCTCGGGTAGACGAAATACCTTCAATCTCCCACTTGCACGAGAAACATAAGAAATTAATGCAAGTGATGGATACCACCTAATGACCGTCCATCACCCCCAATATATTGTGACTTTTGCCATTCAATAACATCATCTCTTTCAAGTTCCCATCTCGAATATGAATAAGTGAATCTTTCATTAATCCTTTCATCCTAGATGTCATGTTAAATCCAAGAGATACAGAGTGATCACTCTCTTATAGATTTAACTTTATCAGGCCTTAGACATCTGACTCTCAACGAATAAGAGGGACAAATTCCATCTTGACTACATACGTCCTAAATATGTACTTTGTATTATACCTGAGCTCTTCCTTATGAACTACCATATTTCAGAATAGCGAAGGAAAGAATCAAGGTACAATACTTGGTAAATATCCGAACCCAATATGTATCTCAGGTTAGAGGATACAATGATATTCGCCTTTACTCAATATTACATGTGATCAACCACAAAGGCTCCATTTAGTAAGTCTTGAGGGTGGGTCTTCCAATATTTGTATCCCACAAATATCTATGAACCTTGGTTGTGACCTTACACCACATTCATCCCGTGAATGTATACCAATCCGAGTTCATAATAGTCTAAACCTCACACTTGTTCCCACAAATGTGATCGACTATGGAATTTAGAATAATTGCTTATTCATGGATAAAATATGCAAAATAGGAACATAACTCAAAATAAATTAATACCATAATTATATTAATGAGTTTGAACAATTTCGTTCCGTTACAATACTTAAAACAGATCATGACCAATCACTAGAATATCGAAGCCCTAAAGCACAAACATGTCCTGCATGTTTTGATCCATGTAAGAGCTTCGTGAGTGGATCCGCCATGTTAAGATCTGTGTGAACTTTTCAAATACATATCTTTCCCTTTTCAACTTCATCCCTTATGTAGTTGAATCTCTGCTCAATGTGTCAGGTCTTTTGGTGAGCACGAGGTTCTTTGATTTGAGCAATCGCTCCCTCGTTGTCACAAAAGATCTCAAGAGGGTCCTGAATGGAAGGGACTACTCCTAAGTCATCGATGAATTTCTTCATCCATGCAGCTTCCTGAGCTTCCAATGAGGCAGCAATGTACTTTGACTCTGTAGTGGATAATGCAACAACATCCTGTTTTGAACTCTTTCAAGAGACCGCACCTCCATTTAACGTGAAGACATAACCGGATTGTGATCGAGAATCATCTCGATCATTCTGGAAACTCGCGTCCACGTAACCTTTTACAGCGAGTTCCTCCTCACCAGACCCATATATTAGAAACATATCCTTAGTCCTCCTAAGGTATTTCAATATACTTTTGACAGCAATCCAATGACTGTTTCCTGGGTTATTCTGGTATCTACTTGTTAAGCTAAGAGCGCATGACACATCCGGTCTAGTGCATATCATTGCATACATGATTGACCCAATAGCAGATGCGTATGGGACTTTCTTCATTCTCTCTTGTTCATCTTTCGTGGTAGGACACTGAGATGAACTGAGAAGCGTTCCCTTTTGAATAGGTACCAAACCTTTCTTAGAGTTGTCCATCTTGAACCTTTTCAAGATCTTTTCAATGTATGCACTTTGATTCAAACCTATCAGTTTCTTGGATCTATCCCTGTAGATCCCAATCCCTAAAACGTATTGTGCTTCTCCAAGATCCTTAATGGAGAAGCATTTACTTAGCCAAGTTTTAACACCTTGCATTTCCGGAATATCATTTCCAAATAACAATATATCATCCATATATAGTACAAGGAACATGATTGTGCTCCCACTAGCTTTCTTGTATACACATGCTTCATCACCATTTTTAATGAAGCCAAATTTCTTGGCCTCCTCATTAAAACGATGATTCCACATTCTAGATGCTTGTTTCAATCCGTAGATTGACTTCTTTAACTTGCATACCTTTTTAGGATACTTCGGATTAACAAAACCTTCAGGCTGAACCATATAGAGATCTTCCTCAAGATGTCCATTTAGGAAAGCGGTCTTGACATCCATTTCCCATATTTCATAATCATAATGAGCAGCAATTACAAGTGATATCCTAATAGACTTTAGCATTGCCACAGGCGAAAAAGTTTCATCATAGTCAACCCCTTGAGTTTGAGTGAAACCTTTTGCTACAAGTCTAGCTTTATATGTATCCAAGTTTCCATGTATGTCGGTTTTCACCTTGAAAAGCCATTTACAATCAACTAGCCTGGAGCCAGTGGGTTGTACAACAAGTTCCCAAACTTGGTTGTCATACATGGATTGCATCTCAGCGTTCATGGCTTCCTGCCATTTATCCTTATCAATCCTTGATAAAGCATCTTGGTAGTTTGTTGGTTCATCCAAATCAACCATATAGCAACCATCCATGAGAAACCCATATCTCTCAGGAGGATTACTAATCCTACTAGATCTGCGAACGTCTTGTGTATTTTGATTATCCATTTGATCACTCTCAACATTTTCATGTTGAGTGCTAGTGTCAGCCAATTTTGTATCATCTGCTTGATCTTGAACCTCTTCAAGATCTATCTTTCTTTCACTATTTCCTTCCATTAGGAACTTAGTTTCAAGGAATTCAGCCTTTCGAGCAACAAATACATTTTGCTCGGTTGGATCATAGAAATAGTATCCCATATCATCCTTGGGATATCCTATGAAGATACACTTCGTGGATCGAGCATTCAACTTATTAGGGACGTAACGCTTAGGATAAGCTTCACATCCCCATACCTTTAAGTATGATAGAGATGGAGGTTTTCTAAACCACATCTCATGAGGTGTTCGTTCCACTTTCTTGGTTGGGGCCATATTTAAAATATGAGCCGCGGAGCATAGACAATAACCCCAAAATGATAGAGGTAACGAGCTTCTAGCCATCATAGATCGAACCATATCCATTAGGGTTCGATTCCTCCTTTCGGAAACTCCATTAAGTTGTGGTGTCCCTGGTGGAGTAAGTTGCGAGATAATCCCACAACTTCTAAGATGATCTTGGAAAGCATCGCTTAGGTATTCACCTCCTCTATCTGTACGAAGTACCTTGATTGTCTTATTTAGTTGATTTTGTACTTCGTTTTGATATTCTTTGAATGCTTCAAAAGTTTCGTCCTTATGTCTTAACAAGTAGACATATCCAAAACGACTGAAGTCATCAATGAAAGTAACTCAGTATCTTTCACCATTCCTAGCTATGGGCTTAAAGGGTCCACATACATCCGAATGTATTAATCCCAATAAGTCCTTAGCCCTTTCATAGGTCCCTTTGAAAGGTGCTTTAGTCATTTTGCCTTGTAAACAAGATTCACATACATCAAACGAGTCTAGTTCATTTGATTTCAAAAGGCCATTCTTTTGAAGTGTATGCATTCGATTCTTGTTTATGTGACCAAGGCGACAATGCCATAAGTAGGAATCACTCAAATCCCTTTTGAGTCTCTTGGTGTTTGCATGGAACATTGGGCTATTGTATGATGTGTCATCATGAACCAACTCATAAATACCATTCGAAGGCGAAGCCTTAAAATAGAACACATTATCTAAAGAAACATAGATATTATCATTAATGAAATTAAGATTAAAACCATATTGTTTCAAACGGGACACAGAAATAATGTTTCGTGATAAATCGGGTGCATACGAAACATTTTTCAAAACAAGCTCCAAACCACTTGGTAGCTTCAAAACAAAGTCTCCTTGAGCTTTCACTTACACCCTTGCTCCATTTCCCATGAAGAGACTTGTTGTTCCCGCATCTTGATCACTTCTTTTGAACCCCTGCAAAGAATTGCAAATATGAGTTCCACATCATGTGTCTAATACCCATGTATTAGAAGAAGTAATATTAAGCTCAATGTATACCATATATACATTACCTAAGGTTTGCCCTGCATCCCTCGTTTCCTTCAATTCCTTGAGGTAGACCGGGCAGTTGCGTTTCCAGTGACCCATTTCACCGCAACCGAAGCACGGATCTTCCTTGGGGTTAGCCTTTCCGGCAACCTTTTGCTTCTTTTTGTTGTTGGTTGGGGTAACCACCTTCCCCTTTCCCTTACCCTTGCCTAGGTAGGCGGGTCCTTTCCTCTTAGCCGCCTTCGGCTTAGAAGTGTTATTGTTTTTGGACCCGCCTTCATTGATCGTAAACACGGGTGAAGCCCTTTTACCCATGCTTGCCTCTGCCGTCTTAAGCATGGCATGTAATTCGCCAATGCTTTTATCCCATCCATTCATGTTGTAATTCATTACAAATGTGTCAAACCTCTTTGACAAGGAATTAAGGATAAGGTCCGTGGCTAATTCATTAGACACGTTGCAGTTTAGACGGTTCGCTCGATCAATTAGGCTTTTCATCTTAAGGACATAATATGAAACGGATTGGGAGTCGTCCATCCAACATGCATGAAGCTCTCGGACCGTTTCAAAGCGCTCGACACGAGCTTGTTGAAGGAACATCTCCTTCAACTGTGTGATCATGTCATATGCACTATGATGCTCGAAATCCTTTTGGAGTTCAGGTATCATAGTCCCAAGCATGAGGCAAGAAACTTGCACCGAATCGGTGCAATATTTCTCCCAATAAGCCATGCCTTCCGTATCATCCTCGTCCGGTTGATCGGGAATGGGGTCTTCCAACACATACGCCCTATCCTCAAGTTTGAGGACAATTCTTAGATTGCGGAACCAATCCATGAAGTTCGTATGGTTGAGTTTTTCCTTTTCGAGGATTGATCTCAACGATAGGTTGTTAAAGTTGATAGGTGCGTTTGGAATGTTGTTGTTGTTGTTATTGGCGGCCATCTACAAAATTTAACAAAGTTGTTTAAGTATTAATTTTAATTTAACAATCAATACCCTTTAAATCCAATTGATATTTATTAAATTTTAGAATCCAACGGTAAACCAAATTTCGGTTAGGTGACCTTTATCCCGTCATTTGATTTAGCTAGGTAGTCATTGCATGACAATTGCAATCCTTTTGCAACTTCTAAGTTATGGGATCATGCAATCCTTTTGCATGGCATATTTATCCCATCAACGCCTATTTGTTTCTCATGCTTTTGTGACCCTAAGTTCATGATTCCCAAATCAAGTCGTCCTACTTGTGTAAACGTGTAAATTTAACATACAAGTGGTTAGGTGACCTTTATCCCACAAGTGTGCGAAATTCACCTTAATCATATTAGTTTGCTCATAACGGTTAGGTGACCTTTATCCCATTATGAGTTCCCTAATATTTTTAAGTGTTGCACAAAAGGATGGCGTTTAACTTGTTTACCTTGTTAATAGAAGGGATTTTAAGTTTCCAATAATTCTAGTTTAAGAAAACTTTTATGTCATACACCAACATGCATTTAGTGTATGGTTCATTTGAAATCCATTTTCAAGTCTAGTAATTTTAGCCAATTACTTGATATAAATCATTTTATATATATGATCCTTATCATGTTGTTAATAACCGTTTATTAATGTCCTTTTAGCCGTTTTTAATTTAACCATTTAAATAGACGTTTTGCATGTCATTAATAATGTTTAATTTAACCAATTAAATTGTCATTTTTCTTGTTATTAACTTGTGTGATTAACTTGTAGCATACAAACATACAATCCACAATCATACAAAACAACCATGCATGCAAAACAAATATGTTCACAATCAAGCCAATTAGGTAGACATTTGTTTAGCCAAAAACAAATGCCACCGGTAAGGGTTATAACATAAAGTAGGAGATTTTAAATCTCCCACTTAATCTTGCATCCAAATGCTTCTTCTTGTGTTCTTCAAGTCTTCATTATCTTCATCATTTTACAAAATATATCCTAATACATTTTTCTAAAATGAAAATACAACCTAATCTATTTTACATACCAAATATAAAATAAATTACATAACTAAATGAATAATTATTACAAACCAAATTGAATAAATTATTATAAACCAAATGAATGAATAAATCAACCAAACAAACATCCATTCAAACACAAGGTCTTGGCTATGATTGTGAACAACAAATATGACCAAAATGGAACAACCCAAAACCCATTTTGGGTGTCCAAGAATTCGGCCAAACCAAGCAACCCTCCAAACCCGAAAAGTTTTTGTAATCTACTTTCATGCATGTTTATAGATTACAAAATTCATGGGTTTATTAACCATATAAGAAGCATATTCCAAAGACCTCGGCTCTAGATACCATTGTTGGAATTCAATATAACAACGTGTCCTTAAAGTTAACAAAATTACTAAACCAATTTAGTAAAATTTATAGTAAGCGGAAGCATGATTTATTAAGATAACACGTGTATGTATTTAACCATTTATTTGAATTCCAAGTAGATATCAAGTCTTGGATAAATGCTTACAAATATAAAAGGTAGAGAAGATATATTTACCTCCTCAAGCTAGTTGAGGGTTGTTTGATACAAGAAGATGATGAACAAGTGTGTTAAAACCTCAAGCTTTTGATGCACCAACACCACCCTTGAACTTGATTATGTTTTAGACTCTTAATCACCTTAAAACCAAGCTAGAAACTCACTTCCTTTGAACCCAAAATTCTGGACAGCAGCTTGTCAAAAGATGATGGTGAATGGAGTCTCAAAACTATGAAACCTCAAGAGATAATACCCGAAACTTTTACCCAACACCTAATACTATAGTTAGGATTTAATTAGACACTTGAATCACTTTAAAACCAAGCTAGAACCACCTCTTTTTCTCCTCAAAAAAAACGGCCAGCAGCCCCCTTTTTTGAGCAGAATTTTTCAGCTCATTTTTAACTTGTGCGTTGTGTATTATTCCCTTGAACACATGTGTGAATATCTTGGTCATGGAGTCAAGCATGTGCCTTGGAATTGTGTTGTATCAAAAGTAACAAGCAAAGGAGCATGGGTGCTTGTCTTGAAGACCAAAATTCTGCACTCTCCTTTATATTAAATAATAATGTTATATATATATACATAAACTTGATATATATATATATATATATATATATATATAAACATGTATTTATTTTGTTACTTTCATATTTTATAAACATTTTTATAAAATATAACACAACATAATCATTTAAACCTATAAACAATTATATATAAATTATCCAAATAATTTATCTCAAGTGATCATATTTTAGAAAACCGATTTTCTAAAGTCCAAGTGTCGCGTATTTATTTAACGACCCAATCGTCAAGACTAAATACGTTTTAAGGTGTCGGTAAGTTTGTTATTGGGTATGACCCGACTTGGATCATAACATACTAGCCACATTAATTTAATATGTCGTTCGAGTAGACGAAATACCTTCACGAAGTCCTATATTGGGATATACGGAGTCAAAATAGGCCCTCAACCCGTAGCTGAAAATTGCATTAGGGTTTCCCGCACACATAGCCTTAAAGAAAACACGAGCCAACTTAGGGTGTCCTCAATGTGAGATACACCACCTATCGAAGGAAAGCCTTCTATAAACCAAGGCATGCTTGGAACATCTTTCAAATGTCTTACAAACTAATTTCACCATAAAAAATTGAGCCGATGAATCCTGACCAACTTTAGACAAGATTTCATCAAGCATTTCCCGTGGCAGATCTTCTAAAATGTTCAGTTGTCTATCCCTAACATCCATTTTGTATTTTTATACTGTAAAAGAGATGGTAATTAGATTTATAAAAGATGATAGAATAACAAAACATCACAAGCAATTTGTACATATAGCATAAAAGTACAAGCACGCTACAATACATATATTACACGGCTTAGTAAAAGTAAATGACTACAACTCTTTATTCAGACTTGTTTGCTTCTTCTTCCTCGGACTCAGTTCGTTTTACTAATTTCCTAGGGATAAATGGACCCGTACTAATACGAGCAGTCCTTTTCACAAATGGTCTAGAAAAATCAGGCCCCTTAGATGTTCTCGGGCTACAGTTAAAGTTTAAGAAATACGGGTGTTTACGGAATATTCCATCAGGGTATTTCATCATAACATAGGGTTCATCGGGTTTGGGATCGGGTTTCTCTATTTTGATAGATTTTCCCTTATTGTTTTCTTTTTCATTATTAAATTGGACCGGGGTAATTTGAGACGACCCGTCCTAAACCATCTGGACGAATACATTACATTTGGTAACATCGCGAGGTACTTGACCTCTATATGATACATTTTACAAACATTACATTCGTTTTTAAAAGACAAACTTTCATTTCATCGAAAGTTTACGGTATGCATACCATTTCATAATATAACCAACTATAATTGACTTATTAATAATCTTGATGAACTCAACGACTCAAATGCAACGTCTTTTGAAATATGCCATGAATGACTCCAAGTAATATCTCTAAAAGAGCAAATGAACAGCGGAAGATTTCTTTAATACCTGAGAATAAACATGCTTTCAAGTGTCAACCAAAAGGTTGGTGAGTTCATTAGTTTATCATAAACATTCATTTCCATCATTTTAATAGACCAGAAGATTTCAGTTTTTCAATAAATATACATCTCATATCAGGCATTTCGCAAACTGCATAGAGATAAAAATCATTCATATGGTGAACGCTTGATAACCGAACTAACAGATGCATATAGAATATCCCCATCATTCCGGGACTCTCATTAGACATGATAATCGAAGTACTAAAGCATTCGTAACCCGAATGGGACTTGTCAAGGTCCATAGATCTATCTTTAGGATTCGCGTCAATTAGGGGTCATTTCCCTAATTCTTAGGCTAACAAGCTAAAAAGGGGCATATTCGATTCGATAATCCAACCATAGAATGTAGTTTCAATTACTTGTGTCTATTTCGTAAAATATTTATAAAAGCAGTGCATGTATTCTCAGTCCCAAAAATATATATTGCAAAAGCATTTAAAAAGGGAGCAAATGAAACTCACTTAATGTATTTTGTAGTAAAAATACATATGACGACATTGAACAATGCAGGGTTGGCCTCGGATTCACGAACCTATATCATTTGTATATTTATTAATATATTAATATAGTTGTAATTGAACAAATATATATATATATATATATATATATATATATATATATATATATATATATATATATATATATATATAAATATATATATATAACTTTTTTAGTTATATTCTTTTTTATATTAATAATATATATATGTTTCTTATATTCATTTTGTTATATAAAAATATTAATCTTGTTATGTTATATGTATTGAATAAATTTTTAATGTATATAAATATATCATTTATATATTAATAATAATAGTAGTCAAAATAATATTAGTAGTGGTAAAAAAAATAATAATTATAATACTTAATATTACTAATAAGATAATAATTCTATTAATGATAATAATAATGATATTAACAATTATAATTGTAAAAATATTAATTTTTCTATTAATGATAGTTATGATACTGATTTTAGTAATTACATAATAATAATAATCGTGATAATACAAATAATAATATTTATGTTAATATTAACAATTCTATTATTTATAAAAAGATACTAATACTAATATTTATGAAAATAATAATAATTTGTATTATTTTCATAATGATAATAATCATAATCATAATTTTGATAATAATCCTAAAATGGTAAAAATTATGTTTTTAGTAATACTTAACTTAACAATAAAATCAATAATAATTATGTCAATCTTATTACTAATGGTAATCTTAATAATAATACTCTTGTTATTAATAATAATAATAATTCAAAAATGATACTAATACTATTATTAATGATAATAGTTTGTATTATTTTCATACTAACAATAATAATAATAATAATAATAATAATAATCCTACTCATAATCATACTTATATCAATCAATATTAATACTAATAATAACACTAATAATAATAATTAATTATATTTCTTAATAACAAAAATGTTAATAATATTAATCATAGTACTTGTGTTAACATATTAATAATAACAATAATTAATGATAATAATGATAATAGAAATTAAACTAAAAGTGTATACCTATTTAGAATCTTTTCTAAAAAGAATTGTCCCGTAGGAGACTCGAACCCAAGACCTCTCGATAACCCGACACCTCCTCTTAGCCAATACTCTGCCTTCTCACATATGTTTTAATACGCCCAGCTAAACCTATATCTTATATATGTCTATCTGTTTCTTCTTCAAACATCAAGCAGTCCATTCAAGGATCGATATTATAGTAGCAAAATAAAAAAATAAAAAAATAAAATAAAGAACAGCAGGCTGCTGTCGTAAAAAAATAACCAATAAATCTTTCAATCTTGATACTAGTTACTAAATTGATTTCAGAATATAAAATCCAACACAAAAATAATTTAATTGTGATTAATTGGTTTGGAAAAAAAATAAAAAAAAAATTTATACTGCAGCTGCCCGTCGCTGCTATACCTTTAAAAAAAATTAAAGTTGAGATTTACCAAGTTTTGGACAAAGTTTATAACAAGAATTTAGTTTCAAATTATTCCTATAATCTATTGGAATCATCAATTTGTTTGAAAACCTCGAAACGATTACGAATTTTACGATGAACATAAATTTTGACTTTTTGAAAATAAACTTGACTCGATAATTCGAACTCGTTTTAAAGAATTGGAACATGGGATTTTGCAGAAAGTTTGTTTATTTAATTGTGATTAATTGGTTTGGAAAAAAAATAAAAAAAAATTTATACTGCAGCTGCCCGTCGCTGCTATACCTTTAAAAAAAATTAAAGTTGAGATTTACCAAGTTTTGGACAAAGTTTATAACAAGAATTTAGTTTCAAATTATTCCTATAATCTATTGGAATCATCAATTTGTTTGAAAACCTCGAAACGAATTCGAAATTTGGCTATAAAGTTGAAGAACAGAGGTATGTTCTTCCTCTTTCTATTTTAATTCCCCATTTACAGTAAGTAAAGACATCAAATAAATATGGTAAATGAATGATTTATGTTGAAATAATCATTTCTCAAATTGTCTGCAGGGTTGTTGATTGAGGACATGATCACGGGTTAGAGAAACAAAAAGAGAGGAAGAAGAAAGCAGACAAAAAAAATATAGATGTGATTTGGATACGCGTAAATATCTGTTCCTATATATATTGTTTTTAACATTAATAATTACTAATTATATTAATAATAGTAACATTTATATTATTATTATTATTAAAAAAATACAAATATTAACAACAATATTTATTAAATTCAATAATAATAAGACTAATGATGAAAGTGAAAATGATAAATTTTAAATAAGATAATAATTTTTGGTAATAATAATAATTATAATAATAATTATAATTTTTCTTCTACTTATAATAATAATGATTTTAATAATGATAATCGTAATTTTAGTAATTATAACACATTAATCGTATCAAATTTTATATCTAAATATTTTATATAGGAATATTAATAATACATATATTAATATTAATATTAACATTAATATTGATTTTAATAACAATGAAGTAATAATAATATTAGTATATAACTATATTTTTAACTTGTAATCACACACAATATTTATATAATATTTTGTATAATATCACTCATTTGAATATTTAAGATTTATACCTTTTATATATATTACAATATACATATAATAATATTTAAGTATAGAATTTATATACATTTATTTTCAAATTACAATATCTAAAATTATGTTTTATTTATAAAATTTTATTACATAAATAAGTATATTACTTATATATATTAAAACGAATAAACTCAAAGTATACATTTAATACTTTGCTAATGTTGATAATTTATGTCCAAATTTATTTACATTCAATATACTCTCTATAATTAACTAATCAGTTTTTAAATAATAGATTTTAAATTAACTTAAGTTATCTTTCATTATAACTAAATTACATAATAGTTTAATTTAGAATATATAATTATTTACATATATAATTATTTATATATACATTTCTATTTACAATTAATGGTTTGTGAATCATCGAAAGTAGTCAAAGGTTAAATGAATACATGAACACAGTTCAAAGTTTTGAGACTCAACATTACAGACTTTGCTTATCGTGTCGAAATCAATATAAGATTAGGTTTAAATTTGGTCAGAAATTTTCGGGTCGTCACAGACTTTGCATTCGTCTCGAAATTTGATTGGGATGATCATAGCTCACAATAAGTATGTTTTCTTGACGCATACAAGCTAGAAATTAGGGTTTTATCATCATTGAGTAATATGTATAAAACAATTCGATTACGCAAAGAGTATAAGTGAAGCTATCACAAAAGAGTGGAATGAATAATTAAAGGTTCATCTTAACCGGTGACGTAGTCATGGTTGATTTCCGAAACTTCAGGGATTTAGAGAAAATCTTCGTAATCTAAAAGATTTGATTCTTCGGCGAATAAGGAAAATTTAGGGATTTAGAGAAAATCTTCGTATTCCATCAGGGTATTTCATCATAACATAGGGTTCATCGGGTTTGGGATCGGGTTTCTCTATTTTGATAGATTTTCCCTTATTGTTTTCTTTTTCATTATTAAATTGGACCGGGGTAATTTGAGACGACCCGTCTTAAACCATCTGGACAAATACATTACATTTGGTAACATCGCGAGGTACTTGACCTCTATATGATACATTTTACAAACATTACATTCGTTTTTAAAAGACAAACTTTCATTTCATTGAAAGTTGACGGTATGCATACCATTTCATAATATAACCAACTATAATTGACTTATTAATAATCTTGATGAACTCAATGACTCGAATGCAACGTCTTTTGAAATATGCCATGAATGACTCCAAGTAACATCCCTAAAATGAGCAAATGCACAACGGAAGATTTCTTTAATACCTGAGAATAAACATGCTTTCAAGTGTCAACCAAAAGGTTGGTGAGTTCATTAGTTTATCATAAACATTCATTTCCATTATTTTAATAGACCACAAGATTTCATTTTTTCCATAAATATACATCTCATATCAGGCATTTTGCAAACTGCATAGAGATAAAAATCATTCATATAGTGAACGCTTGATAACCGAACTAACATGATGCATATAGAATATCTCCATCATTCCGGGACTCTTATCGGACATGATAATTGAAGTACAACAGCATTCGTAACCCGAATGGGACGTGTCAAGGTCCAAAGATCTATCTTTAGGATTCGCGTCAATTAGGGGTCATTTCCCTAATTCTTAGGCTACCAAGCTAAAAAGGGGCATATTTGATTCGATAATCCAACCATAGAATGTAGTTTCGATTACTTGTGTCTATTTTGTAAAACATTTATAAAAGCAGCGCATGTATTTTCAGTCCCAAAAATATATATTGCAAAAGCATTTAAAAAGGGAGCAAATGAAACTCACTTAATGTATTTTGTAGTAAAAATACATATGACGACTGTGATGACCCGGAGATTTTCAATCAGATTTAAACTTAATTCTTATTTAATTTTGACACGATAAGCAAAATCTGTAATGTTGAGTCTCAAAAATTTTGAACTATTTTAATATATTCATTTACACTGTGACTATTCTCGACGATTCACGAACAATTAATTGTGTATAGATATGTATATATATAAATGTGTATGTAATAATATATATATCATAATATCATATGAAAGAGTTGTAATACTTTATTTTTACAATTATGTATTAATATAAATTTGTTATAGTAATGATGTTATTATTATTAGTATTATTATTAACACTATATCTAATAATTTTTATCATTTATAAATATTATTAACATTATTATTATTATTAATATTATGATTATGATAATTATTATTATTAATGATAAAAGTATTGTTAATAATAATAGATATTAAACATAAATTATAATAATAATTAGTTAAGGAAATCTTTTTCCTATCAATCTGTTTGTTTATGTATTACCCATGAATTGTATTCACACTTAAAGTAAATGGGATGTACTGTGTTTGATTGATGATTAAACCTTTCTATTAGTTGTCTATCTATCCTTATCTATCACAAGAACCCACTTACTTTGTTTGTTGCGATCAACAAAACTAACCCATATTATATGTTCTTGACTTTTGAGTCACCAAATAAAACAAAGAACATTCACGATATTTTAACTTGTGATATTAACTGGTATTATTGAGTAGAAAGAATCCTATATTACTGTGTTTGCACCTTTATCATCAAACTCAATTATATACAAGAGACATATGAGATATATCATATGCATACACTTAATCACACAACTCTCTGACGCACTACAATATGTTGACTCAACCATTGAAAGCTAGTTGGTGATTCATCCTTTACAATCTCTATCAAAATCTACAACCACCACCATGTACAACCTACAATCACAATTATTATACGCGTAATTATGTTTCTGATTATGTTTAACCACGATCATCATCCAAACCAATCATCATTGCTGCAGCTTCTGCTTTCTGGTTCTTTTCGAATGTCATCACCACCAAGAACACACACACAAGTAAGCCATTGATATTAACTGTTTCTATTCGCAATTAACATCACCCAAATACCCATCGTAGTACACTTGATTTCTGTTTCAAACAAGACCTCAACTTTTATTCTTTCAAGCAACCTGCAATAACACACAATTTTTCTCATCAACCTTTTAATATTTCTGCCTACACACAATTTAGGGAAATTGGTTATAGAGATCTAAGATTTATTAAAAACACAAAATACTAGACCAAACCAAAGTCGTTTATTATTTTGGTACAATGTCAATGAGCAACTAAATCAGAGATGGAAACTTTTACCTGCTACTGCATCCATTGTTATCCCTGCTTCATTCTATCATCACCATACCATCTTCACCCTTGCTGTCGTCACTGCCTAGTACACGACCTACAGCAGCTATCCATTTTGATGCTACTTATATGCAGCTATTCCAACTACTTATAGCATGCTACTGTTCTGTGTTTGGCTTCCAACAAATCAAAACAAACATCAAACAACAACCATTGTGATTCGCTGCTAACCCATTGTTACCTGCTGCCTGGTACTTTCTATTTTTTTTAAACTAACAATATGATGAACGACTGCTACTGCTACTAATGTAATGCTTTCTGTTCCTGCTTAAAATAAAACATCAAACATTTGTTAATACTATTTTGAGGAGTAAGCAAGAACTAAAACACAAATCATAAATATGATTTCGATCTAGAGCACCTCTAATTCTGTTACAAATCTACCTAGGAACTTCTACTGCTCCCCATTGTTCTATACTATATTTTGGATATAAACAATAGAATCAAACATATAATTTACCTCACAATAAATCTAATTGATTTGGTTAACAATTTATAATAAACGATGATAGATGATAAAAATTTATAATTATATAAATAAATAATTAAAAGAACACCGATTACCTAATCGATTACTAGACCGATTTCATGATCGATGGATGATGATTTGATGCAATCTTTGTTACTACACGATGCGGTAATTAATCCTTCTTCTTAATCAGAACGGACACCAATCGAACACCAACTACCGCTTCAATTCCCTTGATTGTTATTCGATGACGAAGATGATTAGGGTTGATAATGACAACTGAACGATGATGATAATGAATTGATGCCCTATTAAACATTTATAATCTTTGGTTAATTGATCTGTTGAAGAATCAAAAAACCCTAAAAATCGTGAAACGCTTTCTCTGCCTTTCTTATAATTTTTTTTTTGATCTAATTTGAAGCAGGCATATAAAACGCGTAAAGGTTTTTATTAGGTATTAATATTATATTATTTTATTACTATTATCATTATTATTATTATTATTATTATTATTATTATTATTATAAAGATTACTAAAAGAATTATCATTAAAATTTGTATTATGATGATAGTTATTATTATTAATATTATTAAGATTTTCATATAAAGATTTCAAAATACATTACAAATTATTAGATTTAATAAGTTAATATTATTTAAATTTGCATATAATATTATTAATGACATGTATATAGTTATTATATATTAACTAAATATATTCATTAAAAATACATTGTAATATATATATTATAGAACGTTGATATAATATTAATTAGACTTTATTATAAAATTTTATATATACATATATTTAGACATAGATTAAAACATTATATAACATATATAAACATTAAAATATAATACAGTATTAATAATATAAATATATTATAATAAGTTATAAATAAATTATCAAAATATTTTAATAAAGAATTACTATCTATAGTATTAATAATTGAATATTATGATAACTTAATATCATAGTATATAAAATAAATATTTATACCATATAAATTAAGGATGTAATAGATAAATAAAGTATATATTGGAATTTAACATAAAACTTTTATAAATATTATATAATTAATATTTGATTTATTACCATTATACGTTTATGATATTATCTGATATGTAATACCGATATAGGTTCGTGAATCCGAGGCCAACCTTGTACTTGTTTAATGTCGTCATATGTATTTTTTACTACAAGATACATTAGGTAAGTTTCATTTGCTCCCTTTTTATATATATTTTTGGGACTGAGAATACATGCGCTGCTTTTATAAATGTTTTACGAAATAGACACAAGTACTTAAAATTACATTCTATGGTTGGATTATTAAACCGAATATCGCCCTTCAAGTCTGGTAACCTAAGAATTTAGGGAAATGGCCCCTGATTGACGCGAATCCTAAAGATAGATCTATGGACCTTGACAAGTCCCATTCGGGGTACGAATGCTTTAGTACTTAGAGATTATTAGACAGATGAGAGGTTCTGTTTTGGGGATATTCTATGCATTTAAGTTAACGTTGGTTACCAGGTATTCAATCCATATGAATGATTTTTGTCTCTATGCATGGGACGTATATTTATGAGAAATGAAAATCTTGTGGTCTATTAAATTGATGGAAATGATTATTTATGTTAAACTAATGAACTCACCAACCTTTTGGTTGACACTTTAAAGCATGTTTATTCTCAGGTATGAAAGAAATCTTTCGCTGTGCATTTGCTCGTATTAGAGATATTACTTAGAGTGATTCATGACATATTTCAAAAGACGTTGCATTCGAGTTGTTGAGTTCATCAAGATTATTATTAAGTCAATTATAGTTGGATATATTATGAAATGATATGCATGCCGTCAACTTTCGATGTAAAGCAAGTTTGTCTTTTAAAAACGAATGCAATGTTTTTAAAATGTATCATATAGAGGTCAAGTACCTCGCAATGTAATCAACTATTATGAATCATTTATAATCGAATTGAACTTCGTCCGGATGGATTAGGACGGGTCTCTACAGTTGGTATCAGAGCTGTGGTCTTAGCGAACCAGGTCTTGCATTAGTGTGTCTAGCTGATAGTCGTTAAGATGCATTAGTGAGTCTGGACTTCGACCGTGTCTGCATGTCAAAAGTTTTGTTTATCATTTTGTGTCAAAAATTACCTGCTTATCATCCTTAGAAAATTACCTGCTTATCATTCTTAGTCTAGACACATCTTATTGCATTGATTGTATGAATAGTGTATAGACAAAAATTCATATCTTAGCGTATCTACTAATTCATATCTTAGCATATCTGTTATCGTTCCCTTTGCCTGACAGATTCCGTAGATTCCTCCGTAACTTATGGAATTTTAGTATTATATATGCATATGTAAATTATGTATTGCAGGGTACTAATCTACATCCTATAATCTATTTCTTATCGAAAATCCTTCATCTGATCGTACGAGACGAATCCCTCAACCAATTCGAATTCCTTGGATCCCGACAACTATTCCGATATGGAATTTCAACTAAGCTCCGAAAGCATAGTCACCAGAATGAATCAACCAATTCATTTGATGGGTTCGTAGTTTACTTAATCATTGGAGACAAGAAGAAGGTGATCTTTTCCGTCAACCGAATTCACCTCTTGGCGATGAACCTGAAACACTTACCGGTGAATCAGCCCGAAACACCATTTTCACTCTCATCTCCAGAGTAGCTTGATAGCTCAACACGATTATATTCTATCCACAATTCTAAACTTTATTCATCCGCTCGTTCCGATCGACAATCATTTTGGAATAATAGTAGAAGTCAACGAACTTCGCGCTCGAGTAATCATTTTGGATAAAATGGTGCAAAATCTATCAGCTTCAGCAACATTATCGGCACCAATAGTACCATCAATAACAGCATCAGTACCATCAACAATCCATGCCTCAATATCATCATCTGTACTTCGAGTATGATCTTCGTTCTACGTATCGTTCTACATCAATTATCTTCTTTCTTCATGTCGATTATGTAATCTCTAAAGTTTTAGAGATTATTTATTCTAGCTCAAACCGAAAGACAAATGAGATTAATATCATATTAACTCATTAAATCCATGATTACATCTGAAGAAAATATATATGTATATATGTTTTCATAAAGATTGTAATTAAAAATTCTTTTGTACAAACTGTTAATGGTGAAAATATTTTAACGGGTAGGTAATACCCGAGGAATATTTAGATTTCACATTAATATGTTACACTGTATATTCTTTGAAGCTGATTCAACAGTCATTTACTATCCTACTTACATCCACCGATATACGAATCCGTTCACCACAGAATAACCATTTTCATCCAATTTCATATTTGGATTTTTATTTATCAGAATCCAATAAGTGGCATAATGAAGAAAACATTTGACAAAATAAAATTTATTAGAAACAAACAAATTAACTATGAGAAATTTTGTTAAGAATCCACGCTAACTGTTCCTAGCTAATTGTTCCTAGATAACTGATTACATTTTATTTATCGCAATTTAATTATCGCAATTTACATTCTCGCAATTTTATTTATCGTCATTTAATTTCTGTTATTTACTTTACGCACTTTATTTATCATCATTTAATTTCTATATTTATTTTACGCACTTTAAATATCGGGACACGTATACAAGGTTTTGACATATCATATCGACGCATATGTATATATTATTTGGAATAACCATAGACACTCTATATGCAGTAATGATCGAGTTCTCTATACAAGGTTGAGGTTGATTCTATAATAATATATATACTTTGAGTTGTGATCGAGTCTGAGACATGTACACGGGTGTCATAACCCGACCTTAACCATAAGGACGAATACAATAACATATGATTTCATCGCGAGGTATTGACCTCTATATGCGACATTCTTCAAAAACTGCATTCGTTTTTACTATACAAACCATAGCTTTTATTACAAATACAAGGTTTAAACAACTTAATAATGATTATCGTTTAGCGATAATCTTAGACTTACAAACTTTACATGTGATAATAACAATACGACCTCCAACATATTTTATATTACAAATCCTACGATATGCAGTTTTATTTTTGACACAAATATGCATACTCAAGATCTTGCTTAAATTCAACATGTTGCAGCGGAAGCTTTTAGTTATCACCTGAGAATAAACATGCTTAAAACGTCAACATAAAGTTGGTGAGATATAGGTTTAATGCCGGCAGCGTTATAAATATAGACCACAAGATTTCATATATAAACGTTTTAATAAAAATATTCTAAGTTGTTGAGCACTTGATAACCATACTTAACATTTAATCAACGTCGCATATTCCCTTTATTATGAAATCTTACTACACCGTACCAAGTGTAGTTACCGAAACGAAGTACTGTGCAACCGTTGAATACTGGTCGTCCAGTCCGGTTGGGGTTGTCAGGCCCGATAGATCTATCAACAGGATTCGCGTTTACAATACCTCATGTAAATAATAGTTACCAAGCTACAGGGAAGTATGCCAGTGGTACAACTCAACGTAGAATACATATTTTTAATCACTTGTGTCCATAATGTAAATCATAAAATGCATGTATTCTCATCCCGAAATATTTAGAGTTTAAAAGTGGGACTATATACTCACTTTTGCCTTGAAGGTAATAAACACGACTTGGTCTCCGATTGATATTACAAACCTAACCATATATATAATATATCAACATATTTTCTTTTCAAGTAATCGTTATATATATATATATATATATATATATATATATATATATATATATATATATATATATATATATATATATATATATATACTTTTAATACTTGTAATATTTTCTTAGTCCGTAGTTAGCAGTCCGATGTTAGTGGTCCACAATTAGTTGCTTAAATAAAATAAATAAAGACCCCATCGTATTCGTATTGATCAGAATTAATCTCGACCCATGGTACCATGTTGTCAAGTGACGTGTTGCGTACATAAAGTACCGTGTTGTCAAATGACGTGTTGCGTACAATCATGAGGTCTTATGATTAATCTTCTCGTGTTGTTTACGGGTGGTCCTGAAATATATAAAATCAAATCATAAGTAAATATATATTAAATATTATGTTAATTAGCCAAGATATGATTAATCCGATTTTGTCATAATATGATATATTACAGGTCTTGAAGTGTTTTTAAAAATCAAATTAGAAGGATCTATTTAGTTTACGAACAAGTTTGAAATCACTCAAACTATGTTCTTGTTGTTAAAATTTTACAACACAAAATAAGATAGCTATATAAATATGAATCGAATAAGGTTATGAATAAGGTTACTACCTCAAGTTACTTGGACAAAGCTACTGGAAAAGGTAAGAAAAATCTTGGAATCAAAAGAGTGGTGGAGTGGGATTGAAAGATTGGAAGTAATCTCCTTGAAATCGGATGACTATATTGATACGTTCTTGAGTAGGTAAATGAAGAGAGATTAGGGAGTAAATTAACTTGAAAGAAAATTGGAAATGAAATTGTATGTGTGTGTGTGTGCAAAATAGCATGATTATGGGATGGATATATAGGATATTTAGTTTGTTTTCTTGCACAAAAGTCACACATGACGTTAAATGGCTGGTTCCCACATGTAACATCATGTCTAGTGGCTGATCATTGAAGTTTATTGTTGGTATATACCAATAGTAAATACGTATAGAAGCTGGGTATGATACGGTTACATATACCCTAGATATACTTGTAGAAATTTTGAGGAATCGGAACAAGAATTCAAATATGGACGGGTTTATAACTGTAAAAGAGGCTCAAAAACTGGACTTTTATTTTTGGGCCAGCCAGGGGCTCTGCGCCTTGGACCCCGCCAGGGGTTGCCACCCCTTGGACCCCGCTTATCGGGGGCGCTGCCCCCGAACCCCCGTCATAATCAAGATAAGTTCAAACAAGTGTGCACTCCACACTTCCCCAAACTTGTTCGATATTTATCAAGATTATTTTGGTTACAAATTAATCCCATTACACTTAAATCATATTGGTGACATAGATCACCAACACATTATAGATTGTAAGTATATATGTCAAAGAACGTTACATATAGGTATCGTTTTGAAAACTTAAGTTTGTGGTCTTAAAGTATACTTATAACTCATTGTTGTTAGTTCACAATGAAATGTTAAACCATCCTTAAATCATGTTAAATATGTATAGATATGTACATATGCATAATCGTATAATTATCGTGTGTTATATAGTTCGTGATATCATCGGTCAAATTGGACGGTCAAACGTTGTGTGAAACTCTTTTCAAAAACATAAGTCTCAACAGTTTAGATTACTTATCATGTTGGTAAGGTTTATTTTATGTAAATATTAATCTCATAAGTATAAAATGATCGAAAAATCCGGGTCGTTACAGTACCTACCCTTTAAATAAATTTCGTCCCGAAATTTTAAAGTTGTACCTATTTTGCGTTGTCGGGAAACAAATGTGGATACTTTTGTTTCATCTGATCCTCTCGTTCCCAAGTAAACTCGGGACCCCTTCGAGCATTCCAACAAACCTTGACGGTTGGTATGTTGCTCTGCTTGAGTTGTTTAACTTCACGGTCCATGATTTCGACTGGTTCTTCTATGAATTGTAGTTTCTCGTCAACTTGGATTTCTTTAAGAGGAATGGTGAGATCTTCCTTTGCAAGACATTTCTTGAGGTTTGAGACATGAAATGAATTATGTACCCCCACAGGTTGTTGTGGTAACTCGAGTCGATAAGCTACCGGTTCGATGCGTTCGATGATCTTGAACGGGCCTACATACCTTGGGTTCAGTTTACCCCTTTTTCCAAAATGTATTACACCTTTCCAAGGTGACACCTTTAGCATAACCATGTCACCGATCTGAAACTCTAATGGTTTCCTTCGGACATCGGCGTAGCTCTTTTGGCGACTACGGGCTGTTTTCAATCTCTCCTTGATTTGCACTATCTTCTCAGTAGTTTCATGGATGATCTCAGGACCAGTTAATTGTCGATCTCCTACTTCATTCCAACAGATAGGGGATCTACACTTCCTTCCATACAGTGCTTCGAATGGTGCAGCTTTAATGCTCGCATGATAACTATTATTATACGAGAATTCTGCTAATGGTAGATATTTATCCCATCCGTTTCCAAAATCGATCACACATGCCCTGAGCATGTCTTCAAGAGTCTGAATTGTTCTTTCACTCTGCCCGTCAGTTTGCGGATGATATGCGGTGCTCATATCCAAACGGGTTCCCAGGGCCTCCTGTAGTGATTGCCAAAACTTTGATGTAAATCTACTATCACGATTGGATATAATGGAAATAGGTATTCCATGCATTGAAACAATTTCCTTTATGTATAATCGTAATAGTTTCTCCATTCTATCCGTTTCCTTTATAGGCAAGAAATGTGCAGATTTGGTGAGACGATCAACTATTACCCAAATGGTGTCATAACCCCAGGCAGTCTTAGGTAACTTTGTGATGAAATCCATGCTAATACCATCCCATTTCCATTCTGGGATTTCTGGTTGTTGAAGTAACCCTGACGGCTTCTGGTGTTCTGCTTTGACTTTGGAACAAGTTAAACATTCCCCAACATATGTTGCAACATCTGTCTTTAAATTAGGCCACCAATAATGCGTCTTAAGATCTTGATACATCTTTCCAACTCCAGGATGTATCGAGTATCTTGTCTTATGTGCCTCGTTCAATATCAACTTCCTTAGTCCACCCAACTTCGGTACCCAAATACGGTTTGCGAAATATCGAATTCCGTCTTCCCGTATAACGAGTTGCTTCTCATACTTCTTCATTATTTCATTTCCTATGTTTTCTTTAGTAAGAGCTTCTCGTTGAGCCTCTTTGATTTGTGAGTTGAGATTCATGCGAATTTTTATGTTCATTGCTCGTACTCGAATTGGTTCCCGTTCCTTTCTGCTTAGAGCGTCGGCCACTACATTCGCTTTCCTGGGATGATAGCGAATCTCACAATCATAGTCGTTTATTAGCTCGACCCACCTACGTTGCCTCATGTTCAGCTATTTCTGATCAAAAATATGTTGAAGGCTTTTATGATCAGTAAACACAGTGCATTTAACCCCATATAAATAGTGTCTCCATATCTTCAATGCAAACACTACTGCTCCCAATTCTAAATCATGCGTCGTATAATTCCGCTCGTGAATCTTCAATTGTCGGGATGCGTATGCTATAAATTTCTTCCGTTGCATAAGGACGCAACCAAAACCTTGTCGCGAAGCGTCACAATATATCTCAAAATCATCGTTCCCTTCAGGTAACGATAAAATAGGTGCTGTAGTCAACTTCTTCTTCAGTAATTGAAATGCACTCTCTTGCTCAGAAGTCCATTCGTACTTCTTCCCTTTTTGCGTTAACGTTATTAATGGTTTAGCTATTCGGGAAAAATCTTGAATAAACCTTCTATAATAACCAGCTAAACCCAAAAATTGGCGTATCTGCGTTGGTGTCTTAGGAATCTCCCATTTTTCAATGGCCTCAATTTTAGCTGGATCAACCTGAATTCCTTTGCTACTAACAACGTGGCCAAGAAATTGCACTTCTTTCAACCAAAATGCACACTTAGAAAATTTGGCGTATAACTGTTCTTTTCTTAACAATTCTAATACCAACCTTAAATGCTGCTCATGCTCTTGCTCACTCTTGTAATAGATAAGAATATCGTCAATGAAAACGATAACAAACTTATCTAAATACGGACTACAAACTCGATTCATAAGGTCCATGAATACAGCTGGCGCATTAGTCAACCCAAACGGCATGACCAAAAATTCATAATGATCGTAGCGTGTCCGAAAAGCAGTTTTCGGAATATCTTCTTCTTTGACGCGTAGTTGATGATAGCCCGACCTTAGGTCGATTTTCGTGTAAACACATGATCCTTGCAATTGATCAAATAAGTCATCAATTCTCGGTAGTGGATACCGAATCTTGATAGTTAACTTATTTAATTCACGATAATCAATACACATTCGGAAAGATCCATCTTTCTTCTTGACGAATAAAATCGGAGCTCCCCACGATGAAGTGCTCGGTCGAATGAAACCACGGTTCAGTAATTCTTGTAAATGGCTTTGTAACTCTTTCATCTCAGATGGTGCAAGTCTATATGGAGCACGAGCCACTGGTGCAGCTCCTGGTACTAGATCTATTTGAAATTCTACAGATCTAAATGGAGGTAATCCCGGCAACTCTTCCGGAAATACTTCAGGAAAATCTCTTGCCACAGACACGTCGTTGATGCTCTTCACTTTTTCCTTCGTTTCAACTTTATTAACATGTGCTAGGATAGCATAGCACCCTTTCTTCAAGCACTTTTGAGCTTTCAAACAACTAATGAGTTTTAGCTTTGAGTTACCCTTCTCTCCATAAATCATTAATGGCGTTCTATCCTTACGAGGAATGCGAATTCCCTTCTTAGTGCACACAACTTCAGCTCCTATTTTGGACATCCAGTCCATGCCGACTATTACATCAAAACTTCCTAATTCTACGGGTATCAAATCAATCTTAAATGTTTCTCCGGCTAAATTTATTTTACAATCACGGCAAATTTTATTGGCTTTAATTAGTTTACCATTAGCTAACTCAATCATGTACTTAGCATCTAGAGGTAATGATGAACAATTCAATTTAGCGTGAAAGTCTCTACACACGTAACTTCTATCGGCACCAGTATCAAATATAATAGATGCGGATAAGTTATTAATGATAAACGTACCCGTAACAAGCTTCGGGTCTTCATACGCCTCTCTAGCATTAATAACAAATGCTCTTCCACGTGCAGATCCGTTATTCTTCTCTGGATTCGGGCACTGACTCTTATAATGACCCTGTTTCCCACACCCATAACAAGTAACAGTGGCCAAGGCAGTTCTATTTGCATTGGTGGCAGGATTCTTGGTACCGTTAGTATTTGTAGCGGGAACCCTACAATCTTCAACAAGATGACCTTTTCGATTACAATTGTTGCACACCACATTACAATAACCAGAGTGATATTTGTGGCATCTGTTACATAAAGGATTTCGTCCTTTGTAACCTGAGTTTGAACCGCTACCCGCACCTTGCGTGGTTTCTTGTTTCTTGTTGGATTGTTGATGATTACCTTCCCACTTTCTTTTAATTCCCGATGTCTTGACATCGGTGTTCTTATCCAGAATAATCTGGTCCATCAACTCATTCGCCATGGTGATAGCTTCATGAATAGTCTTGGGTTTGGATGCTGTAACATTTGCCTTGACCTTTTTAGGCAAACCGTCTTTGTACAGTTCAATCTTCCGTTCTTCGGTTGGTACCAATTCGGGACATAGCAAAGCTAATTCCATGAATCACTGATTGTAGTTGGTGAGTTCAGTACCAACAACTTTCAAGCTTCATAATTCAGCTTCCAACTTCCTAACCTCGTTCCTTGGACAATATTCGTTGATTAGCATTGTTTTGAATTCTTCCCAAGGAGTATCATAAGCTACATCTCCTCCTACGGCCTTCACATAGTTTTTCCACCACGTGAGTGCACTATTTTGTAGGGTGCACGATGCATACTTGGTCATGTCCTTCTCAATACAACCACTGATTTTAAACACAGACTCAATCTTTTCGATCTACCGGGTTAAACCAACCGGTCCTTCTGTTCCACTGAATGATGAGGGCTTGCAACCTTGAAAAGTTTTGTAAGTGCACCCCACACGAGGATTTGGGTTAACTGCAGCACCTCTTGCAGCCTCGACCCATAACATTCTGTCATTCACTCGCTGATTGATGAGTTCCTGGATTTCTTGTTCCGTCATTCGGTTCAATCGCGCCATAATCTTCAACAAGAATGAAAAAAAAAAAAATTATTCACATGGAATATTATAGATGTAGTATGTATTTACAGTACATCGTAGCTTATTAATAATATGAACCAGTTATTATTATAAAAGCCTTTTCTTCTTATTAGCGTTTTATAATTATATCTAGGGTAGTACCTACCCGTTAAAGTTCATACTTAATAGCTTAGTACGAAAATCAATTACTACCACCCAAATAATACTTAACCATGGAAAATTATTACATTTCACACTTCACTATTTTACATATGCTTATATTACATCAAACATTAAGCAAACCACACTAGTAATATTATACAAAACATTATATGATCCCATGGTTTAAAACAACAGCGCATCATTTAACCCAAAGCGTTTGTGTTTAAAGAAATTGCTTAAAGGTTATCCTGGTTGTCTCCCTGCGTTTTGGCTGAGGAACCGAAGAACTAGATGTCAGGATAGAATTAATAGGAATAGCGGGAATAGGTGTGGAAGTATCTAGTGGAGTTGGTTCGACAACATTCTCTCTAGACTCGGGATTTGGATTTTCCATTTCAGTAGCCTTTCGTTTCTTTCCTCGTTCGAACTTGTCTTTCGTAATTTCCTGTATTTCTTCCTCCTCAGGATCACTTTCTGGTTCCTCTTCAATTGATTCATCCGGAACTTGTGAGTCTTCCCCAAAGGTATCGTTTTCAACATCGGATAGGTTAATGACTGGAACACCATCTGAAGATTCTAGTTCGGAGTCACTGAATGTGATAATAAGTTCTAAGCCAGACATCTATCACATAACAACTAGCACGTTAATACCATATAATATTTACATATTAATTTTTAACCAAGAAGGATAAGCAATAGTTTTCGAAATCAAACACGGTCAAAGTCCAGACTCACTAATGCATCCTAACAAACTCGATAAGACACACTAATGCAAATTTTCTGGTTCTCTAAGACCAACGCTCTGATACCACATGTCATAACCCGACCTTAACCATAAGGACGAATACAATAACATATTATTTCATCGCGAGGTATTGACCTCTATATGCGACATTCTTCAAAAACTGCATTCGTTTTTACAATACAAACCATAGCTTTTATTACAAATACAAGGTTTAAACAACTTAATAATGATTATCGTTTAGCGATAATCTTAGACTTACAAACTTTACATGTGATAATAACAATACGACCTCCAACATATTTTACATTACAAATCCTCCGATATGCAGTTTTATTTTTGACACAAATATGCATACTCAAGATCTTACTTAAATTCAACATGTTGCAGCGGAAGCTTTTAGTTATCACCTGAGAATAAACATGCTTAAAGCGTCAACATAAAGTTGGTGAGATATAGGTTTAATGCCGGCAGCGTTATAAATATAGATCACAAGATTTCATATATAAACGTTTTAATAAACGTCGCATATTCCCTTTATTATGAAATCTTACTACACCGTACCAAGTGTAGTCACCGAAACGAAGTACTGTGCAACCGTTGAATACTGGTCGTCCAGTCCGGTTGGGGTTGTCAGGCCCGATAGATCTATCAACAGGATTCGCGTTTACAATACCTCATGTAAATAATAGTTACCAAGCTACAGGGAAGTATGCCAGTGGTACAACTCAATGTAGAATATATATTTTTAATCACTTGTGTCAACGTAAATCATAAAATGCATGTATTCTCATCCCAAAATATTTAGAGTTTAAAAGTGGGACTATATACTCACTTTTGCCTTGAAGGTAATAAACACGACTTGGTCTCCGATTGATATCACAAACCTAACCATATATATAATATATCAACATATTTTCTTTTCAAGTAATCGTTACATATATATATATATATATATATATACTTTTAATACTTTTAATATTTTCTTAGTCCGTAGTTAGCAGTTCGATGTTAGTGGTCCACAATTAATTGCTTAAATAAAATAAATAAAGACCCCCATCGTATTCGTATTGATCAGAATTAATCTCGACCCATGGTACCATGTTGTCAAGTGACGTGTTGCGTACATAAAGTATCGTGTTGTCAAATGACGTGTTGCATACAATCATGAGGTCTTATGATTAATCTTCTCGTGTTGTTTACGGGTGGTCCTGAAATATATAAAATCAAATCATAAGTAAATATATATTAAATATTATGTTAATTAGCCAAGATATGATTAATCCGATTTTGTCATAATATGATATATTACAGGTCTTGAAGTGTTTTTAAAAATCAAATTAGAAGGATCTATTTAGTTTACGAACAAGTTTGAAATCACTCAAACTATGTTCTTGTTGTTAAAATTTTACAACACAAAATAAGATAGCTATATAAATATGAATCAAATAAGGTTATGAATAAGGTTACTACCTCAAGTTACTTGGACAAATCTACTGGAAAAGGTAAGGAAAATCTTGGAATCAAAAGAGTGGTGGAGTGGGATTGAAAGATTTGAAGTAATCTCCTTGAAATCGGATTACTTTATTGATACGTTCTTGAGTAGGTAAATGAAGAGAGATTAGGGAGTGAATTAACTTGAAAGAAAATTGGAAATGAAATTGTATGTGTGTGTGTGCAAAATAGCATGATTATGGGATGGATATATAGGAGATTTAGTTTGTTTTCTTGCACAAAAGTCACACATGAGGTTAAATGGCTGGTTCCCACATGTAACATTGAAGTTTATTGTTGCCACCCCTTGGACCCCGCTTATCGGGGGCGCTGCCCCCGAACCCCCGTCATAATCAAGATAAGTTCAAACAAGTGTGCACTCCACACTTCCCCAAACTTGTTCGATATTTATCAAGATTATTTTGGTTACAAATTAATCCCATTACACTTAAATCATATTGGTGACATAGATCACCAACATATTATAGATTGTAAGTATATATGTCAAAGAACGTTACATATAGTTATCGTTTTGATAACTTAAGTTTGTGGTCTCAAAGTATACTTATAACTCATTGTTGTTAGTTCACAATAAAATGTTAAACCATCCTTAAATCATGTTAAATATGTATAGATATGTACATATACATAATCGTATAATTATCGTGTGTTATATAGTTCGTGATATC
This sequence comes from Rutidosis leptorrhynchoides, assembly GCF_046630445.1. Classification (NCBI taxonomy): domain Eukaryota; kingdom Viridiplantae; phylum Streptophyta; class Magnoliopsida; order Asterales; family Asteraceae; genus Rutidosis; species Rutidosis leptorrhynchoides. The sequence goes on from NC_092343.1 coordinate 225,970,859, forward strand.
ATCGGTCAAATTGGACGGTCAAACATTGTGTGAAACTCTTTTCAAAAACATAAGTCTCAACAGTTTGGATTGCTTATCATGTTGGTAAGGTTTATTTTATGTAAATATTAATCTCATAAGTATAAAACGATCTAGAAATCCGGGTCGTTACAATGGGTCACGATACGTATTAATTAATTCGAATATTATATATTAAACTATATATGAATTATTGGACTGTCAACTGTGGACTATCGACTGTGGACTAATAACATTGGACAATTAAAATGAATTAAAATATTGATTATAATATATGAAACTAAACAATTCTTCAAGTTTGCCACTCGATTTCATCCTAAACTTCATTTAAATCTTGACGATTACGATCTGCGTTCAAACCTTACATAATTCTTGAAAACACCTCAATCGAGAGGATGAACCAGCCGCACTTTATCTATGAAAGGAAGAACTTATGCATATAGTTATGCATCTGAAAACCTTCGGAACCGGAGTAAACGTTTAACACGTATCTGTGCTAGCTCCTTTGGCGTTGTTATTACTGAAAATAACTTTGCTATTCATTTTTCAAAGTAGCAAATTTTGTCACAACTCCAGCAAATCAACTTCAACTTTCATTCGAAATAGCCTTATTATACTCTTGATATATAAGTTTGCCTTTTCGTCATTGTTACCAGAGAACCTTTTATATTCCACCATATTACCAGCAGACGTACCAGCAACCTCGTTGCTTCTTGGCTTAAATTTCTCTGATAAATCATTATATTTATTCATTGAAACCCTATCATATACTTATCCACATCTCGTAACGACAACCACCATACCAATTACCGGGAATCAGCAATCAGTACTTTGAAAACTCACAGCATATCTACATCAACAGTTATATGTATAACATTTATCTCTTAGAATTATGATCTTTCATTCTGAAATTCTGAAAAGCACTCAGTCTACAAATCAATACCCTGAATGTTGAAAAAGCTGAATGAAGCAGCAGAAACCTTAGACAACCGTAAACGACCTTAATCATCGAAAGTTTGATGATAAAGAATAGTATGTTGGAAAAGCTCAAAAAAGTTGAAACTGGAAAATGGATTGAGCTAACCACGAAGAAGACCAAGGATAAATACAAGGACCATACCATATATTCAAAGAATCCAGGTAATTCTGGATCCGATGAAACCTTCAACGAATATCTTGCTCCGTACTCATGTTGAAATCTTGCGGAAAATATTCCTCATCAACCATCGAACTTAGAAATTCCAAAATATCATCATAAATATCTTCAATATTTCTGAAGATATTTTCATGAATATTCTCGTCCAAAATTATTTATCTCTTCGTGCTATCTATATTACATTATAAAGGAAACTACTTTAGTTTCTAAAATTCTTTAAAATTTGAGTTTAAATTATGAATGTTTTTGAAGTAGTGTTGGGAATTGATACATGAGTTAGTATAATATAATGACACTTGATCAACGTGATTATATTACAGTAAGTCATGCTGAATTTCTAATGGAACGTGATGATTCACAGATCATAACGTCATCATGTGCCATGCTACACGACTCATTCATTCTACTTCACCTCCGAACATATCAAGAAAATATATTCTTGATAGTTCCATCCTCAGTGATTCTGGTAATTTGACAAATTAAATCGTGCTATTACGTTCTTTCTTATTTAGAACATTAAGTTCATTCGAAACTTCATACTTACGAATTCTGGACCATTACTCGCTTTACCAGAGTTCGAGAGGAGAATAAAAATGCAAAGAGCTCCAAAATATAAGAGAAAATATAAAGCCCAATAACAACATGAAGGTCACAAACTGTTAATATTAATACGAATAGCAATATTTTAACACCCCGTCAAAAATCCCTTTAACGGAATGTTAACTCTGGTTCCAGTGCTTGGCTTGACTTCTACGTAACAACAATATTCTACAGCGGAAGCAATTAATATCTGAGAATAAAACACACAAAACGGATCAACAACAATGTTGAGTGAATCTACAGGTTTTAGGTAAACAATACAGTATGTTTAAGAAATACATTTCGAAAACATTTATTAGTGGAAGACCACCAAGGTTTGAACCAAAAAGTTAGACAACTCCATGTCCCATTTCAAAAGTTTGTTGACACTACCATGTCGAGTTTCAATCATTTGTAGACAATACCATGTCAAGTTTCAAATATTCGTAGACAATACCATGTTAAGTTTTATCTCATTTGTTCGTAAACCATAGTTTTAAATAACGTTGTATAGTATCTGAAAAACAGTTATCAGAAATATAGTTTAGTTTCCTTGACCACGAGATTTTACAAGTACAACTCCAAGTTACGAAACGTTTGCATAATCTATGAGCACCTGAATACTAGCAATGACCCGAGTATAGAATCCACTATACCCGCCTTTACCTCATAAAAATGTTATACACTTGTATGAATGTATTATGTTCAAAGTAAATGCACCACAGTTTTTATAGCGGGTGAGGTTGTCAACCTAACGGATCCGTCCATCTAAATTGTGCCTACACCGATGGTATTTAAAGTATTCAAGCTAGAGGCTTTGTGTACAAACTCAATATGCAGATATAGTACTCGTGTCAATACAAAAAGCATTTGTAAAAATGTAAGTAACAACAGCGTGTATTCTCATCCCTGAAAACATATAAAAAACGGGACTGTAGACTCACCTTTGAATAAAGCTCGGATTGAAAAGTGGACAATTTACTTGTACGGTTTATAGCCGAGTAATGCAACCTAAGTATATGTATTTAGTTTGGTCAATAAATATGTCTTAAACAAGTGTGGTTTCATAGTATAAGTTGTCTTATTTCTCGAATCGACGCGTTTCAAAGTAGAAGTCAACATACAGTCAACTAATTCATGCAAGTCAAACAAAGTCAACCGAAGTCAAACCGAAAGTCATACTTGGTCAAAGTAGTCAACTAAAGTCAACATCAGTAGGTTCATGTCAAATGTTGGTCAACATATCAAACCTAAGTCAAACAACACGTTTTAGATCATAATTGGTCAATTTCACCATTTCAGTTTATCGTTGTGCACAAAGTTCATGTACATGTAGCAAACTTAGCATATTATCTCATAGTACAAAATTCAAGTAAACATGGAAAACTCCAGATCATAAGTATACTCAAAATCGATTCCAAAAAGTCCGGCCAGGGTCTCATATGATAATTAAAAGTCAGGAATCAGAAGGGGTACATTTGGGGTTCACCAAGTCAGTTTCTGACCGCGCACTGATTTGGTTTTAGCTATAACCGGAGTTAGGAACATGCAATAGATACAAGACTAGTGGCCATAGTTCAAAAACAAGTTAAACTAACACATATAAAAATTGAGCAATTTTGGGTTAGCCAATTTGTACAGTTTATTCATGCAAATTGAACATTTAGTTTTTCAGCTCAAATCAGAATTTACATAAAGTATGGCCCTATTGTGCCGAATGCATAAGGTTTCAGAGATTGACATAAGCTAACAATAAATCACATATCATGTTAAAATTCATATTCCCAAAGCTTACATGCTCATTCAATAAACACAATCCAAAGAGTATAAAACAGAGAGCAATTTACAGATTCGATTCTAGTTTCGCTAGTCACATTCGCACGCGATTAGCCGAAGATCTAGATACAATTAGCCTATGATATCTACATGAAAGATGAAGTAATTTTTGTTTAAATTTCAAATATGTAAAGCTTTAATCACAGAAGCTAACACATTTTATCATTCAAGGTCGTTTTCATGCAAGTGCTGTATATAACTACTTTTACACTAATTCAAGCATATCTCGGGTTTTACATAAGCAAACGACATGATATCCTAGTGTAAACTGAGTGTTTTTAAATTACCTATCCAATGGTATAAATTTCACAATCCAATTCGTGGTCTATCAAACCCAGATTTCTGATCAATCACAAAAACACAACGTTAATTTCAATTGGCCATAACTTGATCATCCGGAAATGAAATCAAGCGAATCCAAAGCCTAAAATCAATAGTTTTTCACAAGGAATCTAATTATAATATAATATCATACAATTAAAAAATTAAAATTACTGTACACATCAAATACAAATTCGGTTTTCGCATAAAACAATCAAGACGAGCAATTTATCGCATCTAGTATTCATCAAACATCAAGACTTGAGCAATAGACAACCTAATCCATGAAACCTTAATAACAATCTGATTTTAAAGATTAGATTTTATGTGTTTATACCTTTGATCACAAAATCGTTTATACAAACGCGTAGAGAACGATGCAAGCAACAATATTGATCAAAGAAGCAAAAACAAGAGATCAAAACTTGTTGAAGAATTGTAGGGATGAAGGTATGGGATTATTTGGTGTGTATGGGGCTGCAATCATGGATCAAGAATGATAGGAAAAAGAATGGGATATGTTCTCTTGTTACTTAGAAATTAAGAGAATATAGTTAGTGTCCTAAACAACCAAAAGTCAACAAACATGGGCCTAAACTAATAGTCAACATGCATTGGCTACTCATGGGACCAAGGATGATGAGGTATGAGGTCATGGCCATGTGGCCTCGTGCTCGGGTCTCAGGCTCGTTTTGTGTAAAAGCTCGTTCGCGCGTGGTTCGTTTCGAGTGCCATTAACCGTACCGAATCTCCGGAACGTTAACTAGTCGTTGAAACAAAATCACCGTGTTTAATTCATTAAGTAAATAATAAATTAAATTTCTTTCATAAGTTCAATAATTATTAAGAATAATTATTCTATCGTTTTTCTGAGTTCCGTTAACTGAAAAGTTTTCTAGGCGATTAACTTTAATCGTATCGTTTCTAGTTTAATTCGTCAACCGAATTAAGTTCACTAATTAATATAACATATTAATTCAAGTAATCCACTAAGGATCAAGTATGCATTTAATTACTTTAAATACGAAAAAGTTTCACGTAGCCACTGTTAACTATTCTGGAAAAAAAATTGGCGTATGAAAATTGTATGATTTAACTAATGATCATCAAGTATTTAACGGAAGTTTTAACGGAAAAACTCGGGTTGTTACATTACCCACCTGTTATTGAAAATTTCATCCCGAAATTTGGATGATGGCAGTTATTGATGAAAATAAAATATTTTCGTATCATTAGAAATCCACGTTTCAACGTGAGCTTGAATTCTATAACTAAGTTTACAAATAAAGTTTATACTTGGCTTGAATAGTTTTTCTTTCCAGACGTAAGCCTTCATACATTCTTTTAATAAAATAATTTGTTCATATACGAGTGTTTCGTCAAATAATATGATAAGATTAATTAATCTTTCGAGATCTCTATACGGATGGACTTCTAAGGTCCGTTCGGTTTCGTAATGAATACGAGTTAAGTGTATGGAATTTCTTATCATCAAGAATATGAATGAAATGATTCGGTTACGTGTAAAAATACGAATGAATATGTCACTAACGGATGTATTGAAGTAATAGTTGTCCGCCTTGACTTTTCGATTTAATCACTATTGAATCTCCTAAATTTAAGGGATTTGAATATAATCGTTTAAAATATGTGAGATTTGGATCCGGTAATTAAGGAAATTAGAATCCTTTTCTTTTTGATTTAATACGATTATCTTAATTGGCTGACGCGTTGCTATGGTAAAAAGTTTTGATATAAATTAATTATCTCTGCGTCCTTATTTTCTCAACCTCAATCTTCTTACTTTCAAAATTCTATTTTCGAAAATTTTGTGAAGATGCTTCATCCGCTCTTGATTTTTGTTACTATTTTGACTGTGTATACAGTCATTCTTCTTTTTAGTCTACCACCAGAAGAATCTCTGTTCTTCTATAATGCTCTAGGGGTGACAGTATTTTTAATTCTACCACTCCTCTGTTTTTCAATACTTATTGATATAAATGGTTTATGATCTTCCATGTTTGTTGTCTTTTATATTCTGACCTATTTTTTGAAGACTCATGCTTTTTATCCAAGAAGATCTTCGACTTGTTCTTTTATACATGGTCAAATAATACAGATCAATGGCTGGTGATAATGCAGAAACATTCGCTGTTCATCGTCATAGTATCTGTTTTCACCTTGTTTTCTCTTCTCGACTTTAAATCAAGCAAGTAATGGTCCAGAATTCGTAGGTATGGAGTTTCGAATGATCATAATATACAAAGTAGAAAGGAAAGGTAATAGCACAATTTGATTAGTCAAATTAACAGAATATCCGAAAAAGACCGAATCATCAAGAAATATATTTCCTTGATATGTTTACAAGTTAAATAGAATGAAAGAGTTATGTAACATGGTTCATGATGATTGTAAGGTCTATGAATCATCATCTTCCATTAGAAATTCAGCATGACTTCGGAGCAAGATATTCTCTAAAGATGTCATCGGATCAAGAATTACCTGGATTCTTTGAATATAGGGTTTGGTCCTTGTATTTGTCCTTGGTCTCCTTCATGGTTAGCTCAATCCGTTTTTCAGTTCCAAATCTGAGCCTTTTTCAATACGTTATTCTTTATCATCAAACTTTTGGCCATTAAGACCATCTATAGCTTTTGCTGCTTCGTCAGCATTCTCAAGGTTAACGAATCTAAATCGTTGGTTATCAATCCGAGATGGTTTCAAGAGATTTTATTTTTTGATGATTAAACGCTGATTGTAATCGTTTACGGATCTAATGGTTGACGAATAGGCGTTGTTGATTTCAAAAGTAATGAATGATAATTTTGATGGTTTGATGTGATAATTCATCATAGAATACAAATGAATATAATTCATGAATGTAGTGATCTTTAGGAAGATAACACTTGCTAAAGCTTTACTTAGATTCCGATACGTCAAAATCAGCATATGTAGTAGTTGTTCTTTAGTGAGCGGATACACATATCTTGTGAGTGTAATTAGTATAGTTACTGATTATTGAATCAGAATTTGAAGAATGTATAATGTAACATATTAATGTGAGATATAAATATTTATCGGGTTTTACCTACCCGTTAAATATTTTTACAATTTACAGTTTGTACAGAAGAGTTTTTAATTACAATCTTTATGAAGATATATATTCGTATATATTCTTCAGATGTAATCATGGATTTAATGAGTTAATATAATATTAAACTCATTTGATTTACGGTTGAAGATAATCTCCAAAACCTTAGAGATTTCATAATTGTCGCGAAATATTTCGCTAATGAAGTTATGAATCAATACTTCATCGTTCATTGTTTATTGATATACCTCGGTATATGATATTGATGCTCGTGAAGTTCTTGTGAAATTTACAAGGCACAAATAATGTTTTCTAGAAAGTTTCGAGTACATCGAAAATAGAAGTGAAAAATCAAACATGTATTTGAATAATACACTTAGTTTATTATGAAATGGAGTTTATTGTGCTAAAGCAGTGATTAATGATTGTTAAGTCATTAACGAAGGATGTACATCATAGCATATTAGTGATATGATTTAACCAAGTAGTACATACTAGTTAAGATTCACACGTAATAGTTTAGTACGAAAAGATTTATTATTGTTCCAAACCATATATATATAAAGTATACATATATAATTTTTTTTCCAGGAAGAATGAGTCAATACATCTTAACTCACAATTACTAATATTCCTTGGTATCTATGGGGTGTATGATGTTGATATCCGAAGTATCGAGTGTGATGTTGAGGTATGGGATGCGGATGTTGTTGTTGGTGAAGCTGATGCTGTTGGTGGTGATGTTGATGGTACTGGTGGTGCTGGCTATGCTGCTGATGCTCTTAGATTTTACACCATATTCTCCGGAGCCACTACTCGAGCGCGAAGCTCGTTGACTTCTTCTACTATTCTAGGATGATTGGCGGTTCGGACAAGTGGATGAATAAGATCTAGAATTCTGGATATTAGATATTCATGGTGGGATATCCTGGAAATGAGAGTGAAAATGGTGTTCCGGATTGGTTCGCCGGTAAGTGCTTCAGGTTCTTCACCAAGAGGTGAATTCGGTTGGTGGAAGGGATCGCCTTCTTCTCGCCTCCATTGATTAAGTCGACTACGAACCCACCCCCAATTCATCCAGAAAATATGATGGCTAATAGGTTCGTTCGTTCCAGTTACGCTGTCCATGGAGCTCGAGGAATCAGGTGAGAAATTCATATTATGTGTTTGGAATAGGGTTTGATATGAATTGAGTGTTGGATGCTATGTTTGTCTCCTTGAATACGTGTATATAGCAAAAAGATTTCCGTAATTTACGGAGGAAATTTAGGAAATATATCAGACAAAATCTAATATAATAAGTATGATAGCGACAGGATTAGCCTATATGTAATTGGTACAATAATTGCAGTAAGATGTCGGTGGATCAAAAATGATAAGCAGTGAGAAGTAGTGATCGGTCGCGACTAGTGGTGAGAGGCGGCGTTGAGTAGTAGTAACCACCGATAACTAGCAAGGAGTAGTGGTATAAGATGATGAGTATGTCCAGGCAGTGTCTTCGTAGTGCCAAGTAGAAATCAGGGGTGACGAACAGTGTCGGGTAGTGACGAATTGTGACGTGATTACACGCTCCTTATAGGTTATAATAACAATTAAATTGTATGGTGTAAATTTCTACTCATATTTGAAATTAAACGGTTTATGTTCTAAACGGTATTTATCCAAGTAACCTACTTGACTCGCTCCCAATTCCTTATTTTGTGATGTCGGAACTTCTATATGAGTTACCGTAATGTAATCCCGGTCATTACATTACGCTATCTCACATTTCCATTCGACATAACTCCATAAGTTCAAGATGGCATAATAAACTTAATTTAGTTAAATCTCGCGTCGCGTGTATGTATGTGATTCGTAGTATAACGTTTAGTTCAAGTCCATATCATATGGGTGTATGGTGTATATGTACGTGATGTAATGTGTAGCCCTACATGTCGTATTGTGAAGCAAATAGTGCATGTATGGTGTATAAAAGTCATCCAAGACACACGGCTATAGACTAGACTTCACTAATGCGCCCTACGGTTAGACACACTAATGTATCCTAGTTCCCTATAGCCAAAGATCTGATACCATCTTTAACACCCCGTCAAAAATCCCTTTAACGGAATGTTAACTCTGGTCCCAGTGCTTGGCTTGACTTCTACGTAACAGCAATATTCTACAGCGGAAGCAATTAATACCTGAGAATAAAACACGCAAAACGGATCAACAACAATGTTGAGTGAATCTACAGGTTTTAGGTAAACAATACAGTATGTTTAAGAAATACATTTTGAAAACGGTTATTAGTGGAAGACCACCAAGGTTTGAACCAAAAAGTTAGACAACTCCGTGTTTCATTTCAAAAGTTTGTTGACACTACCATGTCAAGTTTCAATCATTTGTAGACAATACCATGTCAAGTTTCAAATATTCGTAGATAATACCATGTCAAGTTTTATCTCATTTGTTCGTAAACCACAGTTTTAAATAACGTTGTATAGTATCTAAAAAACAGTTATCAGAAATATAGTTTAGTTTCCTTGACCACGAGATTTTACAAGTACAACTCCAAGTTGCGAAACGTTTGCATAATCTATGAGCACCTGAATACTAGCAATGACCCGAGTATAGAATCCACTATACCCACCTTTACCTCATAAAAATGTTATACACTTGTACGAATGTATTATGTTCAAAGTAAATGCACCACAGTTTTTATAGCGGGTGAGGTTGTCAACCTAACGGATCCGTCCATCTAAATTGTGCCTACACCGATGGTATTTAAAGTATTCAAGCTAGAGGCTTTGTGTACAAACTCAATATGCAGATATAGTACTCGTGTCAATACAAAAAGCATTTGTAAAAATGTAAGTAACAACATCGTGTATTCTCATCCCTGAAAACATGTAAAAAAAAAGGGACTGTAGACTCACCTTTGAATAAAGCTCGGATTGAAAAGTGGACAATTTACTTGTACGATTTATAGCCGAGTAATGCAACCTAAGTATATGCATTTAGGTTGGTCAATAAATAAGTCTTAAACAAGTGTGGTTTCATAGTATAAGTTTTCTTATTGCTCGAATCGACGCGTTTCAAAGTAGAAGTCAACATACAGTCAACTAATTCATGCAAGTCAAACAAAGTCAACCGAAGTCAAACTTGGTCAAAGTAGTCAACTAAAGTCGACATCAGTAGGTTCATGTCAAATGTTGGTCAACATATCAAACCTAAGTCAAACAACACGTTTTAGATCATAATTGGTCAATTTCACAATTTCAGTTTATCGTTGTGCACAAAGTTCCTGTACATGTAGCAAACTTTGCATATTATCACATAGTACAAAATTCAAGTAAACATGGCAAACTCTAGATCATAAGTATACTCAAAATTGATTCCAAAAAGTCCAGCCAGGGTCTGATATGATAATTAAAAGTCAGGAATCAGAAGGGGTACATTTGGGGTTCACCAAGTCAGTTTCTGACCGCGCACTGATTTGGTTTTAGCTATAACCGCAGTTAGGAACATGCAATCGATACAAGACCAGTGGCCATAGTTCAAAAACAAGTTAAACTAACACATATCAAAAGTTGAGCAATTTTGGTTTAGCCAATTTGTACAGTTTATTCATGCAAATTGAACATTCAGTTTTTCAGCTCAAATCAGAATTTACATAAAGTATGGCCTTATTGTGCCCAATGCATAAGGTTTCAGAGATTGACATAAGCTAAAAATAAGTCACATATCATGTTAAAATTCATATTCCCAAAGCTTACATGCTCATTCAATAAACACAATCCACAGAGTATAAAACAGAGAGCAATTTACAGATTCGATTCTAGTTTCGCTAGTCACATTCGCACGCGATTAGCCGAAGATCTAGATACAATTAGCCTATGATATCTACATGAAATATGAAGTAATTTTTTTGTAGATTTCAAATATGCAAATCTTTAATCACAGAAGCTAACACATTTTATCATACAAGGTCGTTTTCATACAAGTGCTGTATAAAACTACTTTTACACTAATTCAAAAATATCTTGGGTTTTACATAAGAAAACGACATGATATCCTAGTGTAAAGTGAGTGTTTTTAAATTACCTATCCAATGGTATAAATTTACAATCCAATTCGTGATCTATCAAACCCAGATTTCTGATCAATCACAAAAACACAACGTTAATTTCAATTGGCCATAACTTGATCATCCGGAAATGAAATCAAGCGAATCCAAAGCCTAAAATCAATAGTTTTTCGCAAGGAATCTAATTATAATATAATATCATACAATTGAAAAATTAAAATTACTGTACACATCAAATATAAATTCGGTTTTCGCATAAAACAATCAAGACGAGCAATTTATCGCATCTAGTATTCATCAAACATCAAGACTTGAGCAATAGACAACCTAATCCATGAAACCTTAATAACAATCTAATTTTAGAGATTAGAGTTTATGTGTTTATACCTTTGATCACAAAATCGTTTATACAAACGCGTAGAGAACGATGCAAGCAACAATATTGATCAAAGAAGCAAAAACAAGAGATCAAAACTTGATGAAGAATTGTAGGGATGAAGGTATGGGATTATTTGGTGTGTATGGGGCTGCAATCATGGAGCAAGAATGATAGAAAAAAAAATGGGATACGTTCTCTTGTTACTTAGAAATTAAGAGAATATAGTTAGTGTCCTAAACAACCAAAAGTCAACAAACATGGGCCTAAACTAATAGTCAACATGCATTGGCTACTCATGGGACCAAGGATGATGAGGTATGAGGTCATGGCCATGTGACCTCGGGCTCAGGTCTCGAGCTCGTTTTGTGTAAAAGCTCGTTCGCGCGTGGTTCGTTTCGAGTGCCATTAACCGTACCGAATCTCCGGAACGTTAACTAGTCGTTGAAACAAAATCACCGTGTTTAATTCATTAAGTAAATAATAAATTAAATTTCTTTCATAAGTTCAATAATTATTAAGAATAATTATTCTATCGTTTTTCTGAGTTCCGTTAACTGAAAAGTTTTCTAGGCGATTAACTTTAATCGTATCGTTTCTAGTTTAATTCGTCAACCGAATTAAGTTCACTAATTAATATAACATATTAATTCAATTAATCCACTAAGGATCAAGTATGCATTTAATTACTTTAAATATGAAAAAGTTTCACGTAGCCGCTGTTAACTATTCTGGAAAAAAAATTGGCGTATGAAAATTGTATGATTTAACTAACGATCATCAAGTATTTAACGGAAGTTTTAACGGAAAAACTCGGGCTGTTACAAATATAGAGACTCGGGAGAATTAAAAACATTATAACCCCAAGGGTGAAGATCTTCTTTAATCCCTTGAATTCCGGAATTCAACCCTGACTACATCAAAAGATAAGACGCATCTTATTTTCTAAATTCAACCATGACTAGTCAAAAGTTATGATGGAACTTGTCTTTCTGATTTCATTCTTTTGTGATAGCTCCACTTGTACTCTTCAAGTAATCAAATTATCTTATCCATATTACTCAACAGTAATAAAACTCTATTTATCAGCTCATATTCGTCATGAAAACATTTCTATTGTTAACCATGACAACCACATTCAAATTTCGAGAATAATTTCTTTAACGGGTAGGTACTGTGACGACCCGGAGATTTCTGATCAGATTTAAACTTAATTCTTATTTAATTTTGACACGATAAGCAAAGTCTGTAATATTGAGTCTCAAAAATTTTGAACTATTTTAATATATTCATTTACACTGTGACTATTCTCGACGATTCACGAACAATTAATTATGTATAGATATGTATATATATATAAATGTGTATGTAATAATATAGATATATCATATGAAAGAGTTGTAATACTTTATTTTTACAATTATGTATTAATATAAATTTGTTATATTAATGATGTTATTATTATTAGTATTATTATTAACACTATATCTAATAATTTTTATCATTTATAAATATTATTAACATTAATATTATTATTATTATAATTATGATAATTATTATTATTAATGATAAAAGTATTGTTAATAATAATAGATATTAAACATAAATTATAATAATAATTAGTTAAGGAAATCTTTTTCCTATCAATCTGTTTATTTATGTATTACCCATGAATTGTATCCACAATTAAAATAAATGGGATGTACTGTGTTTGATTGATGATTAAGCCTTTCTATTAGTTGTCTATCTATCCTTATCTATCACAAGAACCCACTTACTTTGTTTGTTGCGATCAACGAAACTAACCCATATTATATGTTCTTGACTTTTGAGTCACCAAATAAAAAAAAGAACATTCACGATATTTTAACTTGTGATATTAACTGGTATTATTGAGTAGAAAGAATCCTATATTACTGTGTTTGCACCTTTATCATCAAACTCAATTATATACAAGAGACATATGAGATATATCATATGCATACACTTAATCACACAACTCTCTGACGCACTACAATATGTTGACTCAACCATTAAAAGCTAGTTGGTGATTCCTCCTTTACAATCTCTATCAAAATCTACAACCACCACCATGTACAACCCACAATCACAATTATTATACGCGTAATTATGTTTCTGATTATGTTTAACCACGATCATCATCCAAACCAATCATCATTGCTGTAGCTTCTGCTTTCTTGTTCTTTTCGAATGTCATCACCACCAAGAACGCACACTCAAGTAAGCCATTGATATTAACTGTTTCTATTCACAATTAACATCACCCAAATACCCATCGAAGTACACTTGATTTCTGTTTCAAACAAGACCTCAACTTTTATTCTTTCAAGCAACCTGCAATAACACACAATTTTTCTCATCAACCTTTTAATATTTCTGCCTACACACAATTTAGGGAAATTGGTTATAGAGATCTAAGATTTATTAAAAACACAAAATACTAGACCAAACCAAAGTCGTTTATTATTTTGTTACAATGTCAATGAGCAACTAAATCAGAGATGGAAACTTTTACTTGCTACTGCATCCATTGTTGTCCCTGCTTCATTCTATCATCACCATACCATCTTCAACCTTGCTGTCGTCACTGCCTAGTACACGACCTACAGCAGCTATCCATTTTGATGCTACTTATATGCAGCTATTCCAACTACTTACAGCATGCTACTGTTCTGTGTTTGGCTTCCAACAAATGAAAACAAACATCAAACAATAACCATTGTGATTCGCTGCTACTCCATTATTACCTGCTGCCTGGTACTTTCTATTTTCTTTAAACTAACAATATGATGAACGACTGCTACTGCTACTAATGTAATGCTTTCTGTTCCTGCTTAAAACAAAACATCAAACATTTGTTAATACTATTTTGAGGAGTAAGCAAGAACTAAAACACACATCATAAATATGATTTCGATCTAGAGCACCTCTAATTCTGTTACAAATCTACCTAGGAACTTCTACTGCTCCCCGTTGTTCTATGCTATATTTTGGATATAAACAATCGAATCAAACATATAATTTACCTCACAATAAATCTAATTGATTTAGTTAACAATTTATAATAAACGATGATAAATGATAAAAATTTATAATTATATAAATAAATAATTAAAAGAACACCGATTACCTAATCGATTACTAGACCGATTTCATGATCGATGGATGATGATTTGATGCAATCTTTGTTACTACACAATGCGGTAATTAATCCTTCTTCTTAATCAGAACGGACACCAATCGAACACCAACTACCGCTTCAATTCCCTTGATTGTTATTCGATGACGAAGATGATTAGGGTTGATGATGACAACTGAACGATGATGATAATGAATTGATGCCCTATTAAACATTTATAATCTTTGGTTGATTGATCTGTTGAAGAATCGAAAAACCCTAAAAATCGTGAAACGCTTTCTCTGCCTTTCTTATAATTTTTTTTTCATCTGATTTGAAGCAGGCATATAAAACGTGTAAAGGTTTTTATTAGGTATTAATATTATATTATTTTATTATTATTATCACTATTATTATTATTATTATTAATAAAGATTACTAATAGAATTATCATTAAAATTTGTATTATGATGATAGTTATTATTACTAATATTATTAAGATTTTCATATAAAGATTTCAAAATACATTACAAATTATTAGATTTAATACGTTAATTATATTTAAATTTGCATATAAAATTATTAATGACATGTACATAGTTATTATATATTAACTAAATATATTCAGTAAAAATAAATTGTAATATATATATTATAGAATACTGATATAATATTAATTAGACTTTATTATAAAATTTTATATATACATATATTTAGACATAGATTAAAACATTATATAACATATATAAACATTAAAATATAATACAGTATTAATAATATAAACATAAATATATTATAATAAGTTATAAATAAATTATCAAAATATTTTAATAAAGAATTACTATCTATAGTATTAATAGTTGAATATTATGATAACTTAATATCATAGTATATAAAATAAATATAGATACCATATAAATTAAGGATGTAATAGATAAATAAAGTATATATTGGAATTTAACATAAAACTTTTATAAATATTATATAATTAATATTTGATTTATTACCATTATACATTTATGATATTATCTGATATGTAATACCGATATAGGTTCGTGTCCGAGGCCAACCTTGCACTTGTTTAATGTCGTCATATGTATTTTTACTACAAGATACATTAGGTGAGTTTCATTTGCTCTCTTTTTATATATATTTTTAGGACTGAGAATACATGCACTGCTTTTATAAATGTTTTACGAAATAGACACAAGTACTTAAAATTACATTCTATGGTTGGATTATTAAACAGAATATCGCCCTTCAAGTCTGGTAACCTAAGAATTTAGGGAAATGGCCCCTGATTGACGCGAATCCTAAAGATAGATCTATGGACCTTGACAAGTCCTATTCGGGGTACGAATGCTTTAGTACTTCAAGATTATTATACAGACGAGAGGTTTTGTTTTGGGGATATTCTATGCATTTAAGTTAACATCGGTTACCAAGTGTTCAATCCATATGAATGATTTTTGTCTCTATGCATGGGACGTATATTTATGAGAAATGAAAATATTGTGGTCTATTAAATTGATGGAAATGATTATTTATGTTAAACTAATGAACTCACCAACCTTTTAGTTGACACTTTAAAGCATGTTTATTCTCAAGTATGAAAGAAATCTTCCGCTGTGCATTTGCTCGTATTAGAGATATTATATGGAGTCATTCATGACATATTTAAAAAAACGTTGCATTCGAGTCATTGAGTTCATCAAGATTATTATTAAGTCAATTATAGTTGGATATATTATGAAATGATATGCATGCCGTCAACTTTCGATGTAAAGCAAGTTTGTCTTTTAAAAACGAATGTAATGTTTGTAAAATGTATCATATAGAGGTCAAGTACCTCGCGATGTAATCAACTATTATGAATCGTTTATAATCGATTTGGACTTCGTCCGGATGGATTAGGACGGGTTTCTACAACGACATTGAACAATGCAGGGTAGGCCTCCGATTCACGAACCTATATCATTTGTATATTTATTAATATATTAATATAGTTGTAATTGAACAAATATATATATAACTTTATTAGTTATATTCTTTTTTATATTAATAATATATATATGTTTCTTATATTCATTTTTTTATATAAAAATATTAATCTTGTTATGTTATATGTATTGAATAAATTTTTAATGTATATATATATATATCATTTATATATTAATAATAATAGTAGTCAAAATAATATTAGTAGTGGTAAAAATAATAATAATTATAATACTTAATATTACTAATAAGATAATAATGTTAATAATTCTATTAATGATAATAATAATGATATTAATAATTATAATTGTAAAAATATTAATTTTTCTGTTAATGATAGTTATGATACTGATTTTAGTAATTACATAATAATAATACTCGCGATAATATAAATAATAATACTTATGTTAATATTAACAATTCTATTATTTATAAAAAGATACTAATACTAATATTTACGAAAATAATAATAATTTATATTATTTTTATAATGATAATAATCATAATCATAATTTTGAAAATAATCCTAAAATGGTAAAAATTATGTTTTTAGTAATACTTAACTTAACAATAAAATCAATAATAATTATGTCAATCTTATTACTAATGGTAATCTTAATAATAATACTCTTGTTATTAATAATAATAATAATTCAAAAATGATACTAGTACTATTATTAATGATAATAGTTTATATTATTTTCATACTAACAATAATAATAATAATAGTAATAATAATCCTACTCATAATCATACTTATATCAATCAATATTAATACTAATAATAACAATAATAATAATAATTAATGATATTTCTTAATAACAAAAATGTTAATAATATTAATCATAGTACTTGTGTTAACATATTAATAATAATAATAATTAATGATAATAGAAATTAAATTAAAAGTGTATACCTATTTAGAATCTTTTCTAAAAAGAATTGTCCAGGAGGAGACTCGAACCCAAGACCTCTCGATAACCCGACACCCCCTCTTAACCAATACTATGCCTTCTTACATCTGTTTTAATACGCCCAGCTAACCCTATATCTTATATTTGTCTATCTGTTTTTTCTTCAAACATCAAGCAGTCCATCCAAGGATCGATATTATAGCAGCAAAATAAAAAAAATAAAAAAAAATAAAGAACAGCAGGCTGCTGTCGTAAAAAAAATAACCAATAAATCTTTCAATCTTGATACTAGTTACTAGATTAATTTCAGAATATAAAATCCAACACAAAAACAATTTAATTGTTATTAATTGGTTTGAAAAAAAAATAAAAAAAAATTTTATACTGCAGCTGCCCGTCGCTGCTATACCTTTAAAAAAAATTAAAGTTGAGATTTACCAAGTTTTGAACAAAGTTTATAACACGAATTTAGTTTCAAATTACTCCTATAATCTATTGGAATAGTCAATTTGTTTGAAAACCTCGAAACGATTACGAATTTCACGATGAACATAAATTTTGACTTTTTGAAAATAAACTTTGACTCGATAATTCGAACTCGTTTTAAAGAATTGGAACATGGGATTTTGCAAAAAGTTTGTTTGACAAATTCCTAACGTGACTGCATTTTTAGTTTTTGAAATAGGATTCAAATTCGAAATTTGGCTATAAAGTTGAAGAACAGAGGTATGTTCTTCCTCTTTCTGTTTTAATTCCCCATTTACAGTAAGTAAAGACATCAAATAAATATGGTAAACGAATGATTTATGTTGAAATAATCATTGCTCAAATTGTCTGCAGGGTTGTTGATTGAGGACATGATCACGGGTTAGAGAAACAAAAAGAGAGGAAGAAGAAAGCAGACAAAAAAAATATATATATAGCCGTGATTTTGATACGCGTAAATATCTGTTCCTATATATATTGTTTTTAACATTAATAATTACTAATTATATTAATAATAATAACATTTATATTATTATTATTATTAAAAAAAAATACAAATAATAACAATAATATTTATTAAAGATAATAAGACTAATGATGAAAGTCAAAATGATAAATTTTAAATAAGATAATAATTTTTGGCAATAATAATAATTATAATAATAATTATAATTTTTCTGCTACTTATAATAATAATGATTTTAATAATGATAATCGTAATTTTAGTAATTATAACACATTAATCATATCAAATTTTATATCTAAATATTTTATATAGGAATATTAATAATACATATATTAATATTAATATTAACATTAATATTGATTTTAATAACAATGAAGTAATAATAATATTAGTATATAACTATATTTTTAACTTGTAATCACACACAATATTTATATAATATTTTGTATAATATCACTCATTTGAATATTTAAGATTTATACCTTTTATATATATATATATATATATATATATATATATATATATATATATATATTACAATATACATATAATAATATTTATGTATAGAATTTATATACATTTATTTTCAAATTACAATATCTAAAATTATGTTTTATTTATCAAATTTTATTACATAAATAAGTATATTACTTATATATATTAAAACGAATAAACTCAAAGTATACATTTAATACTTTGCTAATGTTGATAATTTATGTCCACATTTATTTACATTCAATATACTCTCTATAATTAACTAATCAGTTTTTAAATAATAGATTTTAAATTAATTTAAGTTATCTTTCATTATAACTAAATCACATAATAGTTTAATTTATAATATATAATTATTTACATATATAATTATTTATATATACATTTCTATTTACAATTAATGGTTCGTGAATCATCGGAAGTAGTCAAAGGTTAAATGAATACATGAACACAGTTCAAAGTTTTGAGACTCAACATTACAGACTTTGCTTATCGTGTCGAAATCAATATAAGATTAAGTTTAAATTTGGTCGAAAATTTCTGGGTCGTCACATAATTTCTATCACATCATCGGAATTCTCATCGAGATCCGATTCATCAGAAAATTGTAATTTTCCCAATATTTTTCTTCCTCAGCGGAGACTGAAATGTCCTGTTCATAACAATTATAAACGTTTCATATTAATTGATTTCGTTGTGAGGTTTTGACCTCTATATGAGACATTTAACAAAGACTGCATTCGTTTTTAAAACAAACCATAACCTTTATTTTATCGATAAAGGTTTAAAACCATAACGTAGATTATCAAGTAATGATAATCTAAAAGATAACTTTTTACAAACGATCATTACATAATGATTTACAATAATATTACACATCGATTTAAATCTCCGAATGCAGTTTTTAAACAATATATTACAAGCATTTTGACTCGAATTCTTGTCCTTAAATTAGCATGCAACAGCGGAAGCTCTTAATAATCACCTGAGAATAAACATGCTTTAAATGTCAACAAAAATAATGGTGAGTTATAGGTTTAACCTATATATTTTTCAAATCGTAATAATAGGCCACAAGATTTCTTTTCTCACAAATAGCCAACTGTATAAAAATCATTCATATGTTTGAATACCTGTTAACCGACATTAACAAAATGCATCTAGAATATCCCCAAAACAGAACCACTCGTCTGTAGAGAAAAATTGAAGTACTAAAGCAGTTCAAATTCTCTGACTGGGGCGTGTTAAAGCCCGTAGATCTACCTTTAGGATTCGCGTCAATTAGTGGTAATTATAATAAACACTAATTCATGGCCTACCAAGTTCAACAAGGGCAATATCCGGTATAGCAATTCAACATAGAATGTAGTTTCAATTACTTGTGCCTATTTTGTAAAATATTTATAAAACTGCATGTATTCTCATCCCAAAAAGATATTAGATAATAAAAGTGGGACTATAACTCACGTTCACAGATTTATAATTCGTCGAGAATTAGACTTGGCCACGGGTCGATTCAAGAACCTATAACAAATATATACATATATATCAAAGTGTGATCGAAATATATTCACAATATTTTTTATTACGTTTTAACGATTTAAGTTTGTTAAGTTAACAGTCCAACGTTAGTAGTCCACAATTAGTTGTCCACAGTTAGTAGTACAGAAATAAATCGATATATTATCTCGAATCAATCCACGACCCAGTGTATACAAGTCTCATACTCGATCACAACTCAAAGTATACATATTATTCTGGAATCAACCTCAACCCTGTATAACTAACTCGAGCATTACCGCATATAGAGTGTCTATGGTTGTTCCAAATAATATATATAGATGACGTCGATATTATATGTCAAAACATTGTATACGTGTATATGGTCTATCAAGATTACATAATATATGTTAGAATATATGTATAATAAAATATAAGTTAGTTAAGTTATGGTTAGTATAGATTTGTTACAAATTTTCACGTAGCTAAAACAAGCAAAAAATATCCAATTTTGTTTTACCTATAACTTCTTCGTTTTAAATCCGTTTTGAGTGAATCAAGTTGCTATGGTTTCATAATGAACTAAAATTTATAAAAATAAACAGAAAAAGTATAAGTTTATAGTCAGAAATATAGATTACAAGTCATTTTTGAAAGAGGTAGTCATTTCCGTCGAAAGAACGACATCTTGATGACCATTTTGAAAAACATACTTCCACTTGAGTTTAACCATGATTTTTGGATATAGTTTCATGTTAATAAGAAATATAATTTTCCCAGAAGAACGACTTTTAATTCAAAGGTTATCATAGTTTTTAATTATTCAACCCAAAACAGCCCCCGGTTTAACTACGGCGGCGTATGTCCGGTTTTACGGTGTTCTTCGTGTTTCCAAGTTTTAAATCATTAAGTTAGCATATCATATAGATACAGAATATGTGTTTAGTTGATTTTAAAAGTTAATTTAGAAGGATTAACTTTGTTTGCGAACAAGTTTAGAATTAACTAAACTATGTTATAGTGATTACAAGTTTAAATCTTTGAATAAGATAGTTATATATATATGAATTGAATGACGTTATGACCATCATTACTACCTCAAATTTAGTAGGTAAACCTACTAAAAATGACAAGAAATGATCTAGAGCTTCAAAGGGTCTTGGATGGCTTGAGAGTTCTTGATCTTAGATGATTGATTGGAATGGATTAGAAAGCTTGGAAGTAAACTAGTAAACGTGAAAGTGTTATTGAAGTGTTTTTGAGTAGTTGTTGTGTAGGTTGATCAAAGGTTGGATTTATGAGCTAGATTGATGTAGATTTTGATGAATATGATGAAGAACACTTAGAACATCATCATGGAACAAGAGAGAGATCAAATGGATGAAAGAAAATTGAAAAATGAAAGTGTATGTGTGTGTGCTCAAATTCGTGAATTAGCATGTCCATATATGCAAGTTGTAATTTAATTATTAGTGTAATAATTCATGCTAGTTACCAAATGATGGTTCCACATGTTTGTTGTCTAAATGAGGGCTTCTAAGAGCAGATTTTTATTGGTATATATCAATAGTAAATACAGCTAAAAGCTGCGTACAATACGAGTACATCTACTGCACGTATACGAGTAGAATTGTTGATGAAAATGAATGAGAATGTAATTGTAAGCATTTTTGTTAAGTATAAGTACTTTGATACGTGTCATGAAGTCTTTCAAAAGTGTACTAATACATCTTAATACACTATATGTATATGCATTTTAACTGAGTCGTTAAGTCATCGTTAGTCGTTACATGTACATGTTGTTTCGGAACCTTTAAGTTAACGATTTCGTTAAATGTAATTAATCCCATTGTTATTAAATATAATGAGATGTTAAATTGTTACATTATCATGATAACATGATGCACTAATGTATCTTAATATGATATATAAATATTAAGACGTTATTACGAAGATAATCGTTACGTATAGATATCGTTTTGAATTTCTTAAGTTAGTAGTCTTGTTTTATGTATAAGTGATATCGCGTATTTTATACACATTTTCATTAGCGATATCGGTTACATTTTGGTCCATTCGGATACGATTTGACGTTTATATTGATAATATTGCGAAGGTTCGAGTTTGAAAAGCTAATTGTTGGAAAGTGGTGATTTATGAAGTTTTTGAGGCACTTTGTTAATTATTTGTTTCTAAAGGTGCACCGAGGAGGAAAACGTTTAGTATTTATTAGGAAGTTTGGTTTTAAGTTAGTTTTAAAGCTAAAAAAGAGAAAAATAAACGAAGGAGTCAATTCCAGTACATCTCCACGGCGCGATAATGGGCCTCGCGGCGCGGCTATTCACTTGTTTCCAGATCAGAACTTGAGATAAGAAGGTCATTATTTTATGAGCAATGTCGCGGCGCGACAATTAGGGTCGCGGCGCGGAGAATCTGTCGGTTCAGTTTATTTGGCAAGTATAAAAGGCCCGAATTTTACCCTAACCAATCATTATCGTATCCAGACGAATTCCAGCCACTTTTTGACGAACTTAGGTGATTTTTGGGGATCTTCAAGGTCATTCTAAGGTACCAATCATTCCGGGAACAAGTCTCGATTCGTTTATCTTTCAGGATTCAATCTTTGATTAGTTTTATCTCTTTGTTATCAACAATGAATTTCTCTATTTCTTTGATTGTTATTTTGGTTTTAGCCATGATTGTAGGCTAAACTCTTAATGTTTGTCTAGATTGAATATTTGCAAGTGTTTGGATGTTACTTTGATGTTTTATTAATTGATGCATAATAATTATGAGTTTTGATTAAGAACCATTCTTGTGGGTGTTGATTATTGTTACTAGGTTGATTAGTGAATCTTGTTTGAACAAAGGGAACCCTGTTTCAATTTAGTGATCTAATTCCCAATTGATTTGTCTTAACCGATTGGGTGCTTACTGGACCAAGGGGGTAAACCGGGTAACGTAATTGAACAAAATAGGGGTGAATTGTGTGGAGCGAACGCGTAACCAATTGCATCTTAATCTTATAATTAGCTAGTTACTAAGTCACAAACGAAAGATGGTATTTGGTGAAAGGGAACCCTAAGCCAATTAATCCTAGTTTGACGTGTTTGCTAAAAGAGAACTCTGGGTAAACCGACTCTGTAATTGCGTGCATTGATTAATAGAACTAGTGCTTAATAACAAATCATCCAACACTGCGAATAGGATATCTAGGCGAACATTCTTTTATCCATTGAATTCAAATATCTTTATTTTTCCGTTGAGTCTGCATTTCTTTTATCTAAACTTAAAAACCAAAAATATTGTCTTTTACTTTTAAAGCTATCTTGATTTGGCTAATCGTTAAATAGCCGCAAAACAAACTATCTCGTACTTTCAAATTTCATAGTTTAACTTAGTTACTGTTATTTACAAACTTAATTCTCACGTTAATACTGTCCTTGGAACGATACTTGGAATTACCATTTTTATACTATTGCACGATCGGGTACACTGCCCGTAAGTGCGTAGTAATCTTTAACCAGGCATATTTCCAGAGATAATTTATATACTAGATTTCACACATCAAGTTTTTGGCGCCGCTGCCGGGGACAGTTGTGTTGAAAATTAAGTTTGAAAATTAAGTTTGTTTTTAGTTAATTTTAACTGTTTATTTTATTTTAATTCTAATTGAGTCGGTGCGTTTAATCGATTTGTTAGCTGTGTTCTTGCAGTTACAGGTAGTGCATGCCACACACGCGTTCTTCAAGTTCTCCGATTTTAACACCATTTGACGAGCCTGAAAGAGAGTTGTTCAAAGACTTAAGTCAAGAGCAAAAGTCTAAAGTGGATTCTTCACCGTCTTCGAGTGAAGTTGTAGTCAATTTGTTCAGTAACAACGATATTGTGGTGCCCGAGACACCACCAGAAGTTAACTCAGAAGAAGATTCTTACGTTTCGTCTGACACTTCAGATACTGAAGAAATGGCCGAAGAACCACCTCGTCCTCAGACTATGGCAGAAAAGTTGAAGGCCACCCGAGGAGGCCAAGGCAATTCGATTACTCAGCCGAATATTACTCAGCCTTTTCAAATTACAGGGCCGATCCTGAATTTGATTTCTTCTGATTGCCGATTCTATGGCAAAGATACCGAGGATGCTAACGAGCATCTTCGTAATTTTAATGATGTTTGTAACTTGTTTAAGCTACAAGAGGTTGCCGACACTTCAATTAAGACAAGACTTTTCCCTTGGACTCTTAAGGGAGAAGCTAAGAGATGGTTAGATAAGCAACCAGAGGGTACTATTACATCTTGGGAGACTTTGGAAGATAAGTTTTTGTCAAAGTTTTTCCCTGCATCTCGAGCTGCTCGACTTCAAGCAGATATTTCTCACTTTAGACAAAAGAGGAGTGAGACATTGTTTGATGCTTGGGACCGTTTTGCTACTTTGTTACGCTCTTGTTCGCAACACGGGTTGAATGATTTACAGAAGGTTCAGATTTTCTACAAAGGTTGTGATATTCCTACGCGTCAGAGTATTGATCAAGCTGCAGGTGGTACGTTAATGGATAAGACTGAAGAAGAGGCGTTAGCGATCATTGAAAAGCAAGCTGCTTATTCTCATGAGTGGCATCAGGATCATGAATCTTAACCTTCAGCTTCAGTTAAGAGAACAGAGACTACAGGTACAGGTGCTTATGATGATTTTGGGTCTTTCAGTGCTAAGTTGGATTCGTTTGGTAGGAATTTGGAGAAGATGAACAAGGATATTCATGGTATGAAGGTTGGTTGTGAATACTGTGGAGGTTTGCATCTGGGCAAAGATTGTGATGCGGGTTTGACTATGAATCAGAAAGAAGAGATCAACTATATTAGTCAGCAGAATAACAATCAGTTTCAGGGACGTGCTCAGTTTAATAGGAATTTCAATAATCCTTATAATCCGCAAGGTAATCAGGGTTCGAGGTTCCAACCGGGTTCTAGTGGAGGTTTTCAGCAGCAAGCTCCCGGTTATTTTCAAAAACCACAGGTCGAAGAGAAAAAGTCCAACCTTGAGGCTATGATCGAGAAGTTAGTGATATCTCAGACTCAACTTGTCACTACCGTTACTCAGAATAATGAAAAGAATGACCAAATGTTTCGAAATCAACAAGCAGCTATTCATAATCTTGAACAGCAGATTGGTCAACTTGCTAATAAGAGTAGTGAGAGGAAACCGGGAGAGTTACCGAGCAAGACGGATACTAACCCGAAAAACGGGCATGTTAATGCTATCACCACCCGAAGTGGTTTAGCATATTATCCACCGAGGAAGCCCGACGAGTATGATTTGAGGGTACCGTTAGTTAATGATAGTGAGCCGGTTGTTGAAAGTGAA
The DNA here is from genome assembly GCF_046630445.1 of Rutidosis leptorrhynchoides. Classification (NCBI taxonomy): domain Eukaryota; kingdom Viridiplantae; phylum Streptophyta; class Magnoliopsida; order Asterales; family Asteraceae; genus Rutidosis; species Rutidosis leptorrhynchoides. Next base: position 225,996,664 of record NC_092343.1, read on the forward strand.
CCGGAAAGGGAAAAGGTGCCGGAACAGGTGGCTGAAAAAGTTGTTAAGGAACCGGTTACTGTTGCTGCTAAACCGGTAGTCCGAGAGTATCAACCACCGCTCCCATTCCTGAGGAAACAGCGATTGGAGAAGCTAGAGGCCGAAAAGTCCAAGTTCATGGACTTGATTAAAAAAGTTAGCATAAATATGCCTTTTATTGATGTTATTGCAGGTATGCCTAAGTATGCGAGGTTTCTCAAAGATTTGGTGACTAACAGGCAGAAGCTGAAGAACGTGTCTTCAGTCAGGTTGAATGCCGCATGCTCAGCGGTTGTTGCAAACAAGCTTCCCGAGAAGCTTGAAGATCCTGGAAGTTTTACCATTCCTTGTTTACTTGGTAATTTGGACTGTATGAGGGCTTTGGCGGATTTGGGGGCTAGCATTAATTTAATGCCTTATTCTATTTACTTAAAGCTAGACCCCGGGGAGTTAAAACCCACGCGTATGGCTGTGCAGCTAGCTGACCGCTCTATTAAATTCCCTCGTGGAATCATAGAGAATATGCTAGTGAAGACCGGGTCGTTAGTTTTTCCGGCGGATTTTGTGGTTTTGGATATGGAAGTGGATGAAAGGATTCCACTAATTTTGGGTCGGCCATTCTTAAATACTGCTAGGTGTATGATTGATGTGTATGGCCAAAAGTTGACCCTTAGGATAGACGATTTGAGCGCAACATTCTCAATCGACCATGCTTTGAAATACCCTGGCTACACTGATGATACATGTTATTTTCTTAACACTGTGAATGTCCAGTCTGAGTTTTTGCAGGAATTCCCAGAGTTACAGGGTTCAGGAGAATGCTCATTGGTTGAGATTAATGAGGATGTGCAGGTTGAGGAGGTGGATATTTTAACCACCTTGATGGAAAATGGCTATGAGCCGACTGAAGAGGAGTTCAAAGAACTCGAACGTGATTCAGATTACCGGAGCAAGTCTTCAATTGAAGAACCTCCCGAGCTTGAATTGAAGCCACTTCCAGATCATTTGGAATACGCTTACTTGCATGAGGAATCTAAGCTTCCGGTAATTATTTCTTCTTCTCTTTCAGCAGGTCAGAAAATTGAGCTTGTAACCATGCTAAAGGCCCATAAACCGGCCATTGCATGGAAGATTCACGACATTAAGGGTATTAGTCCCTCCTATTGCACCCACAAAATCCTAATGGAGGATAACTCCAAACCTGTGGTGCAACGTCAAAGGAGGTTGAACCCGCATATGCAAGATGTCGTGAAGAAAGAGATCATAAAGCTCCTTGATGCAGGTCTGATTTACCCGATTTCTGATAGTCCGTGGATTAGCCCGGTACACTGTGTACCTAAGAAAGGTGGTATGACTGTTACCACCAATGATAAAAATGAGTTAATTTCCACCCGGACTGTCACGGGGTGGCGTGTTTGTATCGACTACCGTAAGTTGAACGACGCCACACGTAAAGACCACTTCCCGCTACCTTTCATGGATCAAATGCTAGAGAGGTTGGCGGGAAACAGTTTCTATTGCTTTCTCGATGGTTTCTCGGGCTATTTTCAAATTCCTATCTCGCCCGAGGACCAAGAGAAGACTACTTTCACGTGCCCGTATGGCACGTTCTCTTATCGACGCATGCCCTTTGGCCTTTGCAATGCTCCGGCCACTTTTCAAAGGTGCATGATGGCCATATTCCATGACATGATAGAAGATTGCATGGAGGTGTTCATGGATGACTTCTCAGTCTTCGGTGACACTTTCGATTCATGCCTTCTTAATTTAGAACGGATGTTGGTCAGGTGCAAAAAATCTAATCTTGTGCTCAACTGGGAGAAGTGCCATTTCATGGTTCAAGGGGGCATCGTTCTCGGGCACAAGATTTCTAAAAACGGTATAGAGGTGGATCCCGCAAAGGTTACCGCTATTAAGAACCTTCCACCCCCGGGTACGCCGGTTTTCGGGCACGCCGGTTTTTACCGGCGATTCATTAAAGATTTTTCTAAGATTGCCAACCCGATGAATAAACTCCTTGAAAAGGACACCCCGTGGAACTTCTCCGACGAGTGCCAAAAGGCATTCGAGCTTTTGAAGGAGAAACTCATCAATGTGCCAATCATAATTGCTCCGAATTGGTCCCTTCCGTTCGAGCTTATGTGCGATGCATCTGATTTCGCTGTTGGCTCAGTTTTGGGTCAAAGGGTCGAGAAGCATTTCCGACCCATCTACTATGCAAGCAAGACCTTGCAAGGAGCGCAATTAAATTATACTACCACTGAAAAAGAGCTCCTTGCGGTGGTCTTCTCGTTCGATAAGTTCCGGTCCTACTTAGTCTTATCTAAGACTATTGTTTTTACGGACCATTCTGCTCTAAAGTACCTTTTTGCTAAACCGGATGCAAAACCCCGACTTCTTAGATGGATCTTGCTTTTGCAAGAATTTGATGTTGAGATCCGGGATAAAAAGGGTGCTGAAAACTTGGCGGCCGATCACCTTTCACGTCTTGAGAACCCCTCCCGTGAGGTTCTCGATGAGACTACCATTCATGATGATTTTCCCGGAGAATATCTCATGAAGGTGGATAAGGTTGACGAGCCGTGGTATGTGGACATTGCTAATTATCTAGTTGGGAGATTCTTGGAGAAAGGGTGGTCACATCAAAAGAGGAAGAAATTCTTCAGTGACCTTAAGTACTATTTCTAGGAGGATCCCTATCTTTTCCGTTGTTATCCCGATGGGGTTATCCGCCGGTGTGTTTCCGGTGATGAGTGTATGCGTATTTTAACCGAGTGCCATAGTGGGCCTACCGGTGGGCATTTTGGACCCCAAATTACGGGGCGTAAAGTCTATGATGCCGGCTTTTATTGGCCGACAATCTTCAAAGATGCCCACCTGGTTTGTAAGTCATGTGATTCGTGCCAAAGGGCTGGTAAAGTCACCAAACGGGATGAGATGCCTCAACAAAGCATCCAAGTTTGCGAAGTATTTGACGTTTGGGGAATTGACTTTATGGGGCCATTTCCGAAATCTCAGAATTATAGTTACATACTCGTTGCCATTGACTACGTGTCTAAATGGGCCGAAGTGCAAGCTTTAACCACAAATGATGCACGAGTTGTGATTTTGTTCCTTAAGCGTTTATTCTCTCGATTTGGAACTCCTAAAGCTTTAATTAGTGATAGGGGTACTCATTTTTGTAACGCCCAAATGGAGAAGGTATTGAAGCGATATGGAGTTCTCCATAAAGTTTCTACTTCATACCATCCCCAAACGAGCGGACAAGTTGAGAATACAAATCGAGCTCTTAAAAATATTCTTGAGAAAACTGTGGGTTCGAATCCGAAGGAGTGGGCAATTAAGCTCGATGAAGCTTTATGGGCGTTTAGAACCGCCTTCAAAACGCCAATTGGTACCACTCCTTATCGGTTGGTTTATGGGAAAGCGTGCCATCTTCCGTTGGAGATTGAGCACAAGGCTATGTGGGCACTTAAAAAGTGCAATTTAGATTTGAAGGAAGCCGGACGCCTAAGGGCGGGGCAATTGAATGAGCTTGGTGAATTACGCCTAGATGCGTACGAGAATTCATTGATCTATAAAGAGAAAACCAAGCAATGGCATGATAGGAAGTTAAAGGGTCCAAAAGAGTTTAACGAAGGCGATCGAGTGCTTTTGTTTAACTCTAGATTAAAGCTTTTACCGAGAAAACTCAAGTCCCGGTGGACGGGACCATTTGATGTTGTTAAGGTGTACCCATACGGTACGATCGAGTTAAAAAATGCTAATGGTATCACCTTTAAGGTTAACGGACATCGTGTGAAAAAGTATTTTGACGGTACGTTAGAGATTAATGATGAGGTTCACATTGAACCCGATCCCAACGCCACTTGAAGTCAGGGACGAGTCGCGTGAACGACTCGTTAAATAAGGTTCACATTGTTGTATAGTTTGTATAATTCGGTGTGATCACGGGTTTGCTGCGTCTAAATTGCTAATTGATTGTTTTTGATAGATTCCTGGTTGGTTTTGTGGTTGTTTTGAGCTTTAAGGTTAAATAAAGGTTGCTGAATAAGTGAAAACACGAGGTGTCAGGTTTCAGAGTAACGTCGCGGCGCGACATCTTGGTCCACGGCGCGAGATTTCGAGTGTTTTGGTAACAGAAAGGGGCTTAAAATGGTTTTTACACGCGTGTATTACCGCGTCGCGACAATTGGGGTCGCGGCGCGAGGTATAACTGGTTTTGAGTGTTACGTATTTTTATAGAAGTTGGAGTCAGGTTAAGCGTATGGCCGCGGCGCGGCATTTTTCGTCGCAGCGCGACGTTTTAGGCGCCCAGATCCTGAACCACCGGATATTGTTGAAAGTTGAATGGGTCAACCCGATTTTGTACATAACCCGACGCATATTACACCCTTTTTAGGGTTTTTGACTCAGTTTTTCACCCACAACTCTCATACTTATCTTTCAAACAAACCTAAGGCTTTCAAACCCTAAGTTCAATCAACCCAAATTACTACCTAATTTCTTCAATTGCTTGCTTAAACATGCCGGTTAAGGTCCGAATTAAACTAATCTCTTACTTTTTCTTCCATGTATCTTGATTCATCTTGTTAATTCTAGGGTTCATGTTTGAATTTTTAAGGGGTTATGTTTAATTGAATCTTCTATGCTTTAATATGAATTAATCTTTGATGAATATGATATTATTGTGTTTTCTTCATGATTTATTGTGTTGATTATGCATAATGTTGATTTTTGAGATTAGGGTAATGATTATATCCGAATTTTTTGATTACTATTTGGGGATTTTGTTTGTAAGGGAGTTGATTGTTAATGATGGTATGTTTTAAGATAGTGTGGGGTAATTTGGGCGGGTTTTATGTATGAATTTGAAATTGGTTAAGCTTGATGAGATTTGTTCTTAATGCAATGTTTTCTTGAATGTTGGAATTGTTTAATCTTGTTGAAATTGGTTAATTGATATGATGAAGTTGTTAAATTGAGTTTCATGTGAGTTGTTTAATGAGACACTCTTGTGCTTTAGAGTTTGGAGTTGGTTTGAATTGGTTAAATGGAACACAAACATATGTTTTGGATACTTGCTATTGTTTAAATGATTAAATGAAGTTGAAACGTGTATTGATGGTAGTTGATGCAAGGGTGTGAAACATGTTGATTCGCTTAACGCTAACTATTCAATGTTTTGTGTTTGGTTTGGTTCTTTGTTTGATTTGTGTAGAGAAGCAGAACTGACGCTCCATCAACCTCCACGGCTCAAGCCCGTAGGGAGGAAGAAAGAAGAAGGAACCCCGAGTTTTGGTTACAACAAGTGCAGGAAGAATTCTCTAATTACTATGAATTTATTTCGGCTAGAAATATCCATGCTACTTGGTATTTTAGCTGGGATGAACTAGAGAGAGCGTCTGATGATGTTAAGGAGGATGTTGCTTCATTGTTGTCGATGTCTTATCATGGGTTCGATCTAGATTCCTGGGAACGTGCTATGTCCTTAAGGGAGGATCTTTATAGAGAGTTAATTGTTGAATTTTTCTCCTCTCTTAGCTACCGTACTAGAAGAAATGGGGATGATCAAGCGTTCTTAACTTTTCGCTTGGGAGGCGAGAGACGGGCAATGAGTCGACTCGATTTAGCTAAAGCATTGAATTTGTATGAGGGGTGGAACGAGAATTTGTTGAAACGGTATTTAAAAGAAACAGAGTTTATTGGAAACCAGGAAGGTTATATTGAGCGTGATTTTTGGGAAGAGATATCGGGGTTGGTGCCATTTGTGTCTAATGAATCGAAAGGCTCTGATATTCAACGCAGGGATTTACGGTTGTTTCAGAAACTTTTGTCAAGTACTTTTTGTGCCAGATGGAATGGGAACGACAAAGTAAATTCCACCGAGTTATGGATTATGTATAGGTATACGCGTAGTGCACATGTGGATTTGTGCAATCTTATTGGTACATATTTGTCGAATCATTCAAGAGAAACTAGAGCGACACGGCCAATTCTTGGTGGTCATTATGTTACGCGAATAGCCAAGTTTTTCGATATTGATTTCAGCAGGTGCACCAAATTAACCGATCAGTTGCAAGTTATGAAACCTTTTAATTTAAGGTTTTATTTTAACGCGAATTTTGTTATGTGGAATGCTAATCGAGATGGTGTGGTAGCATTTGTTGAGCCACAAGCACCTGCAGTTGGAGGTGCTAGTCAGGGTGCTAATGAGCCGGAGTCGGTTGCTCCAAATGTGCATGCAGGGGGTGAACAACAGTGGGGTATTTCCCAAGAGGTTTGGGATGGTTTGGTTTCATCAGTTGGTAATTTACAGGTTGGTATGTCAAGAGGGTTCAGTGATTTCCGGGGGGATCAGCGGGAACATGATAACCGCATGTGGGCAAGCCAGCAAAGAGTGGAGACGAGTAACTCTAGGCAGGAGGAAAGGTTAGATGAGATAGCCCATGATCAGCAGTGGATTGCATATGGCAATGATTGGCAGCGCCATAATGATCGCCTCTATTATTATGATCCGAATAATTACTATGGCACCACAGCGCAGACACCGGTATATTACCGCAGTGATGTTCGGCCACGAGTTCAGGCCCCTATTTACGATGAGCAGGAGAGGTTGGAAAACGCGCGACAGTGTTTTCAGCAGCAGTACCCATACGGCAGCTGGCCGTATGGCGGATTTCAGTGAAGAGGGCCTGCGAGCCAGTGATCTTGTTGTATTTGTTTTAGACTATTTTCATTTCAATTGGGTTGTACTTGAATTATTTTATTATGTACTTTGAGACCTTATTAGGGGCAAGGCGCTTTGGTTACCGGGTGGTACCACCTTGTCCCATTTATGTAGTTTGCTTGTTTCTTTTCTTAGGTGTGTTGGTGGAACAGTTTTTCAAGTCTGGCATTAAGTTCAGCAAAACTACTTGAGTGATGATATTGGTGTGAGGATCGGAAATGGACGATGTTCTTATGCTGGCAGTCAGTTCAGCGCCATCTGTCACTGTCATTCCACGATCTGTGGTTATGCTCGATAAGTTTTTATTTTTCTTACCCTTTTGATTTTAATCCATTTTTGATCTCAAGTAATGGGGACATTACTTGATCTCAAGTGTGGGGTGGGGGATGTAAAATCTCTCGGGTTGGTTATTAATAGAATCATCATTATTTTGGTTTTGATATCTAAAAGACTTGACGTTTCACGGGGTTTTGGTCGTAAAAAAAAATTTGAAAAATTTAAAAAAAAAAAAAAAAAAATGAAAAATTAGTTAGTAAAAAAGAAAAAATATATATATAAAATTTAGTTAAAAATTCGACCAAAACCCTTGTTTAAGAGTTGGCTTGGTATTTATTTTGTGAATTTGAAGAAGCCAGAGTTGTTCCACATGTTCATTACCATTGGACATGAAATCCTACTAGTTCAAAGAACTAAATAGTAGGTCACCTGTACCAAAACGGGTGTAAACCGTGAGAGAGCGGTGATTGCATAGCGTGATTGTGACCGAATCACGTGCCAGATCAAAAACTTTTGGTTACTTGGTATAGCAGACTTCCGAAACTATATCATTTTATTATTGCATCATCTAAATGATGTGATACTGTGGGAAGAGGAGCCTTGAGCTTCACCAGTGCTGTCCTTTTTAGGAGCAATAGCTACGTGCTTGTGTTTGCTTAGACAACACAACCCATAGCCAAAAGCTATGGAACCCGAAGGTTTTCGGGATTTTTCAAAACCGGTGTCAATTGAAACAGATTGGCACTTCCGAGTGACTCAGATCCACTCACTAAGGAAGTAAAGTCTTCCGACCGTTCCACTTGGTATGTATACCTCTTAAGCGTGCCATTTCATTACCCATCATATCACGATGAGGTACTGTTAGAGGAGAAAGTCTTGAACTTTCAAAACATGTTCATTATTTTGAATGTGAAATCCTACATGAACATAAATTTCATACTTAGGTCACCTGCACCAAGGCGGGTGTCAACCGTATGAACGGTGATTGGATCGTGTGGTCGAAGCCGGGCCATACGCTAGATTGAAAACTCAACAGGGCGGTCTTCATTGTTTCTCCTAACAAGGACAATGTATGCGCTCGACCACCTTTTATGACCACACAGGATGTATCTATTCCATCTTTAAGGGAGTCAAGTCTCCCGAACGACACACTTGCTGATTCATTTCAGAAGTTGTAGTCCAGACCAGTTGTAGGGTGACGAAAAATTTTGAAAAGTCATTGCTAAAATCGACTAGAAATCTACCAGGCCTCAACATCAAACAGGGAAACTGGTAGTCAAAGCTTGTCTCAATGAGGGAGATTTGCTAGCCAAATAGGAAGTGCACCATGATACACAAAATGTCAGTGATTGATCAGATTCCCAGTGGATAACCTCCGGAAAGGTAAGATATCAGCTTTTAAGCCTGATGAACCTCAATCTTTATGGTTGACTTAACGGATTAGACGGTTACCTCATAACCATCGATGATATCCGGACGTAATGTGTATCCTCCTAAGCACATTATTTTCTATCGACATCTCGCGATGTTAGGTACTGTGGGAGGCTTGGCTTGACCAATTGCGGGGTAGCCCGTGCGTTCTCTTGGCACATGTGTTCGATTGCTTATTCCTTGGTGCTAGGTTCCCACTTGATTCCCGGTTCCATTGAAGATTTTTGTTATGATTCGAAATTCTCTACTTCATCATTATGGTACGTTATCGAGATTATTTTTGGTTACTATATTGATTCATATTGATTGCGGTTTGGGAAGTTACATCGGGGGAATGCAAGTGGGAACCATAGTTGTTACTTATGCCAAATCGTGCCCACGCTAGTTATTTGTCTGGTTTCTTGTTCATTGGTTCTACATTCATGTTAGAAGACTATATTCGAGTTCTATTGCTTGAGGACAAGCAAAACTCTAGTGTGGGGTGGTTTGATATCGCGTATTTTATACACATTTTCATTAGCGATATCGGTTACATTTTGGTCCATTCGGATACGATTTGACGTTTATATTGATAATATTGCGAAGGTTCGAGTTTGAAAAGCTAATTGTTGGAAAGTGGTGATTTATGAAGTTTTTGAGGCACTTTGTTAATTATTTGTTTCTAAAGGTGCACCGAGGAGGAAAACGTTTAGTATTTATTGGGAAGTTTGGTTTTAAGTTAGTTTTAAAGCTGAAAAAGAGAAAAATAAACGAAGGAGTCAATTCCAGTACATCTCCGCGGCGCGATAATGGGCCTCGCGGCGCGGCTATTCACTTGTTTCCAGATCAGAACTTGAGATAAGAAGGTCATTATTTTATGAGCAATGTCGCGGCGCGACAATTAGGGTCGCGGCGCGGAGACTCTGTCGGTTCAGTTTATTTGGCAAGTATAAAAGGCCCGAATTTTACCCTAATCAATCATTATCGTATCCAGACGAATTCCAGCCACTTTTTGACGAACTTAGGTGATTTTTGGGGATCTTCAAGGTCATTCTAAGGTACCAATCATTCCGGGAACAAGTCTCGATTCGTTTATCTTTCAGGATTCAATCTTTGATTAGTTTTATCTCTTTGTTATCAACAATGAATTTCTCTATTTCTTTGATTGTTATTTTGGTTTTAGCCATGATTGTAGGCTAAACTCTTAATGTTTGTCTAGATTGAATATTTGCAATTGTTTGGATGTTACTTTGATGTTTTATTAATTGATGCATAATAATTATGAGTTTTGATTAAGAACTATTCTTGTGGGTGTTGATTATTGTTACTAGGTTGATTAGTGAATCTTGTTTGAACAAAGGGAACCCTGTTTCAATTTAGTGATCTAATTCCCAATTGATTTGTCTTAACCGATTGGGTGCTTACTGGACCAAAGGGGTAAACCGGGTAACGTAATTGAACAAAATAGGGGTGAATTGTGTGGAGCGAATGCGTAACCAATTGCATCTTAATCTTATAATTAGCTAGTTACTAAGTCACAAACGAAAGATGGTATTTGGTGAAAGGGAACCCTAAGCCAATTAATCCTAGTTTGACGTGTTTGCTAAAAGAGAACTCTGGGTAAACCGACTCTGTAATTGCGTGCATTGATTAATAGAACTAGTGCTTAATAACAAATCATCCAACACTGCGAATAGGATATCTAGGCGAACATTCTTTTATCCATTGAATTCAAATATCTTTATTTTTCCGTTGAGTCTGCATTTCTTTTATCTAAACTTAAAAACCAAAAATATTGTCTTTTACTTTTAAAGCTATCTTGATTTGGCTAATCGTTAAATAGCCGCAAAACAAACTATCTCGTACTTTCAAATTTCATAGTTTAACTTAGTTACTGTTATTTACAAACTTAATTCTCACGTTAATACTGTCCTTGGAACGATACTTGGAATTACCATTTTTATACTATTGCACGATCGGGTACACTACCCGTAAGTGTGTAGTAATCTTTAACCAGGCATATTTCCAGAGATAATTTATATACTAGATTTCACACATCAATAAGGTTCATTGTTAATATACATAATGAGATACTTAATTATCATTTCACCACGTTAAACACATATATATGTTCCTATTTATAATATCATGTCAGATACATGTTATAACGTTCGTGAATCATCGAACAAACTGGGTGGTCAAACGTTAACACAAAATCCGTTTCAGTTAATCAAGTCTTAACAAGTTTGATTGCTTAACATGTTGGAAACATTTATTCATGTAAATATTAATCTCATATAATATATAATCATGGAAAAGTTCGGGTCACTACAGTGACACCCTAAACCATTTTTAACTTTGGTCCATTGGTTGAGGTTTTTTTCTTATTCAACTGTTTTTCTGTGATTTTTAACATTTCCTCCTCCGGATCTTCCTCTTCTAGTTCTTCTTCTTCCGGTTCCTCTTCTTCCGGTTCCTTTTCTTCCGGTTCCTCTTCCGGAATTTGTGAATCTTCCCAAAATACATCTGACTCTTCATTGTTATTAGGTGAGTCGATAGGATTGGTACTGGAAGTAGACATCTATCACACATTAACTAACACATTAGTAATATACCACATAATATTTACACGTAAAAATATATAGTTTCCAACAAAAGTGTTAAGCAATCATTTTTAAAGTAAACACGGTCGAAGTCCAGACTCACTAATGCATCCTAACAAGCTCGATAAGACACACTAATGCAAATTTCTGGTTCTCTAAGACCAACGCTCTGATGCCAACTTGAAATGCCCGTTCGTATTGATTATAAACATTTGATATTAATTGGTTTCATTGCGAGGTTTTGACCTCTATATGAGACGTTTTTCAAAGACTGCATTCGATTTTAAAACAAACCATAACCTTTATTTTATCGACAAAGGTTTAAAAGGCATAAAGTAGATTATCAAGTAATGATAATTTAAAATATAACGTTTACACACGACCATTATATAATGGTTTACAATAATATTATACAACAATATAAGTTTCCGAATGCAGTTTTTAAACAATATCATACAACATGCTGACTCCAAATCTTGTCCTTATTTTAGCATGCAACAGCGGAAGCTTTTAATAATCACATGAGAATAAACATGCTTAAAACGTCAACAAAAATGTTGGTGAGTTATAGGTTTAACCTATATATTTATCAAATTGTAATAATAGACCACAAGATTTCATTTTTCATAAATAACATACAGGCATATAGCAATCTGTATAAAAATCATTCATATGGTGAACACCTGGTAACCGACATTAACAAAAATGCATCTAGAATATCCCCGTCATTCCAGGACTCTCATCGGACTTGATAAATCAAAGTGGTGCTTTATAGTCGGAGTTATAGGTTACATGCCTATTTTTAAAGAGGTAGTCATTTCTGTCGAAGAACGACATTTTGATGACCATTTTGAAAAATATACTTCTACTTTGAGTTTAACCATGATTTTTGGATATAGTTTCATGTTCATATGAAATATCATTTTTCCAGAAGAACAACTTTTAAATGAAAGATTATCATAGTTTTTAATTATCCAATCCAAAACAGTCCCCGATTTCACTACGACGGCGTATGTCCGGTTTTACGTTGTTCTTCGTGTTTTCAAGTTTTAAATCATTAAGTTAGCATATCATATAGATATAAAACATGTGTTTAATTATTTTTAAAAGTAAAGTTAGAAGGATTAACTTTGTTTGCGAACAAGTTTAGAATTAACTAAACAAGTTTAGAATTAACTTTGTTATGAACATCATCACTACCTCAAATATAGTAGGTAAACCTACTGAAAATAACAAAAAATGATCTTGAGCTTCAAAGGATCTTGGATGGCTTGAAAGTTCTTGAAGTAGAATAATGACACGAAAACAAGTTCAAGTAATATTACTACTTGAATTTAAGATAGTTATAGTTATAGAAATCGAATCAAAGTTTGAATATGAATATTACCTTGAATTAGAAGGATAACCTACTGTAAATAACAAAGGTTTCTTGATCTTATATGATTACTTGGAATGATTTTTAAAGCTTGGAAGAAATCTTGTAAACTTGAAATGATTCTTGAAGTGTTCTTGAAAGATTGTTATGTATGTTGATTTATGTTTGGATTTTTGAGCTAGATTGAGCTAGATTTTGATGAAGATGATGAAGAAAACTTATAACACCAAGAGAGAACTTGAGAGAGATGTATTTGATGCATGAAAGTTGAAAAACAAAAGTGTTGGTGTGAGTGATGGAAAACGTGAATGATGAGTCTCCATATAGGCTTCATTAGTTTGTATTTTTGTTAGATATTTCATGCTAGATATTAAATGATGGTTCCCACATGTTTAGGTGACTCATTAAGGCTGTTAAGAGCTGATCATTGAAGTGTATATACCAATAGTATATACATCTAGAAGCTGGGTATAATACGAGTACGAATACTGAATGAATACGAGTAGAATTGTTGATGAAAACGAATGGGAATGTAATTGTAACCATTTTTGTTAAGTATAAGTATTTTGATATATGTCTTTAAATCTTTCAAATGTGTATTAATACATCTTAATACACTACATATATATACATATTTATTTAGTCATTAACTCATCGTTAGTCGTTACATGTATGAGTTGTTTCGAAGCCTATAAGTTAACAATCTCGTTTAATGTAATTAACCCATTGTTATTATATCTAATGAGATGTTAAATTGTTATATTATCATGATAACATAGTGTATTAACATATCCTACTACGATATATATATATATATATATATATATATATATATATATATATATATATATATATATATATATATATATATATATATATATATATATATATATATATATATATATATATATATATATATATTAAGATGTTATTACATCGATAATCATTATATGTATATATCATTTCAAAATCCTTAAGTTAGTAGTCTCATTTTATGTATATAGTTCATTGTTAATATACTTAATGAGATACTTAATCATCAGTTCAAAAATATATATATGTTCATATATATATCATCATGTTAGTTACAAGTTATAACGTTCGTGAATCATCTAACAAATTGGGTGGTCAAACGTCTACATAAAATCTGTTTCAATTAATCAAGTCTTAACAAGTATGATTAATTAACAAGTTGGAAATATTTATGCATGTAAATATTTAACTCATATAATATATAATCATGGAAAAGTCCGGGTCATGACACAGTGTTCACTGAACTCTATATTGCCTGCTTTAATCACAACCTAAATGGGCAGCTCTTCTTTGACGAATAAATAGTTATTCGTACGTAGGTACTATATCCCTATTGTGACGTTAAGCACACATAACTACTTACCTTGTATCCTAGGGTTGATCAGGTCCTAATACTAGGTTATAGACACGTGAATAAGCGGAAAGGGTGATCCGTAAATTAGACTTCTAAACTGTCAGGGTTTCATCATAACAGTAGGATAAGTTTCAGATAAAGTATTCGACATATAATAAACATTTGTAACAGATAGATAGGCATGCAAGATGAAAGCAACTTAAGATAACAAGATAAATTTATTAAATTAAGGAAAGCGTTCACCGTTTACAGACGAGATCTGGACCATTACAAGTGCTGACATCCTCTAGACCGCTCCTATTACAATCTTCGGCGTTCGCCTCCGGGTACTTAATTTCCCGCTCGGAGGTTAGAAGGCCTTGAAAGCTCTAGTGAGAGAAAGTGAATTGTAGTGAAAGAGTGAGGAGAGGTGTGTTGAAATTAGATGACAAAAAGCCTTTAAATAGACTTGGATTTTTCCTACAAACGGCTGGCAGGCTGTTTGGCAGGGCGTTTAGCAGGCCGTTTACAGGGGCCGTTTATCTGAGCCGTTTGGCAGGCCGTTTATGAGCCAGGCAGGCCTTTTGGCAGGCCGTTTGGCTTGCCTGGTTCCCTGGATCGTAACTTGATTTCTTGTCTTTCACCGTTTTTGCCCTACAATCTTCGTTTTAGCTCTGATTCTCTCGATTCTTCTTCCATCGTCTTCGTTATTACTTTATCTACAAATTTAACTGAAAAAGCGATTATTTTGCTGATAAAGTTTTGAACTTTATGCTTTTGGGACTCAATATCGGGGGGTAAAAATAGGACATTTTAGCCGATATCAGCCCAGTAACAGAATGTTACATGCACGCAGATGTTTTATTCCCATCTAAGACGCTATGCAGAGGCCGAAAAGCAATGCCTCATATTCTACTTCGTTATTGGATGCATAAAAATAAAACATTAGTTCATATGTATGTTCTTCCCTAATAATGCTAAAAACAAACACATATTTCATAGCATTATCCTTCAAGAAAGACAAGCTTTTAGTTGCAATTGTTCTATTTACGAGTGATATTCTTTTAAATAATAAAAGGTGAAGACAAAAGACAGATTCGACGATTTGAAGACACAAACGACCAAAAAGCTAAAAAGTACAAAGTACAATCCAAGTGGTTCAAATTATTGATGAGAAACGTCTAGAAATTACAAGGGTACAAGCCGTAAAACGCAAAGTACAAGATATTAAATAGTACGCAAGGACGTTCGAAAATTCGAAACTTAGACATGAACCAACTATCAACGTGCGACGCAACGGACCAAAAATTACAAGTCAACTATGCACAAGAATATAATATAATATATAATTAATTATATATATTATTATATATTATATTTATGAGCAGCCCACGTTTAAATCACTATGGTGAGCTGGAATCCATATCTCCGCACTCGCGGAGTTGTACAGTTCAAAGTAGGCCTATAAAAGGCCGCGTATTCTGATCGATTTCATCATCCCTTTTCCTTCTTTCTATCTACGTAAAAGATATATATATATATATATATATATATATATATATATATATATATATATATATATATATATATATATATATATATATATATATATATATATATATATATATATATATATATATATATATATATATATATATATAATTTTAATTTTAATTTTAATTTTAATTTAAGATTAATAATAATAAGGTTATGTTGGCGAATGTTTTAAGTTTGTAAGTTGAAATTCTGTCCGTGTAACGCTACGCTATTAATAATCATTGTAAGTTATGTTTAACCTTTTTAAATTAATGTCTCGCAGCTAAGTTATTATTATGCTTATTTAAATCGAAGTAATCACGATGTTGGGCTAAATATTAAAGACGGGGTTATTGGGCTTTGTACCATAATTGGGGTTTGGACAAAAGATCGACACTTGTGGAAATTAGACTATGGGCTATTAATGGGCTTTATATTAACTAAACGATACCTCGTTAATTTAATATAAATGTTACAATTTGACGTATCTATATATAACCATATACGCTTAATCGGGTACGGTGGGCGGGATATTTATAAATACGAATTATTGTTCATTTGACCGGATACGGGGATGGATTAATAATCACTGGACTCATTAAAACAGGGGTAGATTACATTCAAGGGTAATTGGTGTAATTATTAACAAAGTATTAAAACCTTAGATTACACGCAGTCGATAACCTGGTGTATTCATTAAACAAAGTATTAAGACCTTGTTACAGTTCGAATACCCAATTAGTTGGAATATTTGACTTCGGGTAATAAGATTAATTTGACGAAGACTCTCGCACTTTATAATTATGACTGATGGACTATTATGGACAAAATCAGATGGACATATCGAATAATCCAGGACAAAGGACAATTAACCTATGGTAATAAATTAAAATCAACACGTCAACATCATGATTACGAAAGTTTAAATAAGCATAATTCCTTTATTTTATATCTTATCGTACTTTTAATTATCGCAATTTTATTTATCGTCATTTTATTTATCGCCCTTTTAATTATCGCACTTTTATTTATCGTCATTTACTTTACGCTTTAAATTAAGTTGTATTTATATTTAATATTTTACATTTGGTTTTAATTGTGACTTAAGACATAAAATCGACAAACCGATCACTAAACGGTAAAAACCCCCTTTTATAATAATAATAATAATATTACTTATATATATTGATACAAATATAGTTTAAAATATATATAGCATTAAACTCAGCTAGCTCCCTGCAGAACGAACCGAACTTACTAAAAACTACACTACTTTACGATTAGGTACACTGCCTATAGTGTTGTAGCAAGGTTTAGGTATATCCACTCTATAAATAAATAAATAAATAACTTGTGTAAAATTGTATCGTATTTAATAGTATTTCGCAATAAAAATATAACTATTTCGTATACACCTCGCATAACATCAAGTATTTTTGGCGTCGCTGCCGGGGAACACTCAAACGCCGAAGCAAAACGCTATAAAAAATTAGTTTTTAAGTTATTTTTGTAAAAATATATTTATATAAGTTATTAGTTTAAAAAAAAACCAAAATATAAAAAAAAATATATTTATATATCTATATTTTTAAGTTTTTAAAATTAAAAAGTTTTTATTTTTAGTTACAAAAAACTAATAAGTAATTGTTAAAATATAAGTTTTATTTAAGTTATATTTTATAAAATTTAAAATCAGAAAATTAAATCAAGGTAAAAAAAAACGTTGAACCTGCACGAATTTGAACCTACAGCTCATTTGAACCTACATACTCCGCACTCGTGGAGGTTTTGGGCAGCTAAAATCCGCACTCGCGGAGCTGTCTGACAGCTGCAACCTGGTACAACATTAATTACGGGTTTAGGGTTTAATTTAATTATTATTATTATTAATTAACCTAATTAGGGTTTATATTTAATATTAATTAGTTATAGTTTAATTAAAGTTGTATTTTTAGTTTTAAGTGTTAATTAGTTTTATAAATTTATAAAATTAATACTTTTATACATTAATAAAAATAATATTTTTATAAAAATTGTATTTTTATAACTTTAAGTTTTATTTTTATATTTTGTATCTTTTTATTTCGTTTAATCGTAATTTGTATATTTATCGCTCGTAATTAGTTTTAAACTTAGTATTTTACCGTAGTTAATTTATATTTCTAGATTTTTAAGCTTTGCCGTAAAATCCCTTAAGTGCTTTTTCTTTAGATTAAGATTTAGACGCTTTAGAATTTTACGACGTCGCTTATTGCTTTAATATTTAATAAATTTTAGTGCCTATTAAGTTATTGCCGTTTTGGATATAGAATTCCTTTAAGCTTTAATACCTTTTGACGTAAGTTTTAATTCTTAGTTTTTAGGCTTTTAAGTTTCGACGCTGCATTTTATTATTATTATTTTTCGACTTTTATTTTTTGACACTTATTTTTCGACCTCTTATTTTTCGACGCGCTTTTCTTTTTCATTTCGACGCTCTAGTTTTTAGGATATAGAATTTTCTTTAAACTTCGACGAAAAATTATTTTAAGCGGTTAAATTGATAAACATATATAATTTGATAAATTATATAATTGATAAACATATATTGGCTATTCAAAACGTGGACAAAATCAGAAAAGTCTATTAATTTGATAACTTATATAATTTTTATCTTTTGTAACTAATAGGATATTCAGTGAATTCACCGAGTAAAACGTTCACCACCTTTCATACGTTCACCACCTGTAACTCGATCAAGACATCTAGCCAATATTGTCGCCGTTGATTTTTCTTTAGAATCGTCATATAGTCAACAAAGTACTCCAATTTAAATTTCCGATAATCCATTTTTTGAACCCGACCTTACAATTGAGAACCCGGAGGATATTCAAGGACAATTCATAGATCCTGAACCACTAATCATTCCTCCTGAACCACAAATTACTCATCCAGAGATTGTTGAGGAAGAAACTATTAAATCAGAATCGTCTAATGATTCAGATTCAACAATTTCAATCATGGAAAATCAGGAACCTCTAAATATGGAAGATCGAATTAGGGCTAAACGCACTGGCCAAGGTCATGCCATTACTCAACCAGACATTAATGCACCATATTATGAAATCAAAGGACAAATCCTACACATGGTAACTAATCAATGCTAATTTAGTGGTGCGCCGAAGGAAGATCCAAACAAACATCTTCGTACCTTTAATAGGATCTGTACTCTATTTAAGATCAGAGAAGTTGAGGATGAACAGTTCTATCTCATGTTATTTCCCTGGACTTTAAAGAGAGAAGCCAAAGATTGGTTAGAATCGTTACCTGAAGAGGCGATTGATACATGGGAAGTCTTAGTTGAAAATTTTCTTAAACAATTCTTTCTGGCATCTAAAGCTGTGAAACTTCAAGGAGAAATAGTTAGGTTCACACAAAAACCAAATGAAACTCTATATGAGGCGTGGACAAGATTCGGAAAGTTGTTGAGAGGATGTCCTCAACATGGTTTAGACACTTATCAAATAGTACAAATATTCTACCTAGGATGCGACATTACTACACCAAAAGACATCGACATAGCAGCTGGTGGTTCCATTATGAAGAAAATCGCAACTGAAGCTTACAAAATTATTGATAACACTGCCTCCCACTCACATGAGTGGCATCAAGAAAAAGACATCGTTAGATCATCTAAAGCGGTTAGAGCCGATTCTAGCCATGATTTGATTCCATTTCTGCAAAGTTAGATGCTTTCAAAAGACGAATGGAAAAGATGACTAAAGATATTCACGCAATACGCATTAGTTATGAGTAGTGTGGAGGACCACATTTGACAAAAGATTGTCTCAGTATTGAACAAATAATGGAATAAAGAGAGAATGTTTCATACATAAATCAAAGGCCTGGAAATAATTATCAGAATAATTATCAACCGCCAAGACCAAACTACAATCAAAATCAGAATTATAACCGAAATGTTCCATACAACAACCAACAAGGTCCTAGCAATCAACAAGTATCCAACAATACTTACAATCAGCAAAGACCTATTTTTCCAATTAAACCACCACAAACGGATGATAAAAAGACAAATTTAGAAGACATGATGTAGAAGCTAGTTGAATCTCAAATGCAGTTTTTCAAAACTCAGAAACAAACTAATGAACAAAATGCTCAGGCATTTAGAAATCAACAAGCTTCTATTCAAAATCTGGAACAAGAAGTAAGCAACCTAGCAAGGTTGATAGGTGAAAGAAAATCGGGAAGTTTACCTAGCGATAAAAATGCTAACCCCCGGAATGTAACAGCTAAAGCCATTACCACGAGAAGTGGTATTACACTTAAACCACCTGAAATGCCTGTAATTTCTGATGACTCTATTCCTACTACACAGGCACTACAACCTGAACAAGAGAAGGAATCAGAACCGGTAGTTGAAAAGGTTAATGAAGATAACACAGTTAAGGCTAAACCTTATGTTAAACCATACCAACCACCACTTCCTTACCCAAGTAAAATGAGAAAAGAAAGACTTGAAGCCGAGCAATCCAAATTCTTGGATATGTTTAAACAAATAAATGTTAATCTTCCTTTCATTGATGTGATTTCAGGAATGCCAAAATATGCTAAATTCTTGAAAGATCTAATCACAAATAGAAAGAAAATGGAAGAACTTTCGGCTATTACTATGAATGCTAATTGCTCTGCAGTGCTGTTAAATAAACTACCAAAAAAATTATCAGATCCAGGAAATTTCACAATTCCATATTTTCTGGGTAGTCTTAGTTCAATAGAAGCATTGGAAGACTTAGGTGCTAGTATAAATTTAGTGCCGTATTCACTATACGCTAAACTAGACCTCGGAGAATTGAAACCAACACGAATAAGCATACAACTAGCCGATCGATCAGTAAAATATCCTTGAGGGATAATGGAAAACATGCTAGTTAAAGTTGGTACTTTAGTATTTCCAGTAGATTTTGTTATTCTGGACATGAAAGAAGATTCTCGAGTTCCTCTTATATTAGGAAGACCATTCTTAAACACGGCTAAAGCAATAATAGACATGTTTGGTAAGAAACTGACCCTAAGTATAGAGGACGAGAGTGTTACCTTTTCTGTTGATAGAGCCATGCAACAACCATAATCTGCAGATGATACATGTTATTATATTCAAACTTTAGATTCACAAGCAGAATTGTTAGAAGAATTTCCAGAATTACAAGGAACATGAGAATGTTCTTTAGGAGAAGGAACTGAACCAATTGATGAACCTGAAATGTTAGCTACACTTATGGCTAATGAATACGAACCAACAACAGAAGAACTTCAAATGTTAAAATAAGAAGACAGATATCGATACAAATCAAGGATAGAAGAACTACTGATATTAGAGTTAAAGCCACTTCCAAACCATTTGAAAAATGCTTATTTACATGGTATATCTGAATTACATCTAATAATATAGTCTTCTCTTTTGAAAAATGAAAAATCTCGACTCATTTCTATGCTAAAAGCTCATAAACCAGCTATTGCATAGAAGATTCATGACATTAAAGGTATAAGTCCTTCGTATTGCAGACATAAAATCCTTATGGAAGAAGGTCATAAAACCTATGTGCAACGCCAACGAAGACTAAATCCAAATATGCAAGATGTTGTTAAGAAAGAAATTATTAAACTGCTAGATGCAGGTTTAATTTATCCAATCTCTGATAGTCCATGGGTAAGCCCAGTTCAATGCGTACCTAAGAATGGTGGCATGACTGTCATCACAAATGAAAAAAATGAGCTTATTCCTACTAGGACTGTAACAGGATGGCGTGTATGTATTGATTATAGAAAATTAAATGACGCCACCAGAAAAGATCACTTTCCCTTACTTTTCATTGATCAAATGTTGGAAAGGTTAGCCAAAAACAGTTATTATTGTTTTCTTGACGGTTTCTCCGAATACTTTCAAATTCCAATCGCACCCGAGGACCAAGAGAAAACCACATTCACGTGCCCTTATGATACTTCTGCTTACAAACGCATGCCATTTGGACTATGCAATGCCCCTACAACCTTTCAAAGGTGCATGATGGCGATTTTTCACGACATGATAGAAGAATGCATGGAAGTTTTCATGGATGACTTTTCAGTCTTCGGTGATACTTTTGAATCATGTCTAGTTAATCTTGAACGAATGCTTATTAGATGCGAACAATCAAATCTAGTACTTAATTGGGAGAAATGCCATTTCATGGTTAGAGAAGGCATCGTTCTTGGTCATAAAATTTCAAAGGAAGGAATTGAAGTGGATAGAGCTGAAGTGGATGTAATTGCTAAATTTCCACATCCCACCAATGTTAGAGGAGTTAAGAGTTTTCTAGGGCATGCCGGTTTTTACCAACGTTTCATAAAAGATTTTTCTAAAATTGCCACTCCTATGAATAAACTCCTAGAAAAGGATGCTCCATTCATCTTTTCGGATGAATGCATCAAATCTTTTAATATTCTTAAAGAAAAACTCACTAATGCGCCCATCATGATAACTCCAAATTGGAATCTACCATTTGAACTCATGTGCGATGCAAGTGATTTTGCAATGGGAGCCGTTTTAGGTCAAAGAATTGAAAAAAGGATTTCAACCTATCTATTACGCTAGTAAGATGTTACAAGGAGCACAAACAAATTACACAACTACTGAAAAAGAACTCCTTGCTATTGTCTTTACTTTTGATAAATTTCGTTCATATCTCGTTCTAGCAAAAACGGTGGTCTATACTGATCATTCTGCTCTTAGATACTTATTTTCAAAACAAGATGCTAAACCACGATTAATCCATTGGATCTTACTCTTACAAGAGTTCGATATTGAAATCCGAGACAAAAAGGGAGTAGAAAACCTTGCAGCTAATCATCTTTCTCGTCTTCAAATTCCCGAATTAGAAGTTTTAAATGAATCGGCCATACAAGATAACTTTCCTGATGAATATCTATTGAAAATCGATTATAGTGAAATTCCATGGTTTGCAGACTATGCAAACTACTTAGTATGTGGATTCCTTGAAAAAGGGTTGTCGTACCAAAAACGAAAGAAATTCTTTAGTGATATAAAGCACTATTTTTGGGAAGATCCACATTTGTTTAAAAGTTGTCCCGATGGAATAATACGCCGATGTGTATTCGGGGATGAAGCTGGTCAAATCTTAAACCGTTGTCACACAGGACCAACAGGAGGGCATTATGGGCCTCAAATTACAGCAAGGAAAGTTTACGAAGCTGGATTCTATTGGCCTACAATTTTCAAAGACGCACACCTTCTTTATAAATCCTGTGATGCTTGTCAAAGGGCCGGAAAAATAAGTTAGCGTGATGAAATGCCACAAAATGTCATTCAAGTATGTGAAGTATTTGACGTTTGGGGTATTGACTTTATGGGTCCATGTCCAAAATCTCATAATAATCTCTATATTCTCGTTGCCATTGATTATGTATCTAAATGGGCGGAAACACAAGCTCTCCCAACTAACGATGCACGAGTTGTAGTCAACTTTTTAAAATGTCTTTTTGCAAGGTTCGAAACACCGAAAGCTTTAATAAGTGATCGGGGTACTCATTTTTGTAATAATCAAATTGAGAAAGTTCTCCAAAGATATGGAGTAACTCATAAAATCTCAACCGTTTATCATCCACAAACAAGTGGACAAGTTGAAAATACCAACTGAGCTTTAAAACGTATTCTAGAAAAAACCGTAGGATCAAATCCGAAGGAATGGGCCATGAAATTGGAGGATGCACTATGGGCTTTTAGAACAGCTTACAAAACTCCGATTGGAACCACACCTTTTAAACTCGTTTACGGAAAAGCATGTCACCTTCCAGTAGAAATTGAGCACAAAGCATTTTGGGTTTTGAAGACATGTAATCTTGATTTGCATGAAGCCGGACGTCTACGGTTAATTCAACTAAACGAATTAGAAGAATTAAGACATGAAGCATATGAAAATTCGTTAATGTATAAAGAAAGAACGAAGAAATGGCATGATAAAAGAATCAGAAGTTCAAAAGAATTTAAAGAAGGAGACAGAGTTCTTCTTTTCAACTTACGATGCAAGCTATTTCCTGGAAAATTGAAATCAATATGGTCTGGACCATTCATAGTCAAAAGAGTTTTCCCATATGGAATAATAGAGTTGATAAATTCAAATGGGATTGAATTTAAAGTTAATGGTCACAGAGTTAAACATTACATACATGGTCTAATGAAAGTTTGACAATGAAGTCAATCATAATTTCACCACCCAAGAAAACCCTCAGAATGAAAACATAAATATGTTATCAACAACATATGAAAAACCAAAATTGGAAGACGGGGAAGCTTCAAATTGGAGTGATGAAGAAGAATTCCTATACAAACCTCCCATTCCAAGAAACGAAGAAAAATGTGAACAAGAAGTTCAAGTAGAAGTGAAAGAACCAAGAAAAGATCACCCGGAAAAGGTTAACAAACTAACTCTACTTACTAATGTAGGAGACCCAGGTGAATTTATCATTTTTTGCTTGCTTAATGATGGTGCTATGTATAATGGACTCGCAGATTTAGGAGCAAGTGCAAATGTTATGCCTCTTTCCTTATACAAAAGATTAGGTGCGGGTAAATTAAGACCAACCAACATAGGTGTTCAATTATTTGACCAAACCATTAAACACCCGGTTGGAATAGCCAATAATTTACTTGTTAAAGTGGGAAGTTTGACCTTTGTTGCAAACTTCATAGTTATTAATATGGAGGAAGACCTTGATATTTCTCTAATTTTAGGTCGCCCATTTTTAGCAACCACTAAAGCATTCATTGATGTAAGAGAAGGTAGAATGACACTTAGGGATGGTGACAAATCGGTTATCTTTGTGAACCGAAAGTTTAGATCTCCACCAACCAAAACTGTTGAACCCATAAAAACTCCTATGTGTGGGGAAGATGAAGAAACACCTAATGATAACCCGATAACAAACAATCTCGTTATTGATACGAAATTAGATGAACCCGTTTTCAACAGTTCAACGAAGAAACTTTATAAACGAATTCAAGATGCTAGGATTAAGGGGAACTTTAAGTTATGTAACCGATTAGTATCCAATTTTTTACCTAAAGAAAAGGCAATGTTAATTGAATTTGTGAATGTTACAGAAGAAATCAATCAATGGCTTGAAGCCAAACTCAGAGATATGCAAGTTGTTGATGATCCAATTGAAGATAACAATGAAGTTAATCACAATTTCAACACCACAGCTAACTAAGTTTGGGGAGAATCAAGTCTTTTTAAGGATAATATATATTTCTGTTAGAGTTAAATTTTCTGTTTTCGTGTAGTTCTCGAAAATGGAATCCGAATGGTCTTTCCCTAGCAGACCCTAAAGAACTAGTCTTCTCCCCCCATTCTGAATTTTATTTTTTTTTTAGTTTTACGAGATGAAGAATTCCTTTGATTTGAACCATGGTCTACTACTATACGCTTTGATTACTAAACGTAATAATGATACACTCCCGAGTGAAGTGGTATCATTCATAAGAGGCAAAATGGACGAAGTGAGAAAAGAACTCAGGAACAATCATAATAAAATACATTTTGGTAAAGAAAAATCGAAATCCAAAATAAAAAGAAGAGCACGACACCTTGAAAGATGTCATAAATGCAGAAAATGGTCACACGAAGGGAAATATTCGAACAATCAAACATATTCAAATACCGAATTTGTTACTCTATGCGGAGAAGGACCGTTCATATGTTTAGAAGAAAAGTTATTGAAGAATCGAGGTTACGCTTATGTAGCTATGTAAAACCAAATCGAATGACTCTCCTATGAGTCGGCTAAAGCAGGTGAAATTTCCCATTCATATTGATTATAAACGTTTCATATTAATTGATTTCGTCACGAGGTTTTGACCTCTATATGAGACGTTTTCCAAAGACTGCATTCATTTTTAAAACAACCATAACCTTTATTTTATTTATAAAGGTTTAAAAAGCATTACGTAGATTATCAAATAATGATAATCTAAAATATACCGTTTACACACGACCATTACATAATGGTTTACAATAAGAATATATTACATCAAAAATAAGTTTCTTGAATGCAGTTTTTACATAATATCATACTAGCATGGACTCCAAATCTTGTCCTTATTTTAGTATGCAACAGCGGAATCTCTTAATAATTACATGAGAATAAACATGCTTAAAACGTCAACAAAAATGTTGGTGAGTTATAGGTTTAACCTATATATTATCAAATCATAATAATAGACCACAAGATTTCATATTTCAATATATACATCCCATATATAGCGATAAAAATCATTCATATGGTGAACACCTGGTAACCGACATTAACAAGATGCATATAAGAATATCCCCTATCATTCCGGGAAATCCTTCAGACATGATAAAAACAACATCGAAGTACTAAAGCATCCGGTACTTTGGATGGGGTTTGTTAGGCCCAATAGATATATCTTTAGGATTCGCGTCAATTAGCAGATCGGTTTACTAATTCTTAGGTTACCAAGCAAAAGGGGCATATTCGGCTTCGATCATTCACCCATATAATGTAGTTTCAATTACTTGTGTCTATTTCGTAAAACATTTATAAAAATTTTGCATGTATTCTCAGCCCAAAAATATAAAGGGTAAAAAGGCAAATGAAACTCACTGTCACAGATTTTTACTTCGTCGGGAGTAAGACTTGGCCACTGGTCGATTCACGAATCTATAACAAATATATACATATATATATCAAAGTATGTTCAAAGTATATTTACAACATTTTTAATACATTTTGATGTTTTAAGTTTATTAAGTCAGTTGTCCTCGTTAGTAACCTACACCTAGTTGTCTATTGTTAGATGTACAGAAATAAATTGATATATATTATCTTAAATCAATCCACGACTCAGTGTATATACGTCTCAGGCTAGATCACAACTCAAAGTATATATATTTTTGGAATCAACCTCAACCCTGTATAGCTAACTCAAATATTACTGCATATAGAGTGTCTATGGTTGTTCCAAATAATATATATACATGGGTTGATATGATATGTCAAAACATTTGCATACGTGTCTATGGTATCCCAAAATTACATAATATATTAGAATACATGTATAATACAATATAAGTTAGCTAGGATATGATTTGTATAGAATTGTTACAATATTTCCTGTAGCTACAACAATAAAAAAATATCCAATCTTGTTTTTCCCATAACTTCTTCGTTTTAAATCCGTTTTGAGTGAATCAAATTGCTATGGTTTCATATTGAACTCTATTTTATGAATCTAAACAGAAAAATTATAGGTTTATGGTCAGAAATATAAGTTACAAGTTGTTTTTGTAAGAGGTAGTCATTTCAATCGAAAGAACGACGTCTTGATGACCGTTTTGAAAAACATACTTCCACTTTGAGTTTAACCATGATTTTTGGATATAGTTTCATGTTCATAAGAAAAATTATTTTCCCAGAAGAACAACTTTTAAATCAAAGTTTATCATAGTTTTTAATTATCAAACCCAAAACAGCCCGCGGTGTTACTACGACGGCGTACGTCCGGTTTTACTGTGTTTTTCGTGTTTCCAGGTTTTAAATCATTAAGTTAGCTGATATTATGCGAGGTGTATATAAAATAGCTTTATATTTTAGAAGGAAATACTATTAAATACGATACAATTTTACACAAGATATTTATTTATTTAGAGAATGGATATACTTAAACCTTCCTACAACACTTATAGGCAGTGTACCTAATCATACAGTAGTGTAGTTTTTAGTAAGTCCGGTTCGTTCCACAGGGAAAATCTTTAAAAAACGCTTAACGCTATATTAGTTTACTTTTATAAAAATACAAATATATATATAAGTAATATTATTATTATAAAAGGGGGTTTTTACCGTTTAATGACCGGTTTGTCGATTTTAAAACTTTAGTCGCAGTTAAAACCAAATGTAAAATAATAAATAAATACAAGACTTAATTTAAAGCGTAAATTAAATAACGATAATGAAATTGCGAATAATAAAAGTGCGATAAAATAAACTTGCGATAATTAAAAAGTACGAAAATTAAAGTGCAATTAAATACAATAACAATAAATAAAATGCGATAATTAGAAGTGCAATTAAATATAAAATAAAGGAAATAAAATATGAAATAAAAGAATTATGCTTATTTAAACTTCCGTAACCATGATGTTTGACGTGTTGATTTTAGTTTTATGCCCATGGGTTAATTGTCCTTTGTCCTGGATTATTTAATATGTCCGTCTGGTTTTTGTCCATAACAGTCCATCAGTCATAAATATACAGTGCGAGTGTCCTCGTCAAATTATCCTTATACCCGAAGTTAAATATCCCAACTAATTGGGGACATAAACTGTAACAAGATTTTAATACTTTGTTTAATAATTACACCAGGATGTCGACTGAGTGTAACCCAAGGTTTTAATATTTTGTTATCAATTATACCAAGTGTCCTAGTACATAATTTCACCCCTGTTTTAATTATTCTAGTGGCTATTAATCCATTCCCGTGTCCGGTTAAATGAACGATTATTCGTACATATAAATACCCCGCCCATCGTGTCCGATCGAGTGTATATGGTAATTTATAGGGACGCCCAATTGTAAATCTTTATATTAACATTAACAAACTATCATTTAGTTAAACAAATATAAAGCCCATTAATAGCCCATAGTCTAATTTCCACAAGTGTCATTCTTTTGTCCAAACCCCAATTATGGTACAAAGCCCAATTACCCAATTTTAGTAATTAGCCCAACATCATGATTACTTCGGATTAAATAAGCATAATAATAACTTAGCTACGAGACATAAAATTAAAAAGGTTGAACATAACTTACAATGATTAAAAATAGCGTAGCGTTACACGGACAGAATTTCGACTTACACCCTTACAACATTTGCTAACATACCCTTATTATTAGGATTAAAATTAAAATTAAAATTAAAATTTAAATTATAAATATAAATATTACGTATATAGATAGAGAGATTGATGGATATATATTATGGATTATGAAAATGATCAGAATTCGTTTGCTTTTATAGGAATTTTCGTCCAGGTAATCTCCACGACTCGCGGTACATTTGGCCTTCGAACTCCGCAAGTCGCGGAGTTCGTTTTTACAGCTCATTCATCCTTGGCTCTTTGTTTGCCGACGATTTTAAATATTAATATAATATATATAATTTTTAAGAATTATTTATATATTATATTATATTCATGTGCATAGTTGACTTGTAATTTTTAGTCCGTTGCGTCGAGCGTTGAGAGTTGACTCTGGTCCCAGTTCCAGATTTTTGAACGTCCTTGCGTACAATTTAATATCTTGTACTTTGCGTTTTGAATTTTGTACTCTTGTAATTTCGAGACGTTTCTTATCAATAATTGGAACCTCTTTGATTGTCTTTTGTACTTTTGAGCTTTTTGGTCGTTTGCGTCTTCAATTCGTCGAATCTGTCTTTTGTCTTCACCTTTTATTATTTAAACGAATATCACTTGTAAATAGAACAATTGCAACTAAAAGCTTGTCTTTCTTGAGGAATAATGCTATGAAATATATGTTCATTTTTAGCATTATCAAATATTCCCACACTTGAGCGTTGCTTGTCCTCAATCAATATCGTCTTGAAATACTAGAATCACTTCTTTATTCTTCACACTTTGTACATCAGTGATTTCTATACGGCAGTATAAACAATGGTAGTAACGTTGTGGTTTACAGTCCCACATGACTATAAAATTTAGATCCATTAAGGAAATTGGATCTTTATGAAAACATTTGATCTTTTGAAAATTAAATCTAGTTTTTACCCTAGATAAGTTTTCCGGAATAACCCTTCACCGGTGTTTGCAAAATATTTTTGTGGGCTTGGTGGGTTTCAGATTTGAAAATTTTAGCTCAAAACTTGCGGTTTTATGTCACCCACTTGCTAACCTTGTATTAGGAAAGCAACACGTCCAGTTTACTTGTCCTGTATATTACCTTTCGGTAAACTACCGTCCGGTTGTAAAGGAAAGCGTTGAACAAGCAACTGTTAAGGCAATGTCCCCTGACATGCTTTTAATTATGGTCTATAACGTGTCGGACGCAATTACTATCCTTTGTAGGAGCAATAGTAAAGCTCACCCTTATAATTTGTCGGTCTGGCACAAGGTCCTGTCTTTGACCATGCTATGCAACCACCGTTCTTATGGTTGATACCCGATTTGGTTCAGATGACCTAATGAATTCCCGGTGAATTCCTAGGATTTTACGTTCAATGGTAATGAACGCATTGAAAATGGGTTTTCAGAAAACAAATCGGTTTATAATTTGATCAAAATATTTTCTCGTTCAAGCTCGAGTTTATATATCATTAAATTCCATGAGTTTGAATTCTCAATCTTTAAGGTCAATCTCTAGGATTGAGTAATATCAGGCTTAAAAGCTGATTTTTAATCTTTAAGGAGATTATCCTTTCTAGGGATCTGATTCATTAGTCTTATCCAGCTAATTTGCACGGTGCCCTCCCCATTTTACAAGACAGATCCTCTCATGGTTAGGATAAGTCTGACCACTTGGCGACCCAGTTTGATGATGAGGTCCGTGGATTTCCTGCTGATTTTAGAGATGACTTTTCTAGATTTTTCGTCAACCTACAGCTGGTCTGGACGACAACTTCATGACCTAAATCAAGATGCACGTTTCTTTTTCGGAAGACTTTACTTCCTTTTAATGATGGAATTGATTCATCGTGTAGATCCATCTCTTCTTTTCTTTCATCAGGTAAAATAGTTTAGTTTAGTCCAAAGCAAAAGTATTTTCAGTTATTTGTTACAGAAATATGTGACATATGTTTAAGATAACTTGGTAATTTTTTCCACACTTGGTTTTTATTTTCCTTTTTATTGTCCTCTATTCCATTTTAAATGAATTTTAACATTTTGGTTTGTTTCTCAATTTATCTCCTTTCTGAGGTAACAATAATTTCGGTGTTAACACCTAGTTTTATCGTTCATAAATATGTATAAACATGATTTTGAGTTCATTTAATTGAAAATTTTGAAAAATTTTACTAGAATTGGGTAGTCAGTATATAAGACTAGGGCTGTTCTTTATCATCAGAGAGCACTAGATTCTAATACAACTACTGCTTTATTAGTATTTTTAATGGTAACCAAGTGTTTATGATAAAAAATTTTAAAAATCCGAAAGAATTTAACCCCTTCCCACACTTAAGATCTTGCAATGCCCTCATTTGCAAGAAATCAGTAACAATTTAAATTATTGAGGGTGATTTGTATGAAAATGATTAAATTTTACCAAAGTTTCCAAATATATTGGCGTTTGTTTGCTGAATGATAAATGGTGCACATCATTTGTTCATTCTGTCTTGTTGTTATTTCACATATATTTTGCATCTTGTCGTCAAAATTAGTTGCTTTTGCTGAACTTAATGCCAGTCTTTGAAAATGCGTTGTTTTACCCTGTTGTGTACATAAGATAAACTGCAAACATATATACATATTTTTGAAGTTTGGTATATTACCCCACATTTAAAAATTATTAAAATCTAAGAATAAAAGTTAGAAAATTATAACAACTATTACAATATTAACATAAGTATTAAACGTATCAACATTACAAATTACAAAATAAATAAAACTAAGTAGACTAGGGATGATACTGATACCAATAGGGGTTCCATGCATAACCATATGTGCTATAAAATGCTTCGGCTGGGTTATACGTAGGATACGGTGGTTGAATTTCTATAGACCAGGGAGGGAATATGGGCTTTGGAGTAGGAATATAGTTTCTACCTATATATTGGCAATAAGCTATGATTTGGTTTTGATGAACTTGCCAATCTTCAAATGCTCTTTGTCTAGCATTTTCGTACTCCTGTGAAGCTATAAACCTTTGCATTTCTTGCATTTCATTTCCCCCTCCTACATTACCTTGCTGTTGGTTTCTCTCAACCTGTGGATGTCTACCATGGTATTGTACTGCGGCGTTATTTTGCCTCTTCAAAACTTTCGCACCATGGTATACATTTAAACCTATTGTATCGCGGGGTTCTGGTTCTTCGACTAATAATCTCCCCTGACTTATATCCACACCGAGATATTCAGCAATCAAAGTAATAAATATACCACCTCCTATTATGCTATGCGGTCTCATCCCCCTAACCATAGCTGATAAATAATAACCCACACAATAAGGTATACTTACAGCGCTTTGTGGGTCTCGAATACACATATGGTAAAACAAATCCTGTTCATTTACCTTTTCCTTGTTCTTACCTCTTTGTGTAATCGAATTAGCTAAAAACCTATGAATTACTCTTAATTCAGCTCTATCTATATCCAAATAAGAGTAATTTCCCCCTTTGAATCGTTGATGGCTTGTCATTTGACTCCATACACCATGTGTATCAAAATTTTCATCTATCTTTCTACCATTTAGTATCAACCCTCTACAATCGGCAGATGCTAACTCCTCATGCGTATATATACGTAAAGCCTGAGCCATGTCTAGTAAAGACATGTGGCGCATCGAACCTCCTAACAAAAATCTAATAAAAGATCGATCGGTTAAACTAGCTACCCGATCATTTAATTCTATACTACACAACAATTCTTCACACCATACTTTATATACACGTCTACGCATGGTGAATAAACGTACCCAGTCGTTAAAAGTAGAATTACCATACCTCTGTGCAAGTAATTCCCTAATTGGCCCGGCCAATTCTACAGCTTCTAATGGTCCCCATTCTATGACTCTAGGTACCTCAACAACTTTAGAATGAAGAGTATGCAAACCCCTTTGGTATTTTGGATAATCTATCCAAAGTCTGTCAAATCTCAGGTTCGGGTGCAAATCTTCCAAGTGCATATCAGAAAATGTCATGACTGGATGAGGTATATCTTGTTTGTAGTAGTTATCCACCTCATGTTGTTCCACATTCTCAGTAGGAGCATTGCGAGCTTGGGATGAAGATTCACCCCTTTCAGTCTGCAAAACACATCAAACACAATTTTTGTGCATCCAAATATGCATTAGTGTCAGCAAAATCATCAATCAAAATAATTACAATGACATGATCAATTTATATCAAACTTAAGCTCATTTTCATATTTTTATCAAATCTACACTTTTTCAAATAAGCATATACGAAAATATTCGCCAAGTTCATAAGCATTTACCTCAAATAACATGTCAAAATAATCATTACTAGCAATTAAACAAGTTTCAAATGGCATTATCTTTCAAAAATCAAGTTCATGAATTTTAGACTTGAAAAAGTCCACTTTAATTCTCAAAATCATGTTTAGGCTCAAAGTTTGGATCATTTAACTATCTAAACATGTTACACTACTTAATTTAGCAACAATTCATGACAAAAATCGGCCATAACCTGTTTATATCAAAAAGCCCCAAATTGCTCAAGAACACAAACCCTAGATTACTCAAAATTTGAAGTTTAAGGCTTCTAATCATGTTAAATAGCATCAATCTAGGTTATACAAGCATAATACATAAGCAATTTAAGCATAATTACACTAAAAAGCATCAAAATCAAATTGGGTATAAAATTGCTCAAGAACACTAATTTTCAGATTAAATGGTGTTTAGGTGTAGAAATTTACCGTTTTTCTTGAGTAATTCCTTGATAGCATCCTTCTCAACATGATTTTAGTAAAAGATTTGATGATTAACGGTTAAAAATTGTGAATTTGGGAGTGTTTTTTCGGGGTTTTTCGGCTGTGGTGTGGGGATGTTCAACTGATCAGTTTTTGCGTTTTTATTTTTTTTTCTGTAATTCGGTCCCTCCGCGAGTCGCGGGGTTTTTACCCTTCAAACTCCGCGAGTCGCGGAGTTTGTATTTTTTTTTTTTTTTTTTTAACATCTTATACTAATTAAAACAATTAAGTAATTAATTTTAAAATTTTGTTTCCCTTGTTATTTAGGACGAGGTCGTTTCGGATCGATGTCCTAGTCCGTCCTTCGACAAAATTTTAAAATTTGTCTTTTTGTAGCGATTGTTTTAAAAGCTAAGATTTTTGGGTTTTTTTAATGGTTTTGGCATACTTTAATTCAATAAGATTAAAAATAATGATAATAAAAGTTCTCGTCTCTCCCTTGGGTAAAGCAATTTTGGTTTAAAGACCTAGTCTTCAACTTACGACGAATTTTAAAAATCATATTTTTAACTTAATGAGATAAAGTAAAATTTTGTTTTTAAATTCACACAATTTAAATATAAAATTCAAAATTAATATTAAAAATTCACACCAAACTTAAAATTTGAAATGCATAAAATTAAAAATTCATATTTTAAAAATTAAAAATTCACACCAAACTTAATTTAAAAATTCATATTATAAATTCACACCAAACTTATATTAATTTTTCAAATATTTACAATTTTAAATATATTGATTTTACAAAGTTTACAATATTAATTTAAGATTTATATATTAATTTTAAAAACATGGTAAAAATAAAATTAAAAATCTTTTTGGCTTTTTATCCCACTTTAATCAATCAAATATTATCAAAAATATGCGCCCCTCTTTTCGGTAAAGTAATTTCGGTTCCAAGACCTAATTTAACTCATGACGAATTTTTGAAATATTTTGGGTTGATTGATTAAAGATATTTATACCTTAAGAATAAACGTTAAATTTCGCAGTGATGTAATAAATTTTTGTATGATATCAATAATTTCGGTCGCCAAACCTAATTTTATTCAATACCAATTTAATACTTTATAGCGAACAAATTAGCGTTTATTATCAAAAGGTTAAAAAAATAAATAAAAAAAAACTGTACAAACATACCTGTGAAATAGATTTCTTAGTTATATGATCTATCCCATTCATAAGATAGTCGGTTTAATTGGTTTTCCATGGCTACATAGGCGTAACCTCGAGCATTCAGTGTTTTTTCTTCTAAACATATGAACGGTCCGTCTCTGCATAAAGTAACAAATTCGGTGTTTGAATAGGTTTGATTATTTGAACATTTACCTCCATGTGACCATTTTCCGCATTTGTGACATCTTTCTAGGTGTCATGCTCTTCTTTTCGCTGCGAATTTTGATTTTCCTTTACCAAATTGTAACTTATTATCTTCGCATCTGGATTCTTTTCTAACTCCGTCCAATCTTTCTCTGATTACTGATACTATTTCACTTAAAAGTGTGTCATTATTACGTTTAGTGATCAAAGCGTGTAGCATTAGACCATGGTTTAGTTCACAGGCAGTCTTCATTTCCTAAAAAAAAATAAAAATTCAGAATGGGGGGAGAAGACTAGTTCTTTAGGGTCTGCTAGGGAAAGACCATTCGGGTTCCATTTTCGAGAACTACACGAAAACAGACAATCTAACTCTAACAGAAATACATAAACCCCCTATACTTAGTTAGCTGTGGTATCGAAATTGTGATTAACTTCATTGTCTTCTTCCATCGGACCATGTATGTAATGTTTAACTCTGTGACCATTAACTTTAAATTCAATCCCATTTGAATTTATTAATTCTATCGTTCCGTATGGGAAAACTCTTTTGACTATGAATGGTCCAGACCATCTTGATTTCAATTTTCCAGGAAATAGCTTGAATCGTGAATTGAAAAGAAGAACTCTGTCTCCTTCTTTAAATTCTTTTGAACTTCTGATTCTTTTATCATGCCATTTCTTCGTTCTTTCTTTATAGATTAACGAATTTTCGTATGCTTCATGTCTTAATTCTTCTAATTCGTTTAGTTGACTTAATCGTAGACGTCCGGCTTCATGTAAATCAAGATTACATGTTTTCAAAGCCCAAAATGCTTTGTGTTCAATTTCTATTAGAAGATGACATGCTTTTCCATAAACAAGTCTAAAAGGTGTGGTTCCAATTGGAGTTTTGTAGGCTGTTCTAAAAGCCCAGAGTGCATCCTCCAATTTAATGGACCATTCCTTCGGATTTGATCCTACAGTTTTCTCTAGAATACGTTTTAAAGCTCGGTTGGTATTTTCAACTTGTCCACTTGTTTGTGGATGATATGCGGTGGAGATTTTATGAGTTACTCCATATCTTTTAAGAACTTTCTCAAGTTGATTATTACAGAAATGAGTACCCCGATCACTTATTAAAGCTTTCGGTGTTCCAAACCTTGCAAAAAGACGTTTTAAAAAGTTAACTACAACTCGTGCATCGTTAGTTGGGAGAGCTTGTGCTTCCGTCCATTTAGATACATAATCAATGGCTACGAGTATATATAGATTATTATGAGATTTTGGAAATGGACCCATAAAGTCAATACCCCAAATGTCAAATACTTCACATACTTGGATGACATTTTATGGCATTTCATCACGTTGACTTATTTTTCCGGCCCTTTGACAAGCATCACAGAATTTGCAAAGAAGGTGTGCGTCTTTGTAAATTGTAGGCCAATAGAATCCAGCATCATAAACTTTTCTTGCTGTTAGTTGAGGGCCATAATGCCCTCCTGTTGGTCCTGTGTGACAATGGTTTAAAATTTTACTAGCTTTATCTCCAAATACACATCAGCGTATTATTCCATCGGGACAACTTTTAAACAGATGTGGATCTTCCCAAAAATAGTGTTTTATATCACTGAAGAATTTTTTTCGTTTTTGGTACGATAATCCTTTTTCAAGGAATCCACATACTAAATAGTTTGCATAGTCTGCAAACCATGGGATTTCATTATAATCTATCTTCAATAGATATTCATCAGGAAAGTTGTCTTGTATGGCCGATTCATTTAGAACTTCTAATTCGGGATTTTCAAGACGAGAAAGATGATCAGCGGCGAGATTTTCTGCTCCTCTTTTATCTCGGATTTCAATATCAAACTCTTGTAAGAGTAAGATCCAACGGATTAATCTTGGTTTAGCATCTTGTTTTGAAAATAGGTATCTAAGAGCAGAATGGTCGGTATAGACCACCGTTTTTGCTAGAACGAGATATGATCGAAATTTGTCAAAAGCAAAGACAATAGCAAAGAGTTCTTTTTCAGTAGTTGTATAGTTCGTTTGTGCTCCTTGTAACGTCTTACTAGCATAATATATAGGTTGAAATCGTTTTTCAATCCTTTGTCTTAAAATGGCTCCCATTGCAAAATCACTTGCATCGCACATTAGTTCAAATGGTAGATTCCAATTTGGTGTTATCATGATCGCCGCATTAGTGAGTTTCTCTTTATGAATATTAAAAGATTTGATACACTCATCTGAAAAGATGAATGGAGCATCCTTTTCTAGGAGTTTATTCATAGGAGTGGCAATTTTAGAAAAATCTTTTATGAAACGTCGGTAAAAATCGGCATGCCCTAGAAAACTCCTAACTCCTCTAACATTGGTGGAATGTGGAAGTTTAGCAATTACATCCACTTCAGCTCTATCCACTTCAATTCCTTCCTTTGAAATTTTATGACCAAGAACGATGCCTTCTCTAACCATGAAATGGCATTTCTCCCAATTAAGTACTAGATTTGATTGTTCGCATCTAATAAGCATTCGTTCAAGATTAACTAGACATGATTCAAAAGTATCACCGAAAACTAAAAAGTCATCCATGAAAACTTCCATGCATTCTTCTATCATGTCGTGAAAAATCGCCATCATGCACCTTTGAAAGGTTGTAGGGGCATTGCATAGTCCAAATGGCATGCGTTTGTAAGGAGAAGTATCATAAGGGCACGTGAATGTGGTTTTCTCTTGATCTTCGGGTGCTATTGGAATTTGAAAATATCCGGAAAATCCATCTAGAAAACAATAGTAACTATTTCCGGCTAATCTTTCCAACATTTGATCTATGAAAGGTAAGGGAAAGTGATCTTTTCTGGTGGCGTCATTTAATTTTCTATAATCAATACACACACGCCATCCTGTTACAGTCCTAGTAGGAATAAGCTCATTTTTCTCATTTGTAATGACAGTCATGCCACCCTTCTTAGGCACGCATTGAACTGGGCTTACCCATGGACTATCAGAGATTGGATATATCAAACCTGCATCTAGCAGTTTAATAATCTCTTTCTTAACTACATCTTGCATATTAGGATTTAGTCTTCGTTGGCGTTGCACATACGTTTTATGACCTTCTTCCATAAGGATTTTATGTGTGCAATACGAAGGACTTATTCCTTTAATATCATGAATCTTCCATGCAATGGCTGGTTTATGAGCTTTCAACACAGAAATGAGTTGTGATTTCTCATTTTCAGTAAGAGAAGACGATATTATTACAGGTAATTCAGATTCACCATGTAAATAAGCGTATTCCAAATGGTTTGGAAGTGGCTTTAACTCTAATTTCAGAGGTTCTTCTATCGATGATTTATATCGATATCTGTCTTCTTCTTTTAGCATTTGAATTTCTTCTGTTGTTGGTTCATATCCATTAGCTATAAGTGTAGCTAACATTTCAGCTTCATCAATTTGTTCTGTTCCTTCTCCTAAAGAACATTCTCCTGTTCCTTGTAATTCTGGAAATTCTTCTAATAATTCTGCATGTGCATCTATAGTTTGAATATAATAACACGTATCATCTGCAGATTGTGGTTGTTGCATTGCTCTATCAACTGAAAAGGTAACACTCTCATCCTCTATACTTAGGGTCAATTTCTTACCGAACACGTCTATCATTGCTTTAGCCGTGTTTAAGAATGGTCTTCCTAATATGAGAGGAACTTGAGAATCATCTTCCATGTCTAGAACAACAAAATCTACTGGAAATACTAAAGTACCAACTTTAACTACCATGTTCTCCATTATCCCTCTAGGATATTTTATTGATCTATCGGCTAGTTGTATGCTTATTCTAGTTGGTTTCAATTCTCCAAGGTCTAGTTTAGTGCATAGTGAATACGGCATTAGATTTATACTAGCACCTAAGTCTGCCAATGCTTCTATTGAACTAAGACTACCCAGAAAACATGGAATTGTGAAACTTCCTGGATCAGATAATTTTTCTGGTATCTTATTCAACAGCACTGCTGAACAATTAGCATTCATGGTAACAGCCGAGAGTTCTTCCATTTTCTTTCTATTTGAGATTAGATCTTTCAAGAATTTAGCATATCTAGGCATTCCTGAAATCACATCAATGAAAGGAAGATTTACATTTATCTGTTTAAACATATCCAAGAATTTGGATTGCTCGGCTTCAAGTTTCTCTTTCTTCATTTTACTCGGGTAAGGAAGTGGTGTTTGGTATGGTTTAACATAAGGTTTAGCCTTAACTGTGTTATCTTCATTAACCTTTTCAACTACCGGTTCTTTTTCCTTATCTTGATTAGGTTGTGGTTCTTGTGGAGTAGGAATAGCTTCATTAGAAGTTACAAGTATTTCAGGTGGTTTAAGTGTTGTACCACTTCTTGTGGTAATGGCTTTAGCTGTTTCATTCCGGGGGTTAGCATTTGTATCACTAGGTAGACTTTCCGGTTTTCTTTCACCTATTAACCTTGGTGGGTTACTTACTTCTTGTTCCAGATTTTGAATAGAAGCTTGTTGATTTCTAAATGCTTGAGCATTTTGTTCATTAGTTTGTTTCTGAGATGTGAAAAACTGCGTTTGAGTTTCAACTAGCTTCGTCATCATATCTTCTAAATTCGGCTTTTTATCATCGGTTTGTTGTGGTGGTTTGTTTTGAAAATTAGGTCTTTGCTGATTGTAATTATTATTGGATACTTGTTGATTGCTAGGACCTTGTTAGTTGTTGTATGGAATATTTTGGTTATAATTCTGGTTTTGATTGTAAATCGGTCTTGGCGGTTGATAATTATTCTGATAATTATTTCCAGGCCTTTGGTTTATGTATGAAATATTCTCTCTTTGTTCTATTGTTAATTCAATACTGAGACAATCTTTTGTCAAATGTGGTCCTCCACACTGCTCACAACTAATTCGTATTGAGTGAATATCTTTAGTCATCTTTTCCATTCGTCTCTCGACAGCATCTATCTTTGCGGAAATGGAATCTAAGTCATGGCTAGAATCGGCTCTAGCTGCTTTAGATGATCTAACGATATCTTTTTCTTGGTGCCACTCATGTGAGTGGGAAGCAGTGTTATCAATAATTTTGTAAGCATCAGTTTCGGTTTTCTTCATGATAGAACCACCAGCTGCTATATCTATGTCTTTCCTTGTAGTGATGTCGCATCCTTGGTAGAATATTTGTACTATTTGACAGGTGTCTAAACCATGTTGCGGACATCCACTTAACAACTTTCCAAATCTAGTCCACGCCTCATATAGAGTTTCATTCGGCTTCTGTGTGAATGTAACAATTTCTCCTTGAAGTCTTACGGCTTTAGATGCAGGAAAGAATTGTTTAAGAAATTTTTCAACTAAAACGTCCCATGTATCAATCGCCCCTTCAGGTAACGATTCCAACCAATCTTTGGCTTCTCCCTTTAAAGTCCAGGGAAATAACATGAGATATATCTGTTCATCCTCCACTTCTCGGATTTTAAATAGTGTGCAGATCCTATTAAAGGTACGTAGATGTTCATTTGGATCTTCCTTCGGCGCACCACTAAATTGGCATTGATTAGTCACCATGTGTAGAATTTGTCCTTTGATTTCATAATCTGGCGCATTAATGTCTGGATGAGTAATTGCGTGACCTTGGCCAGTGCGTTTAGCTCTCATTCGGTCTTCCATACTTAATGGTTCTGTTACTTCCATAATTGAATTTGTTGAATCGGAATCACTAGAGGATTCTGATTTAATGGTTCGTTCCTCAACAATCTCTGTTTGAATGATTGGTGGTTCCGGAGGAAAATTTAATGGTTCAGGATCTACGAATCGTTCCTGAATATTCTCCGGATTCTCAATTGTGAGGTCGGGTTCAAAAAATGGATTATCGGAAATTTGAACTGGAGTACTTGGCCGACTGGATGACGATTCTAAAGAAAAATCAACGGCGGTAATATTTGCTAAATGTCTTGATCTAGTTACAGGTGGTGAACGTACAAAAGGTGGTGAACGTCTTGCTCGGTGCATTCACTGAATATCCTATTAGTTTTTAAAAGGAAAGAAAAATTATAATAAGTTATCCAATCAATAGACTTTTCTGATTTTGCCCACGTTTCGAATAGCCAAAAGATGCAGCAGAGGGACAGGATTCGTTTGGTCTTAATATAATTGAGGACTGTTTGGCTCCAATAACCCGGTCCACATACAAATCCAACAATTACTACGAACCAGAAAATTTTGATGTCTATCAATTTAACCACTTAAAATAAATTTTCGTAATTTTAAGAAATTTAGATAAGAAGTAGAATAAAAATCTATGTCCTAAAACTAGAATAGCGAGAAATAAGAAAGAAAAAAAAATTCGTCGAAAAAGGTCGAAAAAGAAAAATGGTTAAAAAATAAAAGGTGACGGAAAAATAAAAGAAACTTATAACATTAAAAACACTTGACTAACCTAACCTTATTACTACAACTAACTTAAAATTATAATCGCAAATTGATATTACTAATTGAAATGATAATTGATACATAGGTAAAAGTCGTCTGAAAATATTAAAGCTTACAGGAAAAACTAAATCCCAAATGGAAATAACTTAAAAAGAAACTAAAACTTAAAAAGGCGTCGCAAAATTCTAAAGTACCTAAATCTTAGTCTAAAGAAAAAGCACTTAAGAGATTTTACGGCAAAGCCTAAAAATCTAGAAGTAAAAATAACTATGGCAAAAATTAAGTTTAAAACTAAATATGAGCTAAAAATATAAATATTACGCTAA
The DNA here is from genome assembly GCF_046630445.1 of Rutidosis leptorrhynchoides. Taxonomy (NCBI): domain Eukaryota; kingdom Viridiplantae; phylum Streptophyta; class Magnoliopsida; order Asterales; family Asteraceae; genus Rutidosis; species Rutidosis leptorrhynchoides. Next base: position 226,037,791 of record NC_092343.1, read on the forward strand.
AACGATTAAAAATGGACAAAATATAAAAATAAACTAAAAGTTGTAAAAAGTACAATTTTTATAAAAATATTTATATTATTTATTTTATAAATCTATTAATTTTATATATAATAAAACTAATTAAAATTTAAAATACAATTTAATTTAAAAACTTAAACTAATTATATTAATAATTAAGTAATTAGGGTTTATTAATAATAATAATTAATAATTACCCGTAATAAATGCTGATTAGGGTTTCTGTCGGTGTCAGGGTAACTCCGCGAGTCGCGGTATTCGAGGCTGCAAACTCCGCGAGTCGCGGGGTTCCAATTTTCAACTCAGGTACAGTTTAAAATTTGACGCGTTTTTTTTTCTGTTTTATATTTTCTGTTTAAATCAAAATATTTATATAATAAAAACTTATATTTTTATAAAATAAAAATAAAGAAACTTTATAAAACTTAAATATTTAATAAAATCTTAAAAATATATAAATTTTTGTTTTTCTTTTTATATTTTCGAATAATTAAAAACGTATTTTTACAAAAGTGAATTTTAATAAAAGTAAACTAAAAAAAATCTTTTTTTTTATATATTTAGCGTTGCGCTTTCGGCGTTTAAGACTTTCCCCGGTAGCGGCGCCAAAAATACTTGATATTATGCGAGGTGTATATAAAATAGCTTTATATTTTAGTAGGAAATACTATTAAATACGATACAATTTTACACAAGATATTTATTTATTTAGAGAATGGATATACTTAAAACTTGCTACAACACTTATAGGCTGTGTACCTAATCATACAGTAGTGTAGTTTTTAGTAAGTCCGGTTCGTTCCACAGGGAAAATCTTTAAACAAAGCTTAACGCTATATTAGTTTACTTTTATAAAAATACAAATATATATATATATAAGTAATATTATTATTATAAAGGGGGGTTTTTACCGTTTAATGACCGGTTTGTCGATTTTAAAACTTTAGTCGCAGTTAAAACCAAATGTAAAATAATAAATAAATACAAGACTTAATTTTAAGCGTAAATTAAATAACGATCATGAAATTGCGAATAATAAAAGTGCGATAAAATAAACTTGCGATAATTAAAAAGTACGAAAATTAAATTGCAATTAAATACAATAACAATAAATAAAATGCGATAATTAGAAGTGCAATTAAATATAAAATAAAGGAAATACAATATGAAATAAAAGAATTATGCTTATTTAAACTTCCGTAACCATGATGTTTGACGTGTTGATTTTAGTTTTATGCTTATGGGTTAATTGTCCTTTGTCCTGGATTATTTAATATGTCCATCTGGTTTTTTTCCATAACAGTCCATCAGTCATAAATATAAAGTGCGAGTGTCCTCGTCAAATTATCCTTATACCCGAAGTTAAATATTCCAACTAATTGGGGACTTAAACTGTAACAAGATTTTAATACTTTGTTTAATAATTACACCAGGATGTCGACTGAGTGTAACCCAAGGTTTTAATATTTTGTTATCAATTATACCAAGTGTCCTTGTACATAATTTCACCCCTGTTTTAATTATTCTAGTGGCTATTAATCCATTCCCGTGTCCGGTTAAATGAACGATTATTCGTACATATAAATACCCCGCTCATCGTGTCCGATCGAGTGTATATGGTAATTTATAGGGACGCACAATTGTAAATCTTTATATTAACATTAACAAACTATCATTTAGTTAAACAAATATAAAGCCCATTAATAGCCCATAGTCTAATTTCCACAAGTGTCGTTCTTTTGTCCAAACCCCAATTATGGTACAAAGCCCAATTACCCAATTTTAGTAATTAGCCCAACATCATGATTACTTCGGATTAAATAAGCATAATAATAACTTAGCTACGAGACATTAAATTAAAAAGGTTGAACATAACTTACAATGATTAAAAATAGCGTAGCGTTACACGGACAGAATTTCGACTTACACCCTTACAACATTTGCTAACATACCCTTATTATTAGGATTAAAATTAAAATTAAATTAAAATATAAATTATAAATATAAATATTACGTATATAGATAGAGAGATTGATGGATATATATTATGGATTATGAAAATGATCAGGATTCGTTTGCTTTTATAGGAATTTTCGTCCAGGTAGTCTCCACGACTCGCAGTACATTTGGCCTTCGAACTCTGCAAGTTGCGGAGTTCGTTTTTACAGCTCATTCATCCTTGGCTCTTTGTTTGCCGACGATTTTAAATATTAATATAATATATATATAATTTTTAAGAATTATTTATATATTATATTATATTCATGTGCATAGTTGACTTGTAATTTTTAGTCCGTTGCGTCGAGCGTTGAGAGTTGACTCTGGTCCCAGTTCTGGATTTTCGAACGTCCTTGCGTACAATTTAATATCTTGTACTTTGCGATTTGAATTTTGTACTCTTGTAATTTCGAGACGTTTCTTATCAATAATTGAAACCTCTTTGATTGTCTTTTGTACTTTTGAGCTTTTTGGTCGTTTGCATCTTCAATTCGTCGAATCTGTCTTTTGTCTTCACCTTTTATTATTTAAACGAATATCACTTGTAAATAGAACAATTGCAACTAAAAGCTTGTCTTTCTTGAGGAATAATGCTATGAAATATATGTTCGTTTTTAGCATTATCATTAGCATATCATATAGATATAGAACATGTGTTTAGTTGATTTTAAAAGTCAAGTTAGAAGGATTAACTTTTGTTTGCGAAAAAGTTTAGAATTAACTAAACTATGTTCTAGTAATTTCAAATTTAAACCTTTGAATAAGGTAGTTTTATATATATGAATCGAATGATGTTATGAACATCATTACTACCTCAGGTTTTGTGGATAAACCTACTTGAAATGAGAAAAATAGATCTAGCTTCAAAGGATCCTTAGATGGCTTAAAAGTTCTTGAAGCAGAATCATGACACGAAAACAAGTTCAAATAAGATTGTTATAGTTATAGAAATTGAATCAAAGTTTGAATATGAGTATTACCTTGTATTAGAAAGATATATTACTGTAAATAAGAAAGATTTCTTGAGGTTGGATGATCACTTTACAAGATTGGAAGTAAGCTAGCAAACTTGGAAGTATTCTTGATTTTATGAAACTAGAACTTATAGAATTTATGGAGAACACTTAGAACTTGAAGATAGAACTTGAGAGAGATCAATTAGATGAAAAAAAATGAAGAATAAAAGTGTTTGTAGGTGTTTTTAGTCGTTGGTATATGGATTAGATATAAAGGATGTGTAATTTTATTTATATGTAAATAAGTCTTGAATGATTACTAATATTTTTGTAATTTTATGAGATATTTCATGCTATTTGCCAAATGATGGTTGGAACATGTGTTAAGTGACTCACATGGGCTACTAAGAGTTGATCATTGGAGTATATATACCAATAGTACCAATACGGGTGCATACGAGTAGAATTGTTGATGAAACTGAACGAGGATGTAATTGTAAGCATTTTCGTTAAGTAGAAGTATTTTGATAAGTGTATTAAATTCTTTCAAAAGTTTATGAATACATATTAAAACACTACATGTATATACATTTTAACTGAGTCGCTAAGTCATCGTTAGTCGTTACATGTAAATGTGGTTTTGAAACCTTTAGGTTAACGATCTTGTTAAATGTTGTTAACCCATTGTTTATTATATCTGAAGAGATGTTAAATTATTACACTATCATGATATTATGATATATTAATATATCTTAGTATGATATATATACAGTTAAATGTTGCTACAACGATAATCATTACATATATGTCTCGTTTCGAAATCATTAAGTTAGTAGTTTTGTTTTTACATATGTAGTTCATTGTTAATACACTTAATGACATGTTTACTTATCATTTATCATGATTAAACATACTGTAACAATATCTTAATATGATTCATATATATTTAGTAAGACGTTGTTATAACGATAATCGTTATATATATCGTTTCGAGTTTCATAATTCAATAAACTCAATTTTATGTATATAACTCATTGTTAAAATACCTAATGAGATACTTACTTATCATAATATCATGTTAACTATATATATAATCATATATATATCATCATATAGTTTTTACAAGTTTTAACGTTCGTGAATCACCGGTCAACTTGGGTGGTCAATTGTCTATATGAAACCTATTTCAATTAATCAAGTCTTAACAAGTTTGATTGCTTAACATGTTGGAAACACTTAATCATGTAAATAACAATTTTATTTAATATATATAAACATGGAAAAGTTCGGGTCACTACAGTACCTCCCCGTTAAATAAATTTCGTCCTGAAATTTTATGCAGTTGGAGGTGTTGACGTATCTTGTGGAAATAAGTGCGGGTATTTCTTCTTCATCTGATCTTCTCGTTCCCAGGTGAACTCGGGTCCTCTATGAGCATTCCATCGAACTTTAAAAATTGGTATCTTGTTTTGCTTAGGTCTTTTAACCTCACGATCCATTATTTCGACGGGTTCTTCGACGAATTGAAGTTTTTCGTTGATTTGGATTTCGTCTAACGGAATAGTGAGATCTTCTTTAACAAAACATTTCTTCAAATTTGAGACGTGGAAAGTGTTATGTACAGCCACGAGTTGTTGTGGTAATTCAAGTCGGTAAGCTACTAGTCCGACACGATCAATAATCTTGAATGGTCCTATATACCTTGGATTTAATTTCTCTCGTTTACCAAATCGAACAACGCCTTTCCAAGGTGAAACCTTAAGCATGACCATCTCTCCAATTTCAAATTCTATATCTTTTCTTTTAATGTCGGCGTAGCTCTTTTGTCGACTTTGGTCAGTTTTCAACCGTTGTTGAATTTGGATGATCTTCTCGGTAGTTTCTTGTATTATCTCCGGACCCGTAATCTATCTATCCCCCACTTCACTCCAACAAATCGGAGACCTACACTTTCTACCATAAAGTGCTTCAAACGGTGCCATCTCAATGCTTGAATGGTAGCTGTTGTTGTAGGAAAATTCTGCTAACGGTAGATGTCGATCCCAACTGTTTCTGAAATCAATAACACATGCTCGTAGCATGTCTTTAAGCGTTTGTATTGTCCTTTCGCTCTGCCCATTAGTTTGTGGATGATAGGCAGTACTCAAGTCTAGACGAGTTCCTAATGCTTGCTGTAATGTCTGCAAGAATCTTGAAATAAATCTACCATCCCTATCAGGGATAATAGAGATTAGTATTCCATGTCTGGAGACGACTTCCTTCAAATACAGTCATGCTAACTTCTTCATCTTGTCATCTTCTCTTATTGGAAGGAAGTGTGCTGATTTGGTGAGACGGTAAACTATTACCCAAATAGTATCAAAACCACTTGCAGTCCTTGGCAATTTAGTGATGAAATCCATGGTAATGTTTTCCTATTTCCATTCCGGGATTTCTGGTTGTTGAAGTAGACCTGATGGTTTCTGATGCTCAGCTTTGACCTTAGAACACGTAAAACATTCTCCTACGTATTTAGCAACATTGAATTTCATACCCGGCCACCAAAAATGTTTCTTGAGATCCTTGTACATCTTCCCCGTTCCAGGATGTATTGAGTATCTGGTTTTATGAGCTTCTCTAAGTACCATTTCTCTCATATCTCCAAATTTTGGGACCAAAATCCTTTCAGCCCTATATCGGGTTCCGTCTTCTCGAATATTAAGATGCTTCCCCGATCCTTTGGGTATTTCATCCTTTAAATTTCCCTCTTTTAAAACTCCTTGTTGCGCCTCCTTTATTTGAGTAGTAAGGTTAGTGTGAATCACTATATTCATAGCTTTTACTCGAATGGGTTCTCTGTCCTTTCTGCTTAAGGCGTCAGCTACCACATTTGCCTTCCCCGGGTGATAACGAATCTCAAAGTCGTAATCATTCAACAATTCAATCCATCTGCGCTGCCTCATGTTCAGTTGTTTCTGATTAAATATGTGTTGAAGACTTTTGTGGTCGGTATATATAATACTTTTGACCCCATATAATTAGTGCCTCCAAGTCTTTAATCCAAAAACAACCGCGCCTATATCCAAATCATGCGTCGTATAATTCTGCTCGTGAATCTTTAATTGTCTAGACGCATAAGCAATTACTTTCGTTCGTTGCATTAATACACAACCGAGACCTTGCTTTGAGGCGTCAAAATATATCACAAAATCATCATTCCCTTCAGGTAATACAATATAGGTGCCGTAGTTAACTTTTTCTTCAAAAATTGAAACGCTTTTTCTTGTTCATCCTTCAATTAAAATTTCCTCCCTTTATGCGTTAATGCAGTCAAGGGTTTTGCTATTTTGGAAAAATTTTGGATGAATCTCCTGTAATAACCAGCTAGCCCTAAAAATTGGCGTATGTGTTTCGGAGTTTTCGGGGTTTCCTACTTTTCAATGGTTTCAGTCTTTGCTGGATCCACCTGAATACCTTCTTTGTTCACTATATGACCGAGGAATTGAACTTCTTCCAACCAAAATGCACACTTTGAAAACTTAACGTACAGTTTTTCTTTTCTCAGCAACTCTAGCACTTTTTCTCAAATGTTCTTCGTGCTCTTGATCATTCTTCGAGTTAATAAGTATGTCATCGATGAAAATAATTACAAAATTGTCAAGATATGGCCCACACACTCGGTTCATGTGGTCCATGAACACAGCTAGTGTATTAGTCAATCTAAACGGCATAACCATAAACTCGTAATGACTGTAATGCATCCTAAAAGCAGTCTTCGGAATGTCATCCTCCTTCACCCGCATTTGGTGATATCCAGAACGTAAATCGATCTTCGAATAAACCGACGAGCCTTGAAGTTGATCAAATAAGTCGTCGATTTTCGGTAATGGGTAACGGTTCTTGATGGTAAGTTTGTTCAACTCTCGGTAGTCGATACACAACCTGAATGTACCATCTTTTTTCTTGACAAATAGAACAGGAGCTCCCCACGGTAATGTGCTTGGTCGAATGAAACCACGCTCTAAAAGTTCCTGTAACTGACTTTGTAATTCTTTCATTTCGCTGGGTACGAGTCTGTATGGAGAACGAGCTATTGGTGCAGCTCCTGGTACAAGGTCTATTTGAAATTCAACGGATCGATGTGGGGGTAATCCCAGTAATTCTTTCGGAAATACATCGGGAAATTCTTTTACGACGGGAACATCACTGATGTTCTTTTCTTTAGGTTTAACTTCCTCGATGTGTGCTAGAATGATGTAACAACCTTTTCTTATTAGTTTTTGCGTCTTCAAACTACTAATAAAATTTAATTTCGCGTTGTTCTTTTCTCCGTACACCATTAAAGGTTTTCCTTTTTCACGCATAATGCGAATCACATTTTTGTAACAAACGACCTCTGCTCTTACCTTTTTCAACCAGTCCATGCCAATTATTACATCAAAACTCCCAATCAAATAAAACATAAGCAGATTTATCTGCTGAAATTATCTGCTGAAATTATCTGCTGAAATTAATTTACCATTTGCTAATTCGAGTAAAAATTTACTATCCAAAGGCGTCAATGGGCAACTTAATTTAGCACAAAAATATGTACTAATATAGCTTCTATCCGCACCCGAATCAAATAAAACATAAGCAGATTTATCGTCAATAAGAAACGTACCCGTAACAAGCTCCGGGTCTTCCTGTGCTTCTGCCGCATTAATATTGAAAACTATTTCGTGGCCCTGCCCATTAGTATTCCCTTGTTTCGGGCAATTTCTAATAATGTGGCCTAGTTTTCCACATTTATAACAAACAGCGTTGGTATTACTTGCTCCGACACTATTCGTTCCGGCATTACTTGTTCCGACACTATTTGTTCCTTTAGTTTTGTTAAACTTTGGTCCGTAAACCTCACACTTTGTCGCGCTATGACCATTTTTTTACATCTGTTGCAAAATGTCGTGCAAAACCCCTGATGATTTCCTTCACACCTATGAAATGGCTGTTTTTGGTTTTTGTTGCCGTTGTTGTTATTGAGGTTGTTGTTGGGATTGTTATTGTTGTTGAAACGGTTGTTGTAGTTGTTGTTGTTATTGGGATGTTTGTTGTAGTTATTGTTAGGATTGCAGTTATTGTTGCGGTTGTTGGGATAGTTGTTGCGATTGTGGTTGTAATTGTTATTGTTGTTGTACTGGTGACTCTTGTCACCATTTTCCTCCCACTTTCTCTTGAGTTGTTTCGTGTTGGCTTCTTCGGCCTCCTGCTATTTAATTCTTCCCTCAATCTGATTTATGAGTTTATGAGCCATTCGACTTGCCTTTTGTATGGAAGCGGGTGTCATGACCCATCCTAATCCATCTGGACGAATACATTACATTTGGTTACATCGCGAGGTACTTGACCTCTATATGATACATTTTACAAACATTGCATTCGTTTTTAAAAGACAAACTTTCATTACATCAAAAGTTGACAGGCATGCATACCATTTCATAATATATCCAACTATAATTGACTTAGTAATAATCTTGATGAACTCGATGACTCGAATGCAACGTCTTTTGAAATATGTCATGAATGACTCCAAGTAATATCTCTAATATTAGCAAATGCACAGCGAAAGATTTCTTTCATACCTGAGAATAAACATACTTTCAAGTGTCCACCAAAAAGGTTGGTGAGTTCATTAGTTTATCATAATTGATCATTTTTATCATTTTAATAGACCACAAGAATTTCATTTCCAGTTCTCATAAATATACGTCCCATGCATAGAGACAAAAATCATTCATATGGTGAACACCTGGTAACTGACATTAACAAGATGCATATAAGAATATCCCTATCATTCCGGGAAATCCTTCGGACATGATAAAAACAACATCGAAGTACTAAAGCATCCGGTATGTAACGACCCGCACTTTTTTTGATCGTTCTATACTTATAAGATTAATATTTACATAAATTAAACCTTACCAACATGATAAGCAATCCAAATTGTCGAGATTTATATTTCCGAAAAGAGTTTACACAACGTTTGACCGTCTAGTTTGACCGATGATATCACGAACTATATAACATATGATAATTATATGTTTGTGTATATATATGTATATATACATATTTAACATGATCTAAGAATGTTTTAATATCTCATTTTGTATTAATAACAATAAGTTATAAGTATATTTTAAAACTACTAACTTAAGTTTTCAAAACGATAACTATACGTAATGTTTTTCGACGTAAATACTTATAACCTATATTACTTATACATGCATCGTATAGATATGTATTTTATCACTTTTAAAGGGCTTACATACATAAAACAATATAAGTATATTTACAAAAGATAGCTATATTTGAATCCTCGTTCCGTTTCCTCAAAGATTTCTATACGTATACCTAGAGTATATGTACCCGTATCATACGCAGCTTCTAGATGTATTTACTATTGGTATATACCAATAAAAATCTACTCCTTAGCAGCCTTAAATGATTAAGAAACATGTGGAACCAACCATTTGTCAAGTAGCATGAATTATTTAGCAAGAAAACAAAGTTAGGTATTTTTTTTCCTTTATAACCTAAAAACATTTTTATGCATGCACACCATTTCTTCACCCCATTTTCTCATACTTACACTTCCATTTCTCTCTCAAAATACTCTTAACTTCATACTTGATCATCTCCAAGCATTTTCCCCATCATTTAGCTTCAAAAACCTTACTTAATCACCATAAGAAAACCATACAAAAACACTTCAAGAAATCCTTCCAAGAACACAAACTTACTTCCAATCTTTCATCCAATTCCATCACCCTTTTGGTTCTAGCTTTTTACTCCTCTTTTACAGCAACCTTGTCCAAGGAACTTGAGGTAGAATCTATGTTCATAACCTTATTCGATTCATATATATATAGCTATCTTATTTTGTGGTATAAAATTTTAACAACAAGAACATAGTTTGAATGTTTTCAAACTTGTTTGCAAACTAAATAGATCCTTCTAACTTAACTTTTAAAATACTTCAAGACCTGTAATATATCATAAATATATGCTAATTTAACAAGGTATAACTTGGTTTTTCAAAGAACACCTTAAAAACTGAATTTACGACGTCGGAGTGCAACCGGGGGCTGTTTTGGGTTGGATAATTAAAAACCATCTTAAACTTTGAATTGGAGGTTTATTTTCTGGAAAAATGATTTTTACTATGAATATGATAACACATAAAAATTTCATGATTTAACTCAAAGTATAAGTATTTTTAGAAAAATAATCATTTAAGGTTGTTTACATGATGGAAAATGATTAACTTCATAAGTTTCACTAAAGTTTGACCTATGACCTGTGATTTCGAATACAAACTAAGGTATTTACAGTTCATAGTCTTAAAGAGGGACTCGATCCAAGGAAGTGACAAGTTGAATCAACGAAAACGGAGTTGTAACGAAGAAACTATGACCAAAACGAGATCGGATATCTAAGACTTGTTTAACTTCGGGATTAATTGGGAAAAATTAAATAAAATCACATATTTCTAAGATAACATGATATTTTATATATATGTACTTATAATTCAATTTTATATGGTTCAGGATCACCCGCAAACAACACGAGAAGATTAATCATAAGATCCCATGTTTGTACGCAACACGTCATTTGGCAACACCGGTACTTTATGTACGCAACACGTCATTTGACAACACCGGTACCGTGGGTCAAGATTAATCTCGACCAATACATATACGATGGGGTTTTATTTATTTCATTGGGGGGTTTTATTTATTTCATTGCGGGTATATTAAACATCTAAAAATGAACCATTAAAATTGAATTACTAACAACGAACTGCTAACTACGGACTAAGGAATTATTCAAAGTATTAAAAGTATAACAAGTATATATATGTGACGTTTGTTTAAAAAGAAAAGGTATTGATATATTATATATGGATAGGTTCGTGATATCAACCGGAGACCAAGTCAAATTATATATATCTTCAAGACAACAGTGAGTATATAGTCCCACTTTTAAACTCTAAATATTTCGGGATGAGAATACATGTATTTTATGTTTTACGATATGGACACAAGTAACTGAAAAATATATTCTACGTTGAGTTGTACCACTGGCATACTTCCCTGTAGCTTGGTAACTGTTATTTACAGCGGTATTGTAAACGCGAATCCTGTTGATAGATCTATCGGGCCTGACAACCCCAATCGGACTGGACGACCAGTATTCAACGGTTGCACAGTACTTCGTTTCGTGACTACACTTGGTATGGTGTAGTAAGATTTCATAATAAAGGGAATATGCGACGTGATTAAATGTTAAGTATGGTTACCAAGTGCTCAACCACTTAGAATATTTTTATTAAAATGTTTATATATGAAATCTTGTGGTCTATATTTATATCGCTGCCGCCATTAAACCTATATCTCACCAACTTTATGTTGACGTTTTAAACATGTCTATTCTCAGGTGATAATTAGAAGCTTCCGCTGCATCATGTTGAATCTAAGCAGGATCTTGCGTACGCATATTTGTGTCAAAAATAAGACTGCATATCCAAGAACTTGTGTTGTAAAATATGCTAGAAATCGGGTTGTTATTATCATTTGTAAAGTTTGTAAGTCGAAGATTATCGCTAAACGATAATCATCTTTATTTTGTCCAAAGCTTGTATCAAAAATAAGGATCATGGTTTGTAATGTATAATATATGCAGTTTTTCTTTAAAAAAATGTCGCATATAGAGGTCAATACCTCGCAATGAAATCATACGTTATCTAACACGTTCTTATGGTTAAGGACGGGTTATGACATGTGGTATCAGAGCGGTGGTCTTAGCGAACCAGGTTTGCATTAGTGTGTCTAACTGATAAGTCGTTAGGATACATTAGTAAGTCTGGACTTTGACCGGGTTTGATTTAAAAACCATTGCTTATCATTGTTGGTTAAAATTTATATGTAAATATTATGTAGTACTAATGGGTTAGTTGTTGTGTGATAGATGTCGGGCTCAAAACTTATCATCACGTTCAGCGACTCCGAACCAGAATCTTCAGATGGTGTTCCAGTCATTAACCTATCCGATGACGAAAATAATATCTTTGGGGAAGACTCACAAATTCCGGATGAACCGACTATAGAGAACCCGGAAAGTGAACCCGAGGAGGAAAGTGAACCCGAGGAGGAAAGTGAACCCGAGGAGGAAAGTGAACACGAGGAAGAAATACAGGAAATTACAAAAGACGAGTTCGAACTAGGAAAGAAACGAAAGGCTAATGAATTAGAAAATTCAAATCCCGAGTTTAGTAAGGATGATGTGGCACCAACTCCACTAGACACTACCACCCCTATTCCCGCTATTCCTATTCGTTCTATCCCGGCATCCAGTTCTTCAGTCCCACAGCCAAAATATAGGCAGACAGCCAGGATAAGCGTTAAGCGATTCTTTGAACCTAAACGTCCTAGAAAATAGACCAAACGATGCGCTGCCGTATTAAACCATGGGATCATATAATGTTTTGTATAATATTATTAGTGTGGTTTGCTTAATGTTCGATGTAAGATAAGCATATGTAAAATAGTGAAGTGTGAAATGCAATAATTTTCCATGGTTAAGTATTATTTAGATGGTAGTAATTGATTCTGTACTAAGCTATTAAGTATGGACATTAACGGGTAGGTACTACCCTAGATATAATTATAAAACGCTAATAAGAAGAAAAGGCTTTTATAATAATACCTGGTTCATATTATTAATAAGCTATAATGTACTGTAAATATACACTACATCTATAATATTCCATGTGAATAATTATTTTCTTTTCATTCTTATAGAAGAATATGGCGCGATTGAACCGAATGACGGAACAAGAAATCCAGGAACTCATCAATCAGCGAGTGAACGACAGAATGTTATGGGTCAAGGCTGCAAGAGGTGCTGCAGTTAACCCAAATCCTCGTGTGGGGTGCACTTACAAAACTTTTCAAGCTTGCAATCCCTCATCATTCAGTGGAACAGAAGGACCGATCGGTTTAACCCGATGGATAGAAAAGATGGAGACTGTGTTTAAAATCAGTGGTTGTGTTGAAAAGGACATGACCAAGTATGCATCATGCACTTTACAAGATAGTGCACTCACGTGGTGGAAAAATTATGTGAAGGCTGTAGGAGGAGATGTAGCTTATGATACTCCATGGGAAGAATTCAAAACAATGTTAATCAACGAATATTGTCCAAGGAACGAGGTTAGGAAGTTGGAAGATGAATTACGAAGTCTGAAGGTTGTTGGTACTGAAATCACCAACTACAATCAGCGATTCATGGAATTAGTTTTGCTATGTCCTGAATTGGTTCCAACCGAAGAACGGAAGATTGAAATGTACAAGGATGGTTTGCCCAAAAAGGTCAAGGCAAACGTTACAGCATCGAAACCTAAGACAATTCATGAAGCTATAACCATGGCAAACGAGCTAATGGATCAGGTCATCATGGATAAGAAAGTATCCAATACTGATGTGAAGGTATCAGGTAACAAAAGAAAGTGGAATGGAAATTATGATCGAGGTAACCAACAACAATCTTTTAAGAAACAAAAAAACACGCAAGGTGCGGGTAGTGGTTTAAGCTTTGGTTATAAAGGACAAAATCCTTTATGCAACCGATGCCACAAACATCACTCTGGTTACTGTAATGTGGTATGCAACAAATGTAATCGAAAGGGTCATCTTGCTAAAGATTGTAGGGCTCTCGTTACAAATACAAATGGTACCAAGACTCCTGCCACCAATGCAAATAGAACTGCTTTGGCTACCATTACTTGTTTTGGGTGTGGAAAACAAGGTCACTATAAGAGCCAGTGCCCGAATCCAGAGAAGAATATCGGACCTGCACGTGGGAGAGCATTTGTTATTAATGCTAGAGAGGCATGTGAAGACCCAGAGCTTGTTACGGGTACGTTTACCATTAATAACTTATCCGCATCTATTATATTTGATACTGGTGCTGATAGAAGTTACGTGTGTAGAGACTTTCACGCTAAATTGAATTGTTCATCATTACCTCTAGATGCTAAGTACATGATTGAGTTAGCTAATGGTAAACTAATTAAAGCCGATAAAATTTGCCGTGATTGTAAAATAAATTTAGCCGGAGAAACATTTAAGATTGATTTGATACCCGTAGAATTAGGAAGTTTTGATGTAATAATCGGCATGGACTGGATGTCCAAAATAGGAGCTGAAGTTGTGTGCGCCAAGAAGGCAATTCGCATTCCTCGTAAGGATAAAATGCCAGTAATGATTTATGGAGAGAAGGGTAAATCAAAGCTAAAACTCATTAGTTATTTGAAAGCTCAAAAGTGCTTGAAGAAAGGGTGCTATGCTATCTTAGCACATGTTAATAAAGTCGAAAAGAAAGAAAAAGAGAAGTGCATCAATGACGTGCCTGTGGCAAGAGATTTTCCTGAAGTATTTCCGGAAGAGTTGCCGGGATTACCTCCATTTAGATCTGTAGAATTTCAAATAGATCTTGTACCAGGAGCTGCACCGGTTGCCCGTGCTCCATATAGACTTGCACCGTCCGAGTTAAAAGAACTTCAGAGTCAGTTAAAAGAATTACTGGATCGTGGATTCATACGACCAAGTACTTCACCGTGGGGAGCTCCAATTTTATTCGTCAAGAAGAAAGACGGATCTTTCCGAATGTGTATAGATTATCGTGAATTAAATAAGTTAACTATCAAGAATCGGTATCCACTACCGAGAATTGACGACTTATTTGATCAACTCCAAGGATCATGTGTGTACTCGAAAATTGACCTAAGATCGGGCTATCATCAATTACGTGTCAAAGAAGAAGATATACCGAAAACTGCTTTTCGGACACGCTACGGTCATTACGAATTTTTGGTTATGCCGTTTGGATTGACGAATGCGCCAGCTGTATTCATGGACCTCATGAATCGAGTTTGTAGTCCATATTTAGATAAGTTTGTTATCGTTTTCATTGATGATATTCTTATCTATTCCAAGAGTGAGCAAGAGCATGAGCAGCATGTAAGGTTGATATTAGAGTTGTTAAGAAAAGAACAGCTATATGCTAAATTTTCTAAATGTGCTTTCTGGTTGAAAGAAGTGCAATTTCTTGGCCACGTTGTTAGTAGCAAAGGAATTCAGGTTGATCCAGCAAAAATTGAAGCCATTGAAAAATGGGAGACTCCTAAGACACCAACGCAGATACGCCAATTTTTGGGTTTAGCCGGTTATTATAGAAGGTTTATTCAAGATTTTTCCCGAATAGCTAAGCCGTTGACAGCGTTAACGCAAAAAGGGAAGAAATATGAATGGACTTCTAAGCAGGAGAGTGCATTTCAATTACTGAAAAAGAAGTTGACTACGGCGCCTATTCTATCGTTACCAGAAGGGAACGATGATTTTGAAATATATTGTGACGCTTCGCGACAAGGTTTTGGTTGCGTTCTTATGCAACGGAAGAAAGTTATTGCATACGCATCCCGACAATTAAAGATTCACGAGCGGAATTATACGACGCATGATCTAGAACTGGGAGCAGTCGTGTTTGCATTGAAGATATGGAGACACTACTTGTATGGGGTTAAATGCACTGTGTTTACTGATCATAAAAGCCTTCAACATATTTTTGATCAAAAACAGCTGAACATGAGGCAACGTAGGTGGGTCGAGCTGATAAACGACTATGATTGTGAAATTCGTTATCATCCCGGGAAGGCGAACGTGGTGGCCGATGCTCTAAGCAGAAAGGAACGAGAACCAATTCGAGTACGAGCGATGAACATAAAAATTCGCATGAATCTCAACTCACAAATCAAAGAAGTTCAACGAGAAGCACTTACTAAAGAAAATATAGGAAATGAAATAATGAAGAAGTATGAGAAGCAACTCGTTATGCGGGAAGATGGAATTCGATATTTTTCAAATCGTATTTGGGTACCGAAGTTGGGTGGATTAAGGAAGTTGATATTGAACGAGGCACATAAGACAAGATATTCGATACATCCTGGAGTTGGAAAGATGTACCAAGATCTTAAGACGCATTATTGGTGGCCTAATTTGAAGACAGACGTTGCAACATATGTTGGGGAATGTTTAACTTGTTCCAAAGTCAAAGCAGAACACCAGAAGCCGTCAGGGTTACTTCAATAACCAGAAATTCCAGAATGGAAATGGGACGGTATTACCATGGATTTCATCACGAAGTTACCAAAGACTGCCTGGGGATACGACACTATTTGGGTAATTGTTGATCGTCTTACCAAATCTGCACATTTCTTGCCTATAAAGGAAACGGATAGAATGGAGAAATTATTACGATTATATATAAAGGAAATAGTTTCAAGGCATGGAATACCTATTTCCATTATATCTGATCGTGATAGTAGATTTACCTCAAAGTTCTGGCAATCACTACAGGAGGCACTAGGAACTCGTTTGGATATGAGTACCGCATATCATCCGCAAACCGACGGGCAGAGTGAAAGAACAATTCAGACTCTTGAAGACATGCTCAGGGCATGTGTGATCGATTTTGGAAACGGATGGGATAAATATCTACCGTTAGCAGAATTCTCGTATAATAATAGTTATCATGCGAGCATTGGAGCTGCGCCATTCGAAGCATTGTATGGAAGGAAGTGTAGATCTCCTATCTGTTGGAATGAAGTAGGAGATCGACAATTAAAGGGTCCCGAGATCATACACGAAACGACTGAGAAGATTGTACAAATCAAGGAGAGATTGAAAACAGCCCGTAGTCGCCAAAAGAGCTACGCCGATGTTCGAAGGAAACCATTAGAGTTTCAGATCGGTGACATGGTTATGTTAAAAGTGTCACCATGGAAAGGTGTAATACGTTTCGGCAAAAGGGGTAAACTGAACCCAAGGTACGTAGGCCCGTTCAAGATTATTGAACGCATTGGACCGGTAGCTTATCGACTCGAGTTACCGCAACAACTTGCCGGAGTACATAATACCTTTCACGTCTCGAACCTTAAGAAGTGTCTTGCAAAGGAAGATCTCACCATTCCTCTTGAAGAAATCCATGTCGATGAGAAACTACAATTCATCGAAGAACCAATCGAAATCATGGACCGTGAAGTTAAACAGCTCAAGCAGAGAAACATACCGATCGTTAAGGTTCGTTGGAATGCTCGAAGAGGTCCTGAGTTTACTTGGGAACGAGAGGATCAGATGAAACAAAAGTATCCACACTTGTTTCTCGATGACGCAAAATAGGTACAATTTTAAAATTTCGGGACGAAATTTATTTAACGGGGAGGTAATGTAACGACCCGCACTTTTTTTGATCGTTCTATACTTATAAGATTAATATTTACATAAATTAAACCTTACCAACATGATAAGCAATCCAAATTGTCGAGATTTATATTTCCGAAAAGAGTTTACACAACGTTTGACCGTCTAGTTTGACCGATGATATCACGAACTATATAACATATGATAATTATACGTTTGTGTATATATATGTATATATACATATTTAACATGATCTAAGAATGTTTTAATATCTCATTTTGTATTAATAACAATAAGTTATAAGTATATTTTAAAACTACTAACTTAAGTTTTCAAAACGATAACTATACGTAATGTTTTTCGACGTAAATACTTATAACCTATATTACTTATACATGCATCGTATAGATATGTATTTTATCACTTTTAAAGGGCTTACATACATAAAACAATATAAGTATATTTACAAAAGATAGCTATATTTGAATCCTCGTTCCGTTTCCTCAAAGATTTCTATACGTATACCTAGAGTATATGTACCCGTATCATACGCAGCTTCTAGATGTATTTACTATTGGTATATACCAATAAAAATCTGCTCCTTAGCAGCCTTAAATGATTAAGAAACATGTGGAACCAACCATTTGTCAAGTAGCATGAATTATTTAGCAAGAAAACAAAGTTAGGTATTTTTTTTTTCCTTTATAACCTAAAAACGTTTTTATGCATGCACACCATTTCTTCACCCCATTTTCTCATACTTACACTTCCATTTCTCTCTCAAAATACTCTTAACTTCATACTTGATCATCTCCAAGCATTTTCCCCATCATTTAGCTTCAAAAACCTTACTTAATCACCATAAGAAAACCATACAAAAACACTTCAAGAAATCCTTCCAAGAACACAAACTTACTTCCAATCTTTCATCCAATTCCATCACCCTTTTGGTTCTAGCTTTTTACTCCTCTTTTACAGCAACCTTGTCCAAGGAACTTGACGTAGAATCTATGTTCATAACCTTATTCGATTCATATATATATAGCTATCTTATTTTATGGTATAAAATTTTAACAACAAGAACATAGTTTGAATGTTTTCAAACTTGTTTGCAAACTAAATAGATCCTTCTAACTTAACTTTTAAAATACTTCAAGACCTGTAATATATCATAAATATATGCTAATTTAACAAGGTATAACTTGGTTTTTCAAAGAACACCTTAAAAACTGAATTTACGACGTCGGAGTGCAACCGGGGGCTGTTTTGGGTTGGATAATTAAAAACCATCTTAAACTTTGAATTAGAGGTTTATTTTCTGGAAAAATGATTTTTACTATGAATATGATAACACATAAAAATTTCATGATTTAACTCAATGTATAAGTATTTTTAGAAAAATAATCATTTAAGGTTGTTTACATGATGGAAAATGATTAACTTCATAAGTTTCACTAAAGTTTGACCTATGACCTGTGATTTCGAATACAAACTAAGGTATTTACAGTTCATAGTCTTAAAGAGGGACTCGATCCAAGGAAGTGACAAGTTGAATCAACGAAAACGGAGTTGTAACGAAGAAACTATGACCAAAACGAGATCGGATATCTAAGACTTGTTTAACTTCGGGATTAATTGGGAAAAATTAAATAAAATCACATATTTCTAAGATAACATGATATTTTATATATATGTACTTATAATTCAATTTTATATGGTTCAGGATCACCCGCAAACAACACGAGAAGATTAATCATAAGATCCCATGTTTGTACGCAACACGTCATTTGGCAACACCGGTACTTTATGTACGCAACACGTCATTTGACAACACCGGTACCGTGGGTCAAGATTAATCTCGACCAATACATATACGATGGGGTTTTATTTATTTCGTTGGGGGGTTTTATTTATTTCATTGCGGGTATATTAAACATCTAAAAATGAACCATTAAAATTGAATTACTAACAACGAACTGCTAACTACGGACTAAGGAATTATTCAAAGTATTAAAAGTATAACAAGTATATATATGTGACGTTTGTTTAAAAAGAAAAGGTATTGATATATTATATATGGATAGGTTCGTGATATCAACCGGAGACCAAGTCAAATTATATATATCTTCAAGACAACAGTGAGTATATAGTCCCACTTTTAAACTCTAAATATTTCGGGATGAGAATACATGTATTTTATGTTTTACGATATGGACACAAGTAACTGAAAAATATATTCTACGTTGAGTTGTACCACTGGCATACTTCCCTGTAGCTTGGTAACTGTTATTTACAGCGGTATTGTAAATGCGAATCCTGTTGATAGATCTATCGGGCCTGACAACCCCAACCGGACTGGACGACCAGTATTCAACGGTTGCACAGTACTTCGTTTCGTGACTACACTTGGTATGGTGTAGTAAGATTTCATAATAAAGGGAATATGCGACGTGATTAAATGTTAAGTATGGTTACCAAGTGCTCAACCACTTAGAATATTTTTATTAAAATGTTTATATATGAAATCTTGTGGTCTATATTTATATCGCTGCCGGCATTAAACCTATATCTCACCAACTTTATGTTGACGTTTTAAACATGTCTATTCTCAGGTGATAATTAGAAGCTAAGCAGGATCTTGCGTACGCATATTTGTGTCAAAAATAAGACTGCATATCCAAGAACTTGTGTTGTAAAATATGCTAGAAATCGGGTTGTTATTATCATTTGTAAAGTTTGTAAGTCGAAGATTATCGCTAAACGATAATCATCTTTATTTTGTCCAAAGCTTGTATCAAAAATAAGGATCATGGTTTGTAATGTATAATATATGCAGTTTTTCTTTAAAAAATTGTCGCATATAGAGGTCAATACCTCGCAATGAAATCATACGTTATCTAACACGTTCTTATGGTTAAGGACGGGTTATGACACGGTACTTTGGATGGGGTTCGTTAGGCCCAATAGATCTATCTTTAGGATTCGCGTCAATTAGTAGATCGGTTTACTAATTCTTAGGTTACCAAGCAAAAGGGGCATATTCGGCTTCGATCATTCACCCATATAATGTAGTTTCAATTACTTGTGTCTATTTCGTAAAACATTTATAAAAATTGCGCATGTATTCTCAGCCCAAAAATATAAAGTGTAAAAAGGCAAATGAAACTCACCATACTGTATTTTGTAGTTAAAATACATATAACGACATTGAACAAATGTAGGGTTGGCCTCGGATGCACGAACCTATATCATTTGTATATATATATATATATATATATATATATATATATATATATATATATATATATATATATATATATATATATATATATATATATATATATATATATATATATATATATATATATTAACACACATAATTATAATCGAATAAGTTTATATATAACCTATTAATGATATTATATTTCATATTAATAATATATTTATATTTCATATATAAAAATATTTTGTTATGTTATATGTGTTAAATATATTTATTTACATATTCATTTGTTTAACAAAACAGTATTTCTAATTATACTAAATTAATATTAGTAAAGAGAAATATAATGATAATAACAATAGTTTTTAATAAGATGTATAATTTAATAATAATAATAATTTTGATAATAATACTTAATACTTGGTAATTATAATAATTAAAACAATCTTATTAATAATGGTAATCTTAATAATAATACTTTTGTTAATAATAATAATAAAAATCATAAAATGATACTAATACTAATGTTAGTGATAAACATAATAATTTGTATTATTTCCAAAGTAATAATCATAATAATCCTGATCATAATAATTCTTATATCAATATTAATAATTCTAATAATACTAATAATATTAGTAATGATAATACTAATAAATTTTCGAAAGATAATACTGGTAATAATAATGATAATATCATAATTTATTAACAATCATTTCGTTAATCATAATATGTAACATAATAACAATAATAATAATTAATAATTAATAAAAATAATAATAATAATAATAATAATAATAATAATAATAATAATAATAATAATAATAATAATAATAATAATAATAATAATAATAATAATAATAATAAGGAAATAATAATA
Source organism: Rutidosis leptorrhynchoides (assembly GCF_046630445.1). Classification (NCBI taxonomy): domain Eukaryota; kingdom Viridiplantae; phylum Streptophyta; class Magnoliopsida; order Asterales; family Asteraceae; genus Rutidosis; species Rutidosis leptorrhynchoides. Next base: position 226,059,142 of record NC_092343.1, read on the forward strand.
AGAAGAATAAGGTAACTACCTCAATGTTTAAGCTTTCTAAAAAAAATTCTGCCACAAACAAGACTCGAACCCGCGACCTCACGCTACCACACAAACACTCTCGACCATTCTTCTGCCCCTTTCATTTCTGTTTTAAATTCTCAGATTGAGTTTATTTAACCAAATTATTCGTATGTTTACTTCTTCTTCTAAAAATAAATTGACATCATCATCGATACTTAACATCATAACATCATAACATCATACATCATCTTATTATCATCTTACGGTTTATCAGAATCATGATTATATCGTCATCATTATTATGCATCATCATAGTACCTCACTATCATCATCACTAATACGATCCTAATCATCTACTCATCTTACAATCATCTTCGTTGATCGTTACCACTTTCATCATTATTTACACAGACCCATTATCTCTATCTCATTCTTTTCATGTTCCATCATCTTCATAATCCTCTTCATAATCCTCTTCATCATCGATTAACAACATAAAATCATCATCATCGCCATTTTCCGTTATCCTAATTGTAATAGCTACAAGTTACCGACAACTAATCTATAATACTTGTATATTTAAGTAACTCATGAGTATCTACTACTTACAGCTCATCATCTATCCTTATTACTTTATCGATTTATCATCTTTACGCGTAATTATCATCTTTTCATCGTTATGATTCAAGAATTGGAAACAGAAAATGAGCAGCATGCAGTTGAGCTCGAGTAAAAGAGAAGATTCGGCCCAACATTTTAAATACTCAGGGTCCAAAACCTTTAATAGACTCACGGCCCAAAATAAATTCGGCCAACTTGCAACCCAATTATAGAAACAGAAACAACTTCAATTGATTTATAGGTACTCGTATCTTTTCGTACAGCTAATATATTTGACAGATAAACTTTATAGCTCATCTTATCTTTTCATTATGAATAATATACCGTTTTATTATTTCTAATATTTATCTCCATCGTTACTGTTGCAGTTTTAGAGTTTTGACAGGAACCAGGAGTGTTGATATGGTTTTATAAGTAACAACCACAACAGTGGCAACAACCAAAGGCTAGAGTTGTGCTTGTAGCAGTACTCGTAGGTAATTATAAATTGTGGTTTAATTGTAACAGTAACCTCAATTAGGTTGCGTCGACAGCAAAATCCTAATATGGAATCCGATGGTTACGGTTTTGAAACGAACGGAATAGTAATAGTAACACGAAGATGGGGGTGATAGAAAAAGTTGCAGGTGGTGATTGTCAATGGTTGAAGATGATTGATGGTGGTGATTCTAAACGAAACATAAAACAGGTGGTGTTCGGTTTATACTTTGAACTAAATAATAGTGCAACGGTTACCCTTGTTATTTTTACATAAAATCGAAATAGCCGTAATAGTGTGCAGTTATGGTTCGAAAGAAATGAAGAAAAAGAAAGAAAAGAAAAAGAAACTGTTGCAGCGGCATAGGTGGTCGATGTGGTTGTTCATATTGTGGTTATGGAGGTGGAGGTGGCGGTTGATAGTTTAAATAGAAACGAATTAACTTAGCTGCAGTAGTCGTTAATCATGATGTTGGTTTGGTGTTTATAGGTGATGGTGTTCATGGATACCTAGTAAAAGAAACAGTAGCATCAACGAGTTTGTAGCCATAAAAGGTGATCAAAGGTGTTTAAGTGATGGTTGTTTTGATGATCTTGGTGATGAAAGTCTCGGTGATCGATGGTTGCTTCGAAGGTATGTTGTTTTGGTAATAGAAGGGAGAAGAGATGAGTTTGTGGTTTTGATGTGCTTGTATCATATATAATCATATTTATATATAAGAGATGCTAGGTAGATGGATGAAACAAGAAAACATGAAGTTAAAGTGGTAATGGGTATTGGTTCGAGTGGTGCTTAATGGTACTCACGGTGGTGGCCGAACGTAAGGAGCTAGGTGAAGGTTGATCGAGCTTATGGTTTATGAAAGTGTTAGTATATATGCATATGCATATGTACCTTATATGTATATATAAAGAGGATAATATTTATTAATATTATAATATAAATTTTCTATCATAAAATTAAGAATGTGCAAGGTTATAATAATAATAAAATATTATAAGCAGCCTCAATTCTTGTTTTAACCTACCGACAGTTCTTACGGACTCTGTATCGTGCAAAATCAGTGGCGGATAAAAGTGTTCAGAAAAATCCCATATTTTTAAATTAACTATATTTATTTATTTTGATCATTATGGTATAAAATTCAATCAGTAACTATTAAATAAGAATTACATTAATTATTCAATCCCAACCCCAAGTAAAAAAATGTTAAATGTAAAAATTAACAATTAGCTCCTAATTATACTTTTAATAAGCCTATAATTTATATCACTCATTTTCGGATCACCGTTTATTTTTAAAATAATATTAGTTCATATTTTTCTCATGTAATATCCATCGAATGGCAATTGAGTGTAACAGTCGTTTACTAAATAGATTCGAAATCACAAAATATATATAATTAATATACTTTATATATATATATATATATATATATATATATATATATATATATGTTTTTAAATAATAATTATCATAATATCCTATTTTTTATTTTATTTATTTTAATAACAATAACATATAGTACTTATATTTTGAATTATTATTTATATATACATACACACATATCTATTTACTATTAATTGTTCGTGAATCGTCGAGAGCAGTCGAAGGTCAATTGAATATATGAACATCGTTCCAAAATTTTCTAGACTCAACATTACAGACCTTGCTTATCATGTCGAAAACATATAAGGATTAAGTTTAAATTTAGTCGGAAATTTCCGGGTCGTCACAGTACCTACCCGTTAAAGAAATTTCGTCCTGAAATTTGAGTGAGGTTGTCATGGTTAACATTAAGAATGCCTTCATGACAAAAATGAGTTGATAAAAATAGAATTTTATTACTATAGAGTAATATGGATAACATGATTCGATTACTCAAAGAGTACGAGTGAAGCTATCACAGAAAAGTGAAATGAGTAATTGAAGATTTGACTTAACCGGTGACGTAGTCACAGTTGATTTCCGAAACTTATGGAATTTAGAGAAAATCTTTGAAATCTAAGGATCTCTATAATTAATTGCGATCATCTGCCTTGCGATCATCTGCGTCGATTGCTTTATCGGATACTTCCATTATAAATTCACCTTTTTCGTTCCAATAATTTTCACCATCTCAATACTTTCTTTCCTAGTTCATACATCCAAAAGATTTTGAAAATGCTTAATCCCGTTCTAATCTTTGATATTTTTCCTAATTATCATTTCTGTCATTCTTCTTTTCAATCTTTCACCAGAAAACTCTTTACTTCTACTATTACCTTGGGGGTGATACTATTCTTAATTCTACCGCATCTTTATATTGCTATTCGTATTAACATCCACAGTTTGTAATCTCCTTTTGTTATTAGGCTTTATATTTTCTCTTATATTTTGGAGCTCTTTGCCTTTTTATTCTCTTCTCGACCTCTAATAAAGCGAGTAATAGTCCAGATTTCGTAAGTATGGAGTTTCAAATGAACTTAATGTTCTAAACAAGAAAGAACGTAATAGCACGATTTGATTTGTCAAATTACCAGACTTACTGAGAATATAACTATTAAGAATATATTTTCTTGATATGTTCAGAAGTTAAGCAGAATGAAAGAGTTATGTAACATGGCATATGATGACGTTATGATTCGTGAATCATCACATTCCATTAGAAACTCATTATGACTTACTGTAATATAATCACGTTGATCAAGTGTCATTATATTATAATAACTCATGCATCAATTTCCAACACTTCTTCAAAATCATTCATAATTCAAACTCGAATTTTAAAGAAATTTAGAAACTAAAGTAGTTTCCTTTATGATGTAATATAGATAGCACGAAGAGATAAATAATTTTGGACGAGAATATTTATGAAAATATCTTCAGAAATATCGAAGATATTTATGATGATATTTTGGAATTTACAAGTTCGAAGGTTGATGAAGAAAATTTTTCCGCAAGATTTTAAAATGACTTTAGAGCAAGATATTCTCTAAGGATTTCAACGGATCCAGAATTACCTGGATTCTTTGAATATAGGGTATGGTCCTTGTATTTATCTTTGGTCTCCTTCGTAGTTAGCTCAATCCGTTTTCTACTTCCAACTTTTCTGACCTTTTCCAACATAATATTCTTTATCATCAACTTTCGACTGTTAAGTTCGTTTACAGTTTTTGCTGCTTCATTCAGCTTTTTTCAGAATTCAGAATGTTGATTCGTAGACTGGGTGTTGTTCAGAATTTCAGAATGGAAGATCAAAATTCTAAGAGATAAATGTTATATGTATACATATAATTGTTGATGTAGAAACACTGCGAGATTCGAAATACTGATTGCTAATTCTCGGTAATTGGTATGGCAGTTCTCGTTACAAGATGCGGATGAGTGTATGATATGGTTTCAATGAATATAATAACTTTTCAGAAAGTCATGGATTCATGAAGTTGCTGGTAAGTTTACTGCTAATGTGGTGGGATATAAACGGTTCCCCGGTAATGAAGGCGAAAAGACAACGTATATATCAAAGTTATAATAAGACTTATTCGAATGAAAAGTTGGAATTGATTTGCTGAAGCTGTGACAAAATTTGCTACTTTGAAAGGGATTACTAAGTTATTTTAGGTAATAATAACACTAAAGGAATTATCACAGATACATGTTAAACGTTTACTCAAGTTCCGAGTGTCTTCAGGTGCATAACTATATGCATAAATTTTTCCTTCCGTAGATGAAGTGCGGTTGGTTCATCCTCTCAATTGAGGTGTTTTCAAGAATCATGAAAGGTTTGAACGCAGTTTGTAATCATTAAGATACAAATGAGGTTTAAGATGAAATCAAGTGGCAAACTTGAAGAAATGTTTTGTTTCATATGTTATAATCAATATTTTAATTCATTTTAATTGTCCAATGTTATTAGTCCACAGTCGATAGTCAACATTTAACAGTCCAATAATTCATATATAGTTTAATATATAATATTCGAATTAATTAATACGTATCGTGACCCGTGTACATGTCTCAGACTCGATCACAACTCGAAGTATATATATTATTATAGAATCAACCTTAACCCTGTATAGCTAACTCGATCATTACTGCATATAGAGTGTCTATGGTTATTCCAAATAATATATATAGATGCGTCGATATGATATGTCAAAACCTTGTACACGTGTCCCAATATTTAAAGTGCGTAAAATAAATAACAGAAATTAAATGACAATAAATAAAATTTTGAGAATTAAATTGCGATAAAATAAATTGCGATAATTAAAATGTAATAAGGAATTAGCAGTTACCTAGGAACAGTTAGCTAGGACTTTGTTATCGTGGATTCTTAACAAAATTTCTCTTAGTTAATTTATTTATTTCTAACAAATTTTATTTTGTCCAATGTTTTCTTCATTATGCCACTTGTTGGATTCTGATAGGTCAAAATCCAAATATGAAATTGAATAAAAATATGGTTATTCGGTGGTGAACGGATTCGTATATCTGTGGATGTAAGTAGGATAGTAAATGACTGTTGAATCAGATTCAAAGAATGTACAGTGTAACTTTTCAATGTGAAATCTAAATATTCCTCGGGTATTACCTACCCGTTAAAATATTTTCACCATTGACAGTTTGTACAAAAGAAATTTTAATTACAATTTTTATGAAAACATATATACATATATATTTTTTTCAGACGCAATCATGGATTTAATGAGTTAATATGATATTAAACTCATTTGCTTTTTGGTTTGAGCTAGAATAAGTAACCTTTAAAACTTCTAGAAACCACATATTCTTCACATAATATTTCTTCTTCACAGAATATTTCTTCAATGAAGTTATGGATCAATACTTCATCGTTAACTATTAGAAACCACATATTCTTTGCAGAATATTTCTTCAATGAAGTTATGGATCAATACTTCATCGTTCATTGTTATTGGTTCTCCTTGGTATCTATGGTGCATATGACGTTGATGTTCGAGGTATAGATTATGATGTCGAGGCGTGTGATGTGGATGTTGTTGTTGGTGGTACTATTGGTGCTGGCAGTATTGTTGGTGCCGGTGATGTTGTTGAAAGTGGTAAGTTTTGCACCATATTTTCCACATTGATTACTCGAGCGTGGAGCTCGTTGACTTCTTCCATTATTTCGGGATGATTGTTTGTCGAAACGAGTGGATGGATAAGATTTAGAATTGTGGGTAGAATATAATCGTGTCGAGCCACTCTGGAAATGAGAGAGAAGATGGTATTACTAACAGGTTCACCGGTAAGTGCTTCAGGTTTTTCGTCAAGAGGTGAATTCAGTTGATGAAAAAGATCGCCTACTTCGCGTCTCCAATGGTTAAGTCGACTACGAACTCATCCCCAATTCATCCAGAATTGAAGATAACTAGTTAGTTTATTCATTTCATTTACACTGCATTCGGAGCTTAGGTGAATATCCATGTCGGAGTAACTGTCGAAATAACTATTGGAATAGCTATCGGAATCTGAGGGACTCGAACTGATTGATGGATTCATCTCGTACGATCAGATGAAGGATTTTCGAAAAGAAATAGATTATAGGATGTATATTAGTACCCTACAATACATAATTTACATATGTATATATAATACTAAAATCCCATAAGTTACGGAGGAATCTACGGAAACTGTCAGGCAAAGGTAACAATAACAGATACGCTAAGATATGAATTTTGTCTACACACTATTCATGCAATCAATGCAGTAAGATGTGTCTAGACTAAGAATGATAAGCAGGTAATTTTCAACCCGAAATTATAAGAAAAACTTTTGACATGCAGACACGGTCGAAGTCCAGACCCACTAATGCATCTAAACAACTATTAGTTAGACACACTAATGCAAGACCTGGTTCGCTAAGACCACCGCTCTGATACCAAATGTCATGACTCGTCCTAATCCATCTGGAAGAATACATTACATTTGGTTACATCGCGAGGTACTTGACCTCTATATGATACATTTTACAAACATTGCATTCGGTTTTAAAGACAAAATTGCTGAAATAGTCCCTGTGGTTTGTACCAAAACGCTGGTTTAGTCCCTGTGCTTTTTTTTTTGATGGATTTGGTCCCGGTGGTTTGTAAAAGTTGCTGATTTAGTCCCTCTGATCGACGACCGTCAAAAAATGCCGTTAACTCCAGTCATGTGCCAGACATGTGAGGGTATTTTCGTCAGTTTCTTTCATTTATTAGCAAAATTGCTGAAATGGTCTCTGTGGTTTGTACTAAAATTGCTGAATTGGTCCCTGTGATTTGTACTAAAATTGCTGAATTGGTCCCTACTAAAATTGCTGAATTGGTCCCTGTGATTTGTACCAAATCACAAATTCCATAATTAACACAAATTCATGATCTGTACATTTCAGCTCTATTCATAAATATATATAAATAATACTCTGTAATATTGTTCCTATAAACACAAATATAAATTAAACGCCACCAAATTCATCAAAATCAATAATAAAAAGACTGTTAGTATTTGACATTTTATTCTTCATTGGAACCCCTTTACAATCGACACATTCACACACAAATACATAGAGAACCTGTTAAACTTTTTTGCTTCTAAAATGAAATCAAATTAATAATAAACCCATTTAATTTCAAACCCATTTTCAATTAAGATCTGCAATCAGACATCAGATCTGAAATCAAAGATCGATTGTTGCTACAAATCTGAAAAGCGATAAGATCTACAAACCGATTAGATCTACAAATTTGAAACTCGGTTGTTGCAGCTCTCGTCAGAGAAAACAAACGTTCGCCGGAGATGGTGACGGTTGGGAAGTTTGCTTTTGACAATTGGGTAATTCAATATCCAACTCTCTTTCTGCTGCTACTAGTCTTCTGTTTCTACTTGATTTGTAAGTATCACGTGGTACTGTTATGTACATGTAGATGTATATTACTCATAATTGAAAAATATTATTTTAATTTGCGTTAGCTTTTCGTTTTGTATAGAGCAACTTCCTTGAATAGGATTTGCATATTAATGAGCTAAGGATGAAGATGAGAGGAAAAGGAGGGCGGTGGTGGAAGTGAATTTAATTAATTTATGTTTGGTGTTGATTAGGATTTGATTATTTGATTTTAATAAGTTCTTGTAATGTTTAATGGAAATGAATTTGGTGTTCTTGAGAGTTTTAATTTTCCAGATCTGTTGGTTATTTTCCAGATCTGTTGGTGCCGGCGATTTTCGATTGAAGGTATCAACTTAGTAATTTGCAATTGAATGTGAAAATGGTGGATTTGAGTTTAATTTAGAGTTTATAGTTTGTATATTTATCTGAGTACGAAACCCAGATTCATATTCGATTTTTTTTATAAATTTTTTTTGCATATATGAAATTATATTTATTAATTGGTTTGAATAATATGAATAGATTTTGAAGAATCTGATGTGAATTTGAGTATAATTTAGAGTTTATAGTTTGTAGGTTTATTAAAATGAATTTAGGGTTTGTTCATGTTTTTTTGGCGATAAAGATGAAGGTGAGGAAGAAAACATTTTTAGAATAAAGATTTCAACAATTTTTTTACAAAGCACGGGGACCATTATAGCAATTTTGGTACAAACCACAGGGACGATTTCAGCAATTTTTTAAATAAAGGAAAGAAACTGACAAAAATACCCTCACATGTCTGGCACATGACTGGAGTTAACGGTCTTTTTTGACGGCCGTCGATCAAAGGGACTAAATCAGCAACTTTTACAAACCACCGGGACCAAATCCATCAAAAAAAAAGCACAGGGACGAAACTAGCATTTTGGTACAAACCACAGGGACTATTTCAGCAATTTTGTCGGTTTTAAAAGACAAACTTTCATTACATCGAAAGTTGACAGGCATATCATTTCATAATATATCCAACTATAATTGACTTAGTAATAATCTTGATGAACTCGACGACTCGAATGCAACGTCTTTCGAAATATGTCATGAATGACTCCAAGTAATATCTCTAATATGAGCAAATGCACAGCGGAAGATTTCTTTCATACCTGAGAATAAACATGCTTTCAAGTGTCAACCAAAAGGTTGGTGAGTTCATTAGTTTATCATAATCGATCATTTTTATCATTTTAATAGACCACAAGAATTTCATTTCCAGTTCTCATAAATATACGTCCCATGCATAGAGACAAAAATCATTCATATGGTGAACACCTGGTAACCGACATTAACAAGATGCATATAAGAATATCCCCTATCATTTCGGAAAATACTTCGGACATGATAAAAACAACATCGAAGTACTAAAGCATCCGGTACTTTGGATGGGGTTTTTGTAGGCCCAATAGATCTATCTTTAGGATTTGCGTCAATTAGTAGATCGGTTTACTAATTCTTAGGTTACCAAGCAAAAGGGGCATATTTGTCTTCGATCATTCACCCATATAATGTAGTTTCAATTACTTTTGTCTATTTCATAAAACATTTATAAAAATTGCGCATGCATTCTCAGCCCAAAAATATAAAGGGTAAAAAGGCAAATGAAACTCACCATACTGTATTTTGTAGTAAAAATACATATAACGACATTGAACAAATGTAGAGTTGGCCTCGGATTCACGAACCTATATCATTTGTATATATATATATATATATATATATTAACACACATAATCGTAATCGAATAAGTTTATATATATAACTTATTAATGATATTATATTTTATATTAATAATATTTTTATATTTCATATATAAAAATATTTTGTTATGTTATATGTGTTAAATATATTTATTTACATATTTCATTTGTTTAACAAAACAGTATTTCTAAGTATACTAAATTAATATTAGTAAGAGAAACATAATGATAATAACAATAGTTTTTAATAAGATTTATAATTTAATAATAATAATAATTTTGACAATAATACTTAATACTTGGTAATAATAATAATTATAACAATCTTATTAATAATGGTAATCTTAATAATAATACTTTTGTTAATAATAATAATAAAATCGCAAAATGATACTAATACTAATGTTAGTGATAAACATAATAATTTGTATTATTTCCAAAATAATAATCATAATAATCCTGATAATAATAATTCTTATATCAATATTAATAATTCTAATAATACTAATAATATTAGTAATGATAATACTAATAAATTTTCGAAATATAATACTGGTAATAATAATGATAATATCATAATTTATTAACAATCATTTCGTTAATCATAATATCTAACATAATAACAATAATAATAATTAATAATAATAATAATAATAATAATAATAATAATAATAATAATAATAATAATAATAATAATAATAATAATAATAATAATAATAATAATAATAATAATAATAATAATAATAATAATAATAATAATAATAATAATAATAATAATAATAAGAAGAATAAGGTAACTACCTCAATGTTTAAGCTTTCTAAAAAAAATTCTACCACAAACAAGACTCGAACCCGCGACCTCACGCTACCACACAAACACTCTCGACCATTCTTCTGCCCCTTTCATTTCTGTTTTAAATTCTCAGATTGAGTTTATTTAACCAAATTATTCGTATGTTTACTTCTTCTTCTAAAAACAAATTGACATCATCATCAAAACTTAACATCATAACATCATAACATCATACATCATCTTATTATCATCTTACGGTTTTTCAGAATCATGATTATATCGTCATCATTATTATGCATCATCATAGTACCTCACTATCATCATCACTAATACGATCCTAATCATCTACTCATCTTACAATCATCTTCGTTGATCGTTACCACTTTCATCATTATTTACACAGACCCATTATCTCCATCTCATTCTTTTCTTGTTCCATCATCTTCATAATCCTCTTCATAATCCTCTTCATCATCGATTAACAACCTAAAATCATCATCATCGCCATTTTCCATTATCCTAATTGTAATAGCTACAAGTTACCGACAACTAATCTATAATACTTGTATATTTAAGTAACTCATGAGTATCATCTACTTACAGCTCATCATCAATCCTTATTACTTTATCGATTTATCATCTTTACGCGTAATTATCATCTTTTCATCGTTATGATTCAAGAATTGGAAACAGAAAATGAGCAGCATGCAGTTAAGCTTGAGTAAAAGAGAAGATTCGGCTCAACATTTTAAGTACTCACGGACCAACACCTTTAATAGACTCACGTCCCAAAATAAACTCAACCAACTTGTAACCCAATTATAGAAACAGAAACAACTTTAATTGATTTATAGGTACTCGTATCTTTTCGTACTGCTAATATATTTGACAGATAAACTTTACAGCTCATCTTATCTTTTCATTATAAATAATATATCATTTTATTATTTCTAATATTTATCTCCATCGTTACTGTTGCAGTTTTGGAGTTTTGACAGGAACCATGAGTGTTGATATGGTTTTATAAGTAACAACCACAATCGTGGCAACAACCGAAGGCTAGAGTTGTGGTTGTAGCAGTACTCGTAGGTAATTGTAAATTGTGGTTTGATTGTAACAGTAACCTCAATTAGGTTTTTTTGACAGCAAAATCCTAAGATGGAATCCGATGGTTACGATTTTGAAACGAACGGAATAGTAATAGTAACACGAAGATGGGGGTGATAGAAAAAGTTGCAGATGGTGATTGTCAATGGTTGAAGATGATTGATGGTGGTGATTCTAAACGAAAACATAAAACAGGTGGTGTTCGGTTTATACTTTGAACTAAATAATAGTGCAACGGTTACCCTTGTTATTGTTACATATAACCGAAATAGCCGTAATAGTGTGTAGTTATGGTTCGAAAGAAAAGAAGAAAAAGAAAGAAAAGAAAAAAAAGTATTGCAGCGACATAGGTGGTTGATGTGGTTATTCATATTGTGGTTATGGAGGTGGAGGTAGAAGTTGATAGTTTAAACAAAAATGAATTAACTTAGCTGCAGTAGTCGTTAATCATGATGTTGGTTTGGTGTTTATAGGTGATGGTGTTCATAGATACCTAGTAAAAGAAACAGTAGCATCAACGAGTTTGTTGCCATAAAAGGTGATCAAAGGCGTTTAAGTGATGGTTGTTTTGATGATCGTAGTGATGAAAGTATCGGTTATTGATGGTTGCTTCGAAGGTATGTTGTTTTGGTAATAGAAGGGAGAAGAGATGAGTTTATGGTTTTGATGTGCTTGTATCATATATAATCATATTTATATATAAGAGATGCTAGGTAGATGGATGAAACAAGTGACAAGTCTCTTCATTTATATATAATCATATTTATATATATAGCGATTAGCGTACACGGTACATCTCAGTATCTCACAATTCTACAAACCACAAGTGACAAGTCTCTTCATCTTCTTCATCGTAAATTATTCATCTTCTTAATCTTAAAGTGGATTCTTAAATAGTTAATCTTAACTGTAAATTGTAATATACCTAGATTTATACTTTATAGAATTATAGCTATTAATCGTAGTCATTAGTGATAAATGGTTTAACAAGTACAATTACATCTACTTTACGTGCTGTCCCAAATAAGACGAGGCATAGTTACAACATGGGTGTTCTTAAAGTTCCTTTCTTTTAATTGGTTTCAGAGGAATATAAGCTAAAACTTGAAGAATGTTGAAAGATAAAGTAGGATCACTAGTGTAATTTAAAAGAAGTCAATTAGTTACAGTGAGTGTTGTTAAAAAAAAATTAGTTACAGTGACTACATAGAAGTAGGATTTTAATTGAAGGCCATTTACAACTTACTTGTATAATTGTACTGTATGTACTTATATCATATTGTGCAATTTTGTACTTATATTTAATGTTAAGTTGATTGTTTTGCTATAAACAGGGGTGTTATTGGTTTGTTGTAATGCAACAAAAAATCTTTTCAGTTTATAAGAGAAAACCCGACACTACAGACAACATCAATGAGGAGAATAAATGTGCCAAAGCTTCTTCTAGTAATACCGAACAAGATCGAAACCAATCAGAGGTCCAAGTTAGTGAAACACACGAGCCGAATGTTGAGACAACAAATTTTAATTCTTTGGAAAGAGATCCCGGGAAGAGAAAACGTATGCGGGAGTATCCTCTTAAAGAGAGGGAAAAAATTAGAAGAGAGTATTTAAAATTGGGGCCTTATCAAATTCATTTGCAAAAATACCCTAGTAAAGGTTCAAAGAAACAAGCTCGTAGGTTTCAATATTCATGGTTTAAAATGTTTCCTAACTGGTTAGAGTATTCACCTTCAAAAGATGTTGTTTATTGCTTTCTATGTTACGCATTTGAAGATAAACGTAATGTGCATAATGGGGGAGAAGCGTTTGCAGTTAAAGGATTTAATAATGGGAAAAAGGTGAATGACGGGAAAAGATGTTCGTTCCTTAAGCATATTCATTGTGCACACCATAAAGATGCTGTTGTTTATAGTGTGAATTTACAAAACCAAGAAGCACATATTGACAATATCATAGAAAAACGAAACAATGAGAAACATTTACAAAATCGTTTACGGATGAAAGCTACTGTTGACATAGTTCGTTGGTTGACTTTTCAGGCATGTGCTTTTCGAGGACATGATGAGTCTAAAAGCTCAAAAAATAGAGGTAATTTCCTTGAATTGCTAAAACTTTTAGCTTCCTATAATGATGAACTTGCCAATGTTGTGTTAGAGAACGCTCCATATAACTCACAATATACAGCAGGGTCAATTCAAAAAGAAATCTTAGGTATTATCGCAAATAACGTTCGAAGACATATTCGTAGTGAAGTGGGTGATTCGTACTTTTGTGTCATGGTTGATGAATCACGAGATAAGTCAAAAAAAGAGCAAATGGCCATAGTTCTAAGGTTTGTTGATAATGATGGTGTGATTAGAGAATGGTTTTTAGATCTTGTACATGTTAGTGATACTACATCATTAACTCTTAAAACATGTTTATGGAAACAACTTTTGCATTATGAGTTCGATACTAGTAAAATTCGTGGCCAAGGTTATGATGGTGCTAGTAACATGATAGGGGAGTGGAATGGGTTACAAGAACTTGTTCGTAAAGAATGTCCTTTTGCATACTACGTTCATTATTTTGCACATAGATTGCAACTTGCGTTAGTTGTCGCTGCAAGAGAAGTTATACCCGTTCATCAATTTTTCTCAAATTTAACATTCATTACTAATGTCATTTGTGCTTCTAGCAAGCGCCACGATGAGTTGCAAAAAGCTAAGTCAACTGAGATTAAACATTTATTAGAATTTGGTGAAATTGAAACTAGCAAGGGACGTAATCAAGTTGGGACTTTAAAACGAGCCGGTGATTCATGTTGGGGTTCTCATTTTTATTCCGTTTGTAATATGCTTGAGATGTTTAATGCTACCCGTGAAGTTCTTCAAAGTATAATTGAAGATGGATCGTACTCTTCTCAACGTAGTGAAGCTGATTCGGCTTACATGTATCTCATGTCGTTTGAGTTTGTATTTATTTTGCACTTGGTAAAGGAAATAATTGGAAGGACTCATACTCTTTCTCAAGCTCTTCAAAAGAAAACTCAATATATTGTTACTACAATTCGTTTAGTGTCAACAACAAAAAAAGTCTTAATGAATTCAGAAATGACGGTTGGGATTCGCTATTTAAAAAGGTAATGTTGTTCTCAGAGAAACACCAAATAGATATACCTGATATGCAAGCTCTTTATAAGTCTAGCCATTATCGTCCTCGTCGACAAGATAATCAGATTATTACTGTTGAGCATTATTATCGTGTAGATCTATTTATTTGCACAGTGGACAAGCAATTGCAAGAGCTCGACAGTAGATTCAATGAGCAAGCCATGGAATTATTAACTCTTGGATCTTCATTACTGCCTATAAAAGATATAAAAATGTTTGATATTGATAATATTTGTCTTCTTGTTGAGAAATTTTATCCAACATATTTCAAAGAACAGGAGATTAATTTGTTGAGATATCAGTTGGAACTTTTTGGAATTGAGTTCCTTGAAAATCCACAGCTTAAAGATGTTTCTACTATCGCTCAACTATGCACCATGTAGTGACCCGAACTTTTTCATGTTTACATATATTAAATGAAATTGTTATTTACATGATTAAGTGTTTCCAACATGTTAAGCAATCAAACTTGTTAAGACTTGATTAATTGAAATAGGTTTCATATAGACAATTAACCACCCAAGTTGACCGGTGATTCACGAACGTTAAAACTTGTAAAAACTATATGATGACATATATATATATATATATTATTATATATATAGTTAACATGATATTATGATAAGTGTATCTCATTAGGTATTTTAACAATGAGTTATATACATAAAATTAAGTTTATTGAATTAAGGAACTCGAAACGATATATATAACGATTATCGTTATAACAACGTCTTACTAAATACATATGAATCATATTAAGATATTGATACACTATGTTTAATCATGATAAATGATAAGTAAACATATCATTAAGTATATTAACAATGAACTACATATGTAAAAACAAGACTACTAATTTAATGATTTCAAAACGAGACATATATGTAATGATTATCGTTGTAACGACATTTAATGTAGATATATCATATTAAGATTTATTAATACATCATGATATAATGATAATGTAATAATTTAACATCTCATTTGATACAATAAACAATGTGTTAACAACATTTAACAAGATCGTTAACCTAAAGGTTTCAAAACAACACTTACATGTAACCACTAACGATGACTTAACGACTCAGTTAAAATGTATATACATGTAGTGTTTTAATATGTATTTATACACTTTTAAAATACTTTAAGACACTTATCAAAGTACTTCTATTTAACAAAAATTCTTACAATTACATCTTCGTTCAGTTTCGTCAACAATTCTACTCGTATGCACCCGTATTCGTACTCGTACAATACACAGCTTCTAAATGTATGTACTATTGGTATATATACTCCAATGATCAGCTCTTAGCAGCCCATATGAGTCACCTAACACATGTGGGAACCATCATTTGGCAACTAGCATGAGATATCTCATAAAATTACAAAAATATTAGTAATCATTCATGACTTATTTACATGAAAACAAAATTACATATCCTTTATATCTAATCCATATACCAACGACCAAAAACACCTACAAATACTTTCATTCTTCAATTTTCTTCATCTAATTGATCTCTCTCAAATTCCATTTTCAAGTTCTAAGTGTTCTTCATAAATTCTACAAGTTCTAGTTTCATAAAATCAAGAATACTTCCAAGTTTACTAGCTCACTTCCAATCTTGTAAAGTGATCATCCAACCTCAAAAAATCCTTGTTGTTTATAGTAAGATATCATTATAAATCAAGGTAATACTCATATACAAACTTTGATTCAATTTCTATAACTATAACTATCTTAATTCGAGTGATAATCTTACTTGAACTTGTTTTTGTGTCATGATTCTACTTCAAGAACTTTCAAGCCATCCAAGATCCTATGAAGCTAGATCATTTCTTGTCACTTCTAGTAGGTTTACCTACTAAACTTGAGGTAGTAATGATGTTCATAACATCATTCGATTCATACATATAAAACTATCTTATTCGAAGATTTGAACATGCAATCACTAGAACATAGTTTAGTTAATTCTAAACTTGTTCGCAAACAAAAGTTAATCCTTCTAACTTGACCTTTAAAATCAACTAAACACATATTATATATCTATATGATATGCTAACTTAATAATTTAAAACCGGAAAACACTAAAAACACCGTAAAACTGGATATACGCCGTCGTAGTAACACCGCGGGCTATTTTGGGTTAGTTAATTAAAAACTATGATAAAATTTGATTTAAAAGTTGTTCTTCTGGAAAAATGATTTTTCTTATGAACATGAAACTATATCCAAAAATCATGGTTAAACTCAAAGTGGAAGTATGTTTTCCAAAATGGTCGTCTAGACGTCGTTCTTTCGACTTAAATGACTACCTTTACAAAAATGACTTGTAACTTATATTTCTGACTATAAATATATAATTTTTATGTTTAGATTCATAAAATAGAGTTCAATATGAAATCATAGCAATTTGATTCACTCAAATCGGATTTAAAACGAAGAAGTTATGGGTAAAACAAGATTGGATATTTTTTGATTGTTGTAGCTACAAGAAATATTGTAACAATTCTATACAAATCATATCCTAGCTAACTTATATTGTATTATACATGTATTCTAATATATTATTTAATCTTGGGATACCAGAGACACGTATGCAAATGTTTTGACATATCATATCGACCCATGTATATATATTATTTGGAACAACCATAGACACTCTATATGCAGTAATGTTGGAGTTAGCTATACAGGGTTGAGGTTGATTCCAAAAATATATATACTTTGAGTTGTGATCTAGCCTGAGACGTGTATACACTGGGTTGTGGATTGATTCAAGATAATATATATCGATTTATTTCTGTACATCTAACTGTGGACAACTAGTTGTAGGTTACAAACGAGGACAGCTGACTTAATAAATTTAAAACAGTAAAACGTATTTAAAATGTTGTAAATATATTTTGAACATACTTTGATATATGTACATATTTGTTATAGGTTCGTGAATCGATCAGTGGCCAAGTCTTATAAATCTAATATTTTGGGATGAGAATACATGCAGTTTTATAAATGTTTTACGAAATAGACACACGTAATTGAAACTACATTATATGGGTGAATGATCGAAGCTGAATATGCCCCTTTTGCTTGGTAACCTAAGAATTAGTAAACCGATCTACTAATTGACGCGAATCCTAAAGATAGATCTATTGGGCCTAACGAACCCCATCCAAAGTACCGGATGCTTTAGTACTTCGAATTTTTTTATATCATGTCCGAAGGATTTTCCGGAATGATAGGGGATATTCTTATATGCATCTTGTTAATGTCGGTTACCAGGTGTTCACCATATGAATAAATATTATCTCTATGTATGGGATGTATATTGAAATATGAAATCTTGTGGTCTATTATTATGATTTGATAATATATAGGTTAAACCTATAACTCACCAACATTTTTATTGACGTTTTAAGCATGTTTATTCTTAGGTGATTATTAAGAGCTTCCGCTGTTTCATACTAAAATAAGGACAAGATTTGGAGTCCATGCTTGTATGATATTATGTAAAAACTGCATTCAAGAAACTTATTTTTGATGTAATATATTCTTATTCTAAACCATTATGTAATGGTCGTGTGTACACGATTTTAGATTATCATTATTTGATAATCTACGTATTGCTTTTCAAACCTTTATCGATAATATAAAGGTTATGGTTGTTTTAAAAATGAATGCAGTCTTTGAAAAACGTCTCATATAGAGGTCAAAACCTCGCGACGAAATCAATTAATATGGAACGTTTATAATCAATATGAACGGGACATTTCAGTTGGTATCAGAGTGTTGGTCTTAGAGAACCAGAAAATTGCATTATTGTGTCTTACCGAGTTTGTTAGGATGCATTAGTGAGTCTAGACTTCGACCGTGTTTTTCTTCAAAAACGATTGCTTAACATTTTTTGTTGGAAACTATATATTATTAACATGTAAATATTATGTGATATATTAATCTCTTAACGTGTTTAATATTGTGTGATAGATGTCTACCTCTAGTACAAATCCCATTGATTCACCTAATAATAATGAAGAGTCGAATATGTTTTGGGAAGATTCACAAATTCCCGAAGAGGAACCGGAAGAGGAGGAACCGGAAGAGGAGGAACCGGAAGAAGAGGAACCAGAAGAGGAGGAATCGAAAGAGGAGGAACCAGAAGAAGAAGAGGTTCCGGAGGAAGAAATATTGATACCTATAGTAAATCGATTAAATAAAAGAAAATCCTCAACCAACGGACCAAAGTTAATAATGGTCAATGGTGTTTTCTCCGAGGAAGCAAAATATTAGGAAGATTACCAATTTTTCGATGAATCGGATCCCGATGAGGATTTCGATGATGTTATAGAAATTACCTCGACCCAATTTAATAAAGCGAAAGAAAATAATAAGGGAAAAGGTATAAAAATAGAGAAACCCGATTCCAACCCCGATGAACTTTATATGTATCGGCAACACCCGTATTTCCTAAAATGTAACAATGACCCGGGAACCTCTAAACCACCAGGTTTTTCTAAACCATTATGGAAAACGACGGCTCGTATTAGAGGAACACTATATATTCCTAGAAAATTAGGAAAATGAACCAAGTCCGAAGAAGAAGAAACCAGTGATTCAGATTAGAGGGTTGTAATCATGTTGTGTATTATATGTATTGTAGTGTGCTTGTACTTTTATGTTCTATGTAAAAATTGTTTGTATTGTTTGTTATTACGAATCTAATCCTTGTCTATTTTAAAGTATAAAAACAAAATGGAAGTTAAGGGTAAACAACCGAATATTTTAGAAGACCTACCATAGGATATGATTGAGGAAATCTTGTCTAGAGTCGGTCAGAATTCATCAGCACATTTAGTTATGGCGAAATTAACTTGTCAAACATTTGAAAGACTTTCCAGAAATGCCTTAGTTTATAAAAGGCTTTCCTTTGATAGGTGGGGTATATCACATTGGGGAGACCGTAAGTTACGCCGTGTTTTCTTTAAAGCATTAAATGCGGGGAACCCAAATGCAATTTTACGCTACGGGTTAAGAACCTATTTTGACTCACCATATCCCAACATAGGATTTCGTGAATTAGAAAGAGCTTCTAACATGCAACATAAAGAAGCATGTTATGCTTACGGGTTAGTGATGTTCGCTTCTTATCAAAGTGAGAAAAAGAACATCGGATTGCAACATTTAAATAAAACCTTCCCACAAGTGACGGATTCAGTAGTTGGGTTAAGAAAAAAGGTTTTTAGATTATTACGGGGCTGTTGGACATTAAGAAACCCTCGTCCTTTTGACGACATTACAACATGCTGCCTAGCCAAAGGTCATAATGGTTATTTTCCACAAGACCAAGGATGGGAAGTCGTCTTAGTAAAACCAGAATGCATGACTTGTTTATGGACTTATGAATTACGTGTCTTTATTTCCTTTGATGAACAACTTGCGTATTAACTAGATTTATCTTCAAAACTGTCCTGTATCATAGTGTACTATATTTCATGTTATATGTAATATAGCTAAAGTGTAAGTTTGAAGAATATTTGTATGTGATATATTATTATAATCAGTTTTTCATATAGAATTGTAGTAGTTGAATTGTATATTAGCTACTAAGTATGAACTTAACGGGTAGGTAGTACCCGAATTTAAACTTATAAAACGCTAAATGAAGAAAAAGCTTTTATAAATGAGTTCATATTATGCTACGAAATACTATTGACTACTCTTAATATTCTGTATGATTAACTCGATTCAGTTAGCTATTTTGAAGGAAATAGCCCCGACTACTCGACACACCATGAATATCAGCGAAGAGGAATTTCGTACCTTTCTTGCTGCAAACATAGCCGCAGTATAGGCTGCGCTACATACTAACAATAACTCTGAATCTAGCAATGCAGCTAACGGCGCAAGAAATCGTGTAGGATGCTCCTACAAAGAATTCACTGCCTGCAAACCTTTGGAATTTGATGGAACCGAAGGACCAATTGGATTGAAATGGTGGACCGAGAAAGTCGAATCGGTGTTTGCCATAAGTAAGTGTACTGAAAAGGACAAAGTTAAGCACGCTACGCATACCTTCACAGGTAATGCATTAACGTGGTGGAACACCTATCTTGAACAGGTAGGACAAAATGCTGCTTACGCACAATCGTGGTCGGCATTCAAGCAAATGATGAACGAGCAGTACCATCCTAGAAATGAAGTCAATAAACTCAAGGCAGAACTTAGAGAGTTACGAACACAAGGGTTCGACATTACCACATATGAACGACGATTCACAGAGTTGTGCCTATTGTGTCCGGGAGCATTCGAAGATGAAGAAGAGAAGATCGACGCGTTTGTAAAAGGGTGACCAGTAAGGATTCAAGAAGATGTGAGTTCACACGAGCCCGCTTCTATACAGAAGGCAAGTCGAATGGCTCATAAACTCATAAATCATATTGAGGGAAGAATTAAAGAGTAGGTGGCCGAAGAAGCCAACCCGAAACAACTCAAGAGGAAGTGGGAGGAAAACGGTGACAAGAGTCACCAGTACAACAACAACAACAATTACAACCAAAATCGTAACAACTATCCCAACAGCCGCAACAACAATCGTAACAATAACCGCAATCCTAACAATAACTACAACAAACATTCCAACAACAACAACAACTACAACAACCGTTTCAACAACAATAACAATCCTAACAACAACCTCAATAACAACAACGACAACAAAAACCAAAAACAGCCATGTCATAGGTGTGAAGAAAATCATCAGGGGTTTTGCACGACATTTTGCAACAGGTGTAAAAGAAATGGTCATAGCGCGACAAAGTGTGAGGTCTACGGACTAAAGTTTAACAAAACTAAAGGAACAAATAATGTCGGAACAAGTAATGCCGAAACGAATAGTGTCGGAGCAAGTAATACCAACGCTCTTTGTTATAAATGTGCAAAACCGGGCCACATTATTAGAAATTGCCCGAATCAGGGGAATACTAATGGGCAGGGCCGTGGAAGAGTTTTCAATATTAATGTGGCAGAAGTACATGAAGACCCGGAGCTTGTTACGGGTACGTTTCTTATTGATGATAAATCTGCTTATGTTTTATTTGATTTGGGTGCGGATAGAAGCTATATGAGTAGAGAATTTTGTGCTAAATTAATTTTCCCATTGACACCTTTGGATAGTAAATTTTTGCTCGAATTAGCAAACGGTAAATTAATTTCTGCAGATAATATATGTCGGGAGAGAGAAATTAAACTGGGGGATGAAACGTTTAAAATTGATTTAATACCAGTTGAGTTAGGAAGTTTTGATGTAATAATTGGCATGGACTGGTTGAAAAAGGTGAGAGCAGAGGTCGTTTGTTACAAAAATGCGATTCACATTATGCGTGAAAAAGGAAAACCTTTAATGGTGTACGGAGAAAAGAACAATGCGAAATTAAATCTTATTAGTAGTTTGAAGGCGCAAAAACTAATAAGAAAAGGTTGTTACATCATTCTAGCACACATCGAGGAAGTTAAACCTGAAGAAAAGAACATCAGTGATGTTCCCGTCGCAAAAAAATTTCCCGATGTATTTCCGAAAGAATTACCGGGATTACCCCCACATCGATCCGTTGAATTTCAAATAGACCTTGTACCAGGAGCTACACCAATAGCTCGTGCTCTATACAGACTCGCACCCAGTGAAATGAAAGAATTACAAAGTCAGTTACAGGAACTTTTAGAGCGTGATTTCATTCGACCAAGCACATCACCATGGGGAGCTCCTGTTTTGTTTGTCAAAAAGAAAGATGGTACATTTAGGTTGTGTATTGACTACCGAGAGTTAAACAAACTTAGCATCAAGAACCGCTATCCACTACCGAGAATCGACGACTTATTTGATCAACTACAAGGCTCGTCTGTTTATTCGAAGATCGATTTACGTTCTGGATATCATCAAATGCCGGTGATAATGCTAAAAACGAACATATAATTCATAGCATTATTCCTCAAGAAAGACAAGCTTTTAGTTGCAATTGTTCTATTTACAAGTGATATTCGTTTAAATAATAAAAGGTGAAGACAAAAGACAGATTCGACGAATTGAAGACGCAAACGACCAAAAAGCTCAAAAGTACAAAAGACAATCAAAGAGGTTCCAATTATTGATAAGAAACGTCTCGAAATTACAAGAGTACAAGATTCAAAACGCAAAGTACAAAATATAAAATTGTACGCAAGGACGTTCGAAAATCCGGAACCGGGACCAGAGTCAACTCTCAACGCTCGACGCAACGGACTAAAAATTACAAGTCAACTATGCACATAAATATAATATAATATTTAAATAATTCTTATAATTATTTAATATATTATATATATTTATAAATCCGTCGGCAAGAAAGAATCCAAACTGATATGAGCTGTAATTTCAAACTCCGCGACTCGCGGAGTTTGAAGGCAAAAATGCCGCGAGTCGCGGAGCTCCTAAAGTCGAAAATCCCTATAAAAGCAACCGAATTCTGATCGCAAATCATCATCTTTTTTTTCTTCTTCTCCTCATACGTAAAATATATATATATATAATTTATATTTTAATTTTAATTATAATTCTAATAATAAGGGTATGTTAGCGAATGTTGTAAGGGTGTAAGTCGAAATTCTGTCCGTGTAACGCTACGCTATTTTTAATCATTGTAAGTTATGTTCAACCTTTTTACATTAATGTCTCGTAGCTAAGTTATTATTATGCTTATTTAAAACGAAGTAATCATGATGTTGGGCTAATTACTAAAATTGGGTAATTGGGCTTTGTACCATAATTGGGGTTTGGACAAAAGAACGACACTTGTGGAAATTAGACTATGGGCTATTAAATGGGCTTTATATTTGTTTAACTAAATGATAGTTTGTTAATGTTAATATAAAGATTTACAATTGGGCGTCCCTATAAATTACCATATACACTCAATCGGACACGATGGGCGGGGTATTTATATGTACGAATAATCGTTCATTTAACCGGACACGGGAATGGATTAATAGCCACTAGAATAATTAAAACAAGGGTGAAATTATGTACAAAGGACACTTGGTATAATTGATAACAAAATATTAAAACCTTGGGTTACACTCAGTCGACATCCTGGTGTAATTATTAAACAAAGTATTAAAATCTTGTTACAGTTTAAATCCCCAATTAGTTGGAATATTTAACTTCGGGTATAAGAATAATTTGATGAGGACACTCGCACTTTATATTTATGACTGATGGACTGTTATGGACAAAAACCAAACGGACATATTAAATAATTCAGGACAAAGGACAATTAACCCATGGGCATAAAATTAAAATCAACACGTCAAACATCATGATTACGGAAGTTTAAATAAGCATAATTCTTTTATTTCATATTTAATTTCCTTTATTTTATATTTAATTGCACTTCTAATTATCGCATTTTTATTGTTATTGTATTTAATTGCACTTTTAATTATCGTACTTTTTAATTATCGCAAGTTTATTTTATCGCACTTTTATTATTCGCAATTTCATTATCGTTATTTACTTTATGCTTTAATTTAAGTCTTGTATTTATTTTTAATATTTTACATTTGGTTTTAACTGCGACTAAAGTTTTAAAATCGACAAACCAGTCATTAAACGGTAAAAACCCCCCTTTATAATAATAATATTACTTATATATATATATATTTGTATTTTTATAAAAGTAAACTAATATAGCGTTGAGCTTTGTTTAAAAAAGATTCCCTGTGGAACGAACTGGACTTACTAAAAACTACACTACTGTACGATTAGGTACACTGCCTATAAGTGTTGTAGCAAGGTTTAAGTATATCCGTTCTCTAAATAAATAAATATCTTGTGTAAAATTGTATCGTATTTAATAGTATTTTATACCCCTCTGCTTTGACATCAAGTATTTTTGGCGCCGCTGCCGGGAACTCTCTTAAAAGCCGGAAGCGCAACGCTAATAAAAAAAAAAATTATGTATTTTTAAGATTTTATTAAATATTTAAGTTTTATAAAGTTTCTTTATTTTTATTTTATAAAAACATAAGTTTTATTTAAGTATTTTGTTTTTATTTAAAAACATAAAAAAATATATATATATAAATCTAGTTTTAAGCATTTTATTTATTAAAATTATAAAGTAGTTCTATTTTATTTAAGTTTTTAAAATATAAGTTTTTATTATACACATATTTTTTTAAATATATAAACAGAAAAATTAAAAACAGAAAAAAAAAATATAAATAAATAAAGAAAAACGCGTCGAAGATTAAACCTGTCAGTTGAATTTCTGAACACCGCGACTCGCGGGGTTTGCTGCATCGAATACCGCGACTCGCGGAGGGGACCTGACACACGACAGAAGCCCTAATCCTGCATTTATTACGGAGTATTATTAATTATTATTAATTAAATTGTATTAGGGTTAAATAATTAATTAATTTAGTAGTTAATTTAAGTTTTAATTAATTTGTATTATTTAGTTTAATTAGTTTAATTAAATTGTAAAATTAATAGTTTTATAAAATAAATAATATAAAAATAATATTTTTATAAAAAAATTGTACTTTTTACAAATTTTTGTATATTTTTATATTTTGTCCCTTTTCAATCGTTTTAACGCAATATTTGTATTTTTAGCTCATATTTAGTTTAAACTTAGTTTTTGCCATAGTCATTTTTACTTCTAGATTTTTAGGCTTTGCCGTAGAATTCCTTAAGTGCTTTTTCTTTAGACTAAGATTTAGGTGCTTTAGAATTTTGCGACGCCTTTTTAAGTTTTAGTTCCTTTTTAAGTTATTTTCATTTGGGATTTAGTTTTCCTGTAAGCTTTAATATTTTTAGACACCTTTTACTATGTACCAATTATCATTTCAATTAGTAATCTCAATTTACGATTATAATTTTAAGTTAGTTGTAGTAATAAGGTTAGGTTAATCAAGTATTTTTAAGTCTTATAAGTTTCTTTTATTTTTCCGTCACCTTTTATTTTTCAACCATTTTTCTTTTTCGACCTTTTCTGACGAACTCTTTTTCTTTCTTATTTCTCGCTATTCTAGTTTTAGGACATAGATTTTTATTCTACTTCTTATCTAAATTTCTTAAAATTACGAAAATTTATTTTAAGTGGTTAAATTAATAGACATCAAAATTTTCTGGTTCGTAGTAATAGTTGGATTTGTACGTGGACCGGGTTATTGGAGCCAAACAGTCCTCAATTATATTGAGACCAAACGAATCCTGCCCCTCTGCTACATCTTTTGGCTATTCGAAACGTGGGCAAAATCAGAAAAGTCTATTGATTGGATAACTTATTATAATTTTTCTTTCCTTTTTAAAACTAATAGGATATTCAGTGAATGCACCGAGCAAGACGATCACCACCTTTTGTACGTTCACCACCTGTAACTAGATCAAGACATTTAGCAAATATAACCGCCGTTGATTTTTCTTTAGAATCGTCATCCAGTCGACCAAGTACTTCAGTTCAAATTTCCGATAATCCATTTTTTGAATCCGACCTCACAATTGAGAATCCGGAGAATATTCAGGAACGGTTCGTAGATCCTGAACCACTAAACTTTCCTCCGGAACCACCAATCATTCAAACAGAGATTGTTGAGGAACGAACCATTAAATCAGAATCATCTAGTGATACCGATTCAACAAATTCAATTATGGAGAATCTGGAACCTTTAAGTATGGAAGACCGAATGAGAGCTAAACGCACTGGCCAAGGTCACGCAATTACTCATCCAGACATTAATGCGCCAGATTATGAAATCAAAGGACAAATTCTACACATGGTGACTAATCAATGCCAATTTAGTGGTGTGCCGAAGGAAGATCCAAATGAACATCTTCGTACCTTTAATAGGATCTGCACACTATTTAAAATCCGAGAAGTGGAGGATGAACAGATATATCTCATGTTATTTCCCTGGACTTTAAAGGGAGAAGCCAAAGATTGGTTGGAATCGTTACCTGAAGGGGCGATTGATACATGGGATGTTTTAGTTGAAAAATTTCTTAAACAATTCTTTCCTGCATCTAAAGCCGTAAGACTTCAAGCAGAAATTGTTACGTTCACACAGAAACCAAATGAAACTCTATATGAGGCGTGGACTAGATATGGAAAGTTGTTAAGAGGATGTCCGCAACATGGTTTAGACACCTGTCAAATAGTACAAATATTCTACCAAGGATGCGACATCACTACAAGGAAAGACATAGATATAGCAGCTGGTGGTTCTATTATGAAGAAAACCGAAACTGATGCTTACAAAATTATTGATAACACTGCTTCCCACTCACATGAGTGGCACCAAGAAAAAGATATCATTAGATCATCTAAAGCAGCTAGAGCCGATTCTAGCCATGACTTAGATTCCATTTCCGCAAAGATAGATGCTGTCGAGAGACGAATGGAAAAGATGACTAAAGATATTCACTCAATACGAATTAGTTGTGAGCAGTGTGGAGGACCACATTTGACAAAAGATTGTCTCAGTATTGAATTAACAATGGAACAAAGAGAGAATATTTCATACATAAACCAAAGGCCTGGAAATAATTATCAGAATAATTATCAACCGCCAAGACCGATTTACAATCAAAACCAGAATTATAACCGAAATATTCCATACAACAACCAACAAGGTCCTAGCAATCAACAAGTATCCAATAATAATTACAATCAGCAAAGACCGAATTTTCAAAACAAACCACCACAACAAACCGATGATAAAAAGCCGAATTTAGAAGATATGATGACGAAGCTAGTTGAAACTCAAACGCAGTTTTTCACATCTCAGAAACAAACCAATGAACAAAATGCTCAAGCATTTAGAAATCAACAAGCTTCTATTCAAAATCTGGAACAAGAAGTGAGTAACCTAGCAAGGTTAATAGGTGAAAGAAAACCAGGAAGTCTACCTAGTGATACAAATGCTAACCCCCGAAATGAAACAGCTAAAGCTATTACCACAAGAAGTGGTACAACACTTAAACCACCTGAAATACCTGTAACTTCTGATGAAGCTATTCCTACTCCACAAGAACCACAACCTGATCAAGATAAGGAAAAAGAACCGATAGTTGAAAAGGTTAATGAAGATAACACAGTTAAGGCTAAACCTTATGTTAAACCATACCAACCACCACTTCCTTACCCGTGTAAAATGAAGAATGAAAAACTTGAAGCCGAGCAATCCAAATTCTTGGATATGTTTAAACAGATAAATGTAAATCTTCCTTTCATTGATGTGATTTCAGGAATGCCTAGATATGCTAAATTCTTGAAAGATCTAATCTTAAATAGAAAGAAAATGGAAGAACTCTCGGCTGTTACTATGAATGCTAATTGTTCAGCAGTGCTGTTGAATAAGATACCAGAAAAACTATCTGATCCAGGAAGTTTCACAATTCCATGTTTTCTGGGTAGTCTTAGTTCAATAGAAGCATTGGCAGACTTAGGTGCTAGTATAAATCTAATGCCGTATTCACTATACACTAAACTAGACCTTGGAGAATTGAAACCAACCAGAATAAGCATACAACTAGCCGATAGATCAATAAAATATCCTAGAGGGATAATGGAGAACATGCTAGTTAAAGTTGGTACTTTAGTATTTCCAGTAGATTTTGTTGTTCTAGACATGGAAGAAGATTCTCAAGTTCCTCTCATATTAGGAAGACCATTCTTAAACACGGCTAAAGCAATGATAGACGTGTTCGGTAAGAAACTGACCCTAAGTATAGAGGATGAGAGTGTTACCTTTTTAGTTGATAGAGCAATGCAACAACCACAATCTGCAGATGATACATGTTATTATATTCAAACTATAGATGCACATGCAGAATTATTAGAAGAATTTCCAGAATTACAAGGAACAGGAGAATGTTCTTTAGGAGAAGGTAATGAACCAATTCATGAAGCTGAAATGTTAGCTACACTTATAGATAATGGATATGAACCAACAACAGAAGAAATTCAAATGCTAAAAGAAGAAGACAGATATCGATACAAATCATCGATAGAAGAACCTCCGAAATTAGAGTTAAAGCCACTTCCAAACCATTTGGAATATGCTTATTTACATGGTGAATCTGAATTACCTGTAATAATATCGTCTTCTCTTACTGAAAATGAGAAATCACAACTCATTTCTGTGTTGAAAGCTCATAAACCAGCCATTGCATGGAAGATTCATGATATTAAAGGAATAAGTCCTTCGTATTGCACACATAAAATCCTTATGGAAGAAGGTCATAAAACGTATGTGCAACGCCAACGAAGACTAAATCCTAATATGCAAGATGTAGTTAAGAAAGAGATTATTAAACTGCTAGATGCAGGTCTAATTTATCCAATCTCTGATAGTCCATGGGTAAGCCCAGTTCAATGCGTGCCTAAGAAGGGTGGCATGACTGTCATTACAAATGAGAAAAATGAGCTTATTCCTACTAGGACTGTAACAGGATGGCGTGTGTGTATTGATTATAGAAAATTAAATGACGCCACCAGAAAAGATCACTTTCCCTTATCTTTCATTGATCAAATGTTGGAAAGATTAGCCGGAAATAGTTACTATTGTTTTCTAGATGGATTTTTCGGATATTTTCAAATTCCAATAGCACCCGAAGATCA
Source organism: Rutidosis leptorrhynchoides (assembly GCF_046630445.1). NCBI lineage: Eukaryota > Viridiplantae > Streptophyta > Magnoliopsida > Asterales > Asteraceae > Rutidosis > Rutidosis leptorrhynchoides. The sequence continues at coordinate 226,088,564 of NC_092343.1, forward strand.
AGAGAAAACCACATTCACGTGCCCTTATGGTACTTTTGCTTACAAACGCATGCCATTTGGACTTTGCAACGCCCCTGCAACCTTTCAAAGGTGTATGATGGCGATTTTTCACGACATGATAGAAGAATGCATGGAAGTTTTCATGGATGACTTTTCAGTCTTCGGTGATACATTTGAATCATGTCTAGTTAATCTGGAACGAATGCTTCTTAGATGCGAACAATCAAATCTAGTACTTAATTGGGAGAAATGCCATTTCATGGTTAAAGAAGGCATCGTTCTTGGTCATAAAATTTCAAAAGAAGGAATTGAAGTGGATAGAGCTAAAGTAGATGTAATTGCTAAACTTCCACATCCCACCAATGTTAGAGGAGTTAGGAGTTTTCTAGGGCATGCCGGTTTTTACCGACGTTTCATAAAAGATTTTTCTAAAATTGCCACTCCTATGAATAAACTCCTAGAAAAGGATGCTCCATTCATCTTTTCAGATGAGTGTATCAAATCTTTTAATATTCTTAAAAAAAACTCACTAATGCGCCGATCATGATAACACCAAATTGGAATCTACCATTTGAACTAATGTGCGATACAAGTGATTTTGCAATGGGAGCCGTTTTAGGACAAAAGATTGAAAAACGATTTCAACCTATATATTATGCTAGTAAGACGTTACAAGGAGCACAAACAAACTATACAACTACTGAAAAAGAACTCCTTGCTATTGTCTTTGCTTTTGACAAATTTCGATCATATCTCGTTCTAGCAAAAACGGTGGTCTATACCGACCATTCTGCTCTTAGATACTTATTTTCAAAACAAGATGCTAAACCAAGATTAATCCGTTGGATCTTACTCTTACAAGAGTTTGATATTGAAATCCGAGATAAAAGAGGAGCAGAAAATCTCGCCGCTGATCATCTTTCTCGTCTTGAAAATCCTGAGTTAGAAGTTCTAAATGAATCGGCCATACAAGACAACTTTCCTGATGAATATCTATTGAAGATAGATTATAAAGAAATTCCATGGTTTGCAGACTATGCAAACTACTTAGTTTGTGGATTCCTTGAGAAAGGATTATCGTACCAAAAACGAAAGAAATTCTTCAGTGATATAAAACACTATTTTTGGGAAGATCCACATTTGTTTAAAAGTTGTCCCGATGGAATAATACGCCGATGTGTATTTGGAGATGAAGCTAGTAAAATTTTAAACCATTGTCACACAGGACCAACTGGAGGGCATTATGGGCCTCAACTAACAGCAAGAAAAGTTTATGATGCTGGATTCTATTGGCCTACAATTTACAAAGATGCACACCTTCTTTGCAAATCCTGTGATGCTTGTCAAAAGAGCCGGAAAAATAAGTCAACGTGATGAAATGCCACAAAATGTCATCCAAGTATGTGAAGTATTTGACATTTGGGGTACTGACTTTATGGGTCCATTTCCAAAATCTCATAATAATCTATATATACTCGTAGGCATTGATTATGTATCTAAATGGGCAGAAGCACAAGCTCTCCCAACTAACGATGCACGAGTTGTAGTCAACTTTTTAAAACGTCTTTTTGCAAGGTTTGGAACACCGAAAGCTTTAATAAGTGATCGGGGTACTCATTTCTGTAATAATCAACTTGAGAAAGTTCTTAAAAGATATGGAGTAACTCATAAAATCTCCACCGCATATCATCCACAAACAAGTGGACAAGTTGAAAATACCAACCGAGCTTTAAAACATATTCTAGAGAAAACCGTAGGATCAAATCCGAAGGAATGGTCCATTAAATTGGAGGATGCACTCTGGGCTTTTAGAACATCCTACAAAACTCCAATTGGAACCACACCTTTTAGACTTGTTTATGGAAAAGCATGTCATCTTCCAGTAGAAATTGAATACAAAGCATTTTGGGCTTTGAAGACATGTAATCTTGATTTACATGAAGCCGGACGTCTACGATAAAGTCAACTAAATGAATTAGAAGAATTAAGACATGAAGCATACGATAATTCGTTAATCTATAAAGAAAGAACGAAGAAATGGCATGATAAAAGAATCAGAAGTTCAAAAGAATTTAAAGAAGGAGACAGAGTTCTTCTTTTCAATTCACGATTCAAACTATTTCCTGGAAAATTGAAATCAAGATGGTCTGGACCATTCATAGTCAAAAGAGTTTTCCCATACGGAACGATAGAATTGATAAATTCAAATGGGATTGAATTTAAAGTTAATGGTCACAGAGTTAAACATTACATACATGGTCCGATGGAAGTTGACAACGAAGTTAATCACAATTTCGACACCACAGTTAACTAAGTGTGGGGAGAATCATGTCTTTAAAGGATAATATGTATTTCTGTTAGAGTTAGATTATCTGTTTTCGTGTAGTTCTCGAAAATGGAACCCGAATGGTCTTTCCCTAGCAGACCCTAAAGAACTAGTCTTCTCCCCCCATTCTGAATTTTTATTTTTTTTAGGTTTTTACGAAATGAAGACTGCCTGTGAACTAAACCATGGTCTAATGCTACACGCTTTGATCACTAAACGTAATAATGACATACTACCGAGTGAATTAGTATCAGTAATCAGAGAAAGAATGGACGGAGTTAGAAAAGAATCCAGATGCGAAGATAATAAGTTACAATTTGGTAAAGGAAAATCAAAATCCGCAGCAAAAAGAAGAGCACGACACCTAGAAAGATGTCACAAATGCGGAAAATGGTCACATGGAGGTAAATGTTCAAATAATCAAACCTATTCAAATACCGAATTTGTTACTTTATGCAGAGACGGACCGTTCATATGTTTAGAAGAAAAGACACTGAATGCTCGAGGTTACGCCTATGTAGCCATGGAAAACCAATTAAACCGACTATCTTATGAATGGGATAGATCATATAACTAAGAAATCTATTTCACAGGTATGTCTGTACAGTTTTTATTTTTATTTTTATTTTTAACCTTTTGATAATAAACGCTAATTTGTTCGCTAAAAAGTATTAAATTGGTATTGAATAAAATTAGGTTTGGCGACCGAAATTATTGATATCATTCAAAAATTTATTACATCACTGCGAAATTTAACGTTTATTCTTAAGGTATAAATATCTTTAATCAATCAACCCAAAATATTTCAAAAATTCGTCATGAGTTAAATTAGGTTTTGGAACCGAAATTACTTTACCGAAAAGAGGGGCGCATATTTTTGATAATATTTGATTGATTAAAGTGGGTTAAAAAGCCAAAAAGATTTTTAATTTAAATTTTTTTTTCCATGTTTTTAAAATTAATATTTAAATCTTAAATTAATATTGTAAACTTTGTAAAAACAATATATTTAAAATTTTAAATATTTGAAAAATTAAGCTTGGTGTGAATTTATAATATGAATTTTTAAATTAAGTTTGGTGTGAATTTTTAAAATATGAATTTTTAATTTTATGCATTTTTAAATTAAATTTGGTGTGAATTTTTAATATTAATTTTGAATTTCATATTTAAGTTGTGTAAATTTAAAAATAAAAATTTACTTTATCTCATTAAGTTAAAAATATGATTTTTAAAATTCGTCGTAAGTTGAAGACTAGGTCTTTGAACCGAAATTGCTTTACCCAAGGGAGGGACGAGAACTTTTATTATCATTATTTTTAATCTTATTGATTTAAAGTATGCCAAAAACATTAAAAAACTAAAAAATCTTAGCTTTTAAAACAATCGCTACAAAAAGACAAATTTTAAAATTTTGTCGAGGGACGGACTAGGACATCGATCCGAAACGACCTCGTCCTAAATAACAAGGGAAACAAAATTTTAAAATTAAGTACTTAATTGTTTTATAAGTTAATGATTATAAAAAAAAAAAGCAAACTCCGCGACTCGCGGAGTTTGAAGGGTATTTCACCGCGAGTCGCGGAGAACCGAAAATCAGAAAAAAAAAATAAAAAGAGCTGAACGATCAGTTTCAGTCCACACAACCCAAAACTCAAAAACACAGCGAAATACTGCGCGAAAATACACCAAAAACACCCCCAAAATCACAATTTTTAACCGTTAATCACCAAATCTTTTACTAAAATCATGTTGAGAAGGATGCTATCTAGGAATTACTCAAGAAAAACGGTAAATTTCTACACCTAAACACCATTTAATCCGAAATTTGGTGTTCTTGAGCAATTTTTTCCCCAATTTGATTTTGATGCTTTTTAGTGTAATTAGGCTTAAATTGTTTATGTATTATGCTTGTATAACCTAGATTGATGCTATTTAACATGATTAGAAGCCTTAAACTTCAAATTTTGAGTAATCTAGGGTTTGTGTTCTTGAGCAAATTTGGGGCTTTTTGATATAAACAGGTTATGGACGATTTTTGTCATGAATTGTTGCTAAATTAAGTAGTGTAACATGTCTAGGTAGTTAAATGATCCAAACTTTGAGCCTAAACATGATTTTGAGAATTAAAGTGGACTTTTTCAAGTCTAAAATTCATGAACTTGATTTTTGAAAGATAATGCCATTTGAAACTTGTTTAATTGCTAGTAATGATTATTTTGACATGTTATTTGAGTTGAATGCTTATGAACTTGGCGAACATTTTCGTATATGCTTATTTGAAAAAAGTGTAGATTTGATGAAAATATGAAAATAAGCTTAAGTTTGATATAAATTGATCATGTCATTGTGATTATTTTGATTGATGATTTTGCTGACACTAATGCATATTTGTATGCACAAAATTTGTGTTTGATGTATTTTGCAGACTGAAAGGGGTGAATCTTCATCACAAGCCCGCAATGCTCCTGTTGAGAATGCGGAACAACAGGAGGTGGATAACTACTACAAGCAGGATATAGCTCATCCAGTCATGACCTTTTCTGATATGCACTTGGAAGAGTTGCACCCGAACCTGAGATTTGACAGACTTTGGATAGATTATCCAAAATATCAAAGGGGTTTGCATACTCTTCATTCTAAGGTTGTTGAGGTACCGAGGGTCATAGAATGGGGACCCTTAGAAGCTGTAGAATTGGCCGGGCCAATTAGGGAATTACTTGTACAGAGGTATGGTAATTCTACTTTTAATGACTGGGTACGTTTATTCACCATGCGTAGACCTGTATATAAAGTATGGTGTGAAGAATTGTTATGTAGTATAGAGTTGAATGATCGGGTAGCTAGTTTAACCGATCATTCTTTTATTAGATTTTTGTTAGGCGGTTCGATGCGCCACATGTCTTTACTGGACATGGCTCAGGCTTTACGTATATATACGCCTGAGGAGTTAGCATCTGCCGATTGTAGAGGGTTGATACTAAACGGTAGAAAGATAGATGAAAATTTTGATACACACGGTGTGTGGAGTCAAATGACAAGCCATCATCGTTTCAAAGGGGGAAATTACTCTTATTTGGATATAGATAGAGCCGAATTAAGAGTGATTCACAGGTTTTTAGCTAATTCGATTACACAAAGGGGTAAGAACAAGGAAAAAGTAAATGAACAGGATTTGTTTTACCATATATGTATTCGAGACCCACAAAGCGCTGTAAGTATACCATATTGTGTGGGTTATTATTTATCAGCTATGGTTCGGGGGATGCGACCGCATAGCATAATAGGAGGTGGTATTTTTATTACTTTGATTGGTGAATATCTCGGTGTGGATATAAGTCGGGGGGGATTATTAGTAGAAGAACCGGAACCCCGCGATACTATAGGTTTAAATGTATACCATGGTGCGAAAGTTTTGAAGAGGCGAAATAACGCCGCAGTACAATACCATGGTAGACATCCACAGGTGGAGAGAAACCAATAGCAAGGTAATGTAGGATGGGGGAATGAGATGCAAGAAATGCAAAGGTTTATAGCTTCTCAGGAGTACAAAAATGCTAGACAGAGAGCATTTGAAGATTGGCAAGTTCATCAGAACCAAATCATAGCCCATTGCCAACATATAGGTAGAAACTATATTCCTACACCGAAACCCATCTTCCCTCCCTGGTCTATAGAGATGCAGCCACCGTATCCTACGTATAACCCTGCCGAAGCATTCTATAGCACCTATGGTTATGCCTGGAACCCCTATTGGTACCAGTATCATCCCTAGTATACTTAGTTTTATTTATTTTGTAATTTGTAATAATTGATACGTTTAATACTTTTGTTAATATTGTAATAGTTTTTATAATTGTCTAACTTTTATTCTTAGATTTTAATAATTTTTGAATGTGGGGTAATATACCAAACTTCAAAAATATGTATATATGTTTGCAGTTTATCTTATGTACACAACAGGGTAAAACAACGCATTTTCAAAGACTGGCATTAAGTTCAGCAAAAGCAACTAATTTTGACGACAAGATGCAAAATATATGTGAAATAACAACAAGACGGAATGAACAAATGATGAGCACCATTTATCATTCAGCAAACAAACGCTAATATATTTGGAAACTTTGGTAAAAATTTAATCGTTTTCACACTAATCACCCACATTAATTTAAATTGTTACTGATTTCTTGCAAATGAGGGCATTGCAAGATCTTAAGTGTGGGAAGGGGTTAAATTCTTTCGGATTTTAAAATTTTTATCTTAAACACTTAGTTACCATTAAAAATACTAGTAAAGCAGTAGTTGTATTAGAATCTAGTGCTCTCTGATAAAAAAGAACAGCCCTAGTCTTATATACTAACTACCCAATTCTAGTAAAATTTTTCAAAATTTTCAATTAAATGAACTCAAAATCATGTTTATACATATTTATGAACGATAAAACTAGGTTTTAACACCAAAATTATTGTTACCTCGGAAAGGACATAAATTGAGAAACAAACTAAAATGTTAAAATTCATTTAAAATGGAATAGAGGACGATAAAAAGGAAAATAAAAGCCAAGTGTGGGAAAATTTACCAAGTTATCTTAAACATATGTCACATATATCTGTAACAAATAACTGAAAATACTTTTGCTTTGGACTAAACTAAACTGTTTTACCCGATGAAAGAAAAGAAAAGATGGATCTACACGATGAATCAATTCCATCATTAAAAGGAAGTAAAGTCTTCCGAAAAAGACACGCGCTTCTTGATTTAGGTCATGAAGTTGTCGTCCAGACCAGCTGTAGGTTGACGAAAAATCTAGAAAAGTCATCACTAAAATCAGCAGGAAATCCACGGACCTCAGCATTAAACAGGGTCGCCAAGTGGTCAGATTTATCCTAACCATGAGAAGGATTTATCTTGTACAATGGGGGGCACCATGCAAATTAGCTGGATAAGACTAATGAATCAGATCCCCAGAAAGGATAATCTCCTTAAAAATTAAAAATCAGCTTTTAAGACTGATATCACTCAATCCTTGAGATTGACCTTAAAGATTGAGAATTACAAACTCATGGAATTCAATGATATCTAAACTCGAGCTTGGACGAGAAAATATTTTGATCAAAATTACAAACCGATTTGTTTTCTGAAAACCCTATTTTCAATGCGTTCATTACCATTGAACGTAAAATCCTAGGAATTCACCTGGAATTCATTAGGTCACCTGAACCAAATCGGGTGTCAACCGTAAGAACGGTGATTGCAAAGTGGTCAAAGACAGGACCTTGTGCCATACCGAAAAATCATAAGGGTAAGCTTTACTATTGCTCCTACCAAGGATAGTAATTGCGTCCGACACGTTATAGACCATAATTAAAAGCATGTCAGGGGACATTGCCTTAACAGTTGCTTGTTCAACGCTTTCCTTTACAATCGGACGGTAGTTTACCGAAAGGTAATATACGGGACAAGTACACTGGACGTGTTGCTTTCCAAATACAAGGTTAGCAAGTGGGTGACACAAAACCGCAAGTTTTGAGCTAAAATTTTCAAATCTGAAACCCGCCAAACCCACAAAAATATTTTGCAAACACCGGTAAAGGGTTATTCCGGAAAACTTATCTAGGGTAAAAACTAGATTTAATTTTCAAAAGAACAAATGTTTTCATAAAGATCCAATTTCCTTAATGGATCTAAATTTTTATAGTCATGTGGAACTGTAAAACCATATCGTTACTACCATTGTTTATACTGCCGTATAGAAAATCACTGATGTACAAAGTGTGAAGAATAAAGAAGTGATACTAGTATTTCAAGACGATATTGCTTGAGGACAAGTAACGCTCAAGTGTGGGAATATTTGATAATGCTAAAAACGAACATATAATTCATAGCATTATTCCTCAAGAAAGACAAGCTTTTAGTTGCAATTGTTCTATTTACAAGTGATATTCGTTTAAATAATAAAAGGTGAAGACAAAAGACAGATTCGACGAATTGAAGACGCAAACGACCAAAAAGCTCAAAAGTACAAAAGACAATCAAAGAGGTTCCAATTATTGATAAGAAACGTCTCGAAATTACAAGAGTACAAGATTCAAAACGCAAAGTACAAAATATAAAATTGTACGCAAGGACGTTCGAAAATCCGGAACCGGGACCAGAGTCAACTCTCAACGCTCGACGCAACGGACTAAAAATTAAAAGTCAACTATGCACATAAATATAATATAATATTTAAATAATTCTTATAATTATTTAATATATTATATATATTTATAAATCCGTCGGCAAGAAATACTACAAACTGATATGAGCTGTAATTTCAAACTCCGCGACTCGCGGAGTTTGTAGGCAAAAATGCCGCGAGTCGCGGAGCCCCTAAAGTCAAAAATCCCTATAAAAGCAACCGAATTCTGATCGCAAATCATCATCTTTTTTTTCTTCTTCTCCTCATACGTAAAATATATATATATATATATAATTTATATTTTAATTTTAATTATAATTCTAATAATAAGGGTATGTTAGCGAATGTTGTAAGGGTGTAAGTCGAAATTCTGTCCGTGTAACGCTACGCTATTTTTAATCATTGTAAGTTATGTTCAACCTTTTTACATTAATGTCTCGTAGCTAAGTTATTATTATGCTTATTTAAAACGAAGTAATCATGATGTTGGGCTAATTACTAAAATTGGGTAATTGGGCTTTGTACCATAATTGGGGTTTGGACAAAAGAACGACACTTGTGGAAATTAGACTATGGGCTATTAAATGGGCTTTATATTTGTTTAACTAAATGATAGTTTGTTAATGTTAATATAAAGATTTACAATTGGGCGTCCCTATAAATTACCATATACACTCAATCGGACACGATGGGCGGGGTATTTATATGTACGAATAATCGTTCATTTAACCGGACACGAGAATGGATTAATAGCCACTAGAATAATTAAAACAAGGGTGAAATTATGTACAAAGGACACTTGGTATAATTGATAAAAAAATATTAAAACCTTGGGTTACACTCAGTCGACATCCTGGTGTAATTATTAAACAAAGTATTAAAATCTTGTTACAGTTTAAATCCCCAATTAGTTGGAATATTTAACTTCGGGTATAAGAATAATTTGATGAGGACACTCGCATTTTATATTTATGACTGATGGACTGTTATGGACAAAAACCAAACGGACATATTAAATAATTCAGGACAAAGGACAATTAACCCATGGGCATAAAATTAAAATCAACACGTCAAACATCATGATTACGGAAGTTTAAATAAGCATAATTCTTTTATTTCATATTTAATTTCCTTTATTTTATATTTAATTGCACTTCTAATTATCGCATTTTTATTGTTATTGTATTTAATTGCACTTTTAATTATCGTACTTTTTAATTATCGCAAGTTTATTTTATCGCACTTTTATTATTCGCAATTTCATTATCGTTATTTACTTTATGCTTTAATTTAAGTCTTGTATTTATTTTTAATATTTTACATTTGGTTTTAACTGCGACTAAAGTTTTAAAATCGACAAACCGGTCATTAAACGGTAAAAACCCCCCTTTATAATAATAATATTACTTATATATATATATTTGTATTTTTATAAAAGTAAACTAATATAGCGTTGAGCTTTGTTTAAAAAAGATTCCCTGTGGAACGAACCGGACTTACTAAAAACTACACTACTGTACGATTAGGTACACTGCCTATAAGTGTTGTAGCAAGGTTTAAGTATATCCGTTCTCTAAATAAATAAATATCTTGTGTAAAATTGTATCGTATTTAATAGTATTTTATACCCCTCTGCTTTGACATCAGCCGGTGAAGGAGGATGATATTCAAAAGACTGCTTTTAGGACGCGTTACGGTCATTACGAGTTTATGGTTATGCCGTTTAGATTGACTAACGCACCAGCTGTGTTCATGGACCTCATGAACCGAGTGTGTGGGCCATATCTTGACAAGTTTGTCATTGTTTTTATCGATGACATACTTATTTACTCGAAGAATGATCAAGAGCACGAAGAACATTTGAGAAAAGTGCTAGAGTTGCTGAGAAAAGAAAAATTGTATGCTAAGTTTTTAAAGTGTGCATTTTGGTTGGAAGAAGTTCAATTTCTCGGTTACATAGTGAACAAAGAAGGTATTCAGGTGGATCCAGCAAAGATTGAAACCGTTGAAAAGTGGGAAACCCCGAAAACTCCGAAACACATACGCCAGTTTTTAGGACTAGCTGGTTACTACAGAAGGTTCATCCAAGACTTTTCCAGAATAGCAAAACCCTTAACTGCATTAACGCATAAAGGGAAGAAATTTGAATGGAAAGATGAACAAGAGAAAGCATTTCAATTGTTAAAGAAAAAGTTAACTACGGCACCTATATTGTCATTACTTGAAGGGAATGATGATTTTGTGATATATTGTGACACCTCAAAGCAAGGTCTCGGTTGTGTATTAATGCAACGAACGAAAGTAATTGCTTATGCGTCTAGACAATTGAAGATTCACGAACAGAATTATATGACGCATGATTTGGAATTAGGCGCTGTTGTTTTTGCATTAAAGACTTGGAGGCACTACTTATATGGGGTCAAAAGTATTATATATACCGACCACAAAAGTCTTCAACACATATTTAATCAGAAACAACTGAATATGAGGTAGCGTAGGTGGATTGAATTGTTGAATGATTACGACTTTGAGATTCGTTACCACCTGGGGAAGGCAAATGTGGTAGCCGACGCCTTGAGCAGAAAGGACAGAGAACCCATTCGAGTAAAAGCTATGAATATAATGATTCACACTAACCTTACTACTCAAATAAAGGAGGCGCAACAAGGAGTTTTAAAAGAGGGAAATTTAAAGGATGAAATATCCAAAGGATCGGAGAAGCATCTTAATATTCGGGAAGACGGAACCCGGTATAGGGCTGAAAGAATTTGGGTACCAAAATTTGGAGATATGAGAGAAATGGTACTTAGAGAAGCTCATAAAACCAGATACTCAATACATCCTGGAATGGGGAAGATGTACAAGGATCTTAAGAAACATTTTTGGTGGTCGGGTATGAAAGTCGATGTTGTTAAATACGTAGGGGAATGTTTGACGTGTTCTAAGATCAAAGCGGAGCATCAGAAACCATCAGGTCTACTTCAACAACCCGAAATCCTGGAATGGAAATGGGAAAACATTACCATGGATTTCATCACTAAATTGCCAAGGACTGTAAGTGGTTTTGATATTATTTGGGTAATAGTTGATCGTCTCACCAAATCAGCACACTTCCTGCCAATAAGAGAAGATGAAAAGAAGGAGAAGTTAGCACGACTGTATTTGAAGGAAGTCGTCTCCAGACATGGAATACCAATCTCTATTATCTCTGATAGGGATGGCAGATTTATTTCAAGATTCTGGCAGACATTACAACAAGCATTAGGAACTCGTCTAGACATGATTACTGCCTATCATCCACAACCTGATGGCCAGAGCGAAAGGATGATACAAACGCTTGAAGACATGCTACGAGCATGTGTTATTGATTTCGGAAACATTTGGGATCGAAATCTACCGTTAGCAGAATTTTCCTACAACAACAGCTACCATTCAAGCATTAAGATGGCACCGTTTGAAGCACTTTATGGTAGAAAGTGCAGGTCTCTGATTTTTTGGAGTGTAGTGGGGGACAGACAGATTACGAGTCCAGACATAATATAAGAAACTACCGAGCAGATCATCCAAATTCAACAACGGTTGAAAACTGCCCAAAGTCGACAAAAGAGCTACGCTGACATTAAAAGAAAAGATATAGAATTTGAAATTAGAGAGATGGTTAATCTTAAAGTTGCACCATGGAAAGGCGTTGTTTGATTTGGTAAATGAGGGAAATTAAATCCAAGGTATATTGGACCATTCAAGATTATTGATCGTGTCGGACCAGTAACTTACCGACTTGAGTTACCTCAACAACTCGTGGCTGTACATAACACTTTCCACGTCTCGAATTTGAAGAAATGTTTAGCTAAAGAAGATCTCACTATTCCGTTAGACGAAATCCAAATCAACGAAAAACTTCAATTCATCGAAGAACCCGTCGAAATAATGGATCGTGAGGTTAAAAGACTTAAGAAAAACAAGATACCAATTGTTAAGGTTCGGTGGAATGCTCGTAGAGGACCTGAGTTCACCTGGGAACGAGAAGATCAGATGAAGAAGAAATACCCGCACTTATTTCCAGAAGATACGTCAACACCTCCAACTGCTTAAAATTTCGGGACAAAATTTATTTAACGGGTAGGTACTGTAGTGACCCGAACTTTTCCATGTTTATATATATTAAATGAAATTGTTATTTACATGATTAAGTGTTTCCAACATCTTAAGCAATCAAACTTGTTAAGACTTGATTAATTGAAATAGGTTTCATATAGACAATTGACCACCCAAGTTGACCGGTGATTCACGAACGTTAAAACTTGTAAAAACTATATGATGACATATATATGATTATATATATATAGTTAACATGATATTATGATAAGGGTATCTCATTAGGTATTTTAACAATGAGTTATATACATAAAATTGAGTTTATTGAATTAAGAAACTCGAAACGATATATATAACGATTATCGTTATAACAACGTCTTACTAAATACATATGAATCATATTAAGATATTGATACACTATGTTTAATCATGATAAATGATAAGTAAACATATAATTAAGTATATTAACAATGAACTACATATGTAAAAACAAGACTACTAACTTAATGATTTCGAAACGAGACATATATGTAATGATTATCGTTGTAACAATGTTTAATGTATATATATCATATTAAGATATATTAATACATCATGATATCATGATAGTGTAATAATTTAACATCTCATTTAATATAATAAACAATGGGTTAACAACATTTAACAAGATCGTTAACCTAAAGGTTTCAAAACAACACTTACATGTAACCACTAACGATGACTTAATGACTCAGTTAAAATGTATATACATGTAGTGTTTTAATATGTATTTATACACTTTTGAAAGTCTTCAAGACACTTATCAAAGTACTTATATTTAACAAAAATACTTACAATTACATCCTCGTTCAGTTTCATCAACAATTCTACTTGTATGCACCCGTATTCGTACTTGTACAATACACAGCTTCTAAATGTATGTACTATTGGTATATATACTCCAATGATCAGCTCTTAGCAGCCAATGTGAGTCACATAACACATGTAGGAACCATCATTTGGAAACTAGCATGAAATATCTCATAAAATTACAAAAATATTAGTAATCATTCATGACTTATTTACATGAAAACAAAATTACATATCCTTTATATCTAATCCATATACCAACGACCAAAAATACCTAAAAACACTTTCATTCTTCAATTTTCTTCATCTAATTGATCTCTCTCAAATTCCATCTTCAAGTTCTAAGTGTTCTTCATAAATTCTACAAGTTCTAGTTTCATAAAATCAAGAATACTTCCAAGTTAGTAGCTCACTTCCAATCTTGTAAAGTGATCATCCAACGTCAAGAAATCCTTGTTGTTTACAGTAAGATATCATTCTAAATCAAGGTAATACTCATATACAAACTTTGAATCAATTTCTATAAATATAACTATCTTAATTCGAGTTATAATCTTACTTGAACTTGTTTTCGTGTCATGATTCTACTTCAAGAACTTTCAAGCCATCCAAGATCCTTTGAAGCTAGATCATTTCTTGTCACTTCCAGTAGGTTTACCTACTAAACTTGAGGTAGTAATGATGTTCATAACATTATTCAATTCATACATATAAAACTATCTTATTCGAAGATTTGAACATGTAATCACTAGAACATAGTTTAGTTAATTCTAAACTTGTTCGCAAACAAAAGTTAATCCTTCTAACTTGACCTTTAAAATCAACTAAACACATGTTCTATATCTATATGATATGCTAACTTAATGATTTAAAACCAGAAAACACAAAAAACACCGTAAAATCGGATATACGCCGTCGTAGTAACACCGCGGGCTGTTTTGGGTTAGTTAATTAAAAACTATGATAAACTTTGATTTAAAAGTTGTTCTTCTGGGAAAATTATTTTTCTTATGAACATGAAACTATATCCAAAAATCATGGTTAAACTCAAAGTGGAAGTATGTTTTCCAAAATTGTCATCTAGACGTCGTTCTTTCGACTGAAATGACTACCTTTACAAAAATGACTTGTAACTTATATTTCTGACTATAAATATATACTTTTTATGTTTAGATTCATAAAATAGAGTTCAATATGAAACCATAGCAATTTGATTCACTCAAATCGGATTTAAAACGAAGAAGTTATGGGTAAAACAAGATTGGATATTTTTTGATTGTTGTAGCTACGGGAAATATTGTAACAATTCTATACAAATCATATCCTAGCTAACTTATATTGTATTATACATGTATTCTAATATATAATGTAATCTTGGGATACTATAGACACGTATGCAAATGTTTTGACATATCATATCGACCCATGTATATATATTATTTGGAACAACCATAGACACTCTATATGCAGTAATGTTGGAGTTAGCTATACAGGGTTGAAGTTGATTCCAAAAATATATATACTTTGAGTTGTGATCTAGCCTGAGACATGTATACACTGGGTCGTGGATTGATTCAAGATAATACATATATCGATTTATTTCTCTACATCTAACTGTGGACAACTAGTTGTAGGTTACTAACGAGGACAGCTGACTTAATAAATTTAAAACAGTAAAATGTATTAAAAATGTTGTAAATATATTTTGAACATACTTTGATATATGTACATATTTGTTATAGGTTCGTGAATCGACCAGTGGCCAAGTCTTACTTCCCGATGAAGTAAAAATCTGTGAAAGTGAGTTATAGTCCCACTTTTAAAATCTAATATTTTGGGATGAGAATACATGCAGTTTTATAAATGTTTTACGAAATAGACACAAGTAATTGAAACTACATTATATGGGTGAATGATCGAAGCCGAATATGCCCCTTTTGCTTGGTAACCTAAGAATTAGTAAACCGATCTACTAATTGACGCGAATCCTAAAGATAGATCTATTGGGCCTAACGAACCCCATCCAAAGTACCAGATGCTTTAGTACTTCGAATTCATTTATATCATGTCCGAAGGATTTCCCGGAATGATAGGGGATATTCTTATATGCATCTTGTTAATGTCGGTTACCAGGTGTTCACCATATGAATGAATTTTATCTCTATGTGTGGGATGTATATTGAAATATGAAATCTTGTGGTCTATTATTATTTTTTGATAATATATAGGTTAAACCTATAACTCACCAACATTTTTGTTGACGTTTTAAGCATGTTTATTCTCAGGTGATTATTAAGAGCTTCCGCTGTTGCATACTAAAATAAGGACAAGATTTGGAGTCCATGCTTGTATGATATTATGTAAAAACTGCATTCAAGAAACTTATTTTTGATGTAATATATTCTTATTATAAACCATTATGTAATGGTCGTGTGTAAACGATATATTTTAGATTATCATTATTTGATAATCTACGTAATGCTTTTTAAACTTTTATCGATAAAATAAAGGTTATGGTTGTTTTAAAAATGAATGTAGTCTTTGAAAAACGTCTCATATAGAGGTCAAAACCTCTCGATGAAATCAATTAATATGAAATGTTTATAATCAATATGAACGGGACATTTCACACCAGTCTTGCAAAAACTAACAATCATGAGCCGTATTATTTAGTTGACCGACTGATCAGACTCATATTGACACTTCCAGTTTCAACTGATACGACTGAGAGGGGATTTTCAGCAATGAACATATTTAAAAATTGACTTCGTAACAAGATGTGTGATGATTTTCTTGCATCTAGCTTGGTGGTTTACATTGAAAAAGATATTGCTGAAAGATTTGATTCAGAATCCGTCATAAGTGACTTTAAAGACTTGAAAGGTCGTCGAGTCGAGTTATAATTTCTTTTTGCTTTAATGTCTATGTGACTATGTATTTTTCTTATTTTCATGGTATGTGTATGAACTCTTAATATGTAATTTTTTGCGTCTTGATTTACGTTGGAACATTTCGCCCTCTCAGAAGCATAGTTCAAGATCCGCCACTGGCAATAACCGAAGGCTAGAGTTGTGGTTTTAGAAGTACTCGTAGGTAATTGTAAATTGTGGTTTGATTGTAACAGTAACCTCAATTAGGTTTCGTTGATAGCCAAATCCTAAGATGGAATCCGATGGTTACGGTTTTGAAACGAACGGAATAGTAATAGTAACACGAAGATGGGGGCAATAGAAAAAGTTGCAGGTGGTGATTGTCAATGGTTGAAGATGATTGATGGTAGTGATTCTAAACGAAAACATAAAACAGGTGGTTTTTGGTTTATACTTTGAACTAAATAATAGTGCAACGGTTACCCTTGTTATTGTTACATAAAACCAAAATAGCCGTAATAGTGTGCAGTTATGGTTCGAAAGAAAAGAAGAAAAAGAAAGAAAAGAAAAAGAAACTGTTGCAGCGGCATAGGTGGTCGATGTGGTTGTTCATATTGTGTTTATGGAGGTGGAGGTGGCGGTTGATAGTTTAAACAGAAACGAATTAACTTAGCTGCAGTAGTCGTTAATCATGATGTTGGTTTGGTGTTTATAGGTGATGGTGTTCATGGATACCTAGTAAAAGAAACAGCAGCATCAACGAGTTTATAGCCATAAAAGGTGATCAAAGGCGTTTAAGTGATGGTTGTTTTTATGATCGTGGTGATGAAAGTCTCGGTGATCGATGGTTGCTTCGAAGGTATGTTGTTTTGGAAATAGAAGGGAGAAGAGATGAGTTTGTGGTTTTGATGTACTTGTATCATATATAATCATATTTATATATAAGAGATGCTAGGTAGATGGATGAAACAAGAAAACAGGAAGTTAAAGTGGTAATGGGTATTGGTTCGAGTGGTGCTTAATGGTACTCACGGTGGTGGCCGAACGTAAGGAGCTAGGTGAAGGTTGATCGAGCTTATGCATATGCATATGTACCTTATATGTATATATAAGGAGGATAATATTTATTAATATTATAATATAAATTTTCTATCATAAAATTAAGAACGTGCAAGGTTATAATAATAAAAAAATATTATAAGCAGCCTCAATTCTTGTTTTAACCTACCGACAGTTCTTACGGACTCTGTATCGTGCGAAATCAGTGGCGGATAAAAGTGTTCAGAAAAATCCCATATTTTTAAATTAACTAAATTTATTTATTTTGATCATTATGGTATAAAATTCAATCAGTAACTATTAAATAACAATTACATTAATTATTCACTCCCAACCCCAAGTAAAAAAATGTTAAATGTAAAAATTAACAATTAGCTCCTAATTATACTTTTAATAAGCCTATAATTTATATAACTCATTTTCGGATCACCGTTTATTTTTAAAATAATATTAGTTCATATTTTTGTCATGTAATATCCATCGAATGGCAATTTAGTGTAACAGTCGTTTACTAAATAGATTCGAAATCACAAAATATATATAATTAATATACTTTATTTATATATATAGATATGTTTTTAAATAATAATTATCATAATATCCTATTTTTTTATTTTTTTTATTTTAATAACAATAACATATAGTACTTATATTTCGAATTATTATTTATATATACATACACACATATCTATTTACTATAAATTGTTCGTGAATCGTCGAGAGCAGTCGAAGGTCAATTGAATATATGAACATCGTTCCAAAATTTTCTAGACTCAACATTACAGACCTTGCTTATCGTGTCGAAAACATATAAGGATTAAGTTTAAATTTGGTCAGAAATTTCCAAGTCATCACAGCGGGCTCGTGTGAACTCACATCTTCTTGAATCCTTACTTGTAACCCTTTTACAAACGCGTTGATCTTCTCTTCTTCATCTTCGAACGCACCCGGACACAATAGGCACAACTTTGTGAATCGTCGTTCATACGTGGTAATGTCGAACCCTTGTGTTCGTAACTCTCTAAGCTCTACCTTGAGCTTATTGGCTTCGTTTCTAGGACGGTACTGCTCCTTCATCAATTGCATGAATGCCGACCACGCTAGTGTGTAAGCAGCATTTTGTCCTACCTGTTCAAGATAGGTGTTCCACCACGTTAACGCAGTACCTGTGAAGGTATGCGTAGGGTACTTAACTTTGTCCTCTTCAGTAAACTTACTTATGGCAAACACCGATTCGACTTTCTCGGTCCACCGTTTCAATCCAATTGGTCCTACGGTTCCATCAAATTCCAAAGGTTTGCAGGCAGTGAATTCTTTGTAGGAGCATCCTACACGATTTCTTGCACCGTTAGCTGCATTGCTAGATTCAGAGTTATTGTTGGTATGTAGCGCAGCCTGTACTGCGGCTATGTTTGCAGCAAGAAAGGTACGAAATTCCTCTTCGCTCATATTCATGGTGTGTCGAGTAGTCGGTGCCATTTCCTTCAAAATAGCCAACTGAATCGAGTTAATCATACAGAATATTAAGAGTAGTCAATAGTATTTTGTAGCATAATATGAACTCATTGATAAAAGCTTTTTCTTCATATTAGCGTTTTATAAGTTTAAATTCGGGTACTACATACCTGTTAAGTTCATACTTAGTAGCTAATATACAATTCAACTACTACAATTCCATATGAAAAACTGATTATAATAGTATATCACATATAAATATTCTTCAAACTTACAACATCGCTATATTACATATAACATGAAATATAGTACACTTTGATACATGACAGTTTTGAAGATAAATATAGTTAATACGCAAGTTGTTCAGCAAAAGAAATAAAGACATGTAATTCATAAGTCCAGAAACAAGTTATGCATTCTGGTCTTACTAAGACGACTTCCCATCCTTGGTCTTGTGGAAAATAACCGTTATGACCATTGGCTAGGCAGCATGTTGTAATGTCGTCAAAAGGACGAGGGTTTCGTAATGTCCAACAGCCCCGTAATAATCTAAAAACCTTGTTTCTCACCCCAACTACTGAATCCGTCACTTGTGGGAAGGTTTTATTTAAAAGCTGCAATCCGATGTTCTTTTTCTCACTTTGGTAAGAAGCGAACGTCACTAACCCATAAGCATAACATGCTTCTTTATGTTGCATGTTAAAAGCTCTTTCTAATTCACGAAATCCTATGTTGGGATATGTTGAGTCAAAATTGTAGTGACCCAAACTTTTCCATGTTTATATATATTAATTGAGATTGATATTTACATGACTAAATGTTTCCAACGTGTTTAGCAATCAAACTTGTTAAGACTTGATTAAATGAAATAAGTTTCATATAGACAATTGATCACCCAAGTTGACCGGCGATTCACGAACGTTACAAAAAATGTAAAAACTACATGTTGTGGTATATATAGACATATATATATGGTTGACATAAGATTATGATGAGTAAGTATCTCACTAAATATATTAACAATGTGTGATATACATAAGAAATGAGATTACTAAGTTAAGAAACTCGAAATGATATATATAATGATTATCGTTATGATAACGTATACTAAATACATATGTATCATATTAAGATATTGATACACTATATTTAACATGATAAAATGATATTTAAATATATCATTAAGTGTGTTAACAATGAACTCCATATGTAAAAACAAGACTACTAACTCAAGAATTATGAAACGAGACTTATATGTAACGATTATCGTTGTAACGATATTTTAATGTATATATCATATTAAGAGATATTCATACATCATAATATCATAATAATATAATAATTTAACATCTCAATTGATATAATAAACATTGGGTTAACAACATTAATTGAGATCGTTAACCTAAAGGTTTCAAAACAACACTTACATGTAACGACTAACGAAGACTTAACGAATCCATTAGAATATATATACATGTTGTGTTATGATATGTATTCTTACACTTTTGAAAGACTTCAAGACACATATCAAAGTACTTCTACTTAACAAAAATGCTTACAATTACATCCTCGTTCAGTTTCATCAACAATTCTACTCGTATGCACCCGTATTCGTACTCGTACAATACACAGCTTTTAGATGTATGTACTATTGGTATATACACTCCAATGATCATCTCTTAGCAGCCCATGTGAGTCACCTAACACATGTGGGAACCATCATTTGGCAACTAGCATGAAATATCTCATAAAATTACAAAAATATGAGTAATCATTCATGACTTATTTACATGAAAACAAAATTACATATCCTTTAAATCTAATCCATATACCAACGACCAAAAACATCTACAAATACTTTCATTCTTCAATTTTCTTCATCTAATTGATCTCTCTCAAGTGTTCTTCATAAATTCCATAAGTATAGTTTTATAAAAATCAAGAATACTTCCAAGTTTGCAAGTCTACTTCCAAGCTTTCTAATCCATTCCAAGTAATCATCTAAGATCAAGGAACCTTTGTTATTTACAGTAGGTTATCTTTCTAATTCAAGGTAATATTCATATTCAAACTTTGATTCAATTTTTACAACTATAACCATCTTATTTCGAGTGAAAATCTTACTTGAACTGTTTTCGTGTCATGATTCTGTTTCAAGAACTTTCAAGCCATCCAAGGATCCTTTGAAGCTAGATCCATATTTTTCATTTCCAGTAGTTTTATCCAGAAAACTTGAGGTAGTAATGATGTTCATAACATCATTCGATTCATACATATAAAGCTATCTTATTCGAAGGTTTAAACTTGTAATGACTAGAACATAGTTAAGTTAATTCTAAACTTGTTTGCAAACAAAAGTTAATCCTTCTAACTTGACTTTTAAAATAAACTAATCACATTTTATATATCTATATGATATGCTAACTTAATGATTTAAAACCTGGAAACATGATGAACACCATAAAATCGGATATACGCCGTCATAGTGAAACCGGGGGCTGTTTTGGTTTGGATAATTAAAATCTATGATAAACTTTGATTTAAAAGTTGTTCTTCTGGGAAAATGATTTTTCGTATGAACATGAAACTATATCCAAAAATCAAGGTTAAACTCAAAGTGGAAGTATATGTTTTCTAAAATGGTCATCTAGAGGTCGTTCTTTCGACTGAAATGACTACCTTTATAAAAATGACTTGTAACTTATATTTCTAACTATAAACCAATACTTTTTATATTTAGATTCATAAAATAAAGTTAAATATGAAACCATAACAATTTGATTCACTCAAAACGGATTTAAAATGAAGAAGTTATGGGTAAAACAAGATTGGATATTTTTGATCTTTTTATCTATAGGAAATGTTTAACAAATCTATACAAATCATATCCTAGCTAACTTATATTGTATTATACATGTATTCTAATATATTATGTAATCTTGGGATACCATAGACACGTATGCAAATGTTTTGACATATCATATCGACCCATGTATATATATTATTTTGAACAACCATAGACACTCTATATGAAGTAATGTTGGAGTTAGCTATACAGGGTTGAGGTTGATTCCAAAAATATATATACTTTGAGTTGTGATCTAGCCTGAGATGTGTATACACTGGGTCGTGGATTGATTCAAGATAATATATATCGATTTATTTCTGTACATCTAACTGTGGATAACTAGTTGTAGGTTATTAACGAGGACAGCTGACTTAATACACTCAAATCTTTAAAACATAATAAAAATGGTTGTAATTATATTTTGATCATACTTTGATATATATGTACATATTTGTATAGGTTCGTGAATCAATCCGTGGCCAAGTCTTATTTCCGAGGAAGGAAATATCTGTGAAAGTGAGTTATAGTCCCACTTTTAAAATCTAATATGCAAGTTTTATAAATGATTTACAAAATAGACACAAGTACGTGAAACTACATTCTATGGTTGAATTATCGAAATCGAATATGCCCCTTTTTATTAAGTCTGGTAATCTAAGAATTAGGGAACAGACACCCTAATTGACGCGAATCCTAAAGATAGGTCTATTGGGCCTAACGAACCCCATCCAAAGTACCGGATGCTTTAGTACTTCGAAATTTATATCATATCCGAAGGGTGTCCTGGAATGATGGGGATATTCTTACATATGCATCTTGTTAATGTCGGTTAGCAGGTGTTCACCATATGAATGATTTTTATCTCTATGTATGGGATGTGTATTGAAATATGAAATCTTGTGGTCTATTGTTACGATTTGATATATATAGGTTAAACCTATAACTCACCAACATTTTTGTTGACGTTTTAAGCATGTTTATTCTCAGGTGATTATTAAGAGCGTCCGCTGTTGCATACTAAAATAAGGACAAGATTTGGAGTCCATGTTTGTATGATATTGTGTAAAAACTGCATTCAAGAAATATATGTCGATGTAATATATTTTTATTGTAAACCATTATGTAATGGTCGTGTGTAAATGATATATTTTTGATTATCATTATTTGATAATCTACGTAATGTTTTTAAAACCTTTATTGATAAAATAAAGGTTATGGTTGTTTTAAAAATGAATGCAGTCTTTGAAAAACGTCTCATATAGAGGTCAAAACCTCGCAACGAAATCAATTAATATGGAACATTTATAATCAATATGAACGGGACATTTCAAAAATAGGTTCTTAACCCGTAGCGTAAAATTGCATTTAGGTTCCCCGCATTTAACGCTTTAAAGAAAACACGGCGTAACTTACAGTCTCCCCAATGTGATATACCCCACCTATCAAAGGAAAGCCTTTTATAAACTAAGGCATTTCTGGAATGTCTTTCAAATGTTTGACAAGTTAATTTTGCCATAATTAATTGTGCTGATGAATTCTGACCGACTCTAGACAAGATTTCCTCAATCATATCCTCTCGTAGATCTTCTAAAATATTCGGTTGTCTACCCTTAACGTCCCTTTTGTTTTTATACTGTTAAATAGACAAGGATTAGATTCATAAAAGATAATTAACAAACAATACAAGCAATTTTTACATAGAACATAAAAGTACAAGCACACTACAATACATATAATACACAACATGATTACAACCCTCTAATCTGAATCACTGGTTTCTTCTTCTTCGGACTTGGTTCGTTTTCCTAATTTTCTAGGAATATATGGTGTTCCTCTAATACGAGCCATCATTTTCCACATTGGTTTAGAAAAACCTGGTGGTTTAGAGGTTCTCGGGTCATTGTTACATTTTAGAAAATACGGATGTTGCCGATACATATAAAGTTCATCGGGGTTGGAATCTGGTTTCTCTATTTTTATACATTTTCCCTTATTATTTTCTTTCGCTTTATTAAATTGGGTCGAGGTAATTTCTATAACATCATCGGAATCCTCATCGGGATCCGATTCATCAAAAAATTGGTAATCTTCCCAATATTTTGCTTCCTCGGCTGAAACACCGTTAACCATTATTAACTTTGGTCCGTTGGTTGAGGATTTTCTTTTATTTAAACGATTTACTATATGTATCAATATTTCTTCCTCTGGAACCTCTTCTTCTTCCAGTTCCTCCTCTTCCGGTTCCTCCTCTTCTGGTTCTTCCTCTTCCGTTTCCTCTTCTTCCGGTTCCTCTTCGGGAATATGTGAATCTTCCCAAAGTATATTCGACTCTTCATTATTATTAGGTGAATTGATGGGATTTGTACTAGTGGTAGACATCTATCACACAATATCAAACACATTAAGAGGTTAATATATCACATAATATTTATATGTTAATAAGATATAGTTTCCAACAAAAGTGTTAAGCAATCGTTTTTTAAAGAAAACACGATCGAATTCCAGACTCACTAATGTATCCTAACAAACTCGATAAGACACACTAATGCAAATTTCTGGTTCTCTAAGACCAACGCTCTGATACCAACTGAAATGTCCCGTTCATATTGATTATAAACGTTCCATATTAATTGATTTCGTCGCGAGGTTTTGACCTCTATATGAGACGTTTTTCAAAGACTGCATTCATTTTTAAAACAACCATAACCTTTATTTTATCTATAAAGGTTTAAAAAGCATTACGTAGATTATCAAATAATGATAATCTAAAATATACCATTTACACACGACCATTACATAATGGCTTACAATAAGAATATATTACATCAAAATAAGTTTCTTGAATGCAGTTTTTACATAATATCATACAAGCATGGACTCCAAATCTTGTCCTTATTTTAGTATGCAACAGCGGAAGCTCTTAATAATCACCTGAGAATAAACATGCTTAAAACGTCAACAAAAATGTTGGTGGGTTATAGGTTTAACCTATATGTTATTAAATCATAATAATAGACCACAAGATTTCATATTTCAATATACATCCCATACATAGAGATAAAAATCAATCATATGGTGAACACCTGGTAACCGACATTAACAAGATGCATATAAGAATATCCCCTATCATTCCAGGAAATCCTTCGAACATGATAAAAACAACATCGAAGTACTAAAGCATCCGGTACTTTGGATGGGGTTCGCTAGGCCCAATAGATCTATCTTTAGGATTCGCGTCAATTAGCAGATCGGTTTACTAATTGTTAGGTTACCAAGCAAAAGGGGCATATTCAGCTTCAATCATTCACCCATATAATGTAGTTTCAATTACTTGTGTCTATTTCATAAAACATTTAATAAAAATTTCGCATGTATTCTCAGCCGAAAAATATAAAGGGTAAAAAGGCAAATGAAACTCACTTTCACAGATTTTTACTTCGTCGAGAGTAAGACTTGGCCACTGGTCGATTCACGAACCTATAACAAATATGTACATAATGTTCAAAATATATTTACAATATTTTTAATACGTTTTAATGTATTAAGTTTATTAAGTCAGCTGTTCTCTTTAGTAACCTACAACTAGTTGTCCACAATTAGATGTACAGAAATAAATTGATATATATATTATCTTGAATCAATCCACGACCCGGTGTATACAAGTCTTAGGCTAGATCACAACTCAAAGTATATATATTTTTGGAATCAACCTCAACCCTGTATAGCTAACTCCAACATTACTGCATATAGAGTGTCTATGGTTGTTCCAAATAATATATATAGATGGGTCGATATGATATGTCAAAACATTTTCATACGTGTCTATGGTATTCCAAGATTACATAATATATTAGAATACATGTATAATACAATATAAGTTAGCTAGGATATGATTTGTATAGAATTGTTAAAATATTTCCCGTAGCTACAACAATAAAAAAATATCCAATCTTGTTTTACCCATAACTTCTTCGTTTTAAATCCGTTTTGAGTGAATCAAATTGCTATGGTTTCATATTGAACTCTATTTTATGAATCTAAACAGAAACATTATAGGTTTATAGTCGGAAATATAAGTTACAAGTCATTTTTGTAAGAGGTAGTCATTTCAGTCGAAAGAACGACGTCTTGATGACCATTTTGAAAAACTTACTTCCACTTTGAGTTTAACCATGATTTTTGGATATAGTTTCATGTTCATAAGAAAAATCATTTTCCCAAAAGAACAACTTTTAAATCAAAGTTTATCATAGTTTTTAATTATCAAACCAAAAATAGCCCGCGGTGTTACTACGACGATGTATGTCCGGTTTTACGATATTTTTTGTGTTTTCAGGTTTTAAATCATTAAGTTAGCATATCATATAGATATATAAAATGTGTTTAGTTGATTTTAAAAGTCAAGTTAGAAGGATTAACTTTTGTTCGCGAACAAGTTTAGAATTAACTAAACTATGTTCTAGTAATTTCAAGTTTAAACCTTCGAATAAGGTAGTTTTATATATATGAATCGAATGATATTATGAACATCATTAATACCTCAGGTTTTATGGATAAACCTATTGGAAATGAGAAAATTAGATCTAGCTTCAAAGGATCCTTAGATGGATTGAAAGTTCTTGAAGCAGAATCATGACACGAAAACAAGTTCACGTAAGATTTTCACTCGAAATAAGATTGTTATAGTTATAGAAATTGAATCAAAGTTTGAATATGAGTATTACCTTGTATTAGAAAGATATCTTACTGTAAATAAGAAATATTTCTTGAGGGTGGATGATCACTTTACAAGATTGAAAGTAAGCTAGCAAACTTGGAAGTATTCTTAATTTTATGAAACTAGAACTTATAGAATTTATGAAGAACACTTAGAACTTGAAGATAGAACTTGAGAGAGATCAATTAGATGAATAAAATTGAAGAATGAAAGTGTTTGTAGGTGTTTTTGGTCATTGGTATATGGATTAGATATAAAGGATGTGTAATTTTGTTTACATGTAAATAAGTCATGAATGATTACTAATATTTTTGTAATTTTATGAGATATTTCATGCTAGTTGCCAAATGATGGTTCCCACATATGTTAGGTGACTCACATAGGCTTCTAAGAGCTGATAATTGGAGTGTATATACCAATAGTACATACACCTAAAAGCTGTGTATTGTACGAGTACGAATACAGGTGCATACGAGTAGAATTGTTGATGAAACTGAACGAGGATGTAATTGTAAGAATTTTTGTTAAGTAGAAGTATTTTGATAAGTGTCTTGAAGTCTTTCAAAAGTGTATGAATACATATTAAAACACTACATGTATATACATTTTAACTGAGTCGTTAAGTCATCGTTAGTCGTTACATGTAAATGTTGTTTTGAAACCTTTAGGTTAACGATCTTGTTAAATGTTGTTAACCCATTGTTTATTATATCTAAAGAAATATTAAATTATTACATTATCATGATATTATGATATATTAATATATCTTAGTATGATATATATACAGTTAAATGTTGTTACAACGATAATCGTTACATATATGTCTCGTTTCGAAATCATTAAGTTAGTAGTCTTGTTTTTACATATGTAGTTCATTGTTAATACACTTAATGACATGTTTACTTATCATTTATCATGATTAAACATAGTGTAACAATATCTTAATATGATTCATATGTATTTAGTAAGACGTTGTTATAACGATAATCGTTATATATATCGTTTCGAGTTTCTTAATTCAATAAACTCAATTTTATGTATATAACTCATTGTTAAAATACCTAATGAGATACTTACTTATCATAATATCATGTTAACTATATATATAATCATATATATGTCATCATATAGTTTTTACAAGTTTTAACGTTCGTGAATCACCGGTCAACTTGGGTGGTCAATTGTCTATATGAAACCTATTTCAATTAATCAAGTCTTAACAAGTTTGATTGCTTAACATGTTGGAAATACTTAATCATGTAAATAACAATTTCATTTAATATATATAAATATGGAAAACTTCGGGTCACTACAGCAGGTCTCTGAGAATTCTATCTCACAGGTAAGTATGTACAGTTTTTATTTGTTTTTATTTATTGCTTTTAACCTTTTGATAATAAACGCTGAATCGTTCTATAAAGTATTAAATTGATATTCAATAAAATTAGGTATATGAAACCGAAATTATTGATATCATACAAAAATTTAATTCATCACTGTGAATTTTACCGTTTATTCATAAGGTATAAATATCTTTAATCAATCAATTCAAAATATTTCAAAAATTCGTCAGGAGTAAAACTAGGTAATATAGCCGAAATTACTTTACCCAAAAAGAGGGGCATATGTTTTTGATAATATTTGATTGATTAAAGTGGGATAAAAGACCAAAAAGTATTTTAATTTTATTTTTACCATATTTTTAAAATTAATATTGTAAATTTTTAAAATCAATATATTTAAGTATGTAGATATTTTAAAAACTAATATTTTTAATATAAGCTTGTAAAACTAATATATATAGAGATTAGTAATAATATTTATATGAAATCTTATGCATTTTAAATTTAAGTTTGGTGTGAATTTAAAAACAAAATTTACTTTATCTCATTAAGTTAAAAATATGATTTCTAAAATTCGTCGTGAGTTGAAGACTAGGTCATTGAACCGAAATTGCTTTACCCGAGGGCAGGATGAGAAATTTTATTATCATTATTTTTATTTTTATTTATTTAAAGTATTCCAAAAACATTTAAAAAACCCAAAAATCTTTGCTTTTAAAACAATGCTTTAAAATGATAAATTTTAAAATTTTGTCGAGGGACGAACTAGGTCAACGTACCGAAACGACCTCCTCCTAAATAAAAAGGAAAACAAAATTTTAAATAAATTAATTAATTGTTTTACTAGTAAAAGGTTCTAAAAAAAAAACCGCACTCGCAGAGCTTTCTGTGTCCACACATCCGCACTCGCGGAGAAAGAAAAACCCAGACCAGCATATAGCTAGTCGACAGACCAGTCCACCATCCCCATCACATATTTTCTGCGAAAAAAACCCACAAAAACCATCTAAAAAACGCGATTTTTCACCGTTAATCATCAAATTTCTTGCTAAAATCACGATGAGGAGATACTTGCCAAGAAGTTTTCCAAGGAAATCGGTAATTTCTACATCCAAACACTCTTTAATTCGGATTTTTAATGTTCTTGAGCAAAATTACACCTAATTTGATTTTGATGATTTCTAGCTTAATTGTGCTTAAATTGTTTGTATATTATGCTTGTATAACCTAGACTGATGCTATTTAACGTGATTAGGAGCCTTAAACTTCAAATTTTGAGTAATCTAGGGTTTGTGTTCTTGAGCAAAATCGGGGCTTTTTGATATAAACGGGTTATGGCCGAATTTTGTTGATGGTTCATGCTTAATTAAGTAGTGTAATATGTTTAGGTTTCTAAATGATCAAAACTTTGATCCTAAACATGATTTTTGAGTATTAAAGTGAATTTTTTGAGTCAAAAATGCATGAACTCGATTTAATTGATATGAATGCCATTTGGAACTCGTTTAATTGCTATAATGATTATTTTTGACATGATTTAGAAGATGAATGCTAAGGAATATTGTATACATTTTCATATATGTTTATTTGTAAAAGTGTAGAATTGTTAATATTGTGAAAATGCGTATAAAGTTTAATATGGATTAAACATATCATTATGATTGTTTTGATTTATGATTCTGCTAACACTAATGCATATTTGGATGCACAAAAATTGTGTTTAATGTGTTTTGCAGACTGAAAGGGGTGAATCTTCATCCGCATCTCAGGCTCGCAATGCTCCTCTTAAGAATGCAGACGAACAGGAGATTAACGACCAATACAGACAAAATATACCTCATCAAGTCATTTCATTTTCAAATATCCATGAGGTAGATTTATACCCAAACTTGAGGTTTGACAGATTTTGGATAGAATATCCAAAATATCAAAGGAACTTACACACCCTTCAGTCTAATGATATTGAAGTACCCAGGGTAATAGATTGGGAACTGTTTGAAACAGTGGGATTGGCCGATCCAATCAGAGAATTACTTACACAAAGGTATGGTAATTCTACTTTTAATGATTGGGAACTTTTATTCAATATACGTAGGCATGTATATAGAGAATGGTGTGTAGAATTATTATGTAGTGTTGAAATAAATGATCGGGTAGCTAGCTTAACCGATCGGAGTTTTATTAGATTTTTATTAGGAGGTGTAATGCGTCATATGTCTCTACTAGATATGGCTCAGGCTTTATGTATATATACGCCTGAGGAACTAGCATCTACTGGTTGTCAAAGGTTGATAGTTAATGGTAAGAGGGTTGATGAAAATTTTGATATGAATGGAATATGGAGTAGAATGACTAGCCATAACCGATTTCGTGGGGGATATTACTCTTATACTGATATTGATAGAGCTGAGCTAAGAGTAATCCATAGGTTCTTAGCAAACTCGATTACACAGCGAGGTAGGAACAAAGAGAAGGTAAATGAAAATGATTTATTTTATCTCATGTGTATTCGAGACCCACAGAGCGCTGTGAGTATACCTTATTGTGTGGGTTATTATTTATCGGCTATGGTTAGGGGTATACGACCTAATAGTACAATAGGAGGTGGTATCTTTGTTACTTTAATTGCTGAGTATCTAGGTGTCGATAGAAGTCAGGGGGGATTAATAATTGCAGCACCAGAACCCCGTGATACAATTGGGTTGAAAGTATATCATGGTGCTAAGGTTTTAAAGAAACGACATAACGCTGCAGCACCATATGATGGCAATCATCCACAGGTCGAAAGAGATCAGCAGCAAGGTAATATGGGAGGGGGGAATCAGATGACAGAAATGCAAATTTTTATGGCTCAACATGAGTATGAAATGGCTAGACAATGAGCATTTCAAGATTGGCAGTATCATCAAAACTAAATCAAAAGTCATTGTGCACACATAAATACAAACTACATTCCTACTCAAATGCCCATATTTCCTCCCTGGACTACACAGACCCGACCACCGTACCCTACATATGACCCAGCTCAAGCATTCTACAGCATTTACGGCTATTTGGAACCATCCTCATCAACCCTAATTTTCTTTTATGCCTATTTTTATTTATATTGTAACTTGTAATTTTATACTTTTAATACTTCTTTTGATACTATAATAGTTTTTATAATTTTCTAACTTTTATTATAAGATTTTAATAATTTTTGAATGTGGGGTGATATACCCAACTTCAAAAATATGTATATATATATATATATATATATATATATATATATATATATATATATATATATATATATATATGTTTGTAGTTTATCTCATGTACAAAACATGGTAAAACAGCGCACTTTCAAAGACTGGCATTAAGTTCAGCAAAAGCTATTAATTTTAACGACAAAACGAAAAACAAGTGTGATGTAACAACAGACGGAATGAACAAATGAAGTGCACCATTTATCATTCAAAACAAACGCCAATATGTTTGAAAACTTTGGTGTTAATACCGAAATTGTCGTTACCTCGTAAAGGACATAAATTGAGAAACAACCCAAAATGTTAGAATTCATTTAAAATGGAATAGAGGAGAATAAAAAGGCAAAGAAAGGAAAATAAAAGCCAAGTGTGGGAAATTTTTACCAAGTTATTTAAATCACATATCACATATCTTTGTACAAATAATTAAAGATACTTCTGTTTTGAACGATTTTATCAGTTTTACCCAATTTCTTATAATATGTTTAAAAGAAATGTGCCACTTGATTTAAAAGGAACTAAAGTCTTCCGAGAAAAAGATACGCGCTTCTTGATTAAGGTCAGGAAGTTGTCGTCCAGACCAGTTGTAGAGTTTACGAAAAATCTTGAAAAGTTTTCTCGAAAATCAGTTGGAAATCCACGGACCTCAGCATCAAACAGGGTCGCCAAGTGGTCAGACTTATCCTAACCATGAGAGGATCTGTCTCGTATAATGGGGGGCACCGTGCAAATTAGCTTATAAGACTAATGAATCAGATCCCCAGAAAGGATAATCTTCTTAAAAGATCAAAAATCAGCTTTTAAGCCTGATATTACTCAATCCTTGAGATTGACCTTAAAGATTGAGAATTACAAACTCATGGAATTCGATGATATCTAAACTCGAGCTTGAACGAGAAAATATTTTGATCAAATTACAAACCGATTTGTTTTCTGAAAACCCATTTTTAATGCGTTCATTACCATTAAACGTAAAATTCTAAGAATTCACCAGAATTCATTTGGTCACCTGAACCAAATCGGGTGTCAACCGTAAGAACGGTGGTTGCATAGCATGGTCGAAGACAGGACCTTGTGCCAGACCGAAAAAATTATAGGGTGATCTTTACTATTGCTCCTACAAAGGATAGTAATTGCATCCAACGCAATATAGACCATAATTATCTGTATGTCACGGGACATTGCCTTAATAGTTTCTTGTTCAACGCTTTCCTTTACAATCGGACGGTAGTGTAGTGACCCGAACTTTTCCATGTTTATATATAATAATTGAGATTGATATTTACATGACTAAATGTTTCCAACGTGTTAAGCAATCAAACTTGTTAAGACTTGGTTAAATGAAATAAGTTTCATATAGACTATTGATCACCCAAGTTGACCGGCGATTCACGAACGTTACAAAATTGTAAAAACTACATGTTGTGGTATATATAGACATATATATGTGGTTGACATAAGATTATGATGAGTAATATATTAACAATGTGTGATATACATAAGAAATGAGATTACTAAGTTAAGAAACTCGAAATGATATATATAACGATTATCGTTATGATAACGTCTACTAAATACATATGTATCATATTAAGATATTGATACACTATATTTAACATGATAAAATGATATTTAAATATATCATTAAGTGTGTTGACAATGAACTACATATGTAAAAACAAGACTACTAACTCAAGAATTACGAAACGAGACTTATATGTAACGATTATCGTTGTAACGATATTTTAATGTATATATCATACTAAGAGATATTCATACATTATAATATCATGATAATATAATAATTTAACATCTCATTTGATATAATAAACATTAGGTTAACAACATTAATTGAGATCGTTAACTTAAAGGTTTCAAAACAACACTTACATGTAACGACTAACGAAGACTTAACGACTCCATTAGAATGTATATACATGTTGTGTTTTGATATGTATTCTTACACTTTTGAAAGACTTCAAGACACATATCAAATTTCTTCTACTTAACAAAAATGCTTACAATTACATCCTCGTTCAATTTCATCAACAATTCTACTTGTATGCACCCGTATTCATACTCGTACAATACATAGCTTTTAGATGTATTTACTATTGGTATATACACTCCAATGATCAGCTCTTAGCAGCCCATGTGAGTCACCTAACACATGTGGGAACCATCATTTTGAAACGACCGGTCCTAATCCATCCGGACGAAGTCCATATCGATTATAAACGATTCATAATAGTTGGTTACATCGCGAGGTACTTGACCTCTAAATGATACATTTTACAAACATTGCATTCGTTTTTAAAAGGCAAACTTTCATTTCATCAAAAGTTGACAGGTATGCATACCATTTCATAATATCCAAACTATAAATGACCTAATCTGTCATTTACTTAATAATAATCTCTATTGAACTTCAATGACTCAAATGCAACGTCTTTTGAAATATGTCATGAATGACTCCGAGTAATATCCTTAAAATGAGCTAATGCACAGTGAAAGATTTCTTTCAAACCTGAGAATAAATATGCTTTCAAGTGTCAACCAAAAGGTTGGTGAGTTCATCAGTTTATAGTAATCATTTCATTTTCATCATTTTAATAGACCACAAGATTTTAAATATTATAAAACGGGCAGAAGTCCCATTCCAACTACATAAAAAAAATATCTTTCATATGAAGAACACCTGGTGAGTATTCAAAATATAATAGTAACCATCTGTGCCGGTCTTTCACCCCACAGCTGAATACATTTGTCTTCAAAATATAGAACCTCTGTGCCGGTCTTTACACCCCACGGCTGAACATATGTTTATAAAATATAGGACAACCGGTGCCAAAATGTCATAAATAATAAACCATCCACCCAGCTCGGGAGCTCATACGCTCTAACGAAAACCGGGGGCTAATGCGTGTCATAATAATCAACCCGAATCCCAGATAATTCTATCATAGAATGCAGTTAAGGTACTTGTGTCTATTGCGTCAAACATTTATAAAAGAGCATGTATTCTCAGCCTCAAAAATGTAAAGAGTAAAAAGGGGAGCAAATAAACTCACCTAATGTATTTTGTAGTAAAAATACATATGACGACATTGAACAAAAGTAGGGTTGGCCTCGGATTCACGAACCTATATCATTAATGTATATTAACACATATATTTGTAATCGAACAAAATTATATATAATATATCTTAGTTTATACCTTATATATTTAATTTGTATATATTTAAAATGATTAATATTTATACATGTAGATATTTTAATATGTATATTAATATTTTATCAATAATTTATTATTTGTAATATTTATAAAAAAAATGTTAATATATTTAGTATATAATTATATATATTATAAGTATAATATTTATTTGTTATAAAAATAATAAATAAAAAATAATAATTGAAATAATAATGATAATTAAAATAGTAATGATAATAAGAATGATAATACTTAAAATGACCATTTTAATAAAACTACTTTTGTTAATAATAATAATTTGAAAAAAAAAATTTTTTATGATAATACTAATAATAATATTAATAATAATAATACTTACTAATGCTTATAATAATAATCATAATAATAATAATAATAATAATAATAATAATAATAATAATAATAATAATAATAATAATAATAATAATAATAATAATAATAATAATAATAATAATAATAATAATGTTTAACCTTTGGAGAAAAATAGCTTTAAAAAGATATACATTCCTGCCCAGGCTCGAACTCACGACCTCTAGCTTAACACCCATGTTCTAAACCATTGAACTGCTTGTATCTTTCTTATTTAATTCTCGGATTAAATTCTTTTGACCCATTTAATTTCTGTTTCATATTCTTTTTAACATCATCAATCTTTTAAACCTTCATCACAATGATCGTGTTTATCGAATATCATTATTGTTAACATAAAACATCATTGTTAACATAAATTATCAACCCATCATCATACTTAAACTATCTTTTTCGACACCATAACCCTCATTAATCAAGATCCTACGATTTATTATTATCAATATAGTATTATTATCATAATCATGAATCCTAATCATCATCAACATCACTTATACCATATCATCATATATCTTTATAACTTCACAGAATCCCTATCACCATTCACTTATGTAATTCAATTAAACAGAAAAACAAACGTCTGGCATCTGCAAGTAGTAGTAGGAAAGGGTTTGCAGGCCTGTTTTGGTTGTGATGTTTCAGTTACAGGCCCAACTAGCATACTAAATCTCAGTACAATGACACAAGAAAACAATACGGCGCAATTCAAATGACAAATTGTTTAGACCTATGCAATTCAATCAAATATACAATGATCTTCGTCCAGCTCACCTTAACCCTACCATTGCTTCATCATCTCACAATATAATTCTTTAATCCCCCCCCCACTAATATAGGCTTTATTACCTAAGATTCCACCAAATCCAACTAGCATATATCATCTTCATGTATTATATTCAAACTCACGACATTAAGGGCCCATCAGACGAAGGAATCTATGATTCCACAACGTGTAACTGCGTTTTATAAAGTGAAACCAAAATCAGTCTCTATCTCAATATTTTTACAGCTCATCTTTCCCTTATCATTCTTATATTAAATCCTAACTTATTGTCACTAAAGTTGAATCTCCCATAATATCATATTCATCGTCCCTACCATTTAATTTATGGCCCAACAAAGCTACGTGGACCTAGGATTCGGTTAAAAAAATATGAAAGATGCAAGTAGTAGCATGAAATGATATAATACCCCTAGAGTAACTCATCAAACAACACACTTTTGTCTTGTTTTATCTCGTCGCTCACACAGAAAGGAAGACAGCAGAAATTTGCAGCAAGAATTCGAGTTTCATGGTTAGTTTGGTGATCGAAAACAGGAAGCAGTAGCAGCAAAACAGTCGAGCATTTAGCAAGTAGACTAGTTGGTGGTTATGGGTTTATCAGGTATCTTCCATGTCATTTTTAATTAGAGAAGGAGATGGGTGATTCGTCAACAAGAAATAAGAAGGTTGTTGTTTGATATTTCACAAGAAAAAGAAAAATCGTAAGAAATGGTGGTCGAATAGGGTGGTTCGTGGTGATGAAGATGAAGTGTAATTGTTGAGTAATGACGTTCCAATTGTTGTAGTAGTTCTTGGTGATCTCTCTCTTTCTCTCTGTAATGTAACAAGTAGGTATATTCATATACAAGGAGAAAGGTGGTGATTGTTGTCGACAGAAGTATTCAAGACAAGAAGAAGAATACAAGAAAAATAAAAAGGTGAAATCGATGGCTAATAGAATTTGGATTTATTTTCGTGTTTGGATTTGTTTACGTACAGATTCAGAGACAAGAAGTACATAAATGTTAAATCAGAGAATTAATAGAATAAATAAACAGATAGAGATGTCAACGAATTTGTTATGGGTCTGTTTCATCATTTTAAATCGAATTGTAAAAGGAATAAGAGTGAAAATGAAGTGTAACAGAAAGTGAAGAATACAAAACTCGTGGGGTTTGCTTGCTCAATAGTATTAAAGTGACAGAACAAAATTTGCTACAGAATGATGGATATGTGAAACTGATTATGATTCTACATCTGTGTATATGATTTTATATAAATAATAATAATAATTAATAATTATAATTATATTAATAATAATCTAAATACTAATAATAATAATAATAATAATAATAATACTAATAATAATAATAATGATGATAATAATAATAATAATAATAATAATAATAATAATAATAATAATAATAATAATAATAATAATAATAATAATAATAATAATAATAATAATAATAATAATAGAAATAATAATATTATTAATAATATCAAATACTAATAAGAACAAGGATAATAATGATAATAATTTTTTTTTTAAAAATATGATACCAATAATGATATTAGTTATATTATTATTAATATTAATATTATATTAGTAATAATAATATAACATTTTATACATATCAATTTTTATATTGGAAATCATAATATTAATAATACAAATATTAATATTAATATTAACATTAATAATAATAATGAAAGTAATGATAATAATATTAATATAATAGTTATATTCCAACTTGAAATTTATATTTTAATATATTACAATTTATTAATTATCTTATATTTACCAATTGAATTATTTATTAATTATATATATATATATTACAATATATAATATTACTTATGTATAGAATTCATATATATTTTCATTTTTGACGGTAACTTAGTTATTCTATAAATTATATTACATATTAAGTTCTAATGATTAAATTACATTTTATTATTTCCACTACATACATTTATATATTTATATATATGTATATATATTTATTTACAAACAATTGTTCGTGAAACGTCGGGAATGGTCGAAGGTCAATTGAATATATGAACATTGTTCCAAAATTTTCTATACTCACTTCTACATACTTTGCTTATCGTATCGGAAACATATAAAGATTAAAGTTTAAATTTGATTGGAAATTTCCGGGTCATCACACATTTGGCAACTAGCATGAAATATCTCATAAAATTACAAAAAATATTAGTAATCATTCATGACTTATTTACATGAAAACAAAATTACATATCCTTTATATCTAATCCATATACCAACGACCAAAAACACCTACAAACACTTTCATTCTTCAATTTTCTTTATCTAATTGATCTCTCTCAAGTTCCATCTTCAAATTCTAAGTGTTCTTCATAAATTTTATAAGTATAGTTTCATAAAAATCAAGAATACTACCAAGTTTGCAAGTTTACTTCCAAGCTTTCTAATCCATTCCAAGTAATCATCTAAGATCAAGGAACCTTTGTTATTTACAGTAGGTTATCTTTCTAATTCAAGGTAATATTCATATTCAAACTTTGATTCAATTTCTACAAATATAACAATCTTATTTCGAGTGAAAATCTTACTTGAACTGTTTTCGTGTCATGATTCTGCTTCAAGAACTTTCAAGCCATCCAAGGATTCTTTGAAGCTAGATCCATTTTTCTCATTTCCAGTAGTTTATCCAGAAAACTTGAGGTAGTAATGATGTTCATAACATCATTCGATTCATACATATAAAGCTATCTTATTCGAAGGTTTAAACTTGTAATCACTAGGACATAGTTTAGTTAATTCTAAACTTGTTCGCAAACAAAAGTTAATCCTTCTAACTTGAATTTTAAAATCAACTAAACACATGTTCTATATCTATATTATATGCTAACTTAATGATTTAAAACCTGGAAACACGATGAACACCATAAAATCGGATATACGTCGTCGTAGTGAAACCGGGGGCTGTTTTGGTTTGGATAATTAAAAACTATGATAAACTTTGATTTAAAAGTTTTTCTTATGGGAAAATGATTTTTCATATGAACATGAAACTATATCCAAAAATCTTGGTTAAACTCAAAGTGAAAGTATGTTTTTCAAAATGGTCATTAAGATGTCGTTCTTTCGATGGAAATAACTACCTCTTTAGTAATTGACATGTAACTTAAATTTCTGACTATAAAACAATACTTTTTCTGTTTGGATTCTTAAATTACAGTTCAATATGAAACCATAGCAATTTGATTCACTCAAAACTGATTTAAAATGAAGAAGTTATGGGTAAAACAAGATTGGATATTTTTGATCTTTTTAGCTACGGGAAATGTTTAACAAATCTATACAAATCATATCCTAGCTAACTTATATTGTATTATACATGTATTCTAATATATTATGTAATCTTAGGATACCATAGACACGAATGCAAATGTTTTGACATATCATATCGACCTATGTATATATATTATTTGGAACAACCATAGACACTCTATATGCAGTAATGTTGGAGTTAGCTATACAGGGTTGAGGTTGATTCCAAAAATATATATACTTTGAGTTGTGATCTAGCCTGAGATGTGTATACACTGGGTCGTGGATTGATTCAAGATAATATATATCGATTTATTTCTGTACATCTAACTGTGGACAACTAGTTGTAGGTTACTAATGAGGACAGCTGACTTAATACACTCAAATCTTTAAAAGATAATAAAAATGGTTGTAATTATATTTTAATCATACTTTGATATATATGTACATATTTGTATAGGTTCGTGAATCGATCCGTGGCCAAGTCTTATTTTCGAGGAAGAAAATATCTGTGAAAGTGAGTTATAGTCCCACTTTTAAAATCTAATATTTTTGGGATGAGAATACATGCAGGTTTTATAAATGATTTACAAAATAGACACGAGTACATGAAACTACATTCTATGGTTGAATTATCGAAATCAAATATGCCCCTTTTTATTAAGTCTGGTAATCTAAGAAACCCCATCCAAAGTACCGGATGCTTTAGTACTTTGAAATTTATATCATATCCGAAGGGTGTCCTGGAATGATGGGGATATTCTTATATATGCATCTTGTTAATGTAGGTTACCAGGTGTTCACCATATGAATAATTTTTATCTCTATGTATGGGATGTGTATTGAAATATGAAATCTTGCGGTCTATTGTTACGATTTGATATATATAGGTTAAACCTATAACTCACCAATATTTTTGTTGACGTTTAAAGCATGTTTGTATGATATTGTGTAAAAACTGCATTCAAGAAACATATGTCGATGTAATATATTTCTATTGTAAACCATTATGTAATGGTCGTGTGTAAACAGTATATTTTAGATTATCATTATTTGATAATCTACGTAATGTTTTTAAAACCTTTATTGATAAAATAAAGGTTATGGTTGTTTTAAAAATGAATGCAGTCTTTGAAAAACGTCTCATATAGAGGTCAAAACCTCGCAACGAAATCAATTAATATGGAACGTTTATAATCAATATGAACGGGACATTTCAGGTAGTTTACCGAAAGGTAATATACAGAGCAAGTATACTGGATGTGTTGCTTTCCTAATACAAGGTTAGCAAGTGGGTGACACAAAACCGTAAGTTTTGAGCCAAAATTTAAAAAAAAATTCTGAAGCCCACAAAACCCACAAAAATATTTTGCAAACACCGGTGAAGGGTTGTTCCGGAAAACTTATCTAAGGTAAAAACTAGATTGAATTTTCAAAAGATCAAATGTTTTCATAAAGATCCAATTTCCTAACGGATCTCAATTTTTATATTCATGTGGGACTGTAAACCACATCGTTACCATCATTGTTCATACTGCCGTATTGAAATCACTGATGTACAAAGTGTGAAGAATAAAGAAGTGATTCTAGTAAAGTTTTATTCAAGATCTATATTGCTCGAGAACAAGCAACGCTCAAGTGTGGGAATATTTGATAATGCTAAAAATGAACACATATTTGATAGCATTATCCTTCAAGAAAGACAAGCTTTTAGTTGCAATTGTTCTATTTACGAGTGATATTCTTTTAAATAATAAAAGGTGAAGACAAAAGACAGATTTGACGATTTGAAGACGCAAATGACCAAAAAGCTAAAAAGTACAAAGTACAATCCAAGTGGTTCAAATTATTGATGAGAAACGTCTAGAAATTACAAGGGTACAAGCCATAAAACGCAAAGTACAAGATATTAAATAGTACGCAAGGACGTTCGAAAATCCGGAACCGAGACATGAACCAACTATCAACGTGCGACGCAACGGACCAAAAATTACAAGTCAACTATGCACAAGAATATAATATAATATATAATTAATTATATATATTATTATATATTATATTTATAAGCAGCCCACGTTTAAATCACTATGGTGAGCTGGAATCCATATTTCCGCACTCGCGGAGCTGTGAAGCACAAAACCTCCGCACTCGCGGAGCTGTACAGTTCAAAGTGGGCCTATAAAAGGCCGCGCATTCAGATCAATTTCATCATCCCTTTTCCTTCATTCTATCTACGTAAAAGATATATATATATATATATATATATATATATATATATATATATATATATATATATATATATATATATATATATATATATATATATATATATGTATATATATAATTTTAATTTTAATTTTATTTTAAGATTAATAATAATAAGGTTATGTTGGCGAATGTTTTAAGTTTGTAAGTTGAAATTCTGTCCGTGTAACGCTATGCTATTAATAATCATTGTAAGTTATGTTCAACCTTTTTAAATTAATGTCTCGTATATTTTAGATTATCATTATTTGATAATCTACGTAATGTTTTTAAAACCTTTATTGATAAAATAAAGGTTATGGTTGTTTTAAAAATGAATGCAGTCTTTGAAAAACATCTCATATAGAGGTCAAAACCTCGCAACGAAATCAAATAATATGGAACGTTTATAATCAATATGAACGGGACATTTCAGTTGGTATAAGAGCGTTGTTCTTAGAGAACCAGAAAATTTGCATTAGTGTGTCTTATCGAGTTTGTTATGATGCATTAGTGAGTCTGGACTTCGACCGTGTTTTCTTTAAAAATGATTGCTTAACATTTTTGTTGGAAACTATATATTATTAACATGTAAATATTATGTGATATATTAATCTCTTAACATGTTTGATATTGTGTGATAGATGTCTACCTCTAGCACAAATCTCATTGACTCACCTAATAATAACGAAGAGTCGAATATATATTGGCAAGATTCACAAGTTCCCGAAGAATCGGAAGAAGAGGAAACGGAATCGGAAGAAGAGGAACCCGAAGAAGAGGAACCAGAAGAAGAGGAACCGGAAGAAGAAGAAGAAGAAGAGGTTCCGGAGGGGGGAATAGTAGGAACCACAGAAAACCGGTCAAATAAAAGAAAATTCTCAACCAATGGACCAAAGTTAATAATGGTCAGTGGTGTTTCCGCTAAGGAAGCAAAATATTGGGAAAATTACCAATTTTTCGATGAATCGGATCCTGATGAGGATTCCGATGATGTTATAGAAATTACCCCGACCCAATTTAATGAGGCAAAAGAAAATAATAAGGGAAAATGCATCAAAATAGAGAAATCGGATTCCGACCCCGATGAACTTTATATGTACCGTCAACACCCGTATTTTCAATATCGTGACAATAACGCGGGAACCTCTAAACCACCAGGTTTTTCTAAACCAATGTGGAAAATGACGACTTGTATTAGAGGAACATCATATATCCCTAGAAGATTAGGAAAAAGAACCAAGTCTGAAGAAGAAGAAACCAGTGATTCAGATTAGAGGGGTGTGAGCATGTTGTGTAATAAATGTATTGTAGTGTGCTTGTACTTTTATGTTCTATGTAAAAATTGCTTGTATTGTTTATTATTACGAATCTAATCCTTGTCTATTTTACAGTATAAAAACAAAATGGACGTTAAGGGTAGACAACCGAATATTTTAGAAGACCTAACAGAGGATATGATTGAGGAAATCTTGTCTAGAGTCGGTCAGAATTCATCAGCACATTTAGTTATGGCGAAATTAACTTGTCAAACATTTGAAAGACTTTTCAGAAATGCCTTAGTTTATAAAATGCTTTCCTTTGATAGGTGGGGTATATCACATTGGGGAGACTTTAAGTTACGCCATATTCTCTTTAAAGCGTTAAATGCGGGGAACCCAAATGCAATTTTACGCTACGGGTTAAGAACCTATTTTGACTCAACATATCCCAACATAGGATTTCGTGAATTAGAAAGAGCTTCTAACATGCAACATAAAGAAGCATGTTATGCTTACGGGTTAGTGATGTTCGCTTCTTACCAAAGTGAGAAAAAGAACATCTGATTGCAACTTTTAAATAAAACTTTCCCACAAGTGACGGATTCAGTAGTTGGGGTGAGAAACAAGGTTTTTAGATTATTACGGGGCTGTTGGATATTACGAAACCCTCGTCCTTTTGACGACATTACAACATGCTGCCTAGCCAATGGTCATAACGGTTATTTTCCACAAGACCAAGGATGGGAAGTCGTCTTAGTAAAACCAGAATGCATGACTTGTTTATGAACTTATGAATTACGTGTCTTTATTTCCTTTGCTGAACAACTTGCGTATTAACTAGATTTATCTTCAAAACTGTCCTGTATCATAGTGTACTATATTTCATGTTATATGTAATATAGCGAAGTTGTAAGTTTGAAGAATATTTGTATGTGATATATTATTATAATCAGTTTTTCATATGGAATTGTAGTAGTTGAATTATATATTAGCTACTAAGTATGAACTTAACGGGTAGGTAGTACCCGAATTTAAACTTATAAAACGCTAATATGAAGAAAAAGCTTTTATAAATGAGTTCATATTATGCTACGAGATACTATTGACTACTCTTAATATTCTGTATGATTAACTTGTTTAATTTGACTATTTTGAAGGAAATGGCACCGACTACTCGACACACCTTGAATATGAGCGAAGAGGAATTTCGTGCCTTTCTTGCTTCAAACATAGCCGCAGTACAGACCGCGCTACATACCAACAATAACTCTGAATCTAGCAATACAGCTAACGGTGCAAGAAATCGTGTAGGATGCTCCTACAAGGAATTCACTGCCTGCAGACCTTCAGAATTTGATGGGACCGAAGGACCAATCGGATTGAAACGGTGGACCGAGAAAGTTAAATCGGTGTTTGCCATAAGTAAGTGTGCTGAAGGAGAAAAAGTGAAGTACGCTACGCATACCTTCACAGGTATTACGTTAACATGGTGGAATACCTATCTAGAGCAAGTGGGACAAGATGCTGCTTACGCGCTACCGTGGTCAGCATTCAAGCACTTGATGAACGAGAAGTACCGTCCCAAAACCGAGGTCAATAAGCTCAAGTCAGAACTTAGAGGGTTACGAACACAGGGATTCGATATTACTTCGTACGAAAGATGATTCACAGAATTGTGCTTATTGAGTCTGAGAGCGTTCGAAGATGAGGAAGAGAAGATCGACGCGTTTGTGAAAGGGTTACCGGAGAGAATCCAAGAAGATATAAGTACACACGAGCCTGCCTCCATACAAAAGGCATGTAGAATGGCTCACAAACTAGTGAACTAGATTGAGGGAAGAATTAAAGAGCAGGCGGCTGAAGAGGCCAACGTGAAGCTAGTCAAAAGAAAGTGGGAGGAAAACGGTGATAAGAGTCACCAAAACAACAACAACTATCCCAATAATCACAACATCAATCGCAACTTCAACAAACGGCACAACAACAACAACTACAACAATCATCCAACAACAATAACAACCGCAACAACAACAACAACAACAACAACAACAACAACAACAATCAGAAGCAGCTATGCCAAAGGTGTGAAAAGTATCACTCGGGGTTCTGCACCAAATTTTGCAACAAGTGTAAAAGAAATGGTCATAGCGCGGCGAAGTGTGAGGTCTACGGACCAGGGGTTAACAGAACGAAAGGAACAAATGGTGTTGGAACGAGTAATGGCAGAGAAAGTAGTGTCGGAGTAAGTTATGCCAATGTAGTTTGTTATAAATGTGGAAAACCGGGCCACATTATTAGAAATTGCCCGAACCAGGAGAACACGAATGGACAAGGCCGCGGAAGAGTTTTCAATATTAATGCAGCAGAGGCACAGGAAGACCCGGAGCTTGTTACAGGTACGTTTCTTATTGACAATAAATCTGCTTACGTTTTATTTGATTCGGGTGCGGATAGAAGCTATATGAGTAGAGAT
This sequence comes from Rutidosis leptorrhynchoides, assembly GCF_046630445.1. Taxonomy (NCBI): domain Eukaryota; kingdom Viridiplantae; phylum Streptophyta; class Magnoliopsida; order Asterales; family Asteraceae; genus Rutidosis; species Rutidosis leptorrhynchoides. The sequence continues at coordinate 226,133,217 of NC_092343.1, forward strand.
TTTTGTGCTAAATTAAGTTGTCCATTGACGCCGTTGGATAGTAAATTTTTACTCGAATTAGCAAACGGTAAATTAGTTTCAGCAGATTATATATGCCGGAATCGAGAAATTAAACTGGGTAGCGAAATATTTAAGATTGATTTGATACCAGTAGAGTTAGGGAGTTTTGATGTAATAGTTGGCATGGACTGGCTGAAGGAGATGAAAGCAGAGATCGTATGTTACAAAAATGCAATTCGCATTGTACGAGAAGAAGGAGAACCCTTAATGGTCTACGGAGAAAAGGGCAACACGAAGCTACATCTTATTAGTAATTTGAAGGCACAAAAACTAATAAGAAAAGGTTGCTATGCTATTCTAGCACACGTCAAGAAAGTACAAACTGAATAAAAGAGCATCAATGATGTTCCCGTCGCAAAAGAATTTCTTGATGTCTTTCCAAAAGAATTACCGGGACTACCTCGACATCGATCTATTGAATTTCAAATAGATCTTGTACCAGGAGCTATGCCAATAGCTCGTGCTCCTTACAGACTCGCACCCAGCAAGATGAAAGAACTGTAAAGCCAACTGCAAGAACTATTAGAACGTGGTTTCATTCGACCAAGCACATCACCTTGGGGAGCTCCTGTTTTGTTTGTCAAGAAGAAGGATGGTACATTTAGATTGTGTATTGACTACAGAGAGTTGAATAAACTTACCATCAAAAACCATTATCCACTGCCGAGAATTGACGACTTATTTGATCAACTACAAGGCTCGTCGATTTATTCAAAAATCGATTTACGTTCTGGATATCATCAAATGCGAGTAAATGAGGATGATATTCCAAAAACTGCTTTTAGGACGCGTTATGGTCATTACGAGTTTATGGTTATGCCGTTTGGATTGACTAACGCACCAGCTGTGTTCATGGACCTTATGAACCGAGTATGTGGGCCATATCTTGACAAGTTTGTCATTGTTTTCATTGATGACATACTTATTTACTCAAAGAATGATCAAGAGCACGAAGAACATTTAAGAAAAGTGCTAGAAGTATTGAGGAACGAAAAACTGTATGCTAAGTTTTCAAAGTGTGCATTTTGGTTGGAAGAAGTTCAATTCCTCGGTCACATAGTGAACAAAGAAGGTATCCAGGTGGACCCGGCAAAGATCGAAACCGTTGAAAAGTGGGAAACCCCAAAAACTCCGAAGCATATACGTCAATTTTTAGGATTGGCTGGTTACTCCAGAAGATTCATCGAAGATTTCTCCAAAATAGCAAAACCCTTGACTGCATTAACGCATAAAGGGAAGAAATTTGAATGGAAGGATGAACAAGAGAAGGCGTTTCAGTTATTGAAGAAAAAGCTAACTACGGCACCTATATTGTCATTACCTGAAGGGAATGATGATTTTGTGATTTATTGTGACGCATCAAAACAAGGTCTCGGTTGTGTATTAATGCAATGAACGAAGGTGATTGCTTATGCGTCTAGACAATTGAAGATTCACGAGCAAAATTATATGACTCACGATTTGGAATTGGGTGCTGTTGTTTTTGCATTAAAGACTTGGAGGCATTATTTATATGGGGTCAAAAGTATTATATATACCGACCACAAAAGTTTCCAACATATATTTAATCAGAAGCAACTGAATATGAGACAACGCAGGTGGATTGAACTGTTGAATGATTATGATTTTGAGATTCGACACCACCCGAGGAAGGCGAATGTGGTAGCCGACGCTTTGAGTAGAAAGGACAGAGAACCTATACGGGTAAAAGCTATGAATATAATTATGTGTACTAACCTTACTACTCAAATAAAGGAGGCGCAACAGGGGGTTGTAAAAGAAGGAAAGTTGAAGAATGAGATACCCAAAGGATCAGAGAAACATATTAATATTCAGGAAGACGGAATCGGATATAGGGCTGATAGAATTTGGGTACCAAGGTTTGGAGATGTGAGAGAAATGGTACTTAAAGAAGCACATAAAACCAGATATTCAATACATCCCGGAGCGGGGAAGATGTATAAAGATCTCAAGAAACACTTTTGGAGGCCGGGTATGAAAGCCGATATTGCTAAATATGTAGGAGAATGTTTGACATGTTCTAAGGTTAAAGCTGAATATCAGAAACCATCAAGTCTACTACAATAACCTGAAATCCCGGAATGGAAATGGGAAAACATTACCATGGATTTCATTACTAAATTGCCAATGACTGCAAGTGGTTATGATACTATTTGGGTAATAGTTGATCGTCTCACCAAGTCAGCACACTTCCTGCCAATGAGAAAAGATGACAAAATGGAGAAGTTGGCGTGATTGTATTTGAAGGAGGTTGTCTCCAGAAATGGAATACCCGTCTCTATTATCTCTGATAGGGATGGTAGATTTGTTTCAAGGTTCTGGCAGACGTTGCACCAAGCATTGGGGACTCATCTAGGCATTAGTACTACCTATCATCCACAAACTGATGGGCAGAGCGAAAGGATGATACAAACGCTTGAAGACATGCTACGAGCATGTGTTATTGATTTCGGAAACAGTTGAGATCGACACCTACCGTTAGCAGAATTTTCCTACAACAGCAGTTGTCATTCTAGTATTGAGATGGCGCCATTTGAGGAACTTTATGGTAGAAAGTGCAGGTCTCCGATTTGTTGGAATGAAGTGAGGGATAGACAGATTACGGGTCAGGAGATAATACAAGAAACTACCGAGAAAATCATCCAAATTCAACAACGATTGAAAACTGCCCAGAGTCGACAAAAGAGCTACGCGGACAGTAAAAGAAAAGATATAGAGTTTGAAATTGGAGAAATGGTCGTGCTTAATGTTTCACCTTGGAAAGGCGTTGTTCGATTTGGTAAACGGGGGAAACTAAATCCAACGTACATTGGACCATTCAAGATTATAGATTGTGTCGGACCAGTCGCTTACCAACTGGAGCTACCTCAACAACTCACGGCTGTACATAACACTTTCCACGTCTCGAATTTGAAGAAATGTTTTGCTAAATAAGATCTCACTATTCCGTTAGACGAAATCCAAATCAATGAAAAACTTCAATTCATTGAAGAACCAGTCGAAATAATGGATCGTGAGGTTAAGAGACTTAAGCAAAATAAGATACTGATTGTTAAGGTTCGATGGAATGCTCGTAGAGGACCCGAGTTCACCTGGGAGCGAGAAGATCATATGAAGAAGAAATACTCGCATCTATTTCCAGAAGATTCGTCAACACCTTCAACAACTTAAAATTTCGGGACGAAATTTATTTAACAGGTAGGTATTGTAGTGACCCGAACTTTTCCATGTTTATATATATTAATTGAGATTGATATTTACATGACTAAATGTTTCCAACGTGTTAAGCAATCAAACTTGTAAGACTTGGTTAAATGAAATAAGTTTTATATAGACAATTGATCACCCAAGTTGACCGGCGATTCACGAACGTTACAAAATTGTAAAAACTACATGTTGTGGTATATATAGACATATATATGTGGTTGACATAAGATTATGATGAGTAAGTATCTCACTAAATATATTAACAATGTGTGATATACATAAGAAATGAGATTACTATGTTAAGAAACTCGAAATGATATATATAACGATTATCGTTATGATAACGTCTACTAAATACATATGTATCATATTAAGATATTGATACACTATTTTTAACATGATAAAATGATATTTAAATATATCATTGAGTGTGTTAACAATGAACTACATATGTAAAAACAAGACTACTAACTCAAGAATTACGAAACGAGACTTATATGTAACGATTATCGTTGTAACGATATTTTAATGTATATATCATACTAAGAGATATTCATACATTATAATATCATGATAATATAATAATTTAACAACTCATTTGATATAATAAACATTGGGTTAACAACATTAATTGAGATCGTTAACTTAAAGGTTTCAAAACAACACTTACATGTAACGACTAACGAAGGCTTAACGACTCCATTAGAATGTATATACATGTTGTGTTTTGATATGTATTCTTACACTTTTGAAAGACTTCAAGACACATATCAAAGTACTTCTACTTAACAAAAATGCTTACAATTACATCCTCGTTCAGTTTCATCAACAATTCTACTCGTATGCACCCGTATTCGTACTCGTACAATACACAGCTTTTAGATGTATGTACTATTGGTATATACACTCCAATGACCAGCTCTTAGCAGCCCATGTGAGTCACCTAACACATGTGGGAACCATCATTTGGCAACTAGCATGAAATATCTCATAAAATTACAAAAATATGAGTAATCATTCATGACTTATTTACATGAAAACAAAATTACATATCCTTTATATCTAATCCATATACCAACGACCAAAAACACCTACAAACACTTTCATTTTTCAATTTTATTCATCTAATTGATCTCTCTCAAGTTCCATCTTCAAGTTCTAAGTGTTCTTCATAAATTCCATAAGTATAGTTTCATAAAAATCAAGAATACTACCAAGTTTGCAAGTTTACTTCCTAGCTTTCTAATCCATTCCAAGTAATCATATAAGATCAAGGAACCTTTGTTATTTATAGTAGGTTATCTTTCTAATTCAAGGTAATATTTATATTCAAACTTTGATTCAATTTCTACAACTATAACAATCTTATTTCGAGTGAAAATCTTACTTGAACTGTTTTCGTGTCATGATTCTGCTTTAAGAACTTTCAAGCCATCCAAGGATCCTTTGAAGCTAGATCCATTTTTCTCATATCCAGTAGTTTTATCCAGAAAACTTGAGTGTAATGATGTTCATAACATCATTAGATTCATACATATAAAGCTATCTTATTCGAAGGTTTAAACTTGTAATCACTAGGACATAATTTAGTTAATTCTAAACTTGTTCGCAAATAAAAGTTAATCCTTCTAACTTGACTTTTAAAATCAACTAAACACATGTTCTATATCTATATGATATGCTAACTTAATGATTTAAAACCTGGAAACACGATGAACACCATAAAATCGAATATACGCCGTCGTAGTGAAATCGGGGGCTGTTTTGGTTTGGATAATTAAAAACTATGATAAACTTTGATTTAAAAGTTGTTCTTTTGGGAAAATGATTTTTCATATGAACATGAAACTATATCCAAAAATGTAACATCCTGTTTTTCTTCATACATGTCCGAGGTATGTAATTGATCTTTAAAATGTTCATACTTGGTTGTATAATTGTATAAATATGATTTTACGAAGCGTGTATGAAGGGTACCAAGCATGTACGTGTTGCTTGTTCGAACGTCGAAGAAAACTGGACGTTGTTTGGGTTACAAGGTGTGTACGTACCTTTTCGACCCCAAATAAAGTTTGACTTGATGTTTCAAAACCTTACCATTAGAAAGGAAATCTTATTACATTTCCAACGATATTTGATTCATCGAAAACGAAATTACGGTTTGAAAGTTACGACCAAAACAAGTTCAAAAACCGGGAAAAAATGCGCCAGGCGCAAATTGCAACTGCCAGGCGCAATTTGCGGCTGGCTGGGGGTCAAAAGTCCGTTCAGGACCCAAATGGGCGCCTTTGGCCGGCCGTTTTTGCGGCTGGCCGTAATTTGCGGCCAGTAGGCGCAAATTGCGGCTGGAAACGAATTTTTGGTTATTTTCTTGATATTTTGGGTTTTAATGAAGGGTATTTGTGTCTTTTCACTTGGGGGTCAGTTTGGGATCATCAAAACTGATCCAAGGCTCTTTCAAGCCTCATTTTCACCCACACAAAACACTCTCATCTTGTTTTAGAGAGAGATGGTGACTTTTAGAGTGAGAAAGCTTGATTTGGAGAAGAAGAAGTGGAAATCTCACCAAAGTGCTAGTGTTAAAGTTGTGCATCTCGTTCCTAGCTACATTTTGGTAGTGGTAGTGAGTTCTAACTCCGAATTTCATTATTTATTTTGAAGTGTGTTAGAGTTTGTGCTAGTTAGGGTTATAAACCCAATTTCTTGTGAAATTTAGGGGTTTTGGGTATTGTTAGTATATGTAAACCCTTATTGGCGGGTTAGGGTTTGATGACGATTTTGGTCATGGTTTTGGGTGTAAATCACTAGATTATAAATATATTAGTGTTTTGATGTTCTTAAGAACAAGTTTGCTAGTCAAAATGAGTGTATTTGGTTGACTAATTTTGAAATGGGTCAAAATTAGGGTTTATGTGTCAAATTGGGTAAGTTAAGTGTTTAACACTTGTGATTTGATTTAATTGGTGTACTAGGGCCATTTTCACTTGTGTTAGTGATTATTTGTTAGTTTGGGCATTTTTGGGACTTATGTCAAATTGGGTTGACTTTGAAATGGGTCAAAATTGGTAATGACACTAGTCTTGGTCAAATGGATGTTTAACACTTTTGTTAAGTGTTAAATGGTGTTTTTGAATGAAAGTAATCGTGAGAAGTGATTTTGGGTTAAAATGGTATTTTAACATAAGTCAAACGTGGTCAAATGCAAGATGGGTCAATATTGCACGTGTTGGAATTTTGGTGTAATTGGCGTTTGAAATGATTACTACCTAAGTAGTAATCCAGTGTTAAGACCTAGGTTTGGTCTAATTTGTGTAAAGTATGATAAAGGTTAAATTGTACTTGGTTGTGTTGGTTTGAATTACCACCCGAAGTGGTAATTGGTTTGTGTCCATTAGGTGTTATATGGGTGGGTTTTGGCGAGCAAGGTGTGATCCCTCGGCTAAGGGATGTTTGTGTCGAGTTCTCTTTTAGAGAATGGCTATTTATGTATATATTGTACCTATGTGTGATATAGGTGGTTACTTGCTCGGATTTGAGGACGAAGATCATGTTGTACATGACTTGTGCGGGCATTCCAAGGTGAGTGGAATAATTATGCGTGTACGTATATAATGTATTTATTTGTGTGGAATGAATGTGGAATTGTCGCGGTGTTTAAGACACCACATTCTAAGTAACGAGTAGTATTGTCGCGGTGTTCAAGACACTACTAATTGTTTGATTGACATGTGGTATTGTCGCGGTGTTCAAGACACCACATTGTCATGGGAGTAGAATTGTCGCGGTGTTCAAGACACCACTCATTGTTTTGATTGACATGTGGAATCGTCGCGGTGTTCAAGACGTCACATTGTCATGGGGGTGAGTTAGTCACGGTGTTCAAGACATCACCCTGGGGATTAGTGATTACGCGGTGTTTAAGTAACACTAATGGATGTTATGAACTCCGAAGGTCTTTCAAGTACTGTTCCCTTGTATGATTGGTTAACCATGGTTGAGTGAATTTGTATTTAGCATATTAAATTGTGAACTATATGCTATTGTTGTTGCTAGCTTCTTGTGAATTGTGGATAGTAGTTTATGCATGATGTTTGCATGGTTGTCGAATTGCTAGCTTGTATGCGGTATTGTGTAAGTGTTTGCAAGTAAGTAGATTATATATGTATATGTATAATTATTGCATTCACTAAGCTTTATGCTTACCCCTCTCGTTGTTTACCTTTTTACAGGTATTGTGATTATGAAGCTAGCTAGTTATAGACTAGATGCTTAGGAGTGCTTGGGCTCGATGGGGTAGCTTTTGGATATTTGGACGCGGATGGGGGATTTGGTTGTCCTCGGGATTATGCTCTTGGTATTGGGTTGGATTATTGAGTCTTAACCCGTATTTCTTGTGATCGGGTCATTATTACAAATGATTTTGTAAAGTGTAATTTGTGTGCCAAGGGTCATGATAGATTGTTAAACGTATCATTATGATGTTATGTTTCGATTAAAACAGAGTTGAAAATGTATTGTATTAATGGGACCTAACTAAATAAAAAAAAATGTACTCCGTTTTTGGTTAAACGGATTGGGGTTGTTTCAAGTGGTATCAGAGCATAGTCTAAAGAAATTAGGTGACCTTGGAATAGGTGCCTAGTCTTAGACTTATTGACGCTTGAGCGTTATTTGCGGGACTTGTAGGAATATGGTTCGGTTTGAGAATTGTTAGTGCCTTAGAGTAGGTGACTAACTAGAACTTGTGATTGTCCAAAGCGTGATTATGTGGGGACTTATTTCGTGTGTAAATTAGTGCCTTAGATTACTAGTGCCTAATGTAAGTAGGCGAACTTGGACGTTGATTTAGTGATAGTCACCTATGTTGTAGGTTGACTTGTTGTTGCGGTGTACTTGTGTATATTTATTATTATATTGTATATATGTATATATATATACAGGTATCTATTGGTGCGGTGTCCTAGAGACGAATCTATTGGAGAGATTCGGATGTTTGGCGGTTTTGAGTGATCAAGTTCACGGTAAGGACTTTGGTCACTCGGGCACTAGGAGTTATTGCGTGTTATCTTGTGTGAATGTTGCGTCAGTCCGGGTAAAGTACTTTGCGTGACCATGTGGAAATGGTAAGGTACGCAATTGTAATAGTGACTGATCACCATTATTACAAAAGTGTATCTTGACACCAAGCATGATATGACAAGTACCGAGCGGAGGAAACGTGGCATGGTTGGGGTAGAACGGGACGAGTTAGGAATCGTTTATTGGTTCCTAGGATATAGTGGTCTTGAGTGATGTGCTTGTTGTCACATTGGGTTCCTTGTGAGTCAGGAAGTGTTACGGTGGTTTCGGTTAGCTAAGGTGAGTGAGCAACTCACGAGTTCGGCGCGTGCGTAGTCACCCTAGGTAGTGGGTGCACTGTTAGGATTTGTCATTGGTTATAGTTACCCATCGTAACTAGGATGACCGATTATTGTATGTGTGTGTATGTCGAGGACTTAAATTTCGTAATGGAATACGACAAGTCTAATGATTGTAGTTTGGGGTTGCACTTGGTAGAGTGTGTGGTTAGAGGATCGTGCAAGGATTCTAGTTGTGAGCCACCTTGGAATTGGGGAATCGGGGAGTCTTGGGGTCATTAAACTCATGGAGTGGGACCCGTATGACGATGATTACGTTAGTGTGTTAGCGTGTTATGGATTCTAGGGTAACATTCCTAACGGAATATCCCTTGTTGTGGTAGTCGTGCCGATGTGCGGAAGGGTGTAAGACTTGGTGTTTCTAAGCATCACTTTAGTGTTAGATGAAAGGGTTCGTGAGGCTATATCGTTTTGGCCTTGTGGAAATTGTGGCTAGCGTGTGATCGCTAGGAACTTTCGAGAAGACAATAAACCATAAGATTTGTCAGGTAGGTATGACTTCGGGTCATTATTGTGGAGAAATGGGTGACATCGGGTGTATGAAACCCACATATCGAGTTTCTAAATTTTGGTAGATTGTGGTGGGAGTCTGCATGACACTGCGGCAGGTGCCTCTTTATACCTGCTAGTGTAATGCCAAACTCTGGTAGTGGTGTGATCACTTTGTGCTTAGGGTTCCCGTGAGATACCCTTGGAAGCAGCGGAGATTATAATAGTGATCGACGGGTGATGGTAATTCGATGGTTGCGAAAGTTGAAGTTAAAGTGAAATTACGGTGAATACTTCTTATGAAGTGACGGATGAGCGAATCTTGTTGCCCTTAAGTGATGGACGGGTAAAGATGACTGGTGAGCCACTGGTGGACTTGATGTTCGGTTTGGCTGACGGTTATGATGAAGTGTTGATAATGCGGTCAACGCAATTATTGTGTCGGATTGGTCACTCTCCTCCATGAGAGTGAGCAATTGTTGATAAAGGTTTGCTGAGTGGAAGGGCGGGTGATCTCGATTGAGATGCACGACTGATTAATAGGAATGGCATATGCTCAGGCAAAGAGACGGATGTGGGACTTCGATGGAGTTCGCTTTACAAACGATTAAGGCAATTCATCGTGATTTGTGGTATGAAGGCGCGATGACGTCGCGTGTAAGACATTTCGAGTGATTGTGTATGATGGCTTTGAAAGCCTAAAGTGAAATTGCGGTGATTTGGCGTGTATGACCAACGAGGAGAATGCTCATGTGTATCGTGGAATGACAAATTCCGCAAGATGTTATCATCTTGGCGGTGAGAGTGTGGAGTTGAATCCTAAGTGGGGGAGTTTTTACTGACGCCCGAGGGAGATCCAGTGGTGTATTGTATGCTGAAGTATTGGAGTGTACCGTGCTAGGCCTCAATAGGGATTCATAGTCCCTAACGAGGAAGAGTGACGGGTTGTTGATGTTGACTCTGAAATGTCCCGTTCTTATTGATTAAAAACGTTCCATATTAATTGATTTCGTTGCGAGGTTTTGACCTCTATATGAGACGTTTTTCAAAGACTGCATTCATTTTTAAACAAACCATAACCTTTATTTCATCAATAAAGGTTTAAAAAGCTTTACGTAGATTATCAAATAATGATAATCTAAAATATCCTGTTTACACACGACCATTACATAATGGTTTACAATACAAATATGTTACAACAAAATAAGTTTCTTGAATGCAGTTTTTACACAATATCATACAAGCATGGACTCCAAATCTTGTCCTTATTTAAGTATGCGACAGCGGAAGCTCTTAATAATCACCTGAGAATAAACATGCTTAAAACGTCAACAAAAATGTTGGTGAGTTATAGGTTTAACCTATATATATCAAATCGTAACAATAGACCACAAGATTTCATATTTCAATACACATCCCATACATAGAGATAAAAATCATTCATATGGTGAACACCTGGTAACCGACAATAACAAGATGCTTATATAAGAATATCCCCATCATTCCGGGACACCCTTCGGATATGATATAAATTTCGAAGTACTAAAGCATCCGGTACTTTGGATGGGGTTTGTTAGGCCCAATAGATCTATCTTTAGGATTCGCGTCAATTAGGGTGTCTGTTCCCTAATTCTTAGATTACCAGACTTAATAAAAAGGGGCATATTCGATTTCGATAATTCAACCATAGAATGTAGTTTCACGTACTTGTGTCTATTTTGTAAATCATTTATAAAACCAGCATGTATTCTCATCCCAAAAATATTAGATTTTAAAAGTGGGACTATAACTCACTTTCACAGATTTTTACTTCGTCGGGAAGTAAGACTTGGCCACTGGTTGATTCACGAACCTATAACAATATATACATATATATCAAAGTATGTTCAAAATATATTTACAACACTTTTAATATATTTTGATGTTTTAAGTTTATTAAGTCAGCTGTCCTCGTTAGTAACCTACAACTAGTTGTCCACAGTTAGATGTACAGAAATAAATTGATAAATATTATCTTGAATCAATCCACGACCCAGTGTATACGTATCTCAGTATTGATCACAACTCAAACTATATATATTTTGGAATCAACCTCAACCCTGTATAGCTAACTCCAACATTCACATATAGAGTGTCTATGGTTATTCCGAAATATATATAGATGTGTCGACATGATAGGTCGAAACATTGTATACGTGTCTATGGTATCTCAAGATTACATAATATATAATACAAGTTGATTAAGTTATGGTTGGAATAGATTTGTTACCAATTTTCACGTAGCTAAAATGAGAAAAATTATCCAATCTTGTTTTACCCATAACTTCTTCATTTTAAATCCGTTTTGAGTGAATCAAATTGCTATGGTTTCATATTGAACTCTATTTTATGAATCTAAACAAAAAAAGTATAGGTTTCTAGTCGGAAAAATAAGTTACAAGTCGTTTTTGTAAAGGTAGTCATTTCAGTCGAAAGAACGACGTCTAGATGACCATTTTAGAAAACATACTTCCACTTTGAGTTTAACCATAATTTTTGGATATAGTTTCATGTTCATAATAAAAATCATTTTCTCAGAATAACAACTTTTAATTCAAAGTTTATCATAGTTTTTAATTAACTAACCCAAAACAGCCCGCGGTGTTACTACGACGGCGTAAATCCGGTTTTACGGTGTTTTTCGTGTTTCCAGGTTTTAAATCATTAAGTTATCATATCATATAGATATAGAACATGTGTTTAGTTTATTTTAAAAGTCAAGTTAGAAGGATTAACTTTTATTTGCGAACAAGTTTAGAATTAACTAAACTATGTTCTAGTGATTACAAGTTTAAACCTTCGAATAAGATAGCTTTATATGTATGAATCGAATGATGTTATGAACATCATTACTACCTTAAGTTCCTTGGATGAACCTACTGGAAAAGAGAAAAATGGATCTAGCTTCAATGGATCCTTGGATGGCTCAAAGTTCTTGAAGCAAAATCATGACACGAAAACAAGTTCAAGTAAGATCATCACTTGAAATAAGATTGTTATAGTTATAGAAATTGAACCAAAGTTTGAATATGATTATTACCTTGTATTAGAATGATAACCTACTGTAAGAAACAAAGATTTCTTGAGGTTGGATGATCACCTTACAAGATTGGAAGTGAGCTAGCAAACTTGAAAGTATTCTTGATTTTATGAAACTAGAACTTTTGGAATTTATGAAGAACACTTAGAACTTGAAGATAGAACTTGAGAGAGTTCAATTAGATGAAGAAAATTGAAGAATGAAAGTGTTTGTAGGTGTTTTTGGTCGTTGGTGTATGGATTAGATATAAAGGATATGTAATTTTGTTTTCATGTAAATAAGTCATGAATGATTACTCATATTTTTGTAATCTTATGAGATATTTCATGCTAGTTGCCAAATGATGGTTCCTACATGTGTTAGGTGACTCACATGGGCTGCTAAGAGCTAATCATTGGAGTGTATATACCAATAGTACATACATCTAAAAGCTGTGTGTTGTACGAGTACGAATACGGGTGCATACGAGTAGAATTGTTGATGAAACTGAACGAGAATGTAATTGTAAGCATTTTTGTTAAGTAGAAGTATTTTGATAAGTGTATTGAAGTCTTTCAAAAGTGTATAAATACATATTAAAACACTACATGTATATACATTTTAACTGAGTCGTTAAGTCATCGTTAGTCGTTACATGTAAATATTGTTTTGAAACCTTTAGGTTAACGATCTTGTTGAATGTTGTTAACCCATTGTTTATTATAACAAATGAGATATTAAATTGTTATATTATCATGATATTATGATATATAATATATCTCAGTATGATGTATATACAGTTAAATGTCGTTACAACGATAATCGTTACATATATGTCTCGTTTCGAAATCATTAAGTTAGTAGTCTTATTTTTACATATGTATTTCATTGTTAATACACTTAATAATATATTTACTTATCATTTAACATAATTAACCAAGTGTATCAATATCTTAATATGATTCATATGTACCTAGTAAGATGTTGTTATAACGATAATCGTTATATATATCGTTTTCGAGTTTCTTAAATTAATAGTCTCATTTTTATGTATATAACTCATTGTTAAAATACCTAATGAGATACATACTTATAATAAAAACATGTTAACTATATATATAACCATATATATGTCATCGTATAGTTTTTACAAGTTTTAACGTTCGTGAATCACCGGTCAACTTGGGTGGTCAATTGTCTATATGAAACATATTTCAATTAATCAAGTCTTAACAAGTTTGATTGCTTAACATGTTGGAAACATTTAATCATGTAAATATCAATCTTAATTAATATATATATATATAAACATGGAAAAGTTCGGGTCACTACAGTACCTACCCGTTAAATAAATTTCGTCCCGAAATTTTTAAGCTGTTGAAGGTGTTGACGAATCTTCTGGAAATAGATGCGGGTATTTCTTCTTCATCTGATCTTCACGCTCCCAGGTGAACTCGGGTCCTCTACGAGCATTCCATCGAACCTTAACAATTGGTATCTTGTTTTGCTTAAGTCTTTTAACCTCACGATCCATTATTTCGACGGGTTCTTCGATGAATTGAAGTTTTTCGTTGATTTGGATTTCATCTAACGGAATAGTGAGATCTTCTTTAGCAAAACATTTCTTCAAATTCGAGACGTGGAAAGTGTTATGTACAGCCGCGAGTTGTTGAGGTAACTCAAGTCTGTAAGCTACTGGTCCGACACGATCAATAATCTTGAATGGTCCAATATACCTTGGATTTAATTTCCCTCGTTTACCAAATCGAACAACGCCTTTCCAAGGTGCAACTTTAAGCATGACCATCTCTCCAATTTCAAATTCTATATCTTTTCTTTTAATGTCAGCGTAGCTCTTTTGTCGACTTTGGGCGGTTTTCAACCGTTGTTGAATTTGGATGATCTTCTCGGTAGTTTCTTGTATAATCTCCGGACCCGTAATCTGTCTATCCCCCACTTCACTCCAACAAATCGGAGACCTGCACTTTCTACCATAAAGTGCTTCAAACGGCGCCATCTCAATGCTTGAATGGTAGCTGTTGTTGTAGGAAAATTCTGCTAAGGGTAGATGTCGATCCCAACTGTTTCCGAAATCAATAACACATGCTCGTAGCATGTCTTCAAGCGTTTGTATTGTCCTTTCGCTCTGCCCATCAGTTTGTGGATGATAGGCAGTACTCATGTCTAGACGAGTTCCTAATGCTTGCTGTAATGTCTGCCAGAATCTTGAAATAAATCTGCCATCCCTATCAGAGATAATAGAGATTGGTATTCCATGTCTGGAGATGACTTCCTTCAAATACAGTCGTGCTAACTTCTCCATCTTGTCATCTTCTCTTATTGGTAGGAAGTGTGCTGATTTGGTGAGACGATCAACTACTACCCAAATAGTATCAAAACTACTTGCAGTCCTTGGCAATTTAGTGATGAAATCCATGGTAATGTTTTCCCATTTCCATTCTAGGATTTCGGGTTGTTGAAGTAGACCTGATAGTTTCTGATGCTCAGCTTTGACCTTAGAACACGTCAAACATTCTCCTACGTATTTAGCAACATCGGCTTTCATACCCGGCCACCAAAAATGTTTCTTGAGATCCTTGTACATCTTCCCCGTTCCAGGATGTATTGAGTATCTGGTTTTATGAGCTTCTCTAAGTACCATTTCTCTCATATCTCCAAATTTTGGTACCCAAATCCTTTCAGCCCTATACCGGGTTCCGTCTTCCCGAATATTAAGATGCTTCTCCGATCCTTTGGGTATTTCATCCTTTAAATTTCCCTCTTTTAAAACTCCTTGTTGCGCCTCCTTTATTTGAGTAGTAATGTTATTATGAATCATTATATTCATAGATTTTACTCGAATGGGTTCTCTGTCCTTCCTGCTCAAGGCATCGGCTACCACATTTGCCTTCCCCGGGTGGTAACGAATCTCAAAGTCGTAATCATTCAATAATTCAATCCACCTACGCTGCCTCATATTCAGTTGTTTCTGATTAAATATGTGTTGAAGACTTTTGTGGTCGGTATATATAATACTTTTGACCCCATATAAGTAGTGCCTCCAAGTCTTTAATGCAAAAACAACCGCGCCTAATTCCAAATCATGCGTCGTATAATTTTGTTCGTGAATCTTCAATTGTCTAGACGCATAAGCAATCACCTTCGTTCGTTGCATTAATACACAACCGAGACCTTGCTTTGATGCATCACAATAAATCACAAAATCATCATTCCCTTCAGGCAATGACAATATAGGTGCCGTAGTTAGCTTTTTCTTCAATAACTGAAACGCTTTCTCTTGTTCATCATTCCATTCAAATTTCTTCCCTTTATGCGTTAATGCAGTCAAGGGTTTTGCTATTCTGGAAAAGTCTTGGATGAACCTTCTGTAGTAACCAGCTAGTCCTAAAAACTGGCGTATGTGTTTCGGAGTTTTCGGGGTTTCCCACTTTTCAACAGTTTCTATCTTTGCCGGATCCACCTTAATACCTTCTTTGTTCACTATGTGACCGAGGAATTGAACTTCTTCCAACCAAAATGCACACTTTGAAAACTTAGCGTACAATTCTTCTTTCCTCAATACTTCTAACACCTTTCTCAAATGTTCACCGTGTTCTTGGTCATTCTTTGAGTAAATAAGTATGTCATCAATGAAAACAATGACAAATTTGTCAAGGTATGGTCCACACACTCGGTTCATAAGGTCCATGAACACAGCTGGTGCATTAGTTAAACCAAACGGCATGACCATAAACTCGTAATGACCGTAACGTGTTCTGAAAGCAGTCTTTGGAATATCATCTTCTTTCACCCGCATTTGATGATACCCGGAACGTAAGTCAATCTTTGAATAAACAGACGAGCCTTGTAGTTGATCAAATAAGTCGTCGATTCTCGGTAGTGGGTAGCGGTTCTTGATGGTAAGTTTGTTCAACTCTCGGTAGTCGATATACAACCTGAATGTACCATCTTTCTTCTTGACAAACAAAACAGGAGCTCCCCACGGTGATGTGCTTGGTCGAATGAAACCACGCTCTAAAAGTTCTTGTAATTGGCTTTGCAGTTCTTTCATCTCGCTGGGTGCGAGTCTGTAAGGAGCACGAGCTATTGGTGCAGCTCCTGGTACAAGATCTATTTGAAATTCAACGGATCGATGTGGGGGTAATCCCGGTAATTCTTTCGGAAATACATCGGGAAATTCTTTTGCAATAGGAACATCATTGATGCTCTTTTCTTCAGTTTGTACTTTCTCGACGTGTGCTAGAACAGCATAGCAACCTTTTCTTATTAGTTTTTGTGCCTTCAAATTACTAATAAGATGTAGCTTCGTGTTGCCCTTTTCTCCGTACACCATTAAGGGTTTTCCTTTTTCTCGTATAATGCGAATTGCATTTTTGTAACAAACGATCTCCGCTTTCACTTCTTTCAACCAGTCCATACCGATTATCACATCAAAACTCCCTAACTCTACTGGTATCAAATCAATCTTAAATGTTTCGCTAACCAGTTTAATTTCTCGATTACGACATATATTATCTACTGAAATTAATTTACCATTTGCTAATTCGAGTAAAAATTTACTATCCAAAGGCGTCAATGGACAACTTAATTTAGCACAAAAATCTCTACTCATATAGCTTCTATCCGCACCCGAATCAAATAAAACGTAAGCAGATTTATTGTCAATAAGAAACGTACCCGTAACAAGCTCCGGGTCTTCCTGTGCCTCTACCGCATTAATATTGAAAACTCTTCCACGGCCTTGTCCATTCGTGTTCTCCTGGTTCGGGCAATTTCTAATAATGTGGCCTGGTTTTCCACATTTATAACAAACTACATTGGCATAACTTGCTCCGACACTACTTGCTCCGCCATTACTCATTCCGACACCATTTGTTCCTTTCGTTCTATTAACCCCTGGTCCGTAGACCTCACACTTCGCCGCGCTATGACCATTTCTTTTACACTTGTTGCAAAATTTGGTGCAGAACCCCGAGTGATTCTTTTCACACCTTTGGCATAGTTGCTTCTGATTGTTGTTGTTGTTGCGGTTATTATTGTTGTTGGGATGATTGTTGTAGTTGCTGTTGTTGTTGTTGTTGTTGTTGTTGTTGTTGTTGTTGTTGTTGGGCCGTTTGTTGTAGTTGCGATTGATGTTGCGATTGTTGGGATAATTGTTGCGATTATTGTTGTAATTGCTGTTGTTGTTGTATTGGTGATTCTTATCACCGTTTTCCTCCCACTTTCTTTTGACTTGCTTCACATTGGCCTCTTCAGCATTCTGTTCTTTAATTCTTTCTTCAATCTGGTTCACTAGTTTGTGAGCCATTCTACATGCCTGTTGTATGGAGGCGGGCTCGTGTGAACTTATATCTTCTTGGATTCTTTCCGGTAATCCTTTCACAAACGCGTCGATCTTCTCTTCCTCGTCTTCGAATGCTCCCGGACACAATAGGCACAATTCTGTGAATCGTCTTTCGTACGTGGTAATATCAAATCCTTGGGTTCGTAACCCTCTAAGTTCTGTCTTGAGCTTATTGACCTCGGTTCTGGGACGGTACTTCTCGTTCATCAAGTGCTTGAATGCTGACCACGGTAGTGCGTACGCATCGTCTTGTCCCACTTGCTCTAGATAGGTATTCCACCATGTTAACGCAGAACCTGTGAAGGTATGCGTAGCGTACTTCACTTTGTCCTCTTCAGTACACTTACTTATGGCAAACACCGATTCGACCTTCTCGGTCCACCGTTTCAATCCGATCGGTCCTTCGGTTCCATCAAATTCCAAAGGTTTGCAGGCAGTGAATTCTTTGTAGGTGCATCCTACACGATTTCCTGTACTGCTAGATCCAAGGTTATTGTTGGTATGTAGCGCAGCCTGTACTGCGGCTATGTTTGAAGCTAGAAAAGTACGGAATTCCTCTTCATTCATATTCACGGTGTGTCGAGTAGTCGGTGCCATTTCCTTCAAAATAGTTAAATGGAACAAGTTAATCATACAGAATATTAAGAGTAGTTAATAGTATTTCGTAGCATAATATGAACTCATTTATAAAAGCTTTTTCTTCATATTAGCGTTTTATAAGTTTAAATTCGGGTAGTACCTACCCGTTAAGTTCATACTTAGTAGCTAATATACAATTCAACTACTACAATTCTATATGAAAAACTGATTATAATAATATTTTGCGTTCAAACTTTTATACAATATTTTACAAACTTACAATACCACTTATTTTACATAAAGCATGAAATATAGCACACAATAACTTTGATACAAGATAGTTGTGAAGACAATTCTAGCTAGTACACAAGTCGTTCAGCAAAGGCAATAAAGACACGTAATTCATACGTCCAGAAACAAGTCATGCATTCTGGTTTTACTAGGACTACTTCCCATCCTTGGTCTTGTGCAACATAACCATTATGGCCGTTGATAAGACAGCGTGTTGTAGCGTTATCAAAGGGACGAGGGTTACGTAATGTCCAACAGTCCCGTAATAATCTAAAAACCTCATTTCTTACCCCAATTACCGACTCCGTCACTTGTGGAAACGTTTTGTTTAATAGTTGTAGCCCGATGTTCTTGTTCTCACTTTGGTGAGAAGCGAACATTACTAATCCGTAAGCATAACATGCTTCTTTATGTTGCATGTTAGCCGCTTTTTCTAAATCACGAAGTCCAATATTCGGATATATTGAGTCAAAATAATTTCTTAACCCGTTGCGTAAAATAGCATTTGGGTTCCCCGCAATATATGCGTCAAAGTAAACACATCGTAACTTATGGGTTTCCCAATGTGATATCCCCCATCTTTCAAACGAAAGTCTCTTATAAACCAAGACATTCTTGGAACGTTCTTCGAATGTCGTACAAACTGATCTCGCCTTAAATAGTTGTGCCGAAGAATTCTGGCCGACTCTAGACAAGATTTCATCAATCATGTCTCCGGGTAGGTCTCTTAAAATATTGGGTTGTCTATCCATTTTGTGTTTTTAAACTGTAAAATAGACAAGAGTTAGATTCATAAAAAAATACTTATTAATACAAGCAATTTTTACATATATCATAAAGCATAAGCACACTATATTACATATATTACACCACACGAATACAACTATCTTATTCCGACTCGCTCGTTTCTTCTTCTTCGGTTTTGGTTCGTTTTGCCAAGTTTCTAGGGATATATGATGTTCCCCTAATACGAGCCGTCGTTGTCCACATTGGTTTAGAAAAACCTGGTGGTTTAGAGGTTCCCGGGTCATTGTTACAACTTAAGTACTTCGGGGGTTGACGATACATATAAAGTTCATCGGGGTTGGAATTAGATTTCTCTATTTTTATGCCCTTTCCCTTATTATTTTCTTTTGCCTTTTTAAATTCAGTTGGGGTAATTTCTATAACATCATCGGAATTCTCGTCGGAATCCGATTCATCGGAGAATTGGTAATCCTCCCAATATTTTGCTTCCTTGGCGGAAACACCATTGACCATAATTAACCTTGGTCGGTTGGTTGAGGATTTTCTTTTACTTAACCGTTTTATTATTTCCCCCACCGGTTCTATTTCTTCATCCGGTTCCGATTCTTCTTCCGGTTCCGATTCTTCTTCCGGTTCCGACTCTTCTTCCGGTTCCTCTTCGGGAACTTGTGAATCAGTCCACGAATCATTCCAATTTACATTTGACTCTTCATTATTATTAGGTGAGTCAATGGGACTTGTTCTAGAGGTAGACATCTATCACATAATATCAAACGCATTAAGAGATTAATATATCACATAATATTCACATGTTAAAAATATATAGTTTCCAACAAAAATGTTAAGCAATCATTTTTAAAGAAAACACGGTCGAAGTCCAGACTCACTAATGCATCCTAACAAACTCGATAAGACACACTAATGCAAATTTTCTGGTTCTCTAAGACCAACGCTCGGATACCAACTGAAATGTCCCGTTCTTATTGATTAAAAACGTTCCATATTAATTGATTTCGTTGCGAGGTTTTGACCTCTATATGAGACGTTTTTCAAAGACTGCATTCATTTTTAAACAAACCATAACCTTTATTTCATCAATAAAGGTTTAAAAAGCTTTACGTAGATTATCAAATAATGATAATCTAAAATATCCTGTTTACACACGACCATTACATAATGGTTTACAATACAAATATGTTACAACAAAATAAGTTTCTTGAATGCAGTTTTTACACAATATCATACAAGCATGGACTCCAAATCTTGTCCTTATTTAAGTATGCGACAGCAGAAGCTCTTAATAATCACCTGAGAATAAACATGCTTAAAACGTCAACAAAAATGTTGGTGAGTTATAGGTTTAACCTATATATATCAAATCGTAACAATAGACCACAAGATTTCATATTTCAATACACATCCCATACATAGAGATAAAAATCATTCATATGGTGAACACCTGGTAACCGACAATAACAAGATGCATATATAAGAATATCCCCATCATTCCGGGACACCCTTCGGATATGATATAAATTTCGAAGTACTAAAGCATCCGGTACTTTGGATGGGGTTTGTTAGGCCCAATAGATCTATCTTTAGGATTCGCGTCAATTAGGGTGTCTGTTCCCTAATTCTTAGATTACCAGACTTAATAAAAATGGGCATATTCGATTTCGATAATTCAACCATAGAATGTAGTTTCACGTACTTGTGTCTATTTTGTAAATCATTTATAAAACCTGCATGTATTCTCATCCCAAAAATATTAGATTTTAAAAGTGGGACTATAACTCACTTTCACAGATTTTTACTTCGTCGGGAAGTAAGACTTGGCCACTGGTTGATTCACGAACCTATAACAATATATACATATATATCAAAGTATGTTCAAAATATATTTACAACACTTTTAATATATTTTGATGTTTTAAGTTTATTAAGTCAGCTGTCCTCGTTAGTAACCTACAACTAGTTGTCCACAGTTAGATGTACAGAAATAAATTGATAAATATTATCTTGAATCAATCCACGACCCAGTGTATACGTATCTCAGTATTGATCACAACTCAAACTATATATATTTTGGAATCAACCTCAACCCTGTATAGCTAACTCCAACATTCACATATAGAGTGTCTATGGTTGTTCCGAAATATATATAGATGTGTCAACATGATAGGTCGAAACATTGTATACGTGTCTATGGTATCTCAAGATTACATAATATATAATACAAGTTGATTAAGTTATGGTTGGAATAGATTTATTACCAATTTTCACGTAGCTAAAATGAGAAAAATTATCCAATCTTGTTTTACCCATAACTTCTTCATTTTAAATCCATTTTGAGTGAATCAAATTGCTATGGTTTCATATTGAACTCTATTTTATGAATCTAAACAAAAAAAGTATAGGTTTCTAGTCGGAAAAATAAGTTACAAGTCGTTTTTGTAAAGGTAATCATTTCAGTCGAAAGAACGACGTCTAGATGACCATTTTAGAAAACATACTTCCACTTTGAGTTTAACCATAATTTTTGGATATAGTTTCATGTTCATAATAAAAATCATTTTCTCAGAATAACAACTTTTAATTCAAAGTTTATCATAGTTTTTAATTAACTAACCCAAAACAGCCCGCGGTGTTACTACGACGGCGTAAATCCGGTTTTACGGTGTTTTTCGTGTTTCCAGGTTTTAAATCATTAAGTTAGCATATCATATAGATATAGAACATGTGTTTAGTTTATTTTAAAAGTCAAGTTAGAAGGATTAACTTTTATTTGCGAACAAGTTTAGAATTAACTAAACTATGTTCTAGTGATTACAAGTTTAAACCTTCGAATAAGATAGCTTTATATGTATGAATCGAATGATGTTATGAACATCATTACTACCTTAAGTTCCTTGGATGAACCTACTGGAAAAGAGAAAAATGGATCTAGCTTCAATGGATCCTTGGATGGCTCAAAGTTCTTGAAGCAAAATCATGACACGAAAACAAGTTCAAGTAAGATCATCACTTGAAATAAGATTGTTATAGTTATAGAAATTGAACCAAAGTTTGAATATGATTATTACCTTGTATTAGAATGATAACCTACTGTAAGAAACAAAGATTTCTTGAGGTTGGATGATCACCTTACAAGATTGGAAGTGAGCTAGCAAACTTGAAAGTATTCTTGATTTTATGAAACTAGAACTTTTGGAATTTATGAAGAACACTTAGAACTTGAAGATAGAACTTGAGAGAGTTCAATTAGATGAAGAAAATTGAAGAATGAAAGTGTTTGTAGGTGTTTTTGGTCGTTGGTGTATGGATTAGATATAAAGGATATGTAATTTTGTTTTCATGTAAATAAGTCATGAATGATTACTCATATTTTTGTAATCTTATGAGATATTTCATGCTAGTTGCCAAATGATGGTTCCCACATGTGTTAGGTGACTCACATGGGCTGCTAAGAGCTGATCATTGGAGTGTATATACCAATAGTACATACATCTAAAAGCTATGTGTTGTACGAGTACGAATACGGGTGCATACGAGTAGAATTGTTGATGAAACTGAACGAGAATGTAATTGTAAGCATTTTTGTTAAGTAGAAGTATTTTGATAAGTGTATTGAAGTCTTTCAAAAGTGTATAAATACATATTAAAACACTACATGTATATACATTTTAACTGAGTCGTTAAGTCATCGTTAGTCGTTACATGTAAATATTGTTTTGAAACCTTTAGGTTAACGATCTTGTTGAATGTTGTTAACCCATTGTTTATTATAACAAATGAGATATTAAATTGTTATATTATCATGATATTATGATATATAATATATCTCAGTATGATGTATATACAGTTAAATGTCGTTACAACGATAATCGTTACATATATGTCTCGTTTCGAAATCATTAAGTTAGTAGTCTTATTTTTACATATGTATTTCATTGTTAATACACTTAATAATATATTTACTTATCATTTAACATAATTAACCAAGTGTATCAATATCTTAATATGATTCATATGTACCTAGTAAGATGTTGTTATAACGATAATCGTTATATATATCGTTTTCGAGTTTCTTAAATTAATAGTCTCATTTTTATGTATATAACTCATTGTTAAAATACCTAATGAGATACATACTTATAATAAAAACATGTTAACTATATATATAACCATATATATGTCATCGTATAGTTTTTACAAGTTTTAACGTTCGTGAATCACCGGTCAACTTGGGTGGTCAATTGTCTATATGAAACATATTTCAATTAATCAAGTCTTAACAAGTTTGATTGCTTAACATGTTGGAAACATTTAATCATGTAAATATCAATCTTAATTAATATATATATATAAACATGGAAAAGTTCGGGTCACTACAGACTCGAGATCGTGCGTTACGATTGTGAGTTACGATTCCTAAATGTTTTGCATAGAGTTGTGATGATTGGATCAAATGAAGTGTAAATCTTCTTGTGTAAGGTGGTCGTACGATACCAAGTGCGGTATGAGACCAAGTGTGAAGTTTGAGATCACGAAAGTGAGAGAATGAAGCTGTCATTGCGGGTGCTCTCATAGTGAAAACCTGGATTGTCGTGAAACTCAAATAGTACTGTTGAGGGAGTACGAGTTTTATATCGTGGTGAATACTGTATTTTCCCTGTCGGGAAACGTGATAGCGGAAATTGTCAGTGGATTATTCCACTTTATGGACGATTATGAGGCGAAGAGCGTCAGTCCTGATTGTCTCACGTAGAGACACGCGGATGTTACGTGGTTGTGTTGTAGGGTTTAGAGGAGAAACCTGTGTCGAGTATTGACGTGTTGTCTAGCTCGTGGTGTATGACTGTCGTCCTGGATTAATCCAGTGGTAGAAGGTTGTGTACGGATCGATCGATGGGAAAGTTGTGTGAAAGGACCCGTTCATATACATTATAAACGATTCACAATAGTTGATTACATTGCGAGGTATTTGACCTCTATATGATACATTTTACAAACATTGCATTCTTTTTTAAAAGACAATCTTTCTTTACATCGAAAATTGACAGGCATGCATACCATTTCATAATATCCACTCTCCAACTATAAATTGATTTAATAATAATCTTTGATCAACTCAATGACTCGAATGCAACGTTCTTCAAAATATGCTATGAAAGACTCCAAGTAATATCCTTAAAATGAGCAAATGCACAGCGGAAGATTTCTTTAACACCTGAGAATAAACATGCTTTAAAGTGTCAACCAAAAGGTTGGTGAGTTCATTAGTTTATCATAATCATTTATTTTCATCATTTTAATAGACCACAAGAATTTCATTTCCAGTTCTCATAAATATACGTCCCATGCATAGAGACAAAAATAATCATTCATATGGTGAACACCTGGTAACCGACATTAACTAGATACATATAAGAATATCCCCTATCATTCCGGGATCCTCCTTCGGACATGATATAAATTTCGAAGTACTAAAGCATCCGGTACTTTGGATGGGGTTTGTTAGGCCCAATAGATCTATCTTTAGGATTCGCGTCAATTAGGGTGTCTGTTCCCTAATTCTTAGATTACCAGACTTTAATAAAAAGGGGCATATTCGATTTTGATAATTCAACCATATAATGTAATTTCACGTACTTGTGTCTATTTTGTAAATCATTTATAAAAGCAGCGCATGTATTCTCAGCCCAAAAATATAAAGGGTAAAAAGGCAAATGAAAACTCACCATACTGTATTTCATAGTAAAAATACATATAACGTCATGGAACAAGTGCAAGGTTGGCCTCGGATTCACGAACCTAAATTAATTATATATAATTATATGTTGGTCAATATTTGTCTAACAAATTAGGTCAAGTCATAGTGTACCACAATCCTAATGCTCGAGACTAATATGCAAAAGTCAACAAAAGTAAATTTGACTCAAAATAATTTCCAAAAATCTATATATGATTAATATGTAGTTTAAATATCGTCGTTTTATATTTTTAAATATTTTTAAAAGATTTATTAGAGTAAATAATATAATTTATTTATTAATAAATAAAATTTTATATTAAATTTATATAATAAAATATACTTTTATATATATTAAGTAATAAAATTTATAGGGTTCATTTAATATCATAAAGATAATATGATAGGTATTATTAAACTAAGTTATTACACATAGTAAAATATGTTTGTATCACATATTTATTTGATAAAATAATATCTATAATGATAGTAAGTAAAAGTTGTAATATTTTGTAATAATAATTATTATTATAAAAATATCATTATTTATAATTACTAAGATGACATTATGATAAAACGATAATTCTAATTACGATATCTTTAATATTTACGATAATTTTTAATATTATCTTTAAAATAATAATTCTATTTAAAATAATAATAATAATAATGATATTTTATAGTAACAATGACATTTCTATTAAAATGATAATTTTTGTTAAAATGATAGTTTTAATACTAACGATACTTTTAATAATAATAGAAATGATAAAAATAATAAGAACGATAATTTTATCTAAATCAATATCTTATAATATTTTAATTTCATCATGATACTCTTACCCATTATTTCCTAATCGTTTTGTTTAATAGCTTTTAATCGTCTTTTATATCGTGTTCATAATAATGATAATAATAGTAATCAAAATAATTAGGTGTTACAAATATTTGTTTTAATTACACTAATATTAATAATGATAGTTACTATAATATTATTAACGATAATACTAATAATTATCTTAATGATAATATAGTAGTAATAATAATAACAATAACAATAACCATTTTTAAATAATGATATATATATTAATAATGATAATAATAATAATAATAATAATAATACCAATAATAATAATAATAATAATAATAATAATAATAATAATAATAATAATAATAATTGGATAATAATAATAATAATAATTATAACTTTAACGATAATAACGATAGTAATAATAATAAAAAATAACAATTTTTAATGATAAATCCCTTTTATTGATAAAGATAATAATAATGATAATAATAAGATAAAACTAGAACGACGATAAAAACGACGATAATAATAATCATTTTTAATAAAAATATCGAAAATTCAATTGATTATAACTTCTAATCCGTTCATCGAAACCATTCGATATCTAAAGGAAAAGTTCTTAATTTTTCGCTAGCTTTCCAAGGACATGCATATCTTATACCTTATCTCAACCGCAAGTGTAACTAATTCAAGATTCAACCTAACCTGTCTAAGGGCAATATCAAAAGTACAAGCATACATAATCCTAAATACTCGAGCACTAGTCAGGGATACACTATTAGTATGTAAAAGTTAAATAATGAGTACTCACGTATCAATATTGAGATTCAATATTGCAGGAAAGGTACGTAGACGCAACGGAAATGATAAACACTATATTGACCTCACGAGCATACCCATGAACCATACTCAATCACCTCCATAGCTATAACCCATAATTTCCTTAATCCTATCCCACTCGAAAAACAATTTCGAAATCACTCGGACAGCACTCCGTCGTAATATTTTATGTATACTAATAATATCTTGAAATAATACGGAGTAAATATATATATGTAATTCGATTGAGAGAGTTTAGAGAAAAATATTTTCAAGTTTCTATGAAATAATGAAACCTATTGAATTCTATTTATAATAGATTTTTGAATTATTAAAGTGAATTATTAAAGTATGAATTATTAAAGTGAATTATTAAAGTGAATTATTAAAGTATGAATTATTAAAGTGAATTATTAAAGTATGAATTATTAAAATGAATTATTAAAGTTAAAGTAAAGTAAAAATAAAGTAAAGGTAAAGTTTAAGTATAGTAAAAGTATAAAACTATGTACGTATAATACGCGTATAAATATATATAATATTAATTTAAATCGTTATATATATTTAATAAAATAAAATATAAATATCATTATCTTTATCATACTAGTTAAGTAATGAGTTGTCAAAAATGGTTCTAGATATTTATAAAAGTTATATACGTTTTAATAATAAAGTTCTTTTTAAACTGAAAATGTTTTTGTACGTTTGAAACTAAATAGATCAATCGAGTCTTTATGAGATTCAATCTTCCACTATCCTTTGTCTAGTTCTCAATGATTGACAATTTGTTCTTATTTAAAAATCACTTTACCATTTTCCGAATATTGTTAAAATGGAAAGATTTCTCAAATCAACGTGTGCCTTTCAACAGAGACTTGTAATAATAATTCAATATATCTGATAATTCAATCATTTGATCTTATCTTCTAATTTAATTGATAAACATTTTGAAACATATACAATCATATAAAGTATTTAATCTAATATTTTGTTTACGTTTCAAGTTATAACATATATACACATATACATATATAATCATATTCGTTTAATGGTTCGTGAATCGTTGGAACTTGGTCGAGGTTGAATGAATGTATGAACATAGTTTAAAATTCTTGAAATTTAACTTAACAAATATTGCTTATCGTGTCGGAAACATATAAAGATTAAAGTTTAAATTTGGTTGGAAATTTCTGGGTTGTCACAGTACCTACCCGTTAAAGAAATTTCATCCCGAAATTTGAGTGGAAAGGTCGTGAATGATAATAAGTATGTTTTCATGATGCATACGGGCTGAAAATTAGAGTTTTATCATCATTTAATAATTTGAATAAACAATCCATTTATATGAAGAGTACGAATGAAGCTAACATAGAAGAGTGAAATGAGTAAGTGTAGATTCATCTTATCATTTGACGTAGATATGATCGATTCCCAGATTTCAAGGGATTTGAAGAAAATCTTCTTAATAAGATTTGACTCTCCGGTAATCAAGGGAATTAGGATCCGCTTTAAATGCGATCGTCCATTTTAATTGTTCTGTCATAGATTTTCTTATAAATTCACCTCCTTCGTTTCCTTACAACTCACACCTTCTGTTGATGCATTTTATGCAAGTCCCTAGACATCTACCCACGTCCATTGCAGGTACAACTGTTTACTGACCACCATGATTGCTTGTTATTATCCTATCCGTGTTTGTATGTGGTTATAGGAACTGCAGGAACGAGATTTAGATGTTTGACTATGTTAGACTTAGTCAGACGTACGAGTGAAGCCTCACTAGTACGGCTGATAGGCTCATACGCACGGTTGATGCTGAGCTAAGTCACAATTACAACCTAAATGGGAAGACACGAGTGAGTGATCACCCGTACAGTTGATGAAGCCAACTCGTACGTGTGATGAATGAATCGTATGGGTGAGTCAACAGCAGGGGTATATAAAGTCTTATGTTCTTCATTTTAGGTTAAGCCTCTCATTTGTTACACACACTCAGATCTAGTGAGCTCCTCCGATTCTCTCTCAGTCCAAATCACCCAGGTGGTGAATAATAGCTCTAGGTGTTGATCTAATCACACTTGATTTAGTTGTGGTTTGACTAAATTAATCAAAAAAAACTTAACCTATTCACTAGAGGGTTTGATTCACTTATTCTGACATTGTGTGATTTAAATCTGTTGATTTCTAAGTTCCTAGTCATGTTTCATCACCTTCTATTCTTTCCCCCTCAACTCATATTTTAAAGTATTCATCAATATGCTCCATCCAGTTCTGATTCTCGATATACTTCTAACTTTCATATCGGTCATTCTTCTTTTTCATCTACCGCCGGAAGAATCTATTTACTTCTACTATACTCTTGGGTTTATAGTGTTTCTAGTTCTCCCGAGTCTTTATATTGCTATATGCATCGATATATATGGCTTATAATTTCTGGTTTATCATTGGGCTTTATATGTTCCCTTATATTTCAAAGTCTCTGCTTCTGTCTTCTATAATCATTATCAATCACAGTTAATGCTCTCTTTTATTTGCTGCAATTTATACCTCAATTTCTATTTCGGAGTTTTGTCCTTTCGTTTCTTCTTCTTGCGATTAAGCACCGCTTGTAATGGTCCAGAATTCACAGATATGAATTTCGGAATGAACATTGTTAATGTTCTAGGAAGGAAATTGTGATGGCACGATCTTGACTTGTTAAATTACTAGAATACCTTGGAAAAGGCCGAATTATCAAGAAATATTTTCTTGATATTTTAGAGGTTAAATAGAATACAAGAGTCGTATAACATGGCACATGATGATGTTATGATCTGTGAATCATCACGTTCCATTTAGAAACTCAGCATGACTTACTGTAATATAATCACGTTGATCAAGTGTCATTATATTATACTAATTCATGCTTCAGTTCCCAACACTACTTCAAAATATTCCTATTTTAAACTTGAATGTTTCAGAATTTAGAAACTAAAATAGTTTCTTTTATGATGTAATACAGATAGCGCGAAAAGGTAAATGATTTCAAATAAGAAAAATTAAGAAAATATCTTCAGAAATATGGAGGATATTTATAATGAAAGATATGATGATATTTTAGAATTTCTAATATCAGAGGATGATGAAGAATATTGTCTGCAGGGGTTTAGAGTCAGGAGCAAGGTATTTGTTAATGACTTCAGCAGGTACTGAATCATTTGGATCCTTTGAAGTCAGGTTCAGTCTTTGTAATTTGTCCACAGCCTCCTTCCTACTTTGCTCAATCCGTTTTTCAGTTCCAAAACTTCTCTTTTTCTGCGCTTTGCCAGCACACTTCATCATTATCATCCAGCTTTTACCGTTTAAAGTCGTTTATAGTTTTTGCTGCTTCATCAGCATTTTTTCCATTTTCGGAGAACCAATTCGTAGTTCGGAGTGTTTTTCAGAAACTTCACATTCAAATTAAGTCCAGAAGATAGACGTTATATATACACATATAACTGTTGGCGTAGACATGCTGCGAGATTTCAAAATACTGATTGCTAATTCCCAATAATTCGTATGGCAATTCTCATTACAAGACGCGAATGAGTAAATGATGGGGTTTCAATAAATAATTATAATGACTTTTTGGAGAGGCTAAAGTCAAAGGGTAATGAAGTTGTTGGTACATCTGCTAATAATGTGGTGGAATGTAAAAGGTTCCCTGGTAACGATGGTGTATATCTCAAGGTTATAATAAGGTTAGTCTGACTGAAAAGTCAAAGTTGACTTGCTAGAGCTGTGACAAAACTGGTTACTTTGAATAGGAGTCCCAAAGTTATTTTTGCTAATAAATGCCAAAGAATATGATGCGGATACGTTGTTTAAACTTTTACTTTGGTTTCAAGAGTTTTTCGGGTACATAACTGTGGGTAACATGTGGTTGGATCATCATCTCGATTGCTCATCATTCGAAATGTCTTCAGAAATTTTCGAAGGGTTTGAACACATATTGTAATCGTTAACATACATTTGATGTTCTAACACAGTTTTGAAGTCAAAATATAGCTTGTGAAAGATGTAAGGATCTAAGAGTGATGATTTTGGTCATATCTCGAGTTGAATTTTGAGATTTCAAAATCAGAATATGTAATTAAATTTTGAATGAGTATGGTTGTTGATTTCTATAAAAGAATGGATATTGTTATGAAAGTAGGGAGTATAATGGATGATTTGCTGAATCAGATTCGAAGAATGTAACATATTATTTGTGAATTTATATATCTCTCGGGTATTACCTACCCGTTAAAAAAAAAATTTCACAATTAATATTTTGTACAAAAGAATTTTATTACAGTCTTTATGAATATATATATATATATATATATATATGTATATATATATATATATATGTATATTTTCTTCAGATGTAACATAGATTTAATGAGTTAATGTTAAATTAAACTCATTTGATTTACGGTTGAAACTAGAATTGAATAATCCCTAAAGGCTTTAAAAAGTACATAACTTTTACGCAGTATTTCTTTAATGACATTGAAATTATGAATCAATACTTCGTTATTTGTTGATGTATGATGTTCGATTCGTGGAATTCTTGTGAATTTCGCAAAGTACGAATGTTGTTATCTGAAAAGTTTCGGGTACTTCGATGATGAAAGTGTAAAATCAAATATATACTTGATTTATTACGAATTGGAATTTGTTGAATTGCGACAGAGATTGTAGTTAACGCTGGTTAAGTTGAGGCCGAAGGACGTACATTATTGCATATTTGTAATATGAATTAACCGAGTAGTTAAGATTCACACACAATAGCTTAGCACGGAAAGATTTATTTCAAAATATATATATATATATATATATATATATATATATATATATATATATATATATATATATATATATATATATATATATATATATATATATATATATATATATAATATACATATAATTTCTTCAGAGGGAATGAGTTAATTCTTCATAACTCGTTGATACAATATACACGTTATTGATTCGTAATGATGTCCACAGTGATTCTTGAACTGACAGAGTTTGTGATGTTATCGGTGTTGTTGATTCGGATGTTGACAGTACTGATGATGCTGGTAACGCTGACGGTACTGTTGATGCTGTTGGTAAAGCAAGTTTAGCTTGTTAATCACACACCATTTTTATCAGGGTTTCTACTCTTCCTTCTATCATTTTAGTTTGCTTAACTGATTTATGGTTAGGGCTAGATTAGATAATCTCTAAGACTTTAGAGAATACATAATCGCCGCGGAATGTTTCTCCAATGAAGTTATGAATTAATACTTCGTCAGTTATTGTTGTTGGTACTCCTTGGTATCTATGGTGCGTATGATGTTGATGCTCAAGTTGAGGTTTACGACGCGGTTGTGGTTGGAGTTGGTAATGGTACTGTTGGCGTTGATGAAGGTGGTACTGGTTATGCTGCTGATGCTGTTGCTGGTGTTTGTAATCTCTGCACCATATTCTCCAAAGCCACTACCCGAGCGCGAAGCTCGTTGACTTCTTCTATTACACCGGGGTGATTGTCGGTTCGGACAAGTGGATAAATAAAATCTAAAATTTGATGTAATATATAATCGTGACGAGATACTCTGGAAATGAGCGAGAACATGGTGTTTCGGACAGGTTCGTCGGTAAGTGCTTCAGGTTCTTCGTCAAGAGGGCAATGTGGTGGATGGAAGGGATCACCTTCTTCTTGTCTCCAATGATTGAGGAGGCTACGAACCCATCCCCAATTCATCCAGAATAGGTGATGACTGATTGGTTGATCTATTCCGGTCACACTGCTTTCGGAGCTTGAATGGGATTCCATTTCGAAATCTGAGTGACTTGAACTGATGACGAATTCCATTTCGTACGATTGGATAAAGGATTTTTTTTTTCCGATATGAAATGATTTTGGCTAACGGATGGTATTCTAATTACATAGAATATATATATATATAGATCAAAAGATTTCGTAGATTACGGAGGACTTTGCGGGATATGTCAGGCAAAGTTTAAAGTAACAGATACGATAAGATATGATTTAGCAGATCTGCTAACATATGAATTTTTGTCTATACACTATTCATGCAATCAATGCAGCAAGACGTGTCTAAGACTAAAAATGATAAGCAGGTAATTTTCTGAGGATGATAAGTAGTTAATTTTCGACACAAAATGATAAGCAAAACTTTTGACATGCAGACACGGTCGAAGTCCAGACTCACTAATGCATCCTATCGACTTATCAGTTAGACACACTAATGCAGACCTGGTTCGCTAAGACCACCGCTCTGATACCAACTGAAAGGACCCGTTCATATACATTATAAACGATTCACAATAGTTGATTACATTGCGAGGTATTTGACCTCTATATGATACATTTTACAAACATTGCATTCATTTTTAAAAGACAATCTTTCTTTACATCGAAAATTGACAGGCATGCATACCATTTCATAATATCCACTCTCCAACTATAAATTGATTTAATAATAATCTTTGATGAACTCAATGACTCGAATGCAACGTTCTTCAAAATATGCTATAAAAGACTCCAAGTAATATCCTTAAAATGAGCAAATGCACAGCGGAAGATTTCTTTAACACCTGAGAATAAACATGCTTTAAAGTGTCAACCAAAAGGTTGGTGAGTTCATTAGTTTATCATAATCATTTATTTTCATCATTTTAATAGACCACAAGAATTTCATTTCCAGTTCTCATAAATATACGTCCCATGCATAGAGACAAAAATAATCATTCATATGGTGAACACCTGGTAACCGACATTAACTAGATACATATAAGAATATCCCCTATCATTCCGGGATCCTCCTTCGGACATGATATAAATTTCGAAGTACTAAAGCATCCGGTACTTTGGATGGGGTTTGTTAGGCCCAATAGATCTATCTTTAGGATTCGCGTCAATTAGGGTGTCTGTTCCCTAATTCTTAGATTACCAGACTTTAATAAAAAGGGGCATATTCGATTTTGATAATTCAACCATAGAATGTAATTTCACCTACTTGTGTCTATTTTGTAAATCATTTATAAAAGCAGCGCATGTATTCTCAGCCCAAAAATATAAAGGGTAAAAAGGCAAATGAAAACTCACCATACTGTATTTCATAGTAAAAATACATATAACGTCATGGAACAAGTGCAAGGTTGGCCTCGGATTCACGAACCTAAATTAATTATATATAATTATATGTTGGTCAATATTTGTCTAACAAATTAGGTCAAGTCATAGTGTACCACAATCCTAATGCTCGAGACTAATATGCAAAAGTCAACAAAAGTAAATTTGACTCAAAATAATTTCCAAAAATCTATACATGATTAATATGTAGTTTAAATATCGTCGTTTTATATTTTTAAATATTTTTAAAAGATTTATTAGAGTAAATAATATAATTTATTTATTAATAAATAAAATTTTATATTAAATTTATATAATAAAATATACTTTTATATATATTAAGTAATAAAATTTATAGGGTTCATTTAATATCATAAAGATAATATGATAGGTATTATTAAAGTAAGTTATTACACATAGTAAAATATGTTTGTATCACATATTTATTTGATAAAATAATATCTATAATGATAGTAAGTAAAAGTTGTATTATTTTGTAATAATAATTATTATTATAAAAATATCATTATTTATAATTACTAAGATGACATTATGATAAAACGATAATTCTAATTACGATATCTTTAATATTTACGATAATTTTTAATATTATCTTTAAAATAATAATTCTATTTAAAATAATAATAATAATAATGATATTTTATAGTAACAATGACATTTCTATTAAAATGATAATTTTTGTTAAAATGATAGTTTTAATACTAACGATACTTTTAATAATAATAGAAATGATAAAAATAATAAGAACGATAATTTTATCTAAATCAATATCTTATAATATTTTAATTTCATCATGATACTCTTACCCATTATTTCCTAATCGTTTTGTTTAATAGCTTTTAATCGTCTTTTATATCGTGTTCATAATAATGATAATAATAGTAATCAAAATAATTAGGTGTTACAAATATTTGTTTTAATTACACTAATATTAATAATGATAGTTACTATAATATTATTAATGATAATACTAATAATTATCTTAATGATAATATAGTAGTAATAATAATAACAATAACAATAACCATTTTTAAATAATGATATATATATATTAATAATGATAATAATAATAATAATAATACCAATAATAATAATAATAATAATAATAATAATAATAATAATAATAATAATAATAATTGGATAATAATAATAATACTAATTATAACTTTAACGATAATAACGATAGTAATAATAATAAAAAATAACAATTTTTAATGATAAATCCCTTTTATTGATAAAGATAATAATAATGATAATAATAAGATAAAACTAGAACGACGATAAAAACGACGATAATAATAATCATTTTTAATAAAAATATCGAAAATTCAATTGATTATAACTTCTAATCCGTTCATCGAAACCATTCGATATCTAAAGGAAAAGTTCTTAATTTTTCGCTAGCTTTCCAAGAACATGCATATCTTATACCTTATCTCAACCGCAAGTGTAACTAATTCAAGATTCAACCTAACCTGTCTAAGGGCAATATCAAAAGTACAAGCATACATAATCCTAAATACTCGAGCACTAGTCAGGGATACACTATTAGTATGTAAAAGTTAAATTATGAGTACTCACGTATCAATATTGAGATTCAATATTGCAGGAAAGGTACGTAGGCGCAACGGAAATGATAAACACTATATTGACCTCACGAGCATACCCATGAACCATACTCAATCACCTCCATAGCTATAACCCATAATTTCCTTAATCCTATCCCACTCGAAAAATAATTTCGAAATCACTCGGACAGCACTCCGTCGTAATATTTTATGTATACTAATAATATCTTGAAATAATACGGAGTAAATATATATATGTAATTCGATTGAGAGAGTTTAGAGAAAAATATTTTCAAGTTTCTATGAAATAATGAAACCTATTGAATTCTATTTATAATAGATTTTTGAATTATTAAAGTGAATTATTAAAGTATGAATTATTAAAGTGAATTATTAAAGTGAATTATTAAAGTATGAATTATTAAAGTGAATTATTAAAGTATGAATTATTAAAATGAATTATTAAAGTTAAAGTAAAGTAAAAATAAAGTAAAGGTAAAGTTTAAGTATAGTAAAAGTATAAAACTATGTACGTATAATACGCGTATAAATATATATAATATTAATTTAAATCGTTATATATATTTAATAAAATAAAATATAAATATCATTATCTTTATCATACTAGTTAAGTAATGAGTTGTCAAAAATGGTTCTAGATATTTATAAAAGTTATATACGTTTTAATAATAAAGTTCTTTTTAAACTGAAAACGTTTTTGTACGTTTGAAACTAAATAGATCAATCGAGTATTTATGAGATTCAATCTTCCACTATCCTTTGTCTAGTTCTCAATGATTGACAATTTGTTCTTATTTAAAAATCACTTTACCATTTTCCGAATATTGTTAAAATGGAAAGATTTCTCAAATCAACGTGTGCCTTTCAACAGAGACTTGTAATAATAATTCAATATATCTGATAATTCAATCATTTGATCTTATCGTCTAATTTCATTGATAAACATTTTGAAACATATACAATCATATAAAGTATTTAATCTAATATTTTGTTTACGTTTCAAGTTATAACATATATACACATATACATATATAATCATATTCGTTTAATGGTTCGTGAATCGTTGGAACTTGGTCGAGGTTGAATGAATGTATGAACATAGTTTAAAATTCTTGAAATTTAACTTAACAAATATTGCTTATCGTGTCGGAAACATATAAAGATTAAAGTTTAAATTTGGTTGGAAATTTCTGGGTTGTCACATTGTGTTCCCTAGAGTGATTATTTTGGTGATACCGAAATTTCTTCATTGAAGTAATAATCCGGTTGCGGAGATGTGGGAAGTTGTTTCTTGAAATAGAGAACATACTTGATTGGCCGGTTGAGTGGTGCGTTATGGACTGTTAAAGTACAAAGTTTTAATGGGGGCAATTTGAACGTTGAACGCGTGAAATATCGCTTGTTGCGATAATGCACGCTAGTGATTATTAGCATGTGGTGAAAGCTTCGGATTAACGGAAATCGTTATTTGAATTGTTGAGGACGTCAAGTTTGGATGTGTGTCGGAGGACTATAGAGTGTAGGTTCGGATTGGTTAAGTGATTAGGATCACGAGGACGTGATCGAAATAAGTGGAGGAGAGTTGTAACATCCTGTTTTTCTTCATACATGTCCGAGGTACGTAATTGATTTTTAAAATGTTCATACTTGGTTGTATAATTGTATAAATATGATTGTACGAAGCGTGTATGAAGGGTACGAAGCGTGTATGAATGTCGAAGAAAACTGGACGTTGTTTGGGTTACAAGGTGTGTACGTACCTTTTTGACCCCAAATAAAGTTTGAGTTGATGTTTCAAAACCTTACCATTATAAAGGAAATCTTATTACATTTCCAACGATATTTGATTCATCGAAAACGGAGTTACGGTTTGAAATTTACGACTAAAACAAGTTCAAAAACCGGGAAAAAATGCGCCAGGTGCAAATTGCGGCTGCCAGGCGCAATTTGCGGCTGACTGGGGGTCAAAAGTCCGTTCAGGACCCAAATGGGCGCCTTTGGCCGGCCGTTTTTGCGGCTGGCCGTAATTTGCGGCCAGTAGGCGCAAATTGCGGCTGGAAACGCATTTTTGGTGATTTTCTTGATATTTTCGGTTTTAATGAAGGGTATTTGTGTCTTTTCACTTGGAGGTCGGTTTGGGATCATCAAAACTGATCCAAGGCTCTTTCAAGCCTCATTTTCACCCACACAAAACACTCTCATCTTGTTTTAGAGAGAGATGGTAACTTTTAGAGTGAGAAAGCTTGATTTGGAGAAGAAGAAGTGGAAATCTCACCAAAGTGCTAGTGTTAAAGTTGTTCATCTCGTTCCTAGCTACATTTTGGTAGTGGTGGTGAGTTCTAACTCCGAATTTCATTATTTATTTTGAAGTGTGTTAGAGTTTGTGCTAGTTAGGGTTATAAACCCAATTTCTTGTGAAATTTGGGGGTTTTGGGTATTGTTAGTATATGTGAACCCTTATTGGTGGGTTAGGGTTTGATGACGATTTTGGTCATGGTTTTGGGTGTAAATCACTAGATTATAAATATATTAGTGTTTTGATGTTCTTAAGAACAAGTTTGCTAGTCAAAATGAGTGTATTTGGTTGACTAATTTTGAAATGGGTCAAAATTAGGGTTTATGTGTCAAATTGGGTAAGTTAAGTGTTTAACACTTGTGATTTGATTTAATTGGTGTACTAGGGCCATTTTCACTTGTGTTAGTTATTATTTGTTAGTTTGGGCATTTTTGGGACTTATGTCAAATTGGGTTGACTTTGAAATGGGTCAAAATTGGTAATAACACTAGTCTTGGTCAAATGGATGTTTAACACTTTTGTTAAGTGTTAAATGGCGTTTTTGAATGAAAGTAATCGTGAGAAGTGATTTTGGGTTAAAATGGTATTTTAACATAAGTCAAACGTGGTCAAACGCAAGATGGGTCAATATTGCACGTGTTGGGATTTTGGTGTAATTGGCGTTTGAAATGATTACTACCTAAGTAGTAATCCAGTGTTAAGACCTAGTTTTGGTCTAATTGGTGTAAAGTATGATAAAGGTTAAATTGTACTTTGTTGTGTTGGTTTGAATTACCACCCGAAGTGGTAATTGGTTTGTGTCCATTAGGTGTTATATGGGCGGTTTTTGGCGAGCAAGGTGTGATCCCTCGGCTAAGAGATGTTTGTGTCGAGTTCTCTTTTAGAGAAAGGCTATTTATGTATGTATTGTACCTATGTGTGATATAGGTGGTTACTTGCTCGGATTTTAGGACGAAGATCATGTTGTACATGACTTGTGCGGGCATTCCATGGTGAGTGGAATAATTATGCGTGTACGTATATAATGTATTTATTTGTGTGGAATGAATGTGGAATTTTCGTTGTGTTCAAGACACCACATTCTAAGTAACGAGTAGTATTGTCACAGTGTTCAAGACACTACTAATTGTTTGATTGACATGTGGTATTGTCACGGTGTTCAAGACACCACATTGTCATGTGAGTGGAATTGTCGCGGTGTTCAAGACACCACTCATTGTTTTGATTGACATGTGGAATCGTCGCGGTGTTCAAGACGTCACATTGTCATGGGGGTGAGTTAGTCGCGGTGTTCAAGACATCACCCGGGGGATTAGTGATTACGCGGTGTTTAAGTAACACTAATGGATGTTATGAACTCCGACGGTCTTTCAAGTACTGTTCCCTTGTACGATTGGTTAACCATGGTTGAGTGAATTTGTATTTATCATATTAAATTGTGAACTATATGCTATTGTTGTTGCTAGCTTCTTGTGAATTGTGGATAGTAGTTTATGCATGATGTTTGCATGATTGTCGAATTGCAAGCTTATATGCGATATTGTGTAAGTGTTTGCAAGTAAGTAGATTATATATGTATATGTATAATTATTGCATTCACTAAGCTTTATGCTTACCCCTCTCGTTGTTTACCTTTTTACAGGTATTGTGATTATGAAGCTAGCTAGTTATAGACTAGATGCTTAGGAGCGCTTGGGCTCGATGGGGTAGCTTTTGGATATTTGGACGCGGATGGGGGATTTGGTAGTCCTCGGGATTATGCTCTTGGTATTGGGTTGGGTTATTGAGTCTTAACCCGTATTTCTTGTGATCGGGTCATTATTACAAATGATTTTGTAAAGTGTAATTTGTGTGCCAAGGGTCATGATAGATTGTTAAACGTATCATTATGATGTTATGTTTCGATTAAAACAGAGTTGAAAATGTATTGTATTAATGGGACCTAACTAAATAAAAAAAAATGTACTCCGTTTTTGGTTAAACGGATTGGGGTTGTTTCAAAAAATCTTGGTTAAACTCAAAGTGAATGTATGTTTTTCAAAATGGTCATCAAGATGTCGTTCTTTCGACGGAAATGACTACCTCTTTAGTAATTGACATGTAACTTAAATTTCCAACTATAAACCTATACTTTTTCTGTTTGGATTCTTAAATTAGAGTTCAATATGAAACCATAGCAATTTGATTCACTCAAAACGGATTTAAAATGAAGAAGTTATGGGTAAAACAATTTTTAGCTACAGGAAATGTTTAACAAATCTATACAAATCATATCCTAGCTAACTTATATTGTATTATACATGTATTCTAATATATTATGTAATCTTGGGATACCATAGACACGTATGCAAATGTTTTGACATATCATATCGACCCATGTATATATATTATTTGGAACAACCATAGACACTCTATATGCAGTAATGTTGGAGTTAGCTACACAGGGTTGAGGTTGATTCCAAAAATATATATACTTTGAGTTGTGATCTAGCCTGAGACGTGTATACACTGAGTCGTGGATTGATTCAAGATAATATATATCGATTTATTGCTGTACATCTAACTGTGGACAACTAGTTGTAGGTTACTAATGAGGACAGCTGACTTAATACACTCAAATCTTTAAAACATAATAAAAATGGTTGTAATTATATTTTAATCATACTTTGATATATATGTACATATTTGTATAGGTTCGTGAATCGATCCGTGGCCAAGTCTTATTTCCGAGGAAGGAAATATCTGTGAAAGTGAGTTATAGTCCCAATTTTAAAATCTAATATTTTTGGGATGAGAATACATGCAGGTTTTATAAATGATTTACAAAATAGACACAAGTACGTGAAACTACATTCTATGGTTGAATTATCGAAATTGAATATGCCCCTTTTTATTAAGTCTGGTAATCTAAGAATTAGGGAACAGACACCCTAATTGACGCGAATCCTAAAGATAGATCTTTTGGGTCTAACAAACCCCATCCAAAGTACCGGATGCTTTAGTACTTCAAAATTTATATCATATCCGAACGGTGTCCCGGAATGATGGGGATATTCTTATATATGCATCTTGTTAATGTCGGTTACCAGGTGTTCACCATATGAATGATTTTTATCTCTATGTATGGGATGTGTATTGAAATATGAAATCTTGTGGTCTATTGTTACGTATTGATATATATAGGTTAAACCTATAACTCACCAACATTTTTGTTGACGTTTAAAGCATGTTTATTCTCAGGTGAATACTAAGAGCTTCCGCTGTTGCATACTAAAATAAGGACAAGATTCGGAGTCCATGTTTGTATGATATTGTGTAAAAACTGCATTCAAGAAACATATGTCGATGTAATATATTTCTATTGTAAACCATTATGTAATGGTCGTGTGTCAACAGTATATTTTAGATTATCATTATTTGATAATCTACGTAATGTTTTTAAAACCTTTATTGATAAAATAAAGGTTATGGTTGTTTTAAAAATGAATGCAGTTTTTGAAAAACGTCTCATATAGAGGTCAAAACCTCGCAACGAAATCAATTAATATGGAACTTTTATAATCAATATGAACGGGAAATTTCAGGTAGTTTACCGAAAGGTAATATACATAACAAGTATACTGGATGTGTTGCTTTCCTAATACAAGGTTAGCAAGTGGGTGACACAAAACCGTAAGTTTGAGCCAAAATTTTAAAAAAAAATCTAAAACCCACAAAACCCACAAAAATATTTTGCAAACACCGGTGAAGGGTTGTTCCGGAAAACTTATCTAAGGTAAAAACTAGATTGAATTTTCAAAAGATCAAATGTTTTCATAAAGATCCAATTTCCTAACGGATTTCAATTTTTATATTCATGTGGGACTGTAAATCACATCGTTACGATCATTGTTCATACCGCCGTATTGAAATCACTGATGTATAAAGTGTGAAGAATAAAGAAGCGATTCTAGTAAATTTTTATTCAAGATCTATATTGCTCGAGGACAAGCAACGCTCAAGTGTGGGAATATTTGATAATGCTAAAAATGAACACATATTTCATAGCATTATACTTCAAGAAAGACAAGCTTTTAGTTGCAATTGTTCTATTTACGAGTGATATTCGTTTAAATAATAAAAGGTGAAGACAAAAGACAGATTTGACGATTTGAAGACGTAAACGACCAAAAAGCTAAAAAGTACAAAGTACAATCCAAGTGGTTCAAATTATTGATGAGAAACGTCTAGAAATTACAAGGGTACAAGCCATAAAACGCAAAGTACAAGATATTAAATAGTACGCAAGGACGTTCGAAAATTCGGAACCGAGACATGAACCAACTATCAACGTGATACGTAACGGACCAAAAATTACAAGTTAACTATGCACAAGAATATAATATAATATATAATTAACTATATATATTATTATATATTATATTTATAAGCAGCCCACGTTTAAATCACTATGGTGAGCTGGAATCCATATTTCCGCACTCGCGGAGCTGTGAAGCACAAAACCTCCACACTCGCGGAGCTGTACAGTTCAAAGTGGGCCTATAAAAGGCCGCGCATTCTGATCGATTTCATCATCCCTTTTTCTTTTTTTCTATCTA
Source organism: Rutidosis leptorrhynchoides (assembly GCF_046630445.1). Classification (NCBI taxonomy): domain Eukaryota; kingdom Viridiplantae; phylum Streptophyta; class Magnoliopsida; order Asterales; family Asteraceae; genus Rutidosis; species Rutidosis leptorrhynchoides. The sequence continues at coordinate 226,175,487 of NC_092343.1, forward strand.
CGTAAAAGATATATATATATATATATATATATATATATATATATATATATATATATATATATATATATAATTTTAATTTTAATTTTAATTTAAGATTTATAATAATAAGGTTATGTTGGCAAATGTTTTAAGTTTGTAAGTTGAAATTCTTTCCGTGTAACGCTATGCTATTAATAATCATTGTAAGTTATGTTCAACCTTTTTAAATTAATGTCTCGTAGCTAAGTTATTATTATGCTTATTTAAATCGAAGTAATCATGATGGTGGGATAAATATTAAAGACGGGGTTATTGGGCTTTGTAAAATAATTGGGGTTTGGACAAAAGATCGACACTTGTGGAAATTAGACTATGGGCTATTAATGGGCTTTATATTAACTAAACGATACCTCGTTAATTTAATATAAAGGTTACAATTTGACGTATCTATATATAACCACATACGCTTAATCGGGTACGGTGGGCGGGATATTTATAAATACAAATTATTGTTCATTTGACCGGACACGGGGATGGATTAATAATCACTGGACTCATTAAAATAGGGGTGGATTACATTCAAGGGTAATTGGTGTAATTGTTAACAAAGTATTAAAACCGTGGATTACACGTAGTTGATAACCTGGTGTATTCATTAAACAAAGTATTAAGACCTTGTTACAGTTCGAATCCCCAATTAGTTGGAATATTTGACTTCGGGTAATAAGATTAATTTGATGAAGACTCTCGCACTTTATAATTATGACTGATGGACTATTATGGATAAAACCAGATGGACATATCGCTTAATCCAGGACAAAGGACAATTAACATATGGTAATAAATTAAAATCAACACGTCAACATCATGATTACGGAAGTTTAAATAAGCATAATTCCTTTATTTTATATCTCATCGTACTTTTAATTATCGCAATTTTATTTATCGTCATTTTATTTATCGCACTTTTAATTATCGCACTTTTATTTATCGTCATTTACTTTACGCTTTAAATTAAGTTGTATTTATATTTAATATTTTACATTAGGTTTTAATTGTGACTTAAGACATAAAATCAACAAACCGGTTACTAAACGGTAAACCCCCCCCCCCTTTTATAATAATAATAGTATTACTTATATATATTGATACAAATATAGTTTAAAATAAATATAGGGTTAAACTCAGCTAGCTCCCTACGGAACGAACCGGACTTACTAAAAACTACACTACTTTACGATTAGGTACAATGCCTATAGTGTTGTATCAAGGTTTAGGTATATCCACTCTACAAATAAATAAATAACTTGTGTAAAATTGTATCGTATTTAATAGTATTTCGCAATAAAAATATAACTATTTCGTATACACCTCGCATAACATCATTCCCCTTCCGGACTGGTAAGCACCAATCATGCACCAACTCCTTCCTCACTTGATGCACCATCAGTGTGCAATTCCCACATGCAATTACTGCTTTTAACATCTTGCAAATAATCCACCCTTTCTGTTCTTTCTAAAAGAAAATATGCCAAAATTTGCCCTTTAACTGCATGTCGTGGTGAGAAATTTAATTCATAGTCTCCCAATTCAACTGCCCATTTTTCTAAACATCCTGACAACTCTAGATGTTTCAAAATTTGCTTTATTGCTTGATCTATCAGAACGAGAATTGGATGTGCTTGAAAATAATGTCTGAGTCGTCTAGTTGTGTATGTTAAAGCATATACTAATTTTTCAATTGGCGAATAGTTAACTTCACTTTGCTCTAATATCTTACTGACAAAGTATATTAGCATTTGTACCTCGTTCTGTTCTGCAATTAAAATTGAACTAATGGCTTCTGCCGACGCTGCCATATATAAAATTAACATTTCTCCTGCTATTGGTGCAGTTAAAGTAGGCAATTATTTTAAGAGTCGCTTAATATCCTGAAAAGCTGTTTCAGCCTCTTCCGTCCACATAAAATCCTTTTTGTTCAAACAACTTTTTAAAACCCTCATAAATGGTAGTGATCGATCTGCTGCTCTGGATAAAAACCTTGTTAAGGCTGCTAATCTTCCATTCAAGCTTTGCACTTCTTTCTTTGTTTTTGGAGATACCATATCTTCAATTTCTTGAATCTTGTTTGGATTTGCCTTAATTCCTCTCTGTAACAATGACCTAAAAATTTGCCTTCTACCACACCAATAGTGCACTTCTTAGGATTCAACTTCATATTAACTCTTCGTAATGATTCAAATGTTTCAAGAGTATCTCAGAGCATACTTTCTTCTGTATGACTCTTGACAAAAATATCATCAACATAGGATTCCACATTCCTGCCTATTTGATCTTTAAACGTCTTATCCATCACACGCTGATAAGTTGCTCATGCATTCTTCAATCCAAAAGGCATCATGATGTAGCAAAAAATTCCTTCTGGTGTGTGGCATGCTGTTTTATCCTGATCCCGTATTGCCATGGGAATTTGATGGTACCCCTTGAATGCATCCAAAAAATATTTAAATTGGGATCTGCTTACAGATTCCACCTTCCAATCGATTTCTGTAAAGGGTAGTTGTCCTTTGTGCATGCTTTATTTATGTCTGTGAAATCCACACATATCCTCCATTTGTTATCTGGCTTTCTAACCATGACTGGTTTTGCTACTCATGTCTAGTATTTAACTTCCCTCTATATCCCAACATTCACTAATTTTTTAACTTCTTCTCTAAGAAATTTGGTTTGATCTGGAGCCATGTCTCTTTTCTTTTAACATACTGGTGGGATATTAGGATTCACACCGAGCTTATGTTCAGTTATATGATGTGGTACTCCAGTCATATCAGAATCTTGCCACACAAAAACATCTAAATTGGTTGCTAAAATTTTGTAAACTTTTTCTTTTGTTTCTTTTGCTATCGTGTTTCCAATAATGATTTTTTGATATGGGAATTCTGGATTTGGTGACACTGACCCATCTTCATGAAAAATTGGATTGACATCAGTTCTATTTACTTGCACACACTCTATTGCTCACTCTTCTCCGCTCAGCGTATAGCGTGGCGATGCCAGCCGGTGTGGGAAATTTCATCATTCCGTGCACCGTTGATGTCACAGCTCCAAATGTCGTCATAGCTGATCGACCTAAAATGACATTATACTGTGAATTTGCTTTAACAACTAAAAACTTGATATGAGCTGTTCATTTAAATGGTGTTTTTCCCAATACTACTTCTAAAACTATGCTTCCTTCTGACCATGACGGATCATTAGCAAAACTTGGTAAGGGAACAAACATGTCTTTCAACTTCTCCTTAACTCTTTCTGGCAATTGTACAAAATAATGCTCATACATGATATCTGCCCCTGCTCCTGTATCGGTATATATTCATCCAACAACACAATTTGCTATTCGGTCTTCAATTACTACAGGAGCATCCGATGGATTGGTATTAAACATGGAAGGAAAAGCAATCAATTCCTGTTTCCAATCTTCTAATGCTTCTGCTTTCCTCCATTGTACGGCTTGCCATATGTGTATCATATTTGCTTCAATATGTGTTATCTTACTATTACGTCTCTTGGTGCTCTTGAGAGTTGAGTGATCCTTTAGAACGAATGGTGCCATTTATTGGTACAATTTTCTGTGTGGCGGCTATAATGTACCAGTACAAAGCGATAGCTATTTAGCGTTGAGTGTATGATGCCGACTAATATTTTCCCTCGAGAAATAATCTCTGCAGACCTGGAACACGGATGGGAGATCTGTGGGGTGGCCTCAATCAGTCTTGGGATCAATCTGTAATTGATCCGTCTAGCGTATTGCTACTAAGCGGCTAATGTGCGTTTAGAGTGAGAAAGAACTGCGTGAGAGAGAAAGTGTACTTCTCTCTGATTGAAGTTCAGATGATAAATGCAGTGACCCAGGGGGTCTATTTATAGGCGCAGAATGTCCGAAATTCTCGGGATACACGTGTCAATCGCTGATTAATTATGTTGTGCGAAATAGACGAAACCAACTTTGGCATTAATGACGTGGCTGCGTGCTGTTGACGTGCCTAGTAAAAGGGCTTAAGCATAGAAGCTACCTGCAGGGCTCACGCTTAACGCTGGGCAGCCTGCTGAATGCTAGGATGCAAGTGCTAAAAATGGCTAAATGTTAGCATCTTTTGCGCTCTTTGATCCATTTTTTCTGCATAAAAATGGTGTTTTTATGCGTGTATTCTCCTAGGATACACCATTAGTGGAAGATGATTAGGACTTTGGGGAAAAAGAAGAGTAGTTCTTTATGACTGAGGAGATGACATGAAAGTTGTTCGATGAGATTTTGACCAAGACGGCACCATCAAGGTATAAGCAGAAGTTAGCGCAACCCACCATCCTTGCAGTGGCTGTCGACAATTTGTTTATTTTGATTACGGGAGATGAAGCTATCAAACTGCCAGCAATGGTGGAGTCAACCCAGTGTTTTATCCCTCCAATTGCAGAATATCCATTACCAAGAAACTTGGGAATTCCATCTATCAGTGTTTATAATGGAACAACTGACCCAGAAGACTTTCTTACCATATTTGAAGGCGTTATGAGATTGCAGCATTGGGAAGATGAAACTGCGTGTCATATGTTTCCAATGGTGCTGTAGAAAATGGCCAAGGAATGGTTTGCTAGTTTTCCACCGAGGAGTATTACCAATTTCCTTGATTTAATGGCAAAGTTTGTGATGCAATACCAAAGTTTGAGAAGCTGTACGCTATCGCATCTTGATGCACATGAAATAACAATGTACCAGAATGAGTTACTAAGCAATTTTATGAAACGCTACACCATCGAGTGTCAAAAAATACCTGACATGCCAGAACCTCAGCTTATTTCAGGGTTTATTTTATGTCTTGATCAGCGTTGATTCGCAAGTTTGATTCACGCATTACGGTATGATGTCCCAAAGACGTTACATCAAGCATTGGTTGTTGCACAAAAGCATTTACGGGCAGTTGAGATGGGATATCCAAGAGTTGATAATCAGAGACAGCGTGTGTATGATAACAATTACCAGAAGTAACAACGTGGTTGGAGGGGAATAATCATCTGAATGATAATTACCATCAACGAAAACCATTAGACAGACATCAACTCATCATGGCTTTAACAAAACTCCAAAGGAGATCTTTTTCACTGAACCTGTTAAAGAAACCTTTCACCCTCCACCACTAACGGAAGAGCGTCAAAGATGACAGAGTGATAAGTGGTGTGATTTCTGTTGACAATGAATATTGTCTATTATTTGTGGCATGCAGTTTTAGTGTTACTAATGTAATAGGTAGTTTACTTGTTATGCTATTAGTTAGTTTAACCATGGTAAATGTAACTTACCATGTCAAGTTACCACTTGGAGGTTGCTAGTATAAAAGCAACCTCCCACTCTTATTTGTAACTAGTTGAGTTATTCTACAAGTATTATCTTTCACACATGTTCTCTCAACCTTATCACCATATTACTTGTTCTTATCATCTAAACCCACTTACACTAACAAACCGACCGACCTTAGCTAGATTTGGGACTAACAATTGGTATCAGAGCGGGACTATACATTCGTATAGTAAATCCTCAAAGTATTCATCGTGTTCTTAGTGTTTGTGTTTCATTTGGTTTGTTTGGATCTTGACAACTTACCTATGATTTTATTTTTTTTAAATAAAAATGTTCGTAATTGTCTTTACCTGAAATTTTCATCTGTAAACAAAATTAGTTCACCAACAATCAAGGTTTAAAGGTATAAATTTGTTTTAAAATCAGATTTAATCAGAAAATTTAATTCAACAACAATAAGAACATCACTGTACTCGTTCATCCTCATTCATCTTGAGCAAAAATTAAAATTTTTATTTGATGATTTAAACAACTAATCGTTAGTAGATCCATGTTCCTTACACAAAACCTAACATTTTTCATCATCTAGATCTGATAAACAATAATAGATTCTTCAGATCTGTGATCTTTGAGCTTCATCGTTGAAGTTCTTGAAGATGTGAGGTCCCTGAATCATTTCTGCAAATTACATATCAAATTGTTGATAGATACAGGTTCCTTGATGTTTGATCCAACTATTTGAGTCTTCAATCGTTCCAAAACATCACAACTCAAACTCAAGTCTGAATATTTTTGCCAAGTCAAAAAAAAGTCAAAGTTTTGATTCTTAAATTATAATGTGTTTTTGGCTAAACTTATGTTATATGAGTGTTAGAATAGTGATTTAAAACATATTTCATGAAGAATTCATAAACTAAGAAGCTCTAATTCGTGATTTGTGATTTTCATGTTCATAGCTTCAAAAACCCAGATGTTCTTCATTTTGTGATTGAATTCTTGTCCCTGTTCTTCTGCTCGAAAACCTTAATCATCTCTTGATCGAAAACTTGAATTGTGTGTCTGATTACAAACCTGCTCGAAAACCTATGATCTTTAAGCCTTGCTCAAAAAAAAAAAAAAAAAACTTTGATTAAACTCACCCTCTTGTGTTTCAAATCTTCTGCTCGAAATTCTGTTTCAAAATTTCTGCTCGAAAAAATCTTGTTGCTCGAAAAAATCTTGCTACTAGAAAAGATTGGTGCTCGAAATTTTTTTATTTTTTGATTCTGGTATCAGCTAAGGGAAGAAGAGAAACAGCACTTGAAAATCACGGTGGCACTTATTGTAATTTTAGTGAACTTTGTCTTAGTGGTGGACCCCACATGTCCTTCATATGAACGGAAGTCCCCATATTCCCTGCAATTTTAATATCTACTGAACCTAGCAATATTTAAACCTTGTCTTTTTCATTTGAACGAGTCAAATTGGTGAACACCCTCACATCAGTTTACGCCCTTACACTTGAACCCCTTTAGCTTTTGAACCCATGTTTTACTTGAACCGTGGAACTGTGAACCAGCTCTTAACCTTAATTCAAGTACTAGTCCAACTTCCATTTAACCTACTAAACCCAGATCAGATCTGAACCAGATCAAGATCCGGTTTATGACCCGGATCCGACACGAAAACTGACCCAGTTCAGCACCAGAATCCAGAAATTACAATTTCATCCCCTAAAATTTCAAATTTGTATTTTTTGTCCCTAAAGTTTCAAAAAATTTCACATCAGGTCCGTAACTTATGTAAATTTATGTATGTGGTCCCTATCGGCGCTCTAAAACCTTGAAGCTCAAAAACCTTGAAGCTCAAAAACCTTGGCGCTCAAAAGCTTGTCGCTTTAAAACTTGGCGCTCCAAAAGGTTGATACTTTGTTTGTTTGAAAACCCCGACTGACTGAAAAACCTTTATACTCGAAATCTTTTAAGTGATCTAAGTGTTAACTAAAAACAAACGAAACCTCATTTTCAAAATTTGATTCACGTGAATCATATTTTGAGGGGGAGAAAAGTGATATTTCTTAAGTTTATTTTTCGTTTCGTGGTTTGCTCATAAACCTTGTCTGTCTGAAGCCCTTTGATGAACACCCGTACAGTTAACATGGCAAATCATGATGATCACGTGTCCACCGATGTTGAGGAAGAGGTATAATTATACACTGATATTACTCATAAATGTTACAACTCTGTGCAAAATAATTATGTGTTTATCTCTGATGTATTGCAAACTTGTCCTGAAACACCTCTTGATCAAAATGATACAATTGCATGTAGATCTGCTTGTCATACCCTACTCCCACATGTCCAAATGAAACTGCCCATCAAATCTGAATCTATGCCTTTTAATGACGAATGTGTATTTCCTATACTACCTGATATGTATGTAGACAACTTTTCCAAGATGAATAGAGACCTTAGATCATTTGCTAGTCAAATTAGCAAACTTAAAAATGATAACTCTAGGTTGAAATCGGAATTGGAAACAAAAGTGTCAAATCATACTTATTTGAAAATAAAACAAGATCTAGCTAACAAAGTAACTGAATTAAGAGAGCTAGAAAGTAGTGTGAAACCCCTACGGATAGAAAGGACAGATTTTAAACTGAGGAATGCAGTTCTCACGGAAAAAGTTAACAACGCTGAAAAAGAACTTAAGAAGCTTAATGATTCTAAGAAACTTTTCCTAGAGAATGCAGAACAGAACACTAGAAAGCCTTTGAGTGACCTGGCCGAGAAGACCTCTGAATGCTCTAAGTTAGTTACAGAAAACTTAGACTTGAAAACCCAACTAAGTTTACTTGAAGAAAAACTTTACAGAACTGGCCAAGCTAAAGTAGTCTTAGATGGCCACATTTCTAAACAAGCTCTGTTCTTGAATCGTCCCAAAAACTCCTACCAAAAACACCAGGGGTTAGGGTTTGAAAATCCTCAAATACAGTCCAAGATCTCCAAAGCCGAACCTTGTTTATATGATGGTAGACACATTAAGATAGGTTTGCCAGAGAGACTCACTTTTGCCAATGAAAGTGAGATTGTAGAGAGAATAGCCAGTCGATCAACAAAAATGAAACGTGAGGTTTCGTTAATTTATGAGAAAATAAATGCAAATTACATGAGAAAAGATGGTTCATATTATAACACACCTCTCGATTTATTCAATGATTTTGAAAGTTTGAATGCTCAAAATAGTCCTAAAAGGCGTATAATCTATTTACCAACCTTGGTTTTAGAAAGATACATCATCAGTCTGGAGGATGAACTTGATCAAAACAAAATCAAATATTTTGACAATGAACTTAAATTTCAAATGGTCATTAAGGCTTTACAACACCAAATCTTTGTCATTGAATCCCAAAACAACAAACTGGTCTCCAATGTTCATAAACTTGAAAATCAAATTGCAAATCAAGTTGTTAATTTTTGTGAATTGATTTCAAAGAACACTGAATCACGGGACTCAAACCCAAAATCCGTGAATGACTCCATCAATTGTGAAGGTCTAGCACAAGAACTCAAAGACTTTAGTGATTCTCCTTTGACCAAATTTGACATTGTTGAACGCAGGTTAGAATCATCTAGGTCCAAATCACTAGATCACTTCTTAGAATCTCAACCCAAGATTCTAGAAGTTAAGTTAGAACCACAACCCGATAAAGAACCTATCTCTTTTGGAGCTCAGGATGTTGAGACTGACCTTACTCAATTTGTTGACAAGCTAGAACGAGAAAACCTAGATCTGCAGGTTAAATGTGAGATCTACAAGAAAACTCTAGCAACAATCGAGAAGATTCCTGTAGTTCCCAAAGTAGAACCCACTTATGATTTTAAAGACTCAGTTGTAGTTTCTATTGATGACCTTATCTTAGAAATTCAAGAGTTAAAAGCTCATGTGAATCTACTTAAGGAAGAGAATGACACCTTGCATGACCAATGTGATTCACTGGAAAGTATGGACTTCCTGACCAAGACCATATATTCAAAACCTGGTTCTTACAATATCTGTCCTGGTACTGAGACCATACTGACCTCCACTGACACTCCAAAATCAAATGTGTCAATTGGTTCCAGAGTTACAAAGTCTGAGTTGTCCAATGCTTCAATGTCTACTCCCAACGCTGTGAAAAAGCATGTGACTTTTGCCAAGACCAATCCCAAACCCATAGCGTTCCAATCCTCAAGGTCCTCAAAGACTGCTTTAGGAAAAACACCAAAGACCATGGAGGCTCCAAAAACGAAAGACAACGGTCATCCTAAGTCTACACAGACAACGAGGAAATCCCCCATAAAACCAAAAGTCCACATGGATACGTCACCCAAAAGGTCCTCTAACCCCAAACCAAAAGAACAAGGTTCTCCAAAGTCAATGGTGACTCTGAGAAAAACATCCTCGAAACCAAACGAACCCAAAGTTACTCAAACCAAACCAAAGGAACCTAACGTTGCCCTACCCATAGCATCCAAGTTCCCAAGCAAAAAGATTTACTCCGGTTACCAGACCAACATCAACCGTCCATTTCTGGAAATAATTTATGGGAAAAATGGGGAGATTACGGGGCTTCGCGATCAATATGGTTGGCTTCCACACAAACACATGAAGCCATCCATAGGTCCGAAAAATATCCCGCGCACCAAAATTGACCTTGTTTCTAAAGACTCAAAGAATAATCTTCCTAAACAAGTGTCAAATAAGAAGCGGACAACCAAACCATTTTCAACACCAAGATCCACTTCATCTTCAAAACCAATGAAGTACTCTTCGTATGAGTTACTTAAACTTAAGCCGAGATCATTTTCTCTGGATTTGTCAAAAGATTTTCAATTACCCTTGATTCCACAAAATCAACTTTCTAAGGATACATCATGTATCAAACCCAAGTGGAATTCAACGTCCATAAGTCAGATCGACAATGCCTATAAATGGTATTCAAATTTAACTTTGAAAAAATGATTTGACGGCAAGATGGTTCTTGGATACAACAGTCCAAGACCCAAACTTAACCCGCCGACACCTGACTGAACACTCAGGCATGACCCACTCGCAAACCCAGATGACCTGATATGTTATTTGAACCTTTCTTTTCTCCAACCTCGCCTAATCCCTGATTAATCCAAAACCAATTTTGCATGAATCCATAACCTTTAGTACATATACTTTAGTAGTTGTAGGCGAATCACCCTCCGTTGAAATAGACTCATATGAGTTTCTTCTCGTCGATGAACCTGGAAACTGCATATGTCTAGGGGGAACAATGCATGTGCCTAGGGGGAGCAATGCATGTGCCTAGGGGGAGCAATGAGACCCGCAATGAAATGATGATTTTCAAAATCTGAAATGTCAAATTTTTTTTAGGGGGAAAAGGGGGAATGTTGGTTCCCATATAGATCATGATGGTTCCCATATAGATCATGATGGTTCCCATAATAGATCTATATGGGACCCGCACTTCAAAGAAGGTTTTCTCCAAAACCTTATACGGTGTATGCACACATTTTAGTGTATGCCTCGCATCTCGAATGTCTCTCTTTCTTTCTTTTAAAAACATTTCAATGGAGAAACGTCAAATTTTTTTTAGGGGGAGAAGGGGGAATGAGAGTTCCCATAGAGATCATGATGGTTCCCATAATAGATCTCTATGGGACACACAAACCAAAGAAGTCCCTGGGAATGATGGTTCTCATAATAGATCTCTAAGGGACCCGCAAATCAAAATAGGTTTCGTCCAAAACCTTATATCGTGCATGCTCATATTTCAGTGTATGCACCATGCCGCAATTGTCTTCCACTCTTTCTCTTAAAAACTCTTCAGTAGAAATGTCAAAAAAAATTTAGGGGGAGAAGGGGGAATGATGGTTCCCATAGAGATCATGATGGTTCCCATAATAGATCTCTATGGAACCTGTACTACAAAGAAGGTTTTATCAAAAACCTTAAATAGACCCGCAAAGAACGTTTTCACCAAAAACCTTCTATGACCCGCGCCTCAACTGCCTTTCAACCTTTCTCATCAAAACTTGCATTTTCTGTGTAGCAAATTGTCAAAATATGTGTTAATTCCAAATAAATCATATTTTGAGGGGGAGAAAAAGACCAAGAAAATAAAGGTTTTATCAAAACATGACACGCCATATATTGAGGGGGAGGGTAAAAGGATTATAACCAACATGAGTTCCATCCAAAATGGCTTCTACATACTTTTGTGTAGAACCCGCATCTCAAAGTGGTGTTAAACACACTTGAAAGTGGTGTTAAACATCAAAACGGCTTTTGCACAAATAACAGTGTAAAACCCATATTTTCACAGAAAACTCTCCCAAGAAACCAAAGCTAAAACGTGCAACTATCAAGGGGGAGTTTAAAGATTCAAATGTCATTAATGGCGGAGGATGTATCCCAGTGACTGCCCCAGGAGGATGTGTTCAGATTACTGCCTCAAACAAAATAGTCATCAAATGACGGAGGATGTGTCCAGTGGCTGCCTTAGGAGGATGTGTCTAGATGACTGCCTCAACTATGGAATGACCCAACATCTTAATGCAAATTAAGTGATTGGAGTCTCGAACTGCTGATGGGGCTTCGAAAAACCATGAATAGGAACCATGCGTATCGGCCGCAAAACCTCTATCAACACCTTATTGTAGAAGGTGGGACCTCAAACAGGGTCCAGAGGTCAGACTTATCTTGATGAGGGAGATCTGTCTAGTTCAACGGAGAGGCAATATGACAATACTTAGGCTTACCTTGGTAGATTTATCAGACCTCCGGAAGGATGATCACCTTAACGATCAATCAGCCTTTAGCCTGATAACACACACTCCTTAGAGAGTGCAACAACTGAAAGAGATGTGTCACCTCATGACATATCAATGACTTCAGGACGCGATGTAACATCTTCCTACATTACATTGATTTCTACCGATAGCAATGCGGTGTTAGGTACAGTTGAAAGACTTGGTATAACCAAGAGCGACATAGTCGTACAAAAGTCCCATGATACTTTAATCATGGAGGTGGATAGCTTGTTAATGCCGACTGGAACTTCGGTGACCAGTCATCCTCAACATCCACCGAGGTTAAACTTGGACCTACCAATACCGGTGAGGTCCCCATATCCAGAACCAGTTTTGGTTTCAGAAAACTTGTCTAGTGTAACAACTAGCATGCCTGATTTAAACCTGTCTAGTATAACAACTAGTTTTAAAAACCAAAAACGGTTTCTGAAGATCCTGTTTTCCCCAAGGATCAAACTTTTACCTTAACCACTTTGTCTCTTCTTAGCAGGTACACATTCCCTCTCTAATGATATTCATATATGCTCTCTCTGCTATTTTGTGATGAACACGGGATGCCATATTCATGCTACACGAGCTGAACACGGTACACCATATTCATCATGCGGGGAGAATGAAACTCGAGTCAAAAACAAACCAATCATGATCATGAAAAAGATGACTCAACATTTGAGGGGGAGCAAAAGAGGTTTGCACAAGATCACTTCAAGCTACTTTCAATTCACAAAGAAGGTCGAAAGTCAAAGATCAAGACCTCATAGCCCGCCCGGACTAAAGAAGAAGACAGAACAAATAAACCATAACACTCCCAGATCAGTTCATCCTATGTGCAAGTTCGTGTTCAAAGCTGACAGCATCAAAAGCGTCATAGCTTCAAACCGAAATCAATGCCCAGAAGAAGGCTGCACAAGAAACTACAAGAGAATGATCAAGGGAGGGTTACATCTATTGAAAACCCCACGCCAAAGACTAGGTGCTGATAATCAAGGGAAAGACTGTTGACAATGGGAATACTGTTGACAATCAACACTATTTTGACAATCAACACCATGGGGTTCAATAATCTAAGATTCCTATGATCTATACATAATTTATGTATTTCTGCTCTAGTTATACTAGAGAGAATAGTACTCACATCGTGATTATCTTTCTGGGAAGAAGTGCTGCTGGATTCGGCCATGGTAGTAAACAAAATAAAACAATCGGTACAGAGAAGAGGAAAATTAGGAACTGACCTTGAGCGAATTAATTGCTATATAGGTAATTACAGAAATCTTTAAAGCAAATGATCAGTTTTCGGAAAAGGAAAAATGAAAGGGGAATGCATTATTTATAATCAAATTGGTAGACGATGAAGGGATGTGATTGAGCCACGTGTATGAACCAGATTAATTGGGTAATAATTTAAATTTCGAAAATATTTTAATTGGGAACATGATGTCAGCACAGAAAAACAAACAGCTACAGCAGTTTTGTGTCTTCGAGGAAAAAGGCATCTTTTATTTTTAGTTTAATGACTTTATTTTTTTGCAAAAATAAAGGCATTAAACTGGGGGGACTTAATGGTGTATCCTAAGAGATACACGCATAAAAACACCATTTTTATATAGAAAAATGGATCAAAGTGAAAGGACCCGTCCTAATCCATCCGGACGAAGTCCATATCGATTATAAAAGATTCACAACAGTTGATTACATCGCGAGGTATTTGACCTCTATATGATACATTTTACAAACATTGCATTCGTTTTTGAAAAGACAATCTTTCATTACAACGAAAGTTGACGGCATGCATACCATTTTATAATATATCTAACTATAACTGTTTTAATAATAATCTTGACGATCTCAACGACTCAATGCAACGTCTTTTGAAATATGTCATGAATGATTCCAAGTAATATCTTTAAAATGAGAAATTACACAGCGGATGATTTCTTTCGTACCTGAGAAAAAACATGCTTTAAAGTGTCAACCAAAAGATTGGTGAGTTCATTAGTTTAACATAAATAACCATTATCATCATTTTAATAGACCACAAGATTTCCATATACAGTTCTCATAAATATACGTCCCATGCATAGAGACAAAATATCATTCATATGGATTGAACACCTGGTAATCGACATTCACAATATACATATAAGAATATCCCCATCATTCCGGGATCCTCCTTCGGACATGATATAAATTTCGAAGTACTAAAGCATCCGGTACTTTGGATGGGGCTTGTTAGGCCCGATAGATCTATCTTTAGAGTTCGCGTCAATTAGGGTGTCTGTTCCCTAATTCTTAGATTACCAAACTTAATAAAAAGGGGCATATCCGATTTCGATCATTCAACCATATAATGTAGTTTCAATTACTTGTGTCTATTTCGTAAAACAGTTATAAAAAAAGCGCATGTATTCTCAGTCCCAAAAAAAAAAAAATATTGCAAAAGCATTTAAAAAGGGATTAATGAAACTCACGCATATAAATATTGTAAAACAGTTAATAAAGCATTTACATGTATTCTCAGTCCCAAAAATGTAAAGAGTAAAAGGGAATCAAATGAAACTCACGCATATAAATATTGTAAAACAGTTATTAAAACATTGCATGTATTCTCAGCCCAAAAATATAATGAGTAAAAGGGAATCAAATGAAACTCACGCATATAAATATTGTAAAACAGTTATTAAAACATTGCATGTATTCTCAGCCCAAAAATGTAATGAGTAAAAGGGAATCAAATGAAACTCACCTAATGTATTTTGTAGTAAAAATATATATGACTATATTGAACAAAGCAGGGTTGGCCTCGGATTCACGAACCTATATTAGTTATATATATTAAAACATATAATAACAACTATGAAGTTTATATATTAATAATTTACATATTGTATTAATAAATAAGTTATATTTATCCCATATACTTTAAGTAGTTAATATTTATTTATATAATACATTTATTAACATAGTAAATACTTATTAGAGTAATTTAATAATATAATATCTATCATAATATATTAAAATAGAAATTTGTTTCAAGGTTTATATGTGATAAGAATATATATATTTATATTAATAAATATATTATATATATAGTTTACTAAATGTCATTTTTTTTATAATAAAAATCTAGTAATATGTAATATTAATATACTTGTAATGTATTTTTCAAAATAATATTTATTTATAATTATATCAATAATAGTGATAATAATAATGATAATGAGAATAATAATGATAATAATAATAATAATAATAATAATAATAATAATAATAATAATAATAATAATAATAATAATAATAATAATAATAATAATAATAATAATAATAATAATAATGAGAATACTTTTACTAATAATGATCTTTTTATCAATAATGATAACAACAATAATATCAATAAAGTTAATAATTGTAGTGACCCGGTAAATTTCGACTAATTCTAAACCAACTCTCGATACGATATTATATTTTTGACACGATAAGCAAAGTCTGTAAGGTTGAGTCTCAAAAAGTTTGAACTGTTTCATATATTCAATTGCCCTTTTACTATTCTCGACGATTCACGAACAATTGTTTGTAAATAAATATGTATATATATATATATATATATATATATATATATACATATATAAATATATATGATTCTTAAGCATAATTAATATTATATGTATATTGTAATACATATAGAAAATGAATAAATATTAAATATTGAATATATGTTATTATATATCACATAGTTAAATATATGTAATTGTAATATATTAAATTGAAATTATAAGTTAATATAAATGGTATAATAATATTAGTGTTATTTTTAATATTAATATCAAAGTTAGTACTATAAATATAATATGCGAATATGAAACTTGATATATATAAATTGATATATTATTATTATTACTAATAAAATTATTATCATTAATAATATAAATAGTTACTATACCATTATCATTTATTATTATCATTTTTAATATCATTATATTAGTATTATTTTTATAAATATTATTATGATCAGCAATTATATATTCTTTATACATTTATATTATTATTATTAGAATTATAAATTATTATTATCATTATTATTATAGTTATTGGAAAATAACACAATTTATAATCTTAAATAATATTACTATTAGAATCATCCGTGTTATTATGATTAATAATATAATATGTATTATTATTAATTAATTTTATAGAATTATTATTATTAATGTGTTTACATGAATTTATTATTATTAATAATATAACAGCGTTTATATACAATGGAATCTATTTGTATCCCTATTTAACTGTATTAAATTGTTGTTCTTGTATGAAATTTGTTACAATCGTACCAATCTATTGAAAACCATATCTGCTTTAGAATCTGAACTTGTTTAACGTCAACTTCCATCTACATTACAAATCCAAAATTTGTTGAAGGTCACTATCCCTTTTCCATCTTTTCTTCTTTAACTTCTTCTTCGGATTCTAACAGATTCTATATGTTGACATACCACTGAACAATAATACAAACTCGATCAAATTAAGACGTCCAATATCAATAGCAATCGTACGAATCGGTTACACTTCACTATCTGCTTTATTTCTTTTCTTGTTTGTTTCTCCTTGACACGAATATCTCTCTCGACACCACATCTCACTTAAAGTGATTCTTACTCTTGCAATCTATCTATACAATTACATATACACTCTTAGATATAAAGAAAAACAAATTTAAAACAACACAAACCCATCAACCAAATTTGTGTACATACCTTTGCTTTTGTTTTTGGTTTCTATTTACAACCACCATCACTAACGACTACTACTAGTACGATTTTTATTTTCTGTTTGTGCCCAACGAACAAGGAACCCATTACAACATTAAACCACCACATCATCATAGTTGCTGCAATTTGATTGAACCACCTACGTTTCTTCTTGTTTCTTTGTCAACCCAACAATCACACGCCACTGCTGCAGCTATTTTCTGTTTCAACTTAAACAAACAACAAAGATAAGTGCCACCACCTTCACGGCTGCTTTTATTATTATATTTTGTTTGTGCTATTCGTACATACAATTACCATTTTGGTTATCAGTCTACCTTGCTGCTACTGCTAAGTAGATAATTGCTGCAACTACAGCTACATTCCTTCGCTATTCTGTCAAATAAACCAAAGCCCAAACACCAACCTTCAAATGCTATTCTTTGTCTCTTGAAACCGATATTTAAATTGATATTTCTTTTCCCCTTATCTCGTGGCAGACAACCATCAATTCAATTGCACCCCACTTATCATTAAAGTTATTCTAAGAGTGTAATGTTTGCTGTACGAATTGATTAAACCCAAATCACCATCACCGAATACTATATTCATGTTTCCACTTGCAAATAAATAAATACTGCATAATATTTTTGCTCTTGGCTGAAAGTTTTAATTAAACAATCGAACCCCACTTGAATTCCCCCTAGGTGATTAGATTCCAATTATAAAAGTATGGCTTGCCTTCTTAAATGAAGTTATGGTCGACATACTGATGGGTCACCATATGGACGTTTTCTTTTATTTATTTATTGCTTTTATGAGGACAAATGCAATCATGGGATGATGAAAAATGCTGTATGATGATGAAGATAGTGACAAGAATGATTGTGATATATATTCCTATGATGGAAGCATATTATTTTTCTCCTTGTTCTTCTACGGCTGTCGCATGTTACCAAACTCAAACACACCCAATTGTTTTTGTAACGGGTTACGTTTGGGCCATATTTTACTAATTGGGTCGGTGAAAAGCGGGCTATATATTTGCTTGGCTTAAGAAACTGTAATTGGGCCGTATTAATATTTGTGTTGTTGGGCCGAAAAGAAAACAAGAAGGTTAAATAAATTTCGGATAAGATAGATTACAGAAAGAAACAGATGGATCAATGGTTAGGGGGTTGAGTGTTTAAGCGAGAGGTCTTGGGTTCAAGCCCGATCATGGGCAGTTTTCATTTTTTTGGGACTTCTTTCCTTTGAGGTAGTCTTCATTTATTTATTTATTTTTTATTATTATTATTATTATTATTATTATTATTATTATTATTATTATTATTATTATTATTATTATTACTTATTAATATTAATTACTATTATTATTAATATGATTGTTATTGTTATGATTATTATTGTTATTATTATTAATATTAGTATTAAAATTTTTACTGTCATTAACATTATTAAATTAAGTAGTAAATATTATTATCATTACTATTAGGTATAGTAATATCATGGTTATTATTAGTATTATTATTGTTATCTTAAGTAATATTATTAATACTATCATTATTATTACTTTTACCATTATTAATATTACTTCAACTATATTATTACTATCAATATCACTATTGTAAAACCTATTATGATTATGAAAATAAAAGTTTTAAAATGTTGTTAAGATTATAAATATGAAAATTTCAAATATGAATATCAATGATATTATGAAATTTATATGTAACATTAAAACAGAATATTATTATTATTATTATTATTATTATCACTATTATTAATACCGTTATAATTACAAATACAATTATATATAAAAAAAACACATTACCATTATATTAATACTTCTTAATACTATATTTTATTATCGACTAAACTATATTAAAATTTAATATGATAAGTATTAATTATATACAAAGTATGAATTAAATATATTAAGTTTATCTATATAACATAATATAACAAGTATATTATTAATAATAATAACATATAAATTCATTCGATTACAAGTACAAGTTTTAATAAATATACAAATGATATAGGTTCGTGAATCTGAGGCCAACCTTACACTTGTTCAATGATGTTATATGTATTTTTACTACAAAATACAGTATGGTGAGTTTCATTTGCCTTTTTACCCTTTATATTTCTGGGCTGAGAATACATGCGCAATTCTTTATAAATGTTTGACGAAATAGATACAAGTAATTGAAACTACATTCTATGGTTGAATTATCAAAATTGAATATGCCCCTTTTTATTAAGTCTGGTAATCTAAGAATTAGGGAACAGACACCCTAATTGACGCGAACTCTAAAGATAGATCTATCGGCTCCAACAAGCCCCATCCAAAGTACCGGATGCTTTAGTACTTCGAAATTTATATCATGTCCGAAGGAGGATCCCGGAATGATGGGGATATTCTATATGCATTTTGTGAATGTCGATTACCAGGTGTTCAATCCATATGAATGATATTTTTTGTCTCTATGCATGGGACGTATATTTATGATAAATGAAAATCTTGTGGTCTATTAAAATGATGTAAATGATTATTTATGTTAAACTAATGAACTCACCAACCTTTTGGTTGACACTTGAAAGCATGTTTATTCTCAGGTACGAAAGAAATCTTCCGTTGTGCATTTGCTCATGTTATAGATATTACTTGGAGTCATTCATGGCATGTTTCAAAAGACGTTGCATTCGAGTCGTTGAGTTCATCAAGATTATTATTAAGTCAATTATAGTTGGATATATTATGAAATGGTATGCATGCCTGTCAACTTTTGATGTAATGAAAGATTGTCTTTTCAAAAACGAATGCAATGTTTGTAAAATGTATCATATAGAGGTCAAGTACCTCGCGATGTAATCAATTGTTGTGAATCGTTTATAATTGATATGGACTTCGTCCGGATGGATTAGGACGGGTCTTCACAGTTGGTATCAGAGCGATGGTCTTAGCAAACCAGGTCTTGCATTAGTGAGTCTAACTGATAGTCGTTAGAATGCATTAGTGAGTCTGGACTTCGACCGTGTCTGCATGTCAAAAGTTTTGCTTATCATTTAGTGTCGAAAATTAATTGCTTATCATCCTTAAAGTCTAGACACGTCTTACTGCCTCTATTGCATAGACAGTGTATAGATAAATTCATATCTTAGCGTATCTGTTATTGTTACCTTTGCCTGACAGCTTCCGTAGATTCCTCCGTAACTTATGGGATTTTAGTATTATATATGCATATGTAAACTATGTATTGCAGGGTACTAATCTATATCCTATAATCTTTTTTTATCAAAAAAAATCCTTCATCTGATCGTACGAGATGAATCCCTCCACCAGTTCAAGTCCCTCAGATTTCGATAGCTATTCCGATAGTTATTTCGACAGCTATACCGACATGGATATTCACCTAAGCTCTGAAAGCAGTGTTATCAGAATGTACCAACAAATCAACCATCCCCAATTCATCTGATGGGTTCGTAAACGACTTAATCAATGGAGACGCGAAGAAGGCAATCCTTTTCACCAACCGAATTCATCTCTTGGTGAAGAACCTGAAGCACTTACCGGCGAACCAGTCTGAAACACCATTTTCACCCTCATTTTCCGAATATCTCGCTATGATTATATACTATCTCAAATTCAAAACCTTATTCATCTCGCTCGCTCCTACCGACAATCATCCCGGAGTAATAAGTCAACGAGCTTCGCACCCGAGTTGTAGCCTTGAAAGAAAATATGGTGCAAAATGTACTAGCTTCAGCAACATCACTAGCATCAACAGTATCATCAATATCAATATCAATACCAGTACCATCAACAATCCATGCCTCAACATCTCATTCTGTACCTCGAATATAATCATCATTCTACGTATTGTTCTACATCAATTATCTTCGTTCTTCATGGCGATTAAGTAATCCCTAAATGTTTTAGAGATTATGTATTCTAGTTCTAACGGTAAACCAAATTAGTTTAATAACATATTAACTCAATGAATCCATGATTACATCTGAAGAAAATATATATGTATATATGTTTTCATAAAGATTGTAATTAAAAATTCTTTCGTACAAACTGATAATGGTGAAAATATTTTAACGGGTAGGTAATACCTGAGGAATATTCAGATTTCACATTAATAAGTTACACTGTACATTCTTCGAAGCTGATTTAACAGTCGTTTACTATCCTGCTTACATCCACCGATATACAAATCCGTTCAACACAGAATAGCCATATTCATCCAATTTCATATTGGGATTTTGATTTATTAGAATCCAACAAGTGGCATAATGAAGAAAACATTTGACAAAATAAAATTTGTTAGAAACAAACAAATTAACTATGAGAAATTTTGTTAAGAATCCACGCTAACTGTTCCTAACTAATTGTTCCTAGCTAACTGATTACATTTTATTTATCGCAATTTAATTATCGCAATTTACATTCTCGTAATTTTATTTATCGTCATTTACTTTCTGTTATTTACTTTACGCAATTTATTTATTGTTATTTAAATTCTGTTATTTATTTTACGCACTTTAAATATCGGGACACGTATACAAGGTTTTGACATGTCATATCGACGCATCTATATATATTATTTGGAATCACCATAGACACTCTATATGCAGTAATGATCGAGTTCTCTATACAGGGTTGATGTTGATTCTATAATAATATATATACTTTGAGTTGTGATCGAGTCTGAGACATGTACACGGGTCATGATAAGTATTAATCAATTCAAATATTATATATTAAACTATATATGAATTATTGGACTGTTAACTGTGGACTATCGACTGTGAACGAATAATATTGGACAATTAAAATGAATTAAAATACTGAGTATAATATATGAAACTAAATAATTCTTCAAGTTGCCACTTGATTTCATCTTAAACGCCATTTGTATCTTGACAATTCTAATCTGCGTTCAAACCTTTCATGATTCTTGAAAACACCTCAATTGAAAGGATGAACCAACCACACTTCATCTATGGAAGAAAAGATTGACGCATATAGTTATGCTCCTGAAAACTCCCGGACCCTAAATAAAAGTTTAACACGTGTCTATTTTAGCTCCTTTGGCATTGTTGTTACCGAAAATAACATTGCAACTCTTTTTCAAATTAGCCAATTTTAACACAGCTTCAACAAATCAACTTCAACTTCCACTCGAATTAGCCTTATTATAACCTCGATATATAAGTTTGCATGTCGTCATCGTTACCGGAGAACCGTTTATATTTCACCACATTAGCAGTAAAATTACTAGCAACTTCAATGAATTTGGACTTTTCGAAAAATCATTATATTCATTGAAACCCCATCTTGTATTCATCTATACCCTGTAACAATAATTGCCATACCAATTACCGGGGATCAGCAATCAGTATTTCGAATCTCGTAGCATTTCTACATCAATAGTTATATGTATACATATAACAATTATCTCCTAGAATTACGATCTTTAATTCTGAAATTTTGAAAAGGCACCCAGTTTACGAATCGATACTCTGAATATTGAAAAAAAAAAGTGAATGAAGCAGCAGAAACTGTAAGCAATCGTAAACGACCTTAGTCGTCGGAAGTTTGATGATAAAGAATAATATGTTGGAAAAGCTCAGAAACATTGGAACTGGAAAACGGATAGAGTTAACCATGAAGGAGACCACGGACAAATATAAGGACCATACCCTATATTCAAAGAATCCAGATAATTCTAGATCCGTTGAAATCTTTATAGAATATCTTGCTCCGAAGTCATGTTAAAATCTTGCGGAATATCTTTCTTCATTAACCATCGAACTTAGGAATTCCAAAATATCATCATCAATATCTTCGATATTTCTGAGGATATTTTCATAAATATTCTCGTCCAAAATTATATACCTCTTCATACTTCCTGTGTATCATTATATTGGAAACATTCAATAAAAAAATTTAGTACTGAAAAGCAGATTATGCGAAACTATGAAGAAAGCCATGGACAAATCACAAAGAATAAGTTTGACTTCAAAGAATCCAAATGATTCAATGTCTGCTAAAGTCTTTAGTGAATATCTTGCTCCTTACTCTAAACCCTTGCAGACAATAGTTTCTATCATCCTCTGATCTTAGATATTCCGAGATATTATCGTATCTTTCATTATAAATATCCTTCATATTTCTGGAGATATTTTTATAACTATTCTTATCTGAAATCAATAATCTCTTCGTGCTATCAGTATTACATCATATAGAAACTGTTAATTTCTATATTCTGTAAACTTTCGAGCTTAAAATATGAATGTTATTGAAGTAATGTTAGGAACTGATGCATGAGTTAGTATAATATAATGACACTTGATCAACGTGATTATATTACAGTAATTCATGATGAGTTTCTAATGGAACCTGATGATTCACAGATCATAACGTCATCATGTGCCATGTTACACGACTCGTACATTCTACTTTACCTCCGAACATATCAAGAAAATATATTCTTGATAGTTCTATTCTCAGTGATTCTGGTAATTTGACAAATCAAACCGTGCTATCACGTTCCTTCCTGTTTAGAACATTATAATCATTCGAAACTCTATATCTACAAATTCTGGACTATTAGTTGCTTGACTTGAAGTCGGGAAGTGTAATGACCCGGACTTTTTCGATCAATTTATACTTATAAGATTAATATTTACATAAATTAAACCTTACCAATATGATAAGCAATCTAAATTGTTGAGATTTATGTTTTTGAAAAGAGTTTTACACAACGTTTGACCGTCCAATTTGACCGATGATATCACGAACTATATAACATACGATAATTATACGTTTATGTATATATATGTATTTATATATATTTAACATGATCTAAGGATGTTTAACATCTCATTGGGTACTAATAACAATGAGTTATAAGTATATTTTGAAACTACTAACTTAAGTTTTCAAAACGATAACCATACGCAACGTTATTTGACTTAAATACTTATGACCTATAATGTTTATACATATATCGTATAAGTAATGAATTTAATCACTTTTAAGAACTTAAATACATAAAACCATATAAGTGTATTCACAAAAGATAGCTATATTTGAATCCTCATTCCATTTTTCACAAAATTTCTATACGTATATCTAGAGTATATGTACTCGTATCATACGCAGCTTCTAGATGTATTTACTATTGGTATATACCAATAAAAATCTGCTCCTTAGCAGCCTTAAATGATTAAGAAACATGTGGAACCAACCATTTGTCAAGTAGCATGAATTATTTAGCAAGAAAACAAAGTTAGGTATCTTTTTTTTCCTTTATAACCTAAAAACGTTTTTATGCATGCACACCATTTCTTCACCCCATTTTCTCATACTTACACTTCCATTTCTCTCTTAAAATACTCTTAACATCATACTTGATCATCTCCAAGCATTTTCCCCATGAATTAGCTTCAAAAACCTTACTTAAACACCATAAGAAAACCATACAAAAACACTTCAAGAATCTTTTCAAGAACACAAGTTTACTTCCAATCTTTCATCCAATTCCATCACCCTTTTGGTTCTAGGTTTTTACTCCTCTTTTACAGCAACCTTGTCCAAGGAACTTGAGGTAGAATCTATGTTTATAACCTTATTCGATTCATATATATATCGCTATCATATTTTGTGGTATACAATTTTAACAACAAGAACATAGTTTGAAAGTTTTCAAACTTGTTTGCAAACTAAATATCCTTCTAACTTAACTTTTAAAATACTTCAAGACCTGTAATATAACTTAAATATATGCTAATTTAACAAGGTATAACTTGGTTTTTCAAAGAATATCTTAAAAACTGTTTTTACGACGTCGGAGTGTCACCGGGGACTGTTTTGGGTTGGATAATTAAAAACCATCTTAAACTTTGAATTGGAGGTTTATGTTCTGGAAAAATGATTTTTACTATGAATATGATAACACATAAAAATTTCATGATTTAATTCAAAGTATAAGTATTTTTAGAAAAATAACCATTTAAGGTTGTTTACATGATGGAAAATGATTAACTTCATAAGTTTCACTAAAGTTTGACCTATGACCTGTGATTTCGAATACAAACTAAGGTATTTACAGTTCATAGTCTTAAAGAGGGACTCGATCCAAGGAAGTGGCAAGTTGAATCAACGAAAACGGAGTTGTAACGAAGAAACTATGACCAAAACGAGATCGGATATCTAAGACTAGTTTGGCTACGAAAATAATTGGAGAAAATTAAATAAATCACATCTTTTTAAAATAACATGATATTTTATATATATGTACTCATAATTTAATTTTATATGGTTCAGGATCACCCGTAAACAATACGAGAAGATTAATCATAAGATCCCATGATTGTACGCAACACGTCATTTGACAACACCGGTACTTTATGTACGCAACACGTCATTTGACAACACCGGTGCCATGGGTCAAGATTAATCTCGACCAATACATATACGATGGGGGTTTTTATTTATTTCATTGGGGGTTTATTAAACACCTAAAAATGAACCATTAAAATTGAATTACTAACATCGGACTGCTAACTACGGACTAAGAAATTATTAAAACTATTAAAAGTATAAAAAGTATATATATGTGACGATTGTTTAAAATAGAAATATATTGATAAACTATATATGGATAGGTTCGTGATATCAATCGGAGACCAAGTCGAAATTACATATCTTCAAGACGAAAGTGAGTATATAGTCCCACTTTTAAACTTTAAATATTTCGGGATGAGAATACATGTATTTTATGTTTTACGATATGGACACAAGTAACTGAAAAATATATTCTACGTTGAGTTGTACCACTGGCATACTTCCCTGTAGCTTGGTAACTACTATTTACAGCGGTATTGTATACGCGAATCCTGTTGATAGATCTATCGGGCCTGACAACCCCAACCGGACTGGACGACCAGTATTCAACGGTTGCACAGTACTTCGTTTTGTGACTACACTTGGTACGGTGTAGTAAGATTTCATATTAAAGGGAATATGCGACGTGATTAAATGTTAAGTATGGTTACCAAGTGCTCAACCACTTAGAATATTTTTTAAAATGTTTATATATGAAATCTTGTGGTCTATATATATATTGCTGCCGGCATTAAACCTATATCTCACCAACTTTATGTTGACGTTTTAAGCATGTTCATTCTCAGGTGATAATTAGAAGCTTCCGCTGCAACATGTTGAATTTAAACAAGATCTTGAGTATGCATATTTGTGTCAAAAATAAAACTGCATATCGGAGGATTTGTAATGTAAAATATGCTAGAAATCGTATTGTTATCATCACATGTAAAGTTTGTAAGTCTAAGATTATCGCTAAACGATAATCATCTTTATTTTGTCTAAAGCTTGTATCAAAATAAGAATTAGGGTTTGTAATGTAAAATATATGCAGTTGTTCTTTTAAAAATGTCGCATATAGAGGTCAATACCTCGCAATGAAATCATACGTTATCTAACACGTTCTTATGGTTAAGGACGGGTTATGACATGTGGTATCAGAGCGGTGGTCTTAGCGAACCAGGTTTGCATTAGTGTGTCTAACTGATAAGTCGTTAGGATACATTAGTAAGTCTGGACTTTGACCGGGTTTGATTTAAAAACCATTGCTTATCATTGTTGGTTAAAATTTATATGTAAATATTATGTAGTACTAATGGGTTAGTTGTTGTGTGATAGATGTCGGGCTCAAAACTTATCATCACATTCAGCGACTCCGAACCAGAATCTTCAGATGGTGTTCCAGTCATTAACCTATCCGATGACGAAAATAATATCTTTGGGGAAGACTCACAAATTCCGGATGAACCGACTATAGAGAACCCGGAAAGTGAACCCGAGGAGGAAAGTGAACCCGAGGAGGAAAGTGAACCCGAGGAAGAAATACAGGAAATTACAAAAGACGAGTTCGAACTAGGAAAGAAACGAAAGGCTAATGAATTAGAAAATTCAAATCCCGAGTTTAGTAAGGATGATGTGGCACCAACTCCACTAGACACTACCACCCCTATTCCCGCTATTCCTATTCGTTCTATCCCGGCATCCAGTTCTTCAGTCCCACAGCCAAAATATAGGCAGACAGCCAGGATAAGCGTTAAGCGATTCTTTGAACCTAAACGTCCTAGAAAATAGACCAAACGATGCGCTGCCGTATTAAACCATGGGATCATATAATGTTTTGTATAATATTATTAGTGTGGTTTGCTTAATGTTCGATGTAAGATAAGCATATGTAAAATAGTGAAGTGTGAAATGCAATAATTTTCCATGGTTAAGTATTATTTAGATGGTAGTAATTGATTCTGTACTAAGCTATTAAGTATGGACATTAACGGGTAGGTACTACCCTAGATATAATTATAAAACGCTAATAAGAAGAAAAGGCTTTTATAATAATACCTGGTTCATATTATTAATAAGCTATAATGTACTGTAAATATACACTACATCTATAAT
Organism: Rutidosis leptorrhynchoides; assembly: GCF_046630445.1. Lineage (NCBI taxonomy): Eukaryota > Viridiplantae > Streptophyta > Magnoliopsida > Asterales > Asteraceae > Rutidosis > Rutidosis leptorrhynchoides. The sequence continues at coordinate 226,202,907 of NC_092343.1, forward strand.
ATTCCATGTGAATAATTATTTTCTTTTCATTCTTATAGAAGAATATGGCGCGATTGAACCGAATGACGGAACAAGAAATCCAGGAACTCATCAATCAGCGAGTGAACGACAGAATGTTATGGGTCGAGGCTGCAAGAGGTGCTGCAGTTAACACAAATCCTCGTGTGGGGTGCACTTACAAAACTTTTCAAGCTTGCAAGCCCTCATCATTCAGTGGAACAGAAGGACCGATCGGTTTAACCCGGTGGATAGAAAAGATGGAGACTGTGTTTAAAATAAGTGGTTGTGTTGAAAAGGACATGACCAAGTATGCATCGTGCACTTTACAAGATAGTGCACTCACGTGGTGGAAAAATTATGTGAAGGCTGTAGGAGGAGATGTAGCTTATGATACTCCTTGGGAAGAATTCAAAACAATGTTAATCAACGAGTATTGTCCAAGGAACGAGGTTAGAAAGTTGGAAGATGAGTGTCACGACCCTACTTTTTCCGTTATCTTTTTCCGTTAATTATTTAACGACCGTTAACTGTTAGTGTGCCACGTCATTTCCATGACCTATATTATTATTTTTGTAATAATATATATATAATAATTATTATGTGTTATGTGGATATATGTATTCATATTTTAAATTATACGTTTCTACGTTCCGCGGATTTCCATCCGGCGAATCTTTTCGGTTTTTTAAACCAACGGTCGAGCTTTCGGAATTTTTAAATCCTAAATATTTTAAATATGATATTTTAAGGTCATATTATTAATAGGTGTATTTATATTTATTTTTCGTCGCGCGTTCGTTATCTTTCCGGATTTTTAATCGCGTAAGCGTGTTTTCGCGTTTCGGGATTCGTTCGGACTTTCGGGCCATCAGGAATTGCATGTTTTTCAATGTTGGACAAGTTGGCCCACTAAGGGGCCCACCCCCTACCCAATTCGGCCGAATACTCCCAAGGGGAGGGAGTATTGGCTCCTTGTTTTCCCATTTTTGCAATTTCATTCTATTTTCATCACAAACCTAAATTTTATCTTTTTCTCTCCTCTCCTCCCTTCTAGGCCGTCGCCACCACCACCATACATCACCATCTTCACCACTTTTTATTGCTTGGATCATCAATTGGCTTGCATAATCGGATTCCTCTCGTCTTTCTCTACGCGATTACATTGATTGATTCTTGATTAGGGTATAAACCCTAACCCTAGATCTTTTCATATTTATTTATATTTCTGTATTTTGAGTTTATATTATTAGTATGATGTATATTAGTTGTTGTAATGTTGTTTGGATGCGTAGAATTACTCGTTTGCGTATGATTTCGGTTTGTAAATTTTGGACAGCAGTTTGATTCGTATATTCTGACTTTATAACTGATATGAATCTTAAAATAAAGTACATAAATGAGTTCCTCTCATCAAGACATTAATTTTAGACTCCGGATTCATGTCGTTTCGATTCCCGGAGCCCTAGATATGCTTAATTTGGTTTTTGTCAAAGATTGAAAGGTGTTCTTGGCATGAACAAGGTTGGGTCCGACTTTGTGACCATCCTTGGTGTCTTTAGGGTGTGTAATTTGGTTAGGACTGATGGTGAGACGAATTTTTATGTTCGGGTCACCTAAATCCGAGCCACGGTTCACCCGTTGTGCCCGAATTACCGTTTTGAGTAAATTGATTTCCCAAATGTTGTCATGGCTGATATCCATGACCTAGGGACTGTTCTTGGAGTGTTCTTGAGTTCATAATTGTGTCGGGTGGTTTGAGTAGGTGAAGTTGCATATGTGGCTTGCCCGAAACCGACACCCGGGGCTCAAGATACGAACCGGCGAACTTTTAAACTTAAAACTTATGGTTAATGATTAAACTTATGATAAAATTTATGGAATTCATTATTAATTAATTACTTACGATAAAAGAAGTAATTATTATTATTTAAAACTTATGATATAAATATTTATTATATCATTTAATTATTAATTATAATTTCATTAACATTTTAATTAGACTTATGATTAATAATACTTTTATTATTAAAGGAAAATACTTATGATAAGTATTAAATTTGTTTTTGAGAAATTATTAAAAGACTTATAATAAATATTAAATAATTATTTAATTATTATAAGACTTAATTATTATTTAATTATGACTTAATTATTAAATACTTATGATTTAATAATTTTAATTAGAAACTTATGATATGATTAATAATTCATTATTAATTAATAATACTTATGATATGATTTAAAATTTATTATAAATTAATAATATTTATATTATGATTGACATTTAATTAATTAATTAAATACTTATGTTATACTAATTATAACATTTCAACTTATATTAACTTTAATAATTCATTTTATTTAATTAAACTTATGTTAAGACATTATTATACACATTTGACTTTAAATAACATTATAACCTATGTTATTATTATAACTTACACTTTTAAAATTAATGTTGATTATGTTTGACCAAGGTTGACTTTTGAGTTGACTTTCGGTTGACTTTGACTTTCAGTTGACTTCTGTTGACTTTCTAAATAAGGAAACTTTCCTAACTTCAAAACTTTCTAAAAATAGAACTTTCTAAATTTGGAAACTTTCCAAAAATAGAAACTTTCCAAAAATAGAAACTTTCCAAAAATAGAAACTTTCCAAAAATAGAAACTTTCCTAAAATAGAAAACTTTCCAAAAATGGAAACCTGCTAAAAATAGAAACTTTCTAAAAAATAGAAAGTGTGTGTCCTTATGCTGTTCCAATCAAACCGATGCTTGCTGAGTAATGTTCTATGCCTACTTGCAACATGTACAATAGCTATCATACTAAGACTTGGCCTAAGTTAGTTATTTATTTCGACCTGCTTTATTTATAGGTCGGCGTTGTGATCTTTCTTGATCACTTTACTTTACTTGCTGTTCGCGTGTTTGTGAGATTTCTTCAGTTGCTATTTAAGGTGAGTTATAGTCCCGTTTTTACATACTTTTCAAAGTATATTTTTGGGATGTGATTACATGCAGATTTTTATTTACGTTTAGACACAAGTAACAGTTAAATTTAATTATTCATTGTGAGTTGGACAAAAATATTCCCTAGTCTGGTAACTGTAATCATTGGTTTCTACCGGTGAACGCGAATCCTACGGATAGATCTATCGGGTTTGACAACCCCATTTCTAGCTAGTCGCGCTAGCAATTTATAATCGGAATGTTTAGTACTTCGTAATTTGTTGTAGATACACTGTCCAAGTGTATATTTTTATTGTGTTTGGCAAGGGTAAATAAAGGGTTAAGTGGTTACCAGGTGGCTCATTGATAATGGAATAATGTTTAATGTTTTCTAACATTTTTAAATCTTGTGGTCTAAAGTTTACTTATTTATTTAAACCTATAATTCACTCAACCTTTGTGTTGACAGTTTACTTGCATGTTTTCACAGGTACTTGAGTTATTTGATGCTTCCGCTGTCGTTAGAAGAGTCTGCATGCATTTGGGCAGATTTTATGAAACAATTTATGAAACTTAAGTTTGCATTCTATTTTGGATAATTTAAATTGTGGGTTTGTTGGCAATGTTTTGTGTCAACTTTTGGTTTAATATTATGGTTGGTTGGTTTTCAAACTACTTAATTTGGTTTGTTTCCTTCTTGGGGAACATTTTGAAATAAAAGAATGCAACTTTGTTTATTTAATTCATTTAAGTCCGATCAAGCTATGGGACCAACTGACGGATCCGTTAAGTGTTTTGACGGGGTCGTCACATGTGGTATCAGAGCTCTGGTTGTAGGGAACTAGGCGGTCTTAATGTGGTCAACCCGTGGTTATTAGGGTGCATTAGAGTCTAGTCTACAGCCCGACCTTTTTGCTATAGCATTATTATGCATTTCATTTCGTATAAGTTATATTATTAGCTTTCATATCTTTTGGTATATGGTTTGCGGTTTTGCTGTTTGCAGATGTCGACTTCGAGCGATAACTCTGTTGCTGCTCCTGCTCCTCCGTCTCCTGCTAGACGTCGTGCTAATCAACCGGAGATCGATGATCCTGTTCATTACTATTTTTCTACCATTACTCATATGAACCGGGCTTATAATGAGGTGACACGTATTAACGCCCTTAGTGATTGTTTGCGCACCTTGCCACATAATGAAGTTATGGATGAGATCCGTGCCGACATGGGTAACTTTATCACTTTCAAGCATAGGGTTGAGGATGCGAACCGCAAGCGTGATCGAGAAGTTAATGCTAAGTTCGAGGCTCTCGAGAGCACTATTCGTGTGTTGAAGGAAGAGTTGGACGATGTGAAAGGGAAGTTGCGTAAGTATGAGGATCCTGCTGAGACTCATGCTGGACCAGCTTATCACACCCGCTCTAAGCGAATGTGATGTGATTATTCATATTGATTATCTATTTCATCAGACTTAATGTCCTTTTTATACATACATTTTGGGTTATGTACGGCGTTTTGCCGAGGATTTTATTAAGATTTTGTTATGGGATATTTTTCATTATGTATGGATGGTTATTTTTATGACATCTATTATCATTATCATGTTTTATTTCTGATGTTGTGGCTCTTGGCATGTTATATTATGCGTAATATATGTTCATGTATGTAGGTGCTATGTATGTTGTATGATGTTATCATAAAATATGTATGCATGTGATGGTTATTTCTATAACAATCATAACTGTCATGTTATTACTCATAGTGTTAGTTGACTAATATCTTAATGGTTAGTCTTTTCGTGTTTTGATCTATTCCTTTATGACACTAGTATTATTCTTGGTACTAACGGATGTGTTATTCTATTTTGAAGATCATGCCTCCAAGAGAGTCCACTGAAGCGCGTATGCAACGCCTGATCAATGAAGGAATTGCTGCTGCTATGGCAGCAAATGCTGATGTTAACGCCAATGTGAACAACAACGTGGGATGCTCCCACAAAACATTTATGGCTGGTCGACCTCAAGAATTCAGTGGTACGGAAGGACCAATAGGGCTTACTCGTTGGTTCGAGAAAATCGAATCTATTTTCAGGGTCAGTCGAGTCCGTGAAGAGGACAAAGTTAGTTTCGCTAGTTGCACTCTCAAGGATAGTGCCTTGACATGGTGGAACAATCTGGTTAGTAGTTTGGGAAGCGATGTAGCTTATGGTTTGGCCTGGAATGATTTTAAGGAAAGATTGATCACCCGCTATAGACCTCGGGGTGAGCTTAAGAAGCTAGAGGTTGAGCTCAAGAATTTGAAAATGCATGGCACCGAGTTAGATGCCTATGAACGAAGGTTTTTCGAGTTAACTTTGCTGTGTCCTAGGGTTTATGCGGATGAGGACCGCAAAATTGAGGCTTACATTGATGGTTTGTCCGAGAAGATTGAACACGGGGTTGAGTCCAGTGAACCCCAGACTATTGAGGCAGCTATGTCTATGGCCCACAAACTTAATGACAAGGTGTTGAGAAGAAGCAAGACTACAGTTGTTGAAAGTAGTGAGGAGGTTGTCAAGAAGGCTGATAATGGGAAACGAAAGTGGGATAACAACCGCAATCAAAACCAAAATCAGCAGAAGAAACAGGATACCTCAGGTGCTAACAACAGAAATCAGCGTGTGTGTCCTCGTTGCTATAAAGTTCATGATGGTTACTGCACAGTTACTTGTAAGAGGTGCTCTAAGCAAGGGCACATTGCTAAAGATTGTACAGTGCTTTTGCCGGGGTCTGCTACTCCCGCGACTGGTGGTAATAATAATAATGTTGGTAATAGAGGTGGTAACGGTAACGGTAATGGGAAATCGAATAATGGAGGTAATCCGAGGGTTTGTTATGAGTGTGGGAAGCCGGGGCATTTCCGAGATGCTTGTCCCAACAAGAAGACTGCAGAGACTGCACGCGGCCGAGCGTTCAACATTAATGCTAAGGATGCGGAGGAAGATCCTAAGCTTGTTACTGGTACGTTCTCAGTCAACGATTTATCAGTTTATGTGTTATTTGATTCAGGGGCTGATTTAAGTTTCGTGTCGAGTAAATTAAGTCCGAGAATCAAAACGCCGTTAGCTCTCTTAGACAATACTTATGTTATTGAAGTAGCTAATGGTAAGGAACTTACTGCTAAGACTGTACATCGTAAGTGTAACATTAATCTGGGTGGTAGGGATTTCGAGATAGATTTGATACCGATTGAACTTGGTAGTTTTGATATTGTTATTGGTATGGATTGGTTGTCCGCGAACCGTGCCGAGATCGTCTGTTATGATAAGGCTATTCGTATTACTGATGTGATTGGAGAGCCACTGATGGTCTTTGGAGATAAGAAATGCACACAGTTAAACCTTATTAGCTGTATGAAAGTTCGTAAACATCTCCGTAAGGGCTGTCATGCTATCCTTGCTCATGTTGTTGATCCTAGTAAGGAAGTAAAGAACGTTTATGACGTTCATATTGTTAGGGATTTTCCCGAGGTGTTTCCCGATGACTTACCTGGCCTTCCGCCGCAACGCGCGGTAGAATTTCAAATTGATCTTGTTCCCGGCGCTGCTCCTGTAGCACGTGCTCCTTATCGTCTTGCGCCTTCTGAACTTCAAGGATTGTCAAGTCAACTCCGTGAGTTGTTAGACAAGGGTTTTATTCGTCCTAGTTCGTCCCCTTGGGGAGCTCCTGTTCTGTTTGTTAAGAAGAAGGATGGTTCTTTTCGTTTATGCATTGATTATCGTGAACTGAATAAGCTCACTGTTAAAAATCGTTATCCTCTTCCGAGAATTGATGATCTGTTCGATCAGCTTCAGGGTTCTTCTGTTTATTCAAAAATTGATCTTCATTCTGGCTATCATCAGTTGCGTGTTAAAGAATCTGATGTTTCAAAAACTGCTTTTCGCACCCGTTACGGTCACTTTGAATTTCTTGTTATGTCGTTCGGATTGACAAATGCACCTGCTGTGTTCATGGACCTCATGAACCGTGTGTGTAGACCCTATCTGGACAAGTTCGTTATTGTTTTCATCGACGACATTCTTATCTATTCTAAGAGTGATGAAGAGCACGAAGAACACTTGAGGTTAGTGCTTGATTTGTTAAAGAAAGAAGAGTTGTACGATAAGTTCTCTAAGTGTGCTTTTTGGTTAAGAGAAGTTCAGTTCCTTGGTCACATTGTTAGCAAACAAGGAATACAGGTTGATCCTGCTAAAATTGAGGCGATTGAAAAGTGGGAAACCCCGAAAACTCCTACTCAAATTCGTCAGTTCTTAGGATTGGCAGGTTACTATCGAAGGTTCATCCAGGATTTCTCTCGTATTGCGAAACCTCTGACTGCTTTAACGCATAAAGGGAAAAAGTATGAGTGGAAGGATGAACAGGAGAATGCTTTTCAGATTTTGAAGAAGAAACTGACTACCGCTCCGATATTGTCTTTACCAGAGGGTAATGATGATTTTGTTGTTTATTGTGACGCATCACGACAAGGCTATGGTTGCGTTTTGATGCAACGAAAGAAGGTTATTGCGTACGCATCACGTCAGTTGAAGATTCACGAGCAGAACTATACAACTCATGATTTAGAGTTGGGGGCCGTTGTTTTTGCACTTAAGATTTGGAGACATTATTTGTATGGGGTCAAGAGTACTGTGTACACAGATCACAAAAGTCTTCAACATATCCTCGATCAGAAACAGTTGAACATGAGACAACGAAGATGGATTGAGACGTTGAATGATTACGATTGTGACCTTTTGTATCACCCGGGTAAGGCCAATGTTGTGGCTGATGCATTGAGTCGTAAAGAAAGGACTGAACCTCGCAGGGTTAGGACCTTGAATATGACAGTTAGATCAAACCTCGCAAGGCAGATTCTTGAGGCACAACAAGAAGCCTTAAAGGAAGAGAATTTTGTGAAAGAGAACGTAAGAGGTATGGCTAAGAAATTTGAGATTCGAGCAGATGGTACTAGGTACTTTGTAGGACGTCTTTGGGTTCCGAAGTTTGGTGAACTGCGACAACTTGTTTTGGATGAGGCTCATAAGTCTAGGTACTCTATTCATCCTGGTTCAGGAAAGATGTATCATGATCTTAAGGAGCTGTATTGGTGGCCAAATTTGAAAGGTGATGTGGCTACGTATGTGGCTAAGTGTTTGACCTGTTCTAAGGTCAAAGCTGAACATCAAAAACCGTCCGGATTGTTGGTACAACCAGAAATTCCCGAGTGGAAGTGGGAAGGTATCACTATGGATTTTATTACTAAGTTACCAAGAGTTTCGGGTGGCTACGATGCGATTTGGGTGATTGTAGATCGACTCACTAAGTCGGCTCACTTTTTGCCGATTAGGGAAACCGATTCCATGGAGAAACTCACCCGTTTGTATTTGAAAGAGATTGTTTCGAGGCATGGTGTTCCCGTTTCTATAATTTCCGACAGAGATAGTCGATTTGTATCGAGATTTTGGCAATCGTTGCAAGAAGCCTTGGGCACTAGATTGGATATGAGCACCGCTTATCATCCTCAAACGGATGGTCAAAGTGAGAGGACCATTCAGACATTAGAAGATATGTTGCGAGCTTGTGTGATTGATTTTGGAAATGGGTGGGATAGGTATTTGCCGTTAGCTGAGTTTTCTTATAACAACAGCTACCACGCAAGTATTAAAGCCGCACCGTTTGAAGCTTTGTACGGTAGGAAGTGTAGATCTCCTATTTGTTGGAATGAGGTTGGGGATGCTCAACTTACAGGTCCAGAGATTATTCACGAGACTACTGAGAAGATTGTTCAAATTAAAGAAAGGTTGAGAACTGCTAGAAGTCGGCAAAAGAGTTATGCCGACAAAGGAAGGAAAGATGTTGAATTTCAAGTTGGTGATCGTGTTATGTTAAAAGTTTCGCCTTGGAAGGGTGTTATTCGTTTTGGTAAAAGAGGGAAGTTAAGTCCTCGTTTCGTGGGACCGTTTGAGATCATTGAAAGAGTTGGACCGGTGGCTTATCGTTTGAAGTTGCCACAAGAACTCAGTGCTGTTCACGATGTTTTCCATATTTCGAACTTAAAGAAGTGTTTGGCTGAATTTGATCAGACTATTCCTTTGGAGGAACTTCAGGTTGACAAGCAATTGCATTTTATTGAGGAGCCAGTTGAGATCATGGACCGAGAGGTTAAGACTCTTAAACAGAGCAGAATTCCTATTGTTCGGGTCCGATGGAATGCTAGACGCGGTCCCGAGTTCACTTGGGAGCGTGAAGACCAAATGAAGCAGAAGTATCCGCATTTGTTCTCAGATGCCGAGTCAACCCCTGCGCCTGCTTAAATTTCGGGACGAAATTTCCGTAACGGGGAGGTACTGTCACGACCCTACTTTTTCCGTTATCTTTTTCCGTTAATTATTTAACGACCGTTAACTGTTAGTGTGCCACGTCATTTCCATGACCTATATTATTATTTTTGTAATAATATATATATAATAATTATTATGTGTTATGTGGATATATGTATTCATATTTTAAATTATACGTTTCTACGTTCCGCGGATTTCCATCCGGCGAATCTTTTCGGTTTTTTAAACCAACGGTCGAGCTTTCGGGATTTTTAAATCCTAAATATTTTAAATATGATATTTTAAGGTCATATTATTAATAGGTGTATTTATATTTATTTTTCGTCGCGCGTTCGTTATCTTTCCGGATTTTTAATCGCGTAAGCGTGTTTTCGCGTTTCGGGATTCGTTCGGACTTTCGGGCCATCAGGAATTGCACGTTTTTCAATGTTGGACAAGTTGGCCCACTAAGGGGCCCACCCCCTACCCAATTCGGCCGAATACTCCCAAGGGGAGGGAGTATTGGCTCCTTGTTTTCCCATTTTTGCAATTTCATTCTATTTTCATCACAAACCTAAATTTTATCTTTTTCTCTCCTCTCCTCCCTTCTAGGCCGTCGCCACCACCACCATACATCACCATCTTCACCACTTTTTATTGCTTGGATCATCAATTGGCTTGCATAATCGGATTCCTCTCGTCTTTCTCTACGCGATTACATTGATTGATTCTTGATTAGGGTATAAACCCTAACCCTAGATCTTTTCATATTTATTTATATTTCTGTATTTTGAGTTTATATTATTAGTATGATGTATATTAGTTGTTGTAATGTTGTTTGGATGCGTAGAATTACTCGTTTGCGTATGATTTCGGTTTGTAAATTTTGGACAGCAGTTTGATTCGTATATTCTGACTTTATAACTGATATGAATGTTAAAATAAAGTACATAAATGAGTTCCTCTCATCAAGACATTAATTTTAGACTCCGGATTCATGTCGTTTCGATTCCCGGAGCCCTAGATATGCTTAATTTGGTTTTTGTCAAAGATTGAAAGGTGTTCTTGGCATGAACAAGGTTGGGTCCGACTTTGTGACCATCCTTGGTGTCTTTAGGGTGTGTCATTTGGTTAGGACTGATGGTGAGACGAATTTTTATGTTCGGGTCACCTAAATCCGAGCCACGGTTCACCCGTTGTGCCCGAATTACCGTTTTGAGTAAATTGATTTCCCAAATGTTGTCATGGCTGATATCCATGACCTAGGGACTGTTCTTGGAGTGTTCTTAAGTTCATAATTGTGTCGGGTGGTTTGAGTAGGTGAAGTTGCATATGTGGCTTGCCCGAAACCGACACCCGGGGCTCAAGATACGAACCGGCGAACTTTTAAACTTAAAACTTATGGTTAATGATTAAACTTATGATAAAATTTATGGAATTCATTATTAATTAATTACTTACGATAAAAGAAGTAATTATTATTATTTAAAACTTATGATATAAATATTTATTATATCATTTAATTATTAATTATAATTTCATTAACATTTTAATTAGACTTATGATTAATAATACTTTTATTATTAAAGGAAAATACTTATGATAAGTATTAAATTTGTTTTTGAGAAATTATTAAAAGACTTATAATAAATATTAAATAATTATTTAATTATTATAAGACTTAATTATTATTTAATTATGACTTAATTATTAAATACTTATGATTTAATAATTTTAATTAGAAACTTATGATATGATTAATAATTCATTATTAATTAATAATACTTATGATATGATTTAAAATTTATTATAAATTAATAATATTTATATTATGATTGACATTTAATTAATTAATTAAATACTTATGTTATACTAATTATAACATTTCAACTTATATTAACTTTAATAATTCATTTTATTTAATTAAACTTATGTTAAGACATTATTATACACATTTGACTTTAAATAACATTATAACCTATGTTATTATTATAACTTACACTTTTAAAATTAATGTTGATTATGTTTGACCAAGGTTGACTTTTGAGTTGACTTTCGGTTGACTTTGACTTTCAGTTGACTTATGTTGACTTTCTAAATAAGGAAACTTTCCTAACTTCAAAACTTTCTAAAAATAGAACTTTCTAAATTTGGAAACTTTCCAAAAATAGAAACTTTCCAAAAATAGAAACTTTCCAAAAATAGAAACTTTCCAAAAATAGAAACTTTCCTAAAATAGAAAACTTTCCAAAAATGGAAACCTGCTAAAAATAGAAACTTTCTAAAAAATAGAAAGTGTGTGTCCTTATGCTGTTCCAATCAAACCGATGCTTGCTGAGTAATGTTCTATGCCTACTTGCAACATGTACAATAGCTATCATACTAAGACTTGGCCTAAGTTAGTTATTTATTTCGACCTGCTTTATTTATAGGTCGGCGTTGTGATCTTTCTTGATCACTTTACTTTACTTGCTGTTCGCGTGTTTGTGAGATTTCTTCAGTTGCTATTTAAGGTGAGTTATAGTCCCGTTTTTACATACTTTTCAAAGTATATTTTTGGGATGTGATTACATGCAGATTTTTATTTACATTTAGACACAAGTAACAGTTAAATTTAATTATTCATTGTGAGTTGGACAAAAATATTCCCTAGTCTGGTAACTGTAATCATTGGTTTCTACCGGTGAACGCGAATCCTACGGATAGATCTATTGGGTTTGACAACCCCATTTCGAGCTAGTCGCGCTAGCAATTTATAATCGGAATGTTTAGTACTTCGTAATTTGTTGTAGATACACTGTCCAAGTGTATATTTTTATTGTGTTTGGCAAGGGTAAATAAAGGGTTAAGTGGTTACCAGGTGGCTCATTGATAATGGAATAATGTTTAATGTTTTCTAACATTTTTAAATCTTGTGGTCTAAAGTTTACTTATTTATTTAAACCTATAATTCACTCAACCTTTGTGTTGACAGTTTACTTGCATGTTTTCACAGGTACTTGAGTTATTTGATGCTTCCGCTGTCGTTAGAAGAGTCTGCATGCATTTGGGCAGATTTTATGAAACAATTTATGAAACTTAAGTTTGCATTCTATTTTGGATAATTTAAATTGTGGGTTTGTTGGCAATGTTTTGTGTCAACTTTTGGTTTAATATTATGGTTGGTTGGTTTTCAAACTACTTAATTTGGTTTGTTTCCTTTTTGGGGAACATTTTGAAATAAAAGAATGCAACTTTGTTTATTTAATTCATTTAAGTCCGATCAAGCTATGGGACCAACTGACGGATCCGTTAAGTGTTTTGACGGGGTCGTCACAATGAGTTACGAAGTCTGAAGGTTATTGGTACTGAAATCACCAACTACAATCAGCGATTCATGGAATTAGTTTTGCTATGTCCTGAATTGGTTCCAACCGAAGAACGGAAGATTGAAATGTACAAAGATGGTTTGCCCAAAAAGGTCAAGGCAAATGTTACAGCATCGAAACCTAAGACAATTCATGAAGCTATAACCATGGCAAATGAGCTAATGGATCAGGTCATCATGGATAAGAAAGTATCCAATACTGATGTGAAGGTATCAGGTAACAAAAGAAAGTGGAATGGAAATTATGATCGAGGTAACCAACAACAATCTTTTAAGAAACAAGAAATCACGCAAGGTGCGGGTAGTGGTTTAAGCTTTGGTTATAAAGGACAAAATCCTTTATGCAACCGATGCCACAAACATCACTCTGGTTACTGTAATGTGGTATGCAACAAATGTAATCGAAAGGGTCATCTTGCTGAAGATTGTAGGGCTCTCGTTATAAATACAAATGGTACCAAGACTCCTGCCACCAATGCAAATAGAACTGCTTTGGCTACCATTACTTGTTATGGGTGTGGAAAACAAGGTCACTATAAGAGCCAGTGCCCGAATCCAGAGAAAAATATCGGACCTGCATGAGGGAGAGCATTTGTTATTAATGCTAGAGAGGCGTGTGAGGACCCGGAGCTTGTTACGGGTACGTTTACCATTAATAACTTATCCGCATCTATTATATTTGATACTGGTGCTGATAGAAGTTACGTGTGTAGAGACTTTCACGCTAAATTGAATTGTTCATCATTACCTCTAGATGCTAAGTACATGATTGAGTTAGCTAATGGTAAACTAATTAAAGCCGATAAAATTTGCCGTGATTGTAAAATAAATTTAGCCGGAGAAACGTTTAAAATTGACTTGATACCCGTAGAATTAGGAAGTTTTGATGTAATAGTCGGCATGGACTGGATGTCCAAAATAGGAGCTGAAGTTGTGTGCGCCAAGAAGGCAATTCGCATTCCTCGTAAGGATAAAACGCCAGTAATGATTTATGGAGAGAAGGGTAACTCAAAGCTAAAACTCATTAGTTATTTGAAAGCTCAAAAGTGCTTGAAGAAAGGGTTCTATGCTATCTTAGCACATGTTAATAAAGTCGAAACAAAGGAAAAAGTGAAGAGCATCAATGACGTGCCTGTGGCAAGAGATTTTCCTGAAGTCTTTCCGGAAAAGTTGCCGGGATTACCTCCATTTAGATCTGTAGAATTTCAAATAGATTTAGTACCAGGAGCTGCACCAGTGGCTCGTGCTCCATATAGACTTGCACCGTCCGAGTTAAAAGAACTTCAGAGTCAGTTAAAAGAATTACTGGATCATGGATTCATACGACCAAGTACTTCACCGTGGGGAGCTCCGATTCTATTTGTTAAAAAGAAAGATGGATCTTTTAGGATGTGTATAGATTATCGTGAATTAAATAAGTTAACTATCAAGAATCGGTATCCACTACCGAGAATTGACGACTTATTTGATCAACTCCAAGGATCATGTGTGTACTCAAAAATTGACTTAAGGTCGGGCTATCATCAATTACGTGTCAAAGAAGAGGACATTCCGAAAACTGCTTTTCGGACACGTTATGGTCCTTACGAATTTTTGGTCATGCCGTTTGGATTGACGAATGCGCCAGCTGTATTCATGGACCTCATGAATCGAGTTTGTAGTCCATATTTAGATAAGTTTGTTATCGTTTTCATTGATGATATTCTTATCTATTCCAAGAGTGAGCAAGAGCATGAGCAGCATTTAAGGTTGATATTAGAGTTGTTGAGAAAAGAACAGCTATATGCTAAATTTTCTAAATGTGCTTTCTGGTTGAAAGAAGTGCAATTTCTTGGCCACGTTGTTAGTAGCAAAGGAATTCAGGTTGATCCAGCAAAAATTGAAGCCATTGAAAAATGGGAGACTCCTAAGACACCAATGCAGATACGCCAATTTTTGGGTTTAGCCGGTTATTATAGAAGGTTTATTCAAGATTTTTCCCAAATAGCTAAGCCGTTGACAGCGTTAACGCAAAAAGGGAAGAAATATGAATGGACTTCTGAGCAGGAGAGTGCATTTCAATTACTGAAAAAGAAGTTGACTACGGCGCCTATTTTATCGTTACTAGAAGGGAACGATGATTTTGAAATATATTGTGACGCTTCGCGACAAGGTTTTGGTTGCGTTCTTATGCAACGGAAGAAAGTTATTGCATACGCATCCCGACAATTAAAGATTCACGAGCGGAATTATACGACGCATGATCTAGAACTGGGAGCAGTCGTGTTTGCATTGAAGATATGGAGACACTACTTGTATGGGGTTAAATGCACTGTGTTTACTGATCATAAAAGCCTTCAACATATTTTCGATCAAAAACAGCTGAACATGAGGCAACGTAGGTGGGTCGAGCTGATAAATGACTATGATTGTGAAATTCGTTATCATCCCGGGAAGGCGAACGTGGTGGCCGATGCTCTAAGCAGAAAGGAACGAGAACCAATTCGAGTACGAGCGATGAACATAAAAATTCGCATGAATCTCAACTCACAAATCAAAGAAGTTCAACGAGAAGCACTTACTAAAGAAAACATAAGAAATGAAATAATGAAGAAGTATGAGAAGCAACTCGTTATACGGGAAGACGGAATTCGATATTTTGCAAACCGTATTTGGGTACCGAAGTTGGGTGGATTAAGGAAGTTGATATTGAATGAGGCACATAAGACAAGATACTCGATACATCCTGGAGTTGGAAAGATGTATCAAGATCTTAAGACGCATTATTGGTGGCCTAATTTAAAGACAGACGTTGCAACATATGTTGGGGAGTGTTTAACTTGTTCCAAAGTCAAAGCAGAACACCAAAAGCCGTCAGGATTACTTCAACAACCAGAAATCCCAGAATGGAAATGGGACGGTATTACCATGGATTTCATCACGAAGTTACCAAAGACTGCCTAGGGATACGACACTATTTGGGTAATTGTTGATCGTCTTACCAAATCTGCACATTTCTTGCCTATAAAGGAAACGGATAGAATGGAGAAATTATTACGATTATATATAAAGGAAATAGTTTCAAGGCATGGAATACCTATTTCCATTATATCTGATCGTGATAGTAGATTTACCTCAAAGTTCTGGCAATCACTACAGGAGGCACTAGGAACTCGTTTGGATATGAGTACCGCATATCATCCGCAAACCAACGGGCAGAGTGAAAGAACAATTCAGACTCTTGAAGACATGCTCAGGGCATGTGTGATCGATTTTGGAAACGGATGGGATAAATATCTACCATTAGCAGAATTCTCGTATAATAATAGTTATCATGCGAGCATTAAAGCTGCGCCATTCGAAGCATTGTACGGAAGGAAGTGTAGATCTCCTATTTGTTGGAATGAAGTAGGAGATCGACAATTAACTGGTCCCGAGATCATACACGAAACGACTGAGAAGATAGTACAAATCAAGGAGAGATTGAAAACAGCCCGTAGTCGCCAAAAGAGCTACGCCGATGTCCGAAGGAAACCATTAGAGTTTCAGATCGGTGACATGGTTATGCTAAAGGTGTCACCTTGGAAAGGTGTAATACGTTTCGGTAAAAGAGGTAAACTGAACCCAAGATATGTAGGCCCGTTCAAGATCATCGAACGCATTGGACCGGTAGCTTATCGACTCGAGTTACCGCAACAACTCGCCGGAGTACATAATACATTTCACGTCTCAAACCTTAAGAAGTGTCTTGCAAAGGAAGACCTCACCATTCCTCTTGAAGAAATTCAAGTTGACGAGAAACTACAATTCATAGAAAAACCAATCGAGATCATGGATCGTGAAGTTAAACGGCTCAAGCAGAGCAACATACCGATCGTTAAAGTTCGTTGGAATGCACGAAGAGGTCCCGAGTTTACTTAGGAGCGAGAGGATCAAATGAAACAAAAATACCCGCATTTGTTTCCCGATGACGCAAAATAGGTACGATTTTAAAATTTCGGGACGAAATTTATTTAACGGGTAGGTACTGTAATGACCCAGACTTTTTCGATCAATTTATACTTATAAGATTAATATTTACATAAATTAAACCTTACCAACATGATAAGCAATCTAAATTGTTGAGATTTATGTTTTTGAAAAGAGTTTTACACAACGTTTGACCGTCCAATTTGACCGATGATATCACGAACTATATAACATACGATAATTATACGTTTATGTATATATATGTATTTATATATATTTAACATGATCTAAGGATGTTTAACATCTCATTGGGTACTAATAACAATGAGTTATAAGTATATTTTGAAACTACTAACTTAAGTTTTCAAAACGATAACCATACGCAACGTTATTTGACTTAAATACTTATGACCTATAATGTTTATACATATATCGTATAAGTAATGAATTTAATCACTTTTAAGAACTTAAATACATAAAACCATATAAGTGTATTCACAAAAGATAGCTATATTTGAATCCTCATTCCATTTTTCACAAAATTTCTATACGTATATCTAGAGTATATGTACTCGTATCATACGCAGCTTCTAGATGTATTTACTATTGGTATATACCAATAAAAATCTGCTCCTTAGCAGCCTTAAATGATTAAGAAACATGTGGAACCAACCATTTGTCAAGTAGCATGAATTATTTAGCAAGAAAACAAAGTTAGGTATCTTTTTTTTCCTTTATAACCTAAAAACGTTTTTATGCATGCACACCATTTCTTCACCCCATTTTCTCATACTTACACTTCCATTTCTCTCTTAAAATACTCTTAACATCATACTTGATCATCTCCAAGCATTTTCCCCATGAATTAGCTTCAAAAACCTTACTTAAACACCATAAGAAAACCATACAAAAACACTTCAAGAATCCTTTCAAGAACACAAGTTTACTTCCAATCTTTCATCCAATTCCATCACCCTTTTGGTTCTAGGTTTTTACTCCTCTTTTACAGCAACCTTGTCCAAGGAACTTGAGGTAGAATCTATGTTTATAACCTTATTCGATTCATATATATATAGCTATCATATTTTGTGGTATACAATTTTAACAACAAGAACATAGTTTGAAAGTTTTCAAACTTGTTTGCAAACTAAATTTCCTTCTAACTTAACTTTTAAAATACTTCAAGACCTGTAATATAACTTAAATATATGCTAATTTAACAAGGTATAACTTGGTTTTTCAAAGAATATCTTAAAAACTGTTTTTACGACGTCGGAGTGTCACCGGGGACTGTTTTGGGTTGGATAATTAAAAACCATCATAAACTTTGAATTGGAGGTTTATGTTCTGGAAAAATGATTTTTACTATGAATATGATAACACATAAAAATTTCATGATTTAATTCAAAGTATAAGTATTTTTAGAAAAATAACCATTTAAGGTTGTTTACATGATGGAAAATGATTAACTTCATAAGTTTCACTAAAGTTTGACCTATGACCTGTGATTTCGAATACAAACTAAGGTATTTACAGTTCATAGTCTTAAAGAGGGACTCGATCCAAGGAAGTGGCAAGTTGAATCAACGAAAACGGAGTTGTAACGAAGAAACTATGACCAAAACGAGATCGGATATCTAAGACTAGTTTGGCTACGAAAATAATTGGAGAAAATTAAATAAATCACATCTTTTTAAAATAACATGATATTTTATATATATGTACTCATAATTTAATTTTATATGGTTCAGGATCACCCGTAAACAATACGAGAAGATTAATCATAAGATCCCATGATTGTACGCAACACGTCATTTGACAACACCGGTACTTTATGTACGCAACACGTCATTTGACAACACCGGTACCATGGGTCAAGATTAATCTCGACCAATACATATACGATGGGGGTTTTTATTTATTTCATTGGGGGTTTATTAAACACCTAAAAATGAACCATTAAAATTGAATTACTAACATCGGACTGCTAACTACGGACTAAGAAATTATTAAAACTATTAAAAGTATAAAAAGTATATATATGTGACGATTGTTTAAAATAGAAATATATTGATAAACTATATATGGATAGGTTCGTGATATCAATCGGAGACCAAGTCGAAATTACATATCTTCAAGACGAAAGTGAGTATATAGTCCCACTTTTAAACTTTAAATATTTCGGGATGAGAATACATGTATTTTATGTTTTACGATATGGACACAAGTAACTGAAAAATATATTCTACGTTGAGTTGTACCACTGGCATACTTCCCTGTAGCTTGGTAACTACTATTTACAGCGGTATTGTATACGCGAATCCTGTTGATAGATCTATCGGGCCTGACAACCCCAACCGGACTGGACGACCAGTATTCAACGGTTGCACAGTACTTCGTTTTGTGACTACACTTGGTACGGTGTAGTAAGATTTCATATTAAAGGGAATATGCGACGTGATTAAATGTTAAGTATGGTTACCAAGTGCTCAACCACTTAGAATATTTTTTAAAATGTTTATATATGAAATCTTGTGGTCTATATATATATTGCTGCCGGCATTAAACCTATATCTCACCAACTTTATGTTGACGTTTTAAGCATGTTCATTCTCAGGTGATAATTAGAAGCTTCCGCTGCAACATGTTGAATTTAAACAAGATCTTGAGTATGCATATTTGTGTCAAAAATAAAACTGCATATCGGAGGATTTGTAATGTAAAATATGCTAGAAATCGTATTGTTATCATCACATGTAAAGTTTGTAAGTCTAAGATTATCGCTAAACGATAATCATCTTTATTTTGTCTAAAGCTTGTATCAAAATAAGAATTAGGGTTTGTAATGTAAAATATATGCAGTTGTTCTTTTAAAAATGTCGCATATAGAGGTCAATACCTCGCAATGAAATCATACGTTATCTAACACGTTCTTATGGTTAAGGACGGGTTATGACAGGAAGAGAAAACAAAAGCATAGAGCTTTAAAATATAAGGGAAAATATAAAGCCCGATAACAATCCGTAAATTACAAACCGTGTATGTCAATGTTTATCGCAACATAAAGACACGGGAAAATTAAAAACACTATAACCCTAAGAGCGAAGTAGAAGAAAATAGATTTCTCCGGTGGAAGTTGGAAAAGGAGAATGATTGTGGCGATAGTCAGGATAAGGACAAGGATCAGAACTAGATTAAACATTTTCACAATCTTTTGGATGTAAGAATTAAGAAAGAAGGTATAGGAATGATGAGGATAATGGAACGGAAAAAGTTTAATTTATAATGGAAATATCAGACAGAGTAAACAAGGCAGATCACCGTATTTAATTATAGAGATCTTAATTTCCTTATTCGACGAAGAATCAAATCTTTTAGATTTCGAAGATTTTCTTTAATCCCTTGAATTCCAGAATTCAACCCTCTACGTCAAAAGTTAAGACGCACCTTATTTTCTAAATTCAACCATGACTAGTGAAAAGTTATGATGACACATGTCTTTCTCATTTCACTATTTAGTGATAGCTTCACTCGTACTCTTCGAGTAATCGAATTAGCTTATTCATTTTACTCAACAGTAATAAAACTCTACTTATCAACTCATATTCGTCATGAAAACATTTTTGTTGTTAGTCATGACCACCTCACTCAAATTTCGGGACGAAATTTCTTAAACGGGTAGGTACTGTAGTGACCCGGTAAATTTCGACTAATTCTGAACCAACTCTCGATACGATATTATATTTTTGACACGATAAGCAAAGTCTGTAAGGTTGAGTCTCAAAAAGTTTAAACTGTTTCATATATTTAATTGCCCTTTTACTATTCTCGACGATTCACGAACAATTGTTTGTAAATAAATATGTATATATATATATATATATATATATATATATATATATATATATATATATATATATATATATATATATATATATATACATATACATATATATACATATATAAATATATATGATTCTTAAACATAATTAATATTATATGTATATTGTAATACATATAGAAAATGAATAAATATTAAATATTGAATATATGTTATTATATATCACATAGTTAAATATATGTAATTGTAATATATTAAATTGAAATTATAAGTTAAAATAAATGGTATAATAATATTAGTGTTATTTTTAATATTAATATCAAAGTTAGTACTATAAATATAATATGCGAATATGAAACTTGATATATATAAATTGATATATTATTATTATTACTAATAAAATTATTATCATTAATAATATAAATAGTTACTATACCATTATCATTTATTATTATCATTTTTAATATCATTATATTAGTATTATTTTTATAAATATTATTATGATCAGCAATTATATATTCTTTATACATTTATATTATTATTATTAGATGTATAAATTATTATTATCATTATTATTATAGTTATTGGAAAATAACACAATTTATAATCTTAAATAATATTGCTATTAGAATCATCCGTGTTATTATGATTAATAATATAATCTGTATTATTATTAATTAATTTTATAGAATTATTATTATTAATGTGTTTACATGAATTTATTATTATTAATAATATAACAGCGTTTATATACAATGGAATCTATTTGTATCCCTATTTAACTGTATTAAATTGTTGTTCTTGTCTGAAATTTGTTACAATCGTACCAATCTATTGAACACCATATCTGCTTTAGAATCTGAACTTGTTTAACGTCAACTTCCATCTACATTACAAATCCAAAATTTGTTGAAGGTCACTATCCCTTTTTCATCTTTTCTTCTTTAACTTCTTCTTCTGATTCTAACAGATTCTATATGTTGACACATCACTGAACAATAATAAAAACTCGATCAAATTAAGTCGTCCAATATCAATAGCAATCGTACGAATCGGTTACACTTCACTATCTGCTTTATTTCTTTTCTTGTTTGTTTCTCCTTGACTCGAATATCTCTCTCGACACCACATCTCACTTAAAGTGATTCTTACTCTTGCAATCTATCTATACAATTACATATACACTCTTAGATATAAAGAAAAACAAATTTAAAACAACACAAACCCATCAACCAAATTTGTGTACATACCTTTGCTTTTGTTTTTGGTTTCTATTTACAACCACCATCACTAACGACTGCTACTACTACGATTTTAATTTTCTGTTTGTGCCCAACGAACAAGGAAACCATTACAACATCAAACCACCACATCATCATAGTTGCTGCAATTTGATCGAACCACCTACGTTTCTTCTTGTTTCTTTGTCAACCCAACAATCACACGCCACTGCTGCAGCTATTTTCTGTTTCAACTTAAACAAACAACAAAGATAAGTGCCACCACCTTCACGGCTTCTTTTATTATTATATTTTGTTTGTGCTATTCGTACATACAATTACCATTTTGGTTATCAGTCTACCTTGCTGCTACTGCTAAGTAGATAATTGCTACAACTACAGCTACATTCCTTCGCTATTCTTTCAAATAAACCAAAGCCCAAACACCAACCTTCAACTGCTATTCTTTGTCTCTTGAAACCGATATTTAAATTGATATTTCTTTTCCCCTTATCACGTGGCAGACAACCATCAATTCAATTACACCCCACTTATCATTAAAGTTATTCTAAGAGTGTAATGTTTGCTGTACAAATTGATTAAACCCAAATCACCATCACCGAATACTATATTCACGTTTAAACTTGCAAATAAATAAATATTGCGTAATATTTTTGCTCTTGGCCGAAAGTTTTAATTAAACAATCGAACCCCACTTGAATTCCCACTAGGTGATTAGATTCCAATTACAAAAGTATGGCTTGCCTTTTTAAATGAAGTTATGGTCGACATACTGATGGGTCACCATATGGACGTTTTCTTTTATTTATTTATTGCTTTTATGAGGACAAATGCAATCATGGGATGATGAAAAGCGCTGTATGATGATGAAGATAGTGACAAGAATGATTGTGATATATATTCCTATGATGGAAGCATATTATTTTTCTCCTTGTTCTTCTACGGCTGTCGCATGTTACCAAACTCAAACACACCCAATTGTTTTTGTAACGGGTTACGTTTGGGCCATATTTTACTAATTGGGTCGGTGAAAAGCGGGCTATATACTTGTTGGGCTTAAGAAACTGTAATTGGGCCGTATTAATATTTGTGTTGTTGGGCCGAAAAGAAAACAAGAAGGTTAAATAAATTTCGGATAAGATACATTACAGAAAGAAACAGATGGATCAATGGTTAGGGGGTTGAGTGTTTAAGCGAGAGGTCTTGGGTTCAAGCCCGAGCATGGGCAGTTTTCATTTTTTTGGGACTTCTTTCCTTTGAGGTAGTCTTCATTTATTTATTTATTATTATTATTATTATTATTATTATTATTATTATTATTATTATTATTATTATTATTATTATTATTATTATTTCTTATTAATATTAATTACTATTATTATTAATATGATTGTTATTGTTATGATTATTTTGTTATTATTAATATTAGTATTAAAATTTTTACTGTAATTAACATTATTAAATTAAGTAGTAAATATTATTATCATTACTATTAGGTATTAGTAATATCATGGTTATTATTAGTATTATTATTGTTATCATAAGTAATATTATTAATACTATCATTATTATTACTTTTACCATTATTAATATTACTTCAACTATATTATTACTATCAATATCACTATTGTAAAACCTATTATGATTATGAAAATAAAAGTTTTAAAATGTTGTTAAGATTATAAATATGAAAATTTCAAATATGAATATCAATGATATTATGAAATTTATATGTAAGATTAATACGGAATATTATTATTATTATTATTATCACTATTATTAATACCGTTATAATTACAAATAAAATTATATATAAAAAAAACACATTACCATTATATTAATACTTCTTAATACTATATTTTATTATCGACTAAACTATATTAAAATTTAATATGATAAGTATTAATTATATACAAAGTATGAATTAAATATATTAAGTTTATCTATATAACATAATATAACAAGTATATTATTAATAATAATAACATATAAATTCATTCGATTACAAGTACAAGTTTTAATAAATATACAAATGATATAGGTTCGTGAATCCGAGGCCAACCTTACACTTGTTCAATGATGTTATATGTATTTTTACTACAAAATATACAGTATGGTGAGTTTCATTTGCCTTTTTACCCTTTATATTTCTGGGCTGAGAATACATGCGAAATTCTTTATAAATGTTTGACGAAATAGATACAAGTAATTGAAACTACATTCTATGGTTGAATTATCGAAATCGAATATGCCCCTTTTTATTAAGTCTGGTAATCTAAGAATTAGGGAACAGACACCTTAATTGACGCGAACTCTAAAGATAGATCTATCGGGTCCAACAAGCCCCATCCAAAGTACCGGATGCTTTAGTACTTCGAAATTTATATCATGTCCGAAGGAGGATCCCGGAATGATGGGGATATTCTATATGCATTTTGTGAATGTCGATTACCAGGTGTTCAATCCATATGAATGATATTTTTTGTCTCTATGCATGGGACGTATATTTATGATAAATGAAAATCTTGTGCTGTATTAAAATGATGTAAATGATTATTTATGTTAAACTAATGAACTCACCAACCTTTTGGTTGACACTTGAAAGCATGTTTATTCTCAGGTATGAAAGAAATCTTCCGTTGTGCATTTGCTCATGTTATAGATATTACTTGGAGTCATTTATGGCATGTTTCAAAAGACGTTGCATTCGAGTCGTCGAGTTCATCAAGATTATTATTAAGTCAATTATAGTTGGATATATTATGAAATGGTAAGCATGCCTGTCAACTTTCGATGTAATGAAAGATTGTCTTTTCAAAAATGAATGCAATGTTTGTAAAATGTATCATATAGAGGTCAAGTACCTCGCGATGTAATCAATTGTTGTGAATCATTTATAATCGATATGGACTTCGTCCAGATGGATTAGGACGGGTCTTCACAATAATAATAATAATTGTAATAATAATACTACCTTTAGAAAACAAGCTTCCTAAAAAAGAAATACCACAACCCAGGATTGAACCCATGACCTCTCGTTTAAACACAAAACCTCTAAACCACTCCTCCATCTGTGATCTTTCTTACTTGAGTTATAAACTAATTCCTATAAACCATTGACATAGTCGAACTCTTTGGCCCAATAGCAAATGCTAGACCTCGGCCCAATTAATCAGTCCACCATCTACTAGACCTATATAATTCGGCCCAGCACACTAATTTAAGGATCGCTGCCCAAATCCATTTATCTAACATCGGCCCACCAATTCAATAAAATACATTTTAGAGGAGAAAAGTAAAAGAACCGTCGGTGGTGTTGATTTAAATAAAAAAATTATCCAGCAGCCCCCACTTGTGTTTGGTGCAAATGATTAACAAATCTTACCAGTTGTCAAAACTATCCTTATTCAATCATGTTCATCATATTCTCAATATATTATAGTTTCATAACCGAGTTTTTCGATGGGTTGTGATTTGATCACGACAGAAAATTAGAAGGAAGACAGCAGGTGTAGCAACAATTGTGGCGTTTGTTTTTGGTATTTCCCGGCTAAACAGAATCGAAACAATAACAACTTCGATGGGTGTTTGTGTTGGATCTTGGCTGTCAAAAACAGGAACGAAAGTAGCAGTAAGGTTTCAGTCCAATTTTCTTTTCCTTAGAACAACAACAGAAGTAGAATAGCAGTGAGCAGGTAATCAGCGGTTTAAAACAGAAAATAGTAAGCATAGTAGGTAGTAGTAGTTTGATCACGATGATATTGGTATAGGGTGGTTTGGGTCTTGATCGAATAGCATTCATAACCGGTAGTAGCTAGTGAAAGAGGTGGTGATGATAGTTGTCGTTTGATCATCAGGTAGAACAGTAAAAGGTTTCGGTCTTTTGAGTGGTTCTCGAAGGTGTGTGTTTGTAAAGAGAGAAGGTGGTGATTTATCCGAAGTGGGTTTGAGGTGGTGGTGGAGAGAGGTAACGGTTATGGTTGTTTTAATGATGGTGGTGGCGGTTGTATGGTGGTGCTTCGAATAGTGACCGTAAACTTAAGGTGGGTTTGGTGTCGGGTGATGATAAGGTGGCGATTGGTTTGAGGTTGTAGATGATTATAGGGAGTGATATGGCCGGTTGTTCACGACATAAACAGAAACAAACAAGTGGGTTTCAGGGTGGTACTTGCAAGTGATGTTTGGTTTCATTGAAGGAAATAGAACAACCGAATAAGAAGCACTAGCATATATTGGTTTGTTTGATCAACGGCACCACAGTTCATTTGTTTGGTTTAGACGTTCATTTGGTGATCAATGGAATAGAGAGATAGAAGAAGATAGATAGAGATGGTCTCGGTTTGTAGATGGTGTTTTGATAGTAGAGAATATTGATTAGAGTTAGAAACAATTACAGTGGGTTTTTATTTTTATTTTATATGATGTGTATATATCCCTACATATATAGATGGTGATAGATATAATATACTTAACATATAATATTATATTCATATTCACATTTCATATTAGATAGGAAAAGATATCGTGCAATCATGTAGTGGAAGTTTTGGTGAATATATAAGTCAAACGATTCTTTTGATAAAAAAGAAAACAACAACGACTTATTTGTAAATGATGATGTAGATATCAAAAGAAGAGTTGGTTGTGTTTGTTTTATAGCTCAAATTACATCGCCATTTACATATTCTTTTAATACCAGAAATAAATAAAATATATAAAGGTGGAATGTGATTGAGAATCAAATGGTAAGTTTGATGTTAATGTGTAACTGATTGAAGACAAAAAAAACAAATTGATAAACAGTTTAATGGATAGTTGTTCAACAACTCGTACGTTCTCTGGAATTTATAAATATATATATATATATATATATATATATTTTAATTACAACTTCATTATTTTATTTACTACCTTGCATATTCAACACAAATGATTAAATTTTATTTTATTTTTACATATTTAATTTAAATTATGTTTTATTACTTCTAAGTATTATGCATCCTTACATTTACATATATATACTTATTTAATTACAAACAATTGTTCGTGAATCGTCGGTAATAGTCACAAGTTAAATGAATATATGAACATTATTCAAAAATTTTCTAGACTCAATTCTACATACTTTGCTTATCGTATCGAAATCATATAAAGATTAAGTTTAAATTTAGTCGGAAATTTTCGGGTCACTACAGTACCGACCCGTTAAAGAAATTTTGTCCCGAAATTTGAGTAAGGTTGTCATGGCTAACAATATGAATGGTTTTCATGAAGATTATGAGTTGATAAATAAAGTTTTATCATCAGTAAATAATATGGATAAAACAATTCGATTATTCGAAGTGTATAAGTGAAGCTATTGCAAAAGAGTGAAATGAATAAATGTATATACGTTTTAACCGATGACATAGTTACGATTGATTTCCGGAATTCATGGGATTTAATGAAAATCTTCGTACTAAGATTTGGTTCTTCTGCGATTAAGGAAATCAGGATCTTCTTTGATTAAATACAAAAATCTGTTTCGATTTCTCTGACGGATATTTCACTATAAATCCCCCTCTTCTTTTCTTTATTTTCCACAACTCACACCTTCTATTCTTTCTCCTCAATTCAAACTTTAAAGCATTCGTTAATATGCTTCATCCCATCCTGATCCTTGATATACTTCTAACCTTCATATCTCTCATTCTTCTCTTTCATCTACCACCGGAGGATTTTATTCACTTCTACTATTACCTTGGGGTTTTAGTGGTTTTAATTTTCCCGTGCCTTTACGTGGCAGTACGTATTGATATGCATGTAATTTCGGTGTGGTCATTGGGCTTTATATTTTCCCTTATATCTCGGAGCTTTTTGCCTTTTTATTCTCTTCTCGACTCTAAATACAACAAGTAATGGTCCAGAATTCGTAGGTATGAAGTTTTGAATAATCATAGTTTTAAGAAGGGAATCGTAATGGCACGATCTTGATTTCGTAAATTACCAGAATATCCCGGAAAAGACCGAATCATCAAGAAAAATATTTTCTTGATATGTTTAGAGATTAGATAGAATGTAAGAGTCATGTAAATGGCACATGATGACGGTACTGAGAATCATCACGTTTCATTAGAAACTCAGCATGAATTACTGTAATATAATCACGTTGATTAAGTGTCATTATATTATACTAACTCATGCATCAGTTCCCAACATTACTTCAATAGCATTCATATTTTAAGCTTGAAAGTTACAGAATATAGAAACTAACAGTTTCTATATGATGTACCACTGATAGCACGAAGAGATTAATGATTTCAGATAAGAATAGTTATGAAATTATCTTCGGAAATATGGTGGATATTTATAACAAAAGATATGATGATATCTTGGAATTTCTAATATCGAAGGATGGTGAAGAAAATTTGTCCGCAAGAGTTTGGAGTCGGAAGCAAGGTATTCGCTAAAGATTTCAGTAGGCATTGAATCATTTGGATTCTTTGAAGTCAAACTTATTCTTTGTGTTTTGTCCACAGCTTCCTTCATAGTTTCGCATAATTCGCTTTTCGGCACTAAATTTTCTATTGAATGTTTCCAATATAATGATACACAGGAAGCACGAAGAGGTATATAATTTCGGACAAGAATATTTATGAAAATATCCTCAGAAATATCGAAGATATTGATGATGATATTTTGGAATTTCTAAGTTCGATGGTTGATGAGGAAGATTTTCCGCAAGATTTTAACATGAGTACGGAGCAAGATATTCGTTGAAGGTTTCATCGGATCCAGAATTACCTGGATTCTTTGAATATATGGTATGGTCTTTGTATTTGTCCTTGGTCTCCTTCGTGGTTAGCTCAATCCGTTTTCCAGTTCCAACTTTTCTGAGCTTTTCCAACATACTATTATTTATCATCAAACTTCCGATGATTAAGGGCGTTTATGGATGTCTATGGTTTCTGCTGCTTCATTCAGCTTTTTCAACATTCAGAGTATTGATTTGTGACTGAGTGCTTTTCAGAATTTTAGAATGAGGGATCATAATTCTAAGAGATGAATGTCATACATATAACTGTTGATGTAGATATGCATTGAGTTTTCAAAGTACTGATTGCTGATTCCCGGTAATTGGTATGGCAGTTCTCGTTACAAGATGCGGATGAATATATGATAGAGTTTCAATGAATAAATATAATGATTTGTCAGAGAGATGTAAGCCAAGAAGCAATGAGGTTGCTGGTACGTCTGCTGGTAATATGATGGGATATAATAAAAGGTTCCCCGGTAACAATAAAAGAGTACACATATAAATCAAGGTTATAATAAGGTTGTTTCGAACGAAAAGTCAAAGTTGACTTGCTGGAGCTGTGACAAAATTTGCTAATTTGGAACGGGATTGCAAAGTTATTTTGGGTAATAATAACACTAAGAAATTAGCATAGCTACGTTTTAAACGTTTACTCAGTTGCTGAGAGTTTCTTAGGTGAATAGTTATATGCATCAATCTTTTCTTCCGTAGATGAAATGCGATTGGTTCATTCTCTCGATTGAGGTGTTTTCAAGAATTACGAAAGGTTTGGACGCAGATTGTAATCGTCAAGATACAAATGAGGTTTTAGGGTGAAATCAAGTGGCAAACTTGAAGATTTGTTTAGTTTCATATGTTTTAATTAATATTTTAATTCATTTTAATTGTCCAGTGTTGGTAGTCCTCGACTGATAGTCCACAGTTAGCAATTCAACATTTCATATATAATTTAATATATAATATTCAAATTAATTAATACGTATCGTGACCCGTATTCGTCTCAGAATCGATCACAACTCAAACTATATATATTATTGTAGAATCAACCTCAACCCTGTATAGCTAACACCCGCATTACTGCATATAGAATGTCTATGGTTATTCCAAATAATATATATAGATGGGTCGATATGATATGTCAAAACCTTGTATACGTGTCCCGACATTTAAAGTGCGTAAAATAAATAACAAAAAATAAATGACGATAAATAAAGTGCGTAAAGTAAATAACAGAAATTAAATGACGATAAAGAAAATTGCGAGAATATAAATTGCGATAAATAGACTGCGATAAATAAATTGCGATAATTAAATTGCGATAAAATAAAATGTAATACGGAATAAACAGTTAGCTAGGAACAGTTAGCTAGGATTTTGTTAGCGTGGTTTCTTAATAAAATTTAATATTGTTAATTAGTCTGTTTCTAATCAATTTTTATTGTGTCCATTATTTCTTCATTATGCCACTTGTTGGATTCTGATAGGTCAAAATCCAAATATGAAATTGAATTTGAATGAAAATAGTTATTCTTTGGTGAACGGATACGTATCTCGGTGGTTGTAAATAGGATAGTGAATAACTGTTGAATCAGATTAGAAGAATATACAGTGTAACTTATTAATGTGAAATTTAAATATTCTTCGGGTATTACCTACCCGTTAAAATATTTTCACCATTAACAGTTTGTACAAAAGAATTTTTAATTACAATCTTTTTGAACATATATACATATATATTTTCTTCAGATGTAATCATGGATTTAATGAGTCAATATGATATTAAACTCATTTGATTTATAGTTAGAACAAGAATATATAATCTCTAACATATTAGAGATTACATAATCACCATGTCGAATGAAGATAAATGATGTAGAACGATTCGTAGAACAATAATTATATTCGAGGTACAGAATGAGATGTCGAGGCATGGATTGTTGATGGCACTGGTGTTGTTACCGATGGTTCTGTTGATGCCGGTGATGTTGCTGAAGCTGGTAAGTTTTGCACCATGTTCTCCAAATTGATTACTCGAGCGCGAAGCTCGTTGACTTCTTCGATTACCTCGGGATGATTGTCGGTCGGAACGAGTGGATGAATAAGGTTTAGAATCTGTGTTATGATATAGTCGTGGCGAGATATTTGGTAAATGAGGGTGAATTGGTGTTACGAACAGGTTCGCCGATAAGTGCTTCAGGTTCTTCGCCAAAAGGTGAATTCGGTTAGTGGATGGGATCGCCTTCTGCGCGTCTCCATTGATTAAGTCAACTATGAATCCATCAGATGAATTGGGGATGGATGATTGGTTGATTCATTCTAGTGTCGTTGCTTCCGGAGCTTAGATGACTATCCATTCTGAATAACTGTCGGGATAACTATCGGAATAGCTGTCGGAATCCGAGGGATTCGAACTGGTTGAGGGATTCATCTCGTACGATCAGATGAAGGATTTTCGATAAGAAATAGATTACAGGATGTAGATTAATACCCTGCAATACATAATTTACATATGCATATATTACTAAAATCCCATAAGTTACGAAGGAATCTACGGAAGCTGTCAGGCAAAGATAACAATAACATATATGCTAAGATATGAATTAGCAGATACGCTAAGATACGAATTTTATCTATACACTATTCATGCAATCATTGCAGTAAGATGTGTCTAGACTAAGAATGATAAGCAGGTAATTTCCTAAGTATGATAAACAGATGATTTTCGATAAAAATGATAAGCAAAACTGTTGACATGCAGACACGGTCGAAGTCCAGACTTACTAATGCATCCTAAAGACTATCAGTTAGACACACTAATGCAAGACCTGGTTCACTAAGACCACCGCTCTGATACCAACTGAAAGGACCCGTCCTAATCAATCCAGACGAAGTCCATATCGATTATAAATGATTCACAACAGTTGATTACATCGCGAGGTATTTGACCTCTATATGATACATTTTACAAACATTGCATTCGTTTTTGAAAAGACAATCTTTCATTACAACTAAAGTTGACGGCATGCATACCATTTTATAATATATCTAACTATAAATGATTTAATAATAATCTTGATGATCTCAACGACTCGAATGCAACGTCTTTTGAAATATGTCATGAATGATTCCAAGTAATATCTTTAAAATGAGCAATCACACAGCGGAAGATTTCTTTCGTACCTGAGAATAAACATGCTTTAAAGTGTCAACCAAAAGGTTGGTGAGTTCATTAGTTTAACATAAATAACCGTTATCATCATTTTAATAGACCACAAGATTTCCATATACAGTTCTCATAAATATACATCCCATGCATAGAGACAAAATATCATTCATATGGATTGAACACCTGTTAATCGACATTCACAATATACATATAAGAATATCCCCATCATTCCGGGATTCTCCTTCGGACATGATATAAATTTCGAAGTACTAAAGCATCCGGTACTTTGGATGGGGCTTGTTGGGCCCGATAGATATATCTTTAGAGTTCGCGTCAATTAGGGTGTCTGTTCCCTAATTCTTAGATTACCAGACTTAATAAAAAGGGGCATATCCGATTTCGATCATTCAACCATATAATGTAGTTTCAATTACTTGTGTCTATTTCGTAAAACCGTTATAAAAACAGCGCATGTATTCTCAGTCCCAAAAAAAAAATATATTGCAAAAGCATTTAAAAAGGGATTAATGAAACTCACGCATATAAATATTGTAAAACAGTTAATAAAGCATTTACATGTATTCTCAGTCCCAAAAATGTAAAGAGTAAAAGGGAATCAAATGAAACTCACGCATATAAATATTGTAAAACAGTTATTAAAACATTGCATGTATTCTCAGCCCAAAAATGTAATGAGTAAAAGGAAATCAAATGAAACTCACGCATATAAATATTGTAAAACAGTTATTAAAATATTGCATATATTCTCAGCCCAAAAATGTAATGAGTAAAAGGGAATCAAATGAAACTCACCTAATGTATTTTGTAGTAAAAATACATATGACTATATTGAACAAAGCAGGGTTGGCCTCGAATTCACGAACCTATATCAGTTATATATATTAAAACATATAATAACAACTATGAAGTTTATATATTAATAATTTACATATTGTATTACTAAATAAGTTATATTTATCCCATATACTTTAAGTAGTTAATATTTATTTATATATTACATTTATTAACATAGTAAATACTTATTAGAGTAATTTAATAATATAATATCTATCATAATATATTAAAATAGAAATTTGTTTCAAGGTTTATATGTGATAAGAATATATATATTTATATTAATTAATATATTATATATATAGTTTACTAAATGTCATTTTTTTATAATAAAAATCTAGTAATATGTAATATTAATATACTTGTAATGTATTTTGCAAAATAATATTTATTTATAATTATATCAATAATAGTGATAATAATAATGATAATGAGAATAATAATGATAATAATAATAATAATAATAATGAGAATACTTTTACTAATAATGATCTTTTTATCAATAATGATAACAACAATAATATCAATAAAGTTAATAATAATAATAATTGTAATAATAATACTACCTTTAGAAAACAAGCTTCCTAAAAAAGAAATACCACAGCCCAGGATTGAATCCATGACCTCTCGTTTAAACACAAAACCTCTAAACCACTCCTCCATCTGTGATCTTTCTTACTTGAGTTATAAACTAATTCCTATAAACCATTGACATAGTCGAACTCTTTGGCCCAACAACAAATGCTAGACCTCGGCCCAATTAATCAGTCCACCATCTACTAGACCTATATAATTCGGCCCAGCACACTAATTTAAGGATCGCTGCCCAAATCCATTTATCTAACATCGGCCCACCAATTCAATAAAATACGTTTTAGAGGAGAAAAGCAAAAGAACCGTCGGTGGTGTTGATTTAAATAAAAAAATTATCCAGCAGCCCCCACTTGTGTTTGGTGCAAATGATTAACAAATCTTACCAGTTGTCAAAACTATCCTTATTCAATCATGTTCATCATATTCTCAATATATTATAGTTTCATAACCGAGTTTTTCGATGGGTTGTGATTTGATCACGACAGAAAATTAGAAGGAAGACAGCAGGTGCAGCAACAATTGTGGCGTTTGTTTTTGGTATTTCCCAGCTAAACAGAAACGAAACAATAAAAACTTCGATGGGTGTTTGTGTTGGATCTTGGCTGTCAAAAACAGGAACGAAAGTAGCAGTAGGGTTTCAGTCCTCTTTTCTTTTCCTTCGAACAACAACAGAAGTAGAATAGCAGTGAGCAGGTAATCAGCGGTTTAAAACAGAAAATAGTAGGCATAGTAGGTGGTAGCAGTTTGATCACGATGATATTGGTATTGGGTGGTTTGGGTCTTGATCGAATAGCATTCATAACCGGTAGTAGCTAGTGAAAGAGGTGGTGATGATAGTTGTCGTTTGATCATCAGGTACAACAGTAAAAGGTTTCGGTCTTTTGAGTGGTTCTCGAAGGTGTGTGTTTGTAAAGAGAGAAGGTGGTGATTTATCCGAAGTGGGTTTGAGGTGGTGGTGGAGAGAGGTGACGGTTATGGTTGTTTTAATGATGGTGGTGGCGGTTGTATGGTGGTGCTTCGAATAGTGACCGTAAACTTAAGGTGGGTTTGGTGTCGAGTGATGATAAGGTGGCGATTGGTTTGAGGTTGTAGATGATTATAGGGAGTGATATGGCCGGTTGTTCACGACATAAACAGAAACGAACAAGTGGGTTTCAGGGTGGTACTTGCAAGTGATGTTTGGTTTCATTGAAGGAAATAGAACAACCGAATAAGAAGCACTAGCATATATTGGTTTGTTTGATCAACGGCACCACAGTTCATTTGTTTGGTTTAGACGTTCATTTGGTGATCAATGGAATAGAGAGATAGAAGAAGATAGATAGAGATGGTCTCGGTTTGTAGATGGTGTTTTGATAGTAGAGAATATTGATTAGAGTTAGAAACAATTACAGTGGGTTTTTATTTTTATTTTATATGATGTGTATATATCCCTACATATATAGATGGTGATAGATATACTATACTTAACATATAATATTATATTCATATTCACATTTCATATTAGATAAGAAAAGATATCGTGCAATCATGTAATGGAAGTTTTGGTGAATATATAAGTCAAACGATTCTTTTGATAAAAAAGAAAACAACAACGACTTATTTGTAAATGATGATGTAGATATCAAAAGAAGAGTTGGTTGTGTTTGTTTTATAGCTCAAATTAAATCGCCATTTACATATTCTTTTAATACCAGAAATAAATAAAATATATAAAGGTGGAATGTGATTGAGAATCAAATGGTAAGTTTGATGTTAATGTGTAACTGATTGAAGACAAAAAAAAAAACAAATTGATAAACAGTTTAATGGATAGTTGTTCAACAACTCGTACGTTCTCTGGAATTTATATATATATATATATATATATATATATATATATATATATATATATATATATATATATATATATATTTTAATAACAACTTCATTATTTTATTTACTACCTTGCATATTTAACACAAATGATTAAATTTTATTTTATTTTTACATATTTAATTTAAATTATGTTTTATTACTTCTAAGTATTATGCATCCTTACATTTACATATATATACTTATTTAATTACAAACAATTGTTCGTGAATCGTCGGTAATAGTCACAAGTTAAATGAATATATGAACATTATTCAAAAAATTTCTAGACTCAATTCTACATACTTTGTTTATCGTATCGAAATCATATAAAGATTAAGTTTAAATTTAGTCGAAAATTTCTGGGTCACTACACAAAGAGCACAAAAGATAACGATATCTGGCAGTTTTTAGCAATGCCGCCCAGCGTTCAGCAGGCCGCCCAACGTCAAGCGGAAGCCCGACAGGAAGCTTCTATGCTTGAGGCCTTTTACTAGGCGCGTGAACAGCACGCAGCCACGTCATTAATGCCAAAGTCGGTTCCGTCTATTTCGCACAACAGAATTAATCAGCGATTGACACGTGGGTCACTGCATTTATCAATAGACCCCCTGGGTCACTGCATTTATCATCTGAACTTCAGTCAGAGAGAAGTACATTTTCTCTCACACACAGTTCTTTCTCACTCTAAACGCACATTAGCGGCTTAGCAGCAATACGCTAGATGGATCAATTGCAGATTGATCCCCAGACTGATTGAGGCCACCCCACGGATCTCTCATCCGTGTTCCGGGTCTGCATAGATTATTTCTCGAGGGAAAACATCAGTCGACATCATACGCTCAACACTAAGCAGCTATTGCTTTGTACTTGTACCTTACAGCCGTTACACGAAAAATCGTACCAACAATAATTAATACGTTAGTTTTTGGCCAAAAGAAGCCTATGATTAATTGATAATTTCATGAGCCCGTTCAACGAAAAGGCTTTGCTTAATTTTGTTTATCACTTAAATTCATCTGTCTTCTTTTGTATTGGTAACAAAAAATTTATGTTCATTCTTCAATAATATTAAGGTTTGGTGTTGTTGAAAACAAAGTACGATTGGATGGGTAAGTAAAAACATTGATGAATTATTATCATTCACTTGCTGTCATATTATTTGATAATGGGTGGATAGGTAATTCGAATTTGAAAACTTATTTAGAAAAGAAATGTGAAGTATTAGTGGGATTTACCAAAATACAAACTTTTGCAGTTTTGTTGCTAACTAGTTAATGAAGGTTCTATAAAATACAGTAACTTTAGATGAGCTTAATGTTTTCTAGATGAGCTTAATGTTTATCAAAATCAAAACTATCCAGATTTGGAACATCTTGTCTAGCATGTAGCATATTGTTAGGCCTTTGTTATGATTATTCGATAATGGGTAGCTACGTAATTCGACTTATGAAGTAAACAAATGTTGTAGTATTAATGGGATGTACCAAAATGGAAACTTTTGCAGTTTTTGTTCGTAAGTAGTAAATGAATGTTCTCTAAAGTAGACACTTTCAGCATTTAGCATGTTTTTTTTTTTTTTTTGAACAGCAATTGGGATCACCCGAGGAGAACTAAACCACCCGTTGCGATCATCTTCCGTTTCGACTATGCCGATGCAGCGATAATAACCCCGCCCCCATCGTTGCCCGGGAGGAAACCTTGTTTTATTATGTAGCCAACGGGGGTCGAACTCCTGACCTCCCCTAAAAGAGGCAAGCCACCAACCGCTGAACCACATTACAACTTTCAGCATTTAGCATGCTGTTATGCCTTTGTTATGTAGCGGGCTGTTTCAAATCATTTTGTAATTTTCTAATGAATATGTTGGTTCATGTAATCTACTAAATTGCATTGTGGTAATATTAAGTTCTGTTATTTTAAACATGATATTTGAATTTCTAAAAATTTGGATAGAAGGCCAGTTACCTTCACTTTAAAAAGAACTTGTTACATGAACCATGGGCCCACACATTTTGCCAACTCTATTTTGTTAGATACATTTTTAGCATATCATTATGGGTTAAAGCCAAAAATAGGCTACAAACTTATACAAATGTACCGATGTCGTCCACAAACTCATTTCCGTCCTACTGTCGCCTACAAACTTATAAAAAATGTACAAACTTATTTCTTCGTTTACACACCATGGAAGAGAAGCCTCTAAGGGGCGCTATACTGGAGATGCTTGTTATCCAAGTTATCGGTAGTTCACCCATTCCACACGATTCGTCAAAACATATTACGAGTTTAATGTTTACAAAAAAGCACAAAGGCCATTAACGAATGTGATACAAGTTTGACCAACAACAAATGATAGTTTATAATCCAAACGACACTCGAGCATGGTTTGGGGCTAAACTACCCAAAACGTTCGGCCACTTCAAAAGCTATTCCAAAAGCATCCCCTGTCAACACAAACGGGAGACAACTAATCCAACCGTATGCCCTTACCCTTGTCCAAGCCGGAACCTATAAAATGGTAAACAACGAGAGGGTAACCAATGCTTAGTGAGTGCAACAATTATACATACATATATATAACCTATCCATTTGCAATCACAATACCAAATACCTCATACGAACTTGTAACTCAAATAGCATGTCAACATACCCGTAACACTAACAAGTCGTACATTATCACACCACCTCATTAGCATATACTCAACTCAATATATTTTATATGCTAAACAAACAACAATCTCAATATGGTTAACCAATAACGCTATGGTGCTACCGGCTCGTGGTTCACACCATACGCATTTGAGTCATACTCATTTATAGTGCTATCGGCTCGTGGTTCACACTCGATGTTACCGGCTCGTGGTTCACATCTTAGTTTATAGTGCTACCGGCTCGTGGTTCACACTCGATGCTACCGGCTCGTGGTTCACATCTTATTTTATAGTGCTACCGGCGCGTGGTTCACACTCGATGCTACCGGCTCGTGGTTCACATCTTATCACACACATGTTATGGCACTACCGGCTCGATGGTTCATACCATAACACCCATAAATAAATACGTCATATACACATACGTATAATTACTCCACTCACCTTATCACAAGGATGATGATTTAGCACTTCCGAGCTTCAACACAATGTACCTAAATCATTAAGTGCGAATTCAATTTCACAACTAGTGGGATTAACCACAATAATTCCACTTGAGCATTTAATGTCCCAATTTGCATTAAATGACTCAACTACTCACAACCGCCCATAAATGGCCAAGACCCGACCTTAATCACTAAGACTAGTGAATTAAAGTCTATTAACTTCAATTAACACAAAACTTAGGGTAATCCATACCCCTTTCATCTAATTAGGTCAACTAGTACATTTTGATCCATTTTATATTACTTAGACTCACAATCAAGTCAAACTTACCCATTTACACTTCTTTCATAAATCTTAAAGTGCATTAGTGACTAACAACACCAATTGGCACTTACAACCTCAAATCACAAGGCCAAAACCCTAGATTATGGATATTAGGGTATCATTACAACAACATAACCCAAACTCACCCATTTTACCACCAAATGGGTCTTACAAATCTCTAATACCCCAAACCCTAGTCATTAACCAATTAAAACTCAAAACTTAGAGTTAGAACTTACCGAGACTATCAACGTGTAGCTAGAGACACAAGGAACAACTTTAATTCTTGCTCCAAAGATCAACCCTCAATCCTTCCCTCTCCAATCTTACTTTTGATTCAAATGGGTTTTAAGTTTTGGGAGAGAAAATGGAGAGAAAAGAGAAAAAGAAATGAATTAAATGGATATGTGGTGGAGAGTTAATGCTTCCATCAGATCCACATGTCAATTTACCAATTTGCCCCTCAAATTCATTTAATTGGAGCTAAAACCGGAATCTGTCCAGCAGATTTGCTGCGGCGTGGCCCAAATGTCGCGGCGCGACATATCGAAGGAAAATGAACCCTTCTTAACCCAACTTCTGATCCAGAATTGCATTATGTGTCGCGGTGCGACCCTGTTTGTCGCGGCGCGACATTAGCCATCACCTGGACACCTCGTGTAAGACCCGAATAATTGAAGTGTACACATGTGTATATAAGTGTATTGTGCGGTACTCGAATCGGGGTTTGGTTGTATATATTTAAAAAGGCAAAAGGAGCTGGACTGGGAGAGTTGCGCGCCGCGCGGCCTGGTGGCGCGCCGCGCCATCTGTCTGTGACAGATTCTCTCTTTCTTTTAAATTAGATATTTTGAGGGTATTTTGGTAAAATCACTTGGAGGCCGGATTTAATGCCTTAGATCAGTTTTGGGGAGTTCATTTACTCCTTCCACAACTACCAACACTTATCCAAATCAATTCTAGAGAGAGAGTGGCTTTTAGTGAGGGAAACCCCATTTTGGAGAAGAAGAAGAAGGTTTCTTGCTTAAGTCCAAGCATTAAAGTTGTTCGCCTTCCCTCTAGCTTCGTTGTGATAGTTGTGGTATGCTCTAATCTTAATTTCTTTGTTTAATTTGATTTAGGGCTAGGGTTTGGGGTGAAGATGAACATAAAACCCATTTTGTTAGTGTTTTGGGTGTTCTAGGGTAATTTGAGTCATGTAGACTCAATATTGGGTTAACTAGGGTTTGGAAGAGTTAATTGTTGTTAGAGAACCCTAATTAGCTAGTAAAATTGCTAGAACACCATGATTTATGTAAATGGGTGTAAATGGGTTAGTGGTTGACCCAAAATGGGTAGGTTGACTTTGAAAGTGTCAAATGGGTCAAAATGAACCTAAGCTAATTAATATGTGTGGTTGAAGCCTAAAACTAGTGTTAAAATGTGTAATGAACCTACTTTGGTTAATGATAGGGTTTTGTGATGAGTTAACCCGATTTTAGGGTTAAGGGTGCAAATGGGTCGGATTTGCACCATGGGTCAAATTAACACTAGGAGTGAGCTTTAGAGTGTTGACCAACTCGAGTTGTGATTTTGATATTGTGATAAATTTAATAGGTGTGTTACATTGAAGTGTTCAAGCTCGGTTATCTTTCACCAAGAGATTTTGAGGTGAGTGGAATAATTATGCATTCGTGTATATGGCGTGTTTATTTGTGGGTGTTATGGTATGAACCATCGAGCCGGTAGTACCATAGCATGTGTGTAAATTGATGTGAACCACAAGCCGGTAGCATCGAGTGTGAACCACGAGCCGGTAGCACTATAAAATAATTGATGTGAACCACGAGCCGGTAGCATCGAGTGTGAACCACGAGCCGGTAGCACTATAAACGAGTGAGACTCAATGCGTATGGTGTGAACCACGAGCTGGTAGCACCATAGCGTCATGGTTAACCATATTAAGATTTGTTGATATTTAGCATGCTAAATTATTTATGGTTGTGTTGAGTATATGCTAACTCGGTTATGTTATTGTATGACTTGTTAAGTGTTTGAGGTTGATGACATGCTTTTGTGTTACACGTTTCGTACGAGGTATCTTGTGTTGTGATTGCAAATAGATGGGCGATATATATGTATGTGTAATTATTGCATTCACTAAGCTTTGATTACCCTCTCGTTGTTTACCACTTTTATAGGTTCGGTGTTGGACAAGGGTAAGGGCATCGTTTTGGACTAGGGATCCCGCTTGTTGCTAAGGGACGCTTTTGGTTTTAGTAGCTCTCGGAGTTTGACCGATAGTTGGGTAGTTTAATCCCAAACGCCATGCTCATTGTGTAGTTTGGAACTTAAACTTTTTGGTGGTCGAAACTCCTAAATTGTACTAAACTTATAATTTGGGTTGTGTGGGCCCCGCTTGTAAAACTTTAATTTTATGTTTGAAACATGTTAGTTTTACATATTTGGTTGTATGGTAAAAAGCGTTTTGTCTAAAAGTGCCGGGAACTAGTCAATCTTTTCGCGGTTAAAAGTCCCGGGGACAGCCAGATATGGCGCGGCGAGCGGGCCATATGGCGCGGCGCGCCGATGGTCTGCAACAGAATTTTTTTTTATTTCGTATTTTCACAAGGTTTTGTCGGGTGTTGGTTTGGGTTGTTACAAGTGGTATCAGAGCATGGTCTAAGGGATTTAGGTGACTTGAGATAGGCGCCTAGACTTAGACTTTTGTGTGCGTGATTATGCGGGACTTGTAGGACTTTGGGTCGGATCGGAATGATTAGTGCATAGGTTTATGTGAACTAATCATGCGCTATTTGTTTGTGTTGTGTTTAGCAATCATCAAGCGAGATGGACGTTGTACTAGCGAGTTAGCGCGACGTGCTCGCGTAGTAATGATTAGCTACCATTACTACGGGTGCAAATCGGGTCAAACAAGAAATGTACGACGATTGTTGAGCGATATGGGGTAGTGAGGCGTATATGTATGTAATTGTGTATATTTGCCCTTTCGTTTCGTGGTTTAAGCTAATTCGTTTTATAGAATGAAGACGAGAAACGGTCCCGATCACGATAACGGAAGTACAAGTGAAGACGCCGAGTTCTCGACCAAGGTCGAGGCCGTCTTTAAGAAGTTGAAATCGGATTTTCTTGCGGACGTTCGAAAGGTCTTCCAAGAGTCGGTCGATGGGCAAGTGACCGAAATGATAAACGAACGAATGAAGGCCACTATTGAAGAGGCCCTTGATGCTAGAAACGTTTATCCTCGAGGTGAAGGGGGTGATGGAAAGAGAGACTTCCACTACAAAAATTTTAAGGATACTCAACCTCCGACGTTTAATGGGGTGAGGGATCCGTTGAAAAGTACTTGTTGGATTTCGGACATCGAGGGGGCCTTCCGTACCACGGAGTGTCCTCCCGAGAAGAAGACGAGGTTTGGGTCTAGCATGTTACGTGAAGAGGGCAAGTTGTGGTGGGATAATAAAATCAATTTGTATGGCGAAGAGCAATGCATGGACTTGACATGGGAGGAGTTCAAGAAAGAGTTTTTCAAGGAATACCGAACTTCATCCGATCTTGATCGAATCCGGGACGAGTTGCATCATTTGCAACAAGGTTCCATGGATTTAGTTACCCTCAAGTCTACATTCTTGGCAAAGACTCGTTTTTGCCCGGAGTATGTGGGTGATGATCATAAGCTTATGAAAGATTTTTATCGTACCTTGAATGCCGACTACAAGAGCAAGATTAGCCGGGGTATGGCTAAGACTTTTGATGAATTGTTTGAGTTGGCTCGGGGTTTTGAGCCGGAGGTGCCTAGGAAGAGTGATTTTACTTTTTCGAAAAGGAAGTTTGAAGGATCGAGCCATTCGAATTTTTCAAACAAGAAGTCCAAAAGAGGCGCCGAGAGCGTTAATAGTGCGAAGAAGGGTGGTTCCGGGAGTTTTGGACCCACTTGCTTTAATTGTAATCAAAGAGGGCATATGGCTCGCGAATGTCCTAAGGCGTCGACCAAGGTTACTTGCTTTAATTGCGGCAAAGAGGGGCATAAGAAGCCGGAGTGTCCCGACTTGCGAAATGATAATGTGAAAAGGTTGGAGAGGGCGGTGGGTACGGCTAGGGGTCGCAACTATTTGATGACTAATGATGAAGCCAAACAATCGAATGAAGTTGTCTCAGGTACTTTTATGGTTAATTCTAATCCGGCGATAATTCTTTTTGATAGCGGTGCAAATTTGTCGTTTGTTTCTCCTAAATTTGTGCCTAAACTTGATAGACCGTTAGCTAAGTTAAGTCGTCCGGTAGAAGTCGAAATAGCGGACGGCAAGACGGTGCTAGTGGTTGATGTGTGTAGGAATTGTGATGTTGTTTTTGGTGCCGAAACTTTTAAAATTAATCTCATTCCAATGACCTTGGGCGATTTTGATATTGTCGTTGGTATGGATTGGCTCGATCATTACAGAGCCGATATTGCATGCCATGACAAGTTTATTCGTGTTAAGGCCCCAAGTGGGGGAGAAATGATTATTCATGGTGATAAGAGAAGAAGAACGGTGCCGATATGCACTTTTGCACGGGCGCGTCGTTCCGTTGTTACCGGTGGCATGGCTTTCCTTGCTCATGTTGTTGATACTCGTAATGAGCCACCACCTATTCGTGAAATTCCGGTAGTTAATGAGTTTGAAGACGTTTTTCCGGATGAGTTACCGGGTGTTCCGGCGGAAAGACAAGTCGAGTTTCGCATTGAGTTGGTTCCGGGGGCTATCCCCATCGCTAAAACTCCTTATCGTTTAGCACCAACGGAAATGCAAGAGTTGTTGAATCAAATTCAAGAGTTGCTTGAGAAAGGTTTTATCCGACCGAGTGCTTCGCCGTGGGGCGCTCCGGTCTTATTCGTGAAGAAGAAAGATGGTAGTATGCGTATGTGCATCGATTACCGTGAGTTAAATAAAGTGACGATCAAGAATCGTTATCCGTTGCCTAGGATTGACGATTTGTTTGATCAACTTCAAGGCGCGACGTATTTCTCTAAGATCGACCTACGGTCCGGCTATCATCAAATGCGGGTCCGTGAGGAAGACATTGAGAAAACGGCTTTCCGAACGTGTTATGGGCATTATGAGTTTGTGGTTATGCCTTTTGGTCTTACGAATGCACCGGCGGCATTCATGGATCTTATGAACCTGGTGTGCCAACCTATGTTGGACAAGTCGGTCATTGTGTTCATTGATGACATACTAGTCTACTCGAAAAGTATGCACGAACATGAACGTCACTTGCGTGAAGTTTTGAAGACATTAAGAAAGGAGAAGTTGTATGCAAAATTCTCTAAATGTGAATTTTGGCTAAGAGAGGTCCAATTTCTTGGCCATATTGTGAACGAAGGTGGTATCCAAGTGGATCCGGGGAAGATTGAGACGGTGAAGAGTTGGGGACGACCGACTACGCCTACGGAAATCCGGAGTTTTCTCGGGTTGGCCGGTTATTATCGTCGGTTTATCCAAGATTTTTCTAAGATCGCTTCTTCGTTGGCGAAATTGACAAGGAAGAATGCGAAGTTTGTTTGGGAGAACGAGCAAGAAATTGCTTTTCAATTGTTAAAAGATAAGTTATGTCAGGCTCCGGTGTTAGTGTTACCGGAAGGTGTCGAAGATATGGTAGTTTATTGTGATGCTTCCTTAAATGGGCTCGGGTGTGTTCTTATGCAAAGGGGTAAAGTCATTGCTTATGCGTCTCGACAATTAAAGGAGCACGAGACGAGGTACCCGACTCACGATTTAGAGATGGCGGCGGTTGTGCATGCGTTGAAAATTTGGCGCCATTACTTGTATGGTGTCAAGTGTACGATATATTCGGATCATAAAAATTTGAAACATCTTTTCACTCAAAGAGATTTGAATTATCGTCAACGTAGGTGGATGGATGTGGTGAAGGACTATGATTGTGAGATACTTTATCATCCGGGTAAGGCGAATGTGGTCGCGGATGCGTTAAGTCGAAAGACTCAACATCCGGCGATACGTGTAGCATCGTTACGTTTGGTTATCACTAACGACTTTCTTGAAAAGATGGGTGAAGATCAAATAGAGGCTTATGTTCACAATAAGCATGCGGAGCGAATTGTGGGCCAATCGGAATTCATTACTATGGGCCCGCGGGGTTTATTGTCGTTTCAAGGAAGGGTGTGGGTGCCTAAGATGGGTGATTACCGACGGGTGCTACTTGACGAGGCACATAAGTCAAAATATTCTATTCATCCGGGCGCGACAAAAATGTATCACGACTTGAAGAAAGACTATTGGTG
The DNA here is from genome assembly GCF_046630445.1 of Rutidosis leptorrhynchoides. Lineage (NCBI taxonomy): Eukaryota > Viridiplantae > Streptophyta > Magnoliopsida > Asterales > Asteraceae > Rutidosis > Rutidosis leptorrhynchoides. The sequence continues at coordinate 226,247,561 of NC_092343.1, forward strand.
GCCGGGCATGAAACGCGATGTTGTGAAATATGTTGAACGATGTGTTACTTGCTTGCAAGTTAAAGCCGAGCACCAAAAGCCGTATGGTAAGTTGCAACCGTTAGAGATCCCAAAGTGGAAATGGGAGCACATTACCATGGATTTCATCACTAAGTTACCTAAGACGGCGAGGACTCAATATGATTCGATTTGGGTTATAGTTGATCGGTTGACGAAAAGCGCTTTGTTTCTTCCCATTAAAGAAGCAATATCGTTGGAGACCTTGGCTAAGTTGTTTATCAAGGAAGTGGTCGCTCGTCATGGGGTTCCTATATCTATTATCTCGGATCGAGATACCCGTTTTACATCTCGATTTTGGGAAAAGTTTCATGAAGATATGGGTACGCAATTGAAGTTGAGCACGGCGTATCATCCTCAAACGGACGGTCAAACCGAACGTACGAACCAAACTCTAGAAGATATGTTACGGGCGTGCATTATTGATTTTGGTGGTAGTTGGGACGAGCATTTGCCTTTGGTGGAATTCTCGTACAATAATAGTTATCATACTAGTATCGGGATGCCACCGTATGAGATGCTCTATGGGCGTAGATGTCGAACTCCCGTTTGTTGGGGAGAAGTGGGTCAACGAGAGATCGGGAGTACCGATTTGGTTTTGGAGACGAACAACAAGATTGATATTATTCGGGAACATTTGAAGAAGGCTCAAGATAGGCAAAAGTCGTATGCCGACAAACGTAGGCGAACGATCGAATTTCAAGAAGGCGACATGGTGATGCTTAAAGTTTCGCCATGGAAGGGTATTATTCGATTTCGAAAACGGGGAAAGTTAGCTCCTCGGTTTATTGGGCCATTCAAGGTTTTAGCTCGTGTTGGCGAAGTTGCATATCGATTGGAATTACCCGAAGAGCTTGCGGGGATCCATAATATATTCAATGTTTCCCACCTCCGTAAGTGTCTTGCGGATGATTCCTTATGGATGCCTTTAGACGAGATCGAGCTAAACAACAAGTTGGAATATGTCGAAGAACCGGTCGCCATACTCGATGAGAAAGTTAAGAGGTTGAGACATAAAGAAGTGAGGACTTTTAAAGTCCAATGGCGGCGTAGCAAGGGTTCCGAGTTCACTTGGGAACCCGAAGAGTCCGTGTTAGTGTATCTTCCCTCTTGTCATGCGGCTTGGATTGCGAGGGCGCAATCCGAATAAGTGGGGGAGAGTTGTAAGACCCGAATAATTGAAGTGTACACATGTGTATATAAGTGTATTGTGTGGTACTCGAATCGGGGTTTGGTTGTATATATTTAAAAAGGCAAAAGGAGCTGGACTGGGAGAGTTGCGCGCCGCGCGGCCTGGTGGCGCGCCGCGCCATCTGTCTGTGACAGATTCTCTCTTTCTTTTAAATTAGATATTTTGAGGGTATTTTGGTAAAATCACTTGGAGGCCGGATTTAATGCCTTAGATCAGTTTTGGGGAGTTCATTTACTCCTTCCACAACTACCAACACTTATCCAAATCAATTCTAGAGAGAGAGTGGCTTTTAGTGAGGGAAACCCCATTTTGGAGAAGAAGAAGAAGGTTTCTTGCTTAAGTCCAAGCATTAAAGTTGTTCGCCTTCCCTCTAGCTTCGTTGTGATAGTTGTGGTATGCTCTAATCTTAATTTCTTTGTTTAATTTGATTTAGGGCTAGGGTTTGGGGTGAAGATGAACATAAAACCCATTTTGTTAGTGTTTTGGGTGTTCTAGGGTAATTTGAGTCATGTAGACTCAATATTGGGTTAACTAGGGTTTGGAAGAGTTAATTGTTGTTAGAGAACCCTAATTAGCTAGTAAAATTGCTAGAACACCATGATTTATGTAAATTGGTGTAAATGGGTTAGTGGTTGACCAAAAATGGGTAGGTTGACTTTGAAAGTGTCAAATGGGTCAAAATGAACCTAAGCTAATTAATATGTGTGGTTGAAGCCTAAAACTAGTGTTAAAATGTGTAATGAACCTACTTTGGTTAATGATAGGGTTTTGTGATGAGTTAACCCGATTTTAGGGTTAAGGGTGCAAATGGGTCGGATTTGCACCATGGGTCAAATTAACACTAGGAGTGAGCTTTAGAGTGTTGACCAACTCGAGTTGTGATTTTGATATTGTGATAAATGTAATAGGTGCGTTACATTGAAGTGTTCAAGCTCAGTTATCTTTCACCAAGAGATTTTGAGGTGAGTGGAATAATTATGCATTCGTGTATATGGCGTGTTTATTTGTGGGTGTTATGGTATGAACCATCGAGCCGGTAGTACCATAGCATGTGTGTAAATTGATGTGAACCACGAGCCGGTAGCATCGAGTGTGAACCATGAGCCGGTAGCACTATAAAATAATTGATGTGAACCACGAGCCGGTAGCATCGAGTGTGAACCACGAGCCGGTAGCACTATAAACAAAGTGTGAACCACGAGCTGGTAGCACTATAAACGAGTGAGACTCAATGCGTATGGTGTGAACCACGAGCCGGTAGCACCATAGCGTCATGGTTAACCATATTAAGATTTGTTGATATTTAGCATGCTAAATTATTTATGGTTGTGTTGAGTATATGCTAACTCGGTTATGTTATTGTATGGCTTGTTAAGTGTTTGAGGTTGATGACATGCTTTTGTGTTACACGTTTCGTACGAGGTATCTTGTGTTGTGATTGCAAATAGATGGGCGATATATATGTATATGTAATTATTGCATTCACTAAGCTTTGCTTACCCTCTCGTTGTTTACCACTTTTATAGGTTCGGTGTTGGACAAGGGTAAGGGCATCGTTTTGGACAAGGGATCCCGCTTGTTGCTAAGGGACGCTTTTGGTTTTAGTAGCTCTCGGAGTTTGACCGATAGTTGGGTAGTTTAATCCCAAACACCATGCTCATTGTGTAGTTTGGAACTTAAACTTTTTGGTGGTCGAAACTCCTAAATTGTACTAAACTTGTAATTTGGGTCGTGTGGGCCCCGCTTGTAAAACTTTAATTTTATGTTTGAAACATGTTAGTTTTACATATTTGGTTGTATGGTAAAAAGCGTTTTGTCTAAAAGTGCCGGGAACTAGTCAATCTTTTCGCGGTTAAAAGTCCCGGGGACAGCCAGATATGGCGCGGCGCGCGGGCCATATGGCGCGGTGCGCCGATGGTCTGCAACAGAAAAAAAATTTTATTTCGTATTTTCACAAGGTTTTGTCGGGTGTTGGTTTGGGTTGTTACACCTCGACAACCTTAAACGAATTTTGATTTTATTTGATTCGCACACTTAAAACTCGCTTCCTACATTCGCCTAAACTTCAACAATAGTCTCATAAGACTTAACGCTATCAAAGCCCATGTATACACTTGTAGGCGCACACATTATCAAGTATATATATATATATATACATATCTACTCATATATCTATACAATTACGCATAATCTAGCGAGTTACAACGTATAAATGATTAAGTATGTACCTTTCGATACGTACGGGAAAACGGGGTGTTACAACTCTCCCCCACTTGAATCGGAGCACGTCCTCACGATCCAAGCCGCATGACAAGAAGGAAGATAAACCAACAAGAATTCTTCGGGCTCCCAAGTAAACTCGGAACCCTTACTACGACGCCATTGAACTTTAAAAGTCCTAACCTCTTTACGTCTCAACCTTTTGACCTTCTCATCAAGTATGGCAATCGGTTCCTCGATATACTCTAACTTATTATTTAGCTCAATCTCGTCTAATGGTACCCAAGATGAATCATCCGCAAGACACTTACGGAGATGGGAAACATGAAATGTATTATGGATCCCCGCAAGCTCTTCGGGTAATTCCAAACGATACGCGACTTCACCAATGTAGTGACCCGAACTTTTCCATGTTTATATATATTAATTGAGATTGATGTTTACATGATTAAATGTTTCCAACATGTTAAGCAATCAAACTTGTTAAGACTTGATTAATTGAAATAGGTTTCATATAGACAATTGACCACCCAAGTTGACCGGTGATTCACGAACGTTAAAACTTGTAAAAAAACTATATGATGACATATATATGGTTATATATATAGTTAACATGATATTATGATAAGTAAACATATCATTAATTATATTAACAATGAACTACATATGTAAAAACAAGACTACTAACTTAATGATTTTGAAACGAGACATATATGTAACGTTTATCGTTGTAACGACATTTAATGTATATATATCATATTAAGAGATATTCGTACATCATAATATCATGATAATATAATAATTTAAAATCTCTTTTGATATTATAAACATTGGGTTAACAACATTTAACAAGATCGTTAACCTAAAGGTTTCAAAACAACACTTACATGTAACGACTAACGATGACTTAACGACTCAGTTAAAATGTATATACATGTAGTGTTTTAATATGTATTTATACACTTTTGAAAGACTTCAATACACTTATCAAAATACTTCTACTTAACAAAAATGCTTACAATTACATTCTCGTTCAGTTTCATCAACAATTCTACTCGTATGCACCCGTATTCGTACTCGTACAATACACAGCTTTTAGATGTATGTACTATTGGTATATACACTCCAATGATCAGCTCTTAGCAGCCCATGTGAGTCACCTAACACATGTGGGAACCATCATTTGGCAACTAGCATGAAATATCTCATAAGATTACAAAAATATGAGTAATCATTCATGACTTATTTACATGAAAACAAAATTACATATCCTTTATATCTAATCCATACACCAACGACCAAAAACACCTACAAACACTTTCATTCTTCAATTTTCTTCATCTAATTGAACTCTCTCAAGTTCTATCTTCAAGTTCTAAGTGTTCTTCATAAATTCCAAAAGTTCTAGTTTCATAAAATCAAGAATACTTTCAAGTTTGCTAGCTCACTTCCAATCTTGTAAGGTGATCATCCAACCTCAAGAAATCTTTGTTTCTTACAGTAGGTTATCATTCTAATACAAGGTAATAATCATATTCAAACTTTGGTTCAATTTCTATAACTATAACAATCTTATTTCAAGTGATGATCTTACTTGAACTTGTTTTCGTGTCATGATTTTGCTTCAAGAACTTTGAGCCATCCAAGGATCCATTGAAGCTAGATCCATTTTTCTCTTTTCCAGTAGGTTCATCCAAGGAACTTAAGGTAGTAATGATGTTCATAACATCATTCGATTCATACATATAAAGCTATCTTATTCGAAGGTTTAAACTTGTAATCACTAGAACATAGTTTAGTTAATTCTAAACTTGTTCGCAAACAAAAGTTAATCCTTCTAACTTGACTTTTAAAATCAACTAAACACATGTTCTATATCTATATGATATGCTAACTTAATGATTTAAAACCTGGAAACACGAAAAACACCGTAAAACCGGATTTACGCCGTCGTAGTAACACCGCGGGCTGTTTTGGGTTAGTTAATTAAAAACTATGATAAACTTTGATTTAAAAGTTGTTATTCTGAGAAAATGATTTTTATTATGAACATGAAACTATATCCAAAAATTATGGTTAAACTCAAAGTGGAAGTATGTTTTCTAAAATGGTCATCTAGACGTCGTTCTTTCGACTGAAATGACTACCTTTACAAAAACGACTTGTAACTTATTTTTCCGACTAGAAACCTATACTTTTTTTGTTTAGATTCATAAAATAGAGTTCAATATGAAACCATAGCAATTTGATTCACTCAAAACGGATTTAAAATGAAGAAGTTATGGGTAAAACAAGATTGGATAATTTTTCTCATTTTAGCTACGTGAAAATTGGTAACAAATCTATTCCAACCATAACTTAATCAACTTGTATTATATATTATGTAATCTTGAGATACCATAGACACGTATACAATGTTTCGACCTATCATGTCGACACATCTATATATATTTCGGAACAACCATAGACACTCTATATGTGAATGTTGGAGTTAGCTATACAGGGTTGAGGTTGATTCCAAAATATATATAGTTTGAGTTGTGATCAATACTGAGATACGTATACACTGGGTCGTGGATTGATTCAAGATAATATTTATCGATTTATTTCTGTACATCTAACTGTGGACAACTAGTTGTAGGTTACTAACGAGGACAGCTGACTTAATAAACTTAAAACATCATAATATATTAAAAGTGTTGTAAATATATTTTGAACATACTTTGATATATATGTATATATTGTTATAGGTTCGTGAATCAACCAGTGGCCAAGTCTTACTTCCCGACGAAGTAAAAATCTGTGAAAGTGAGTTATAGTCCCACTTTTAAAATCTAATATTTTTGGGATGAGAATACATGCAGGTTTTATAAATGATTTACAAAATAGACACAAGTACGTGAAACTACATTCTATGGTTGAATTATCGAAATCGAATATGCCCCTTTTTATTAAGTCTGGTAATCTAAGAATTAGGGAACAGACACCCTAATTGACGCGAATCCTAAAGATAGATCTATTGGGCCTAACAAACCCCATCCAAAGTACCGGATGCTTTAGTACTTCGAAATTTATATCATATCCGAAGGGTGTCCCGGAATGATGGGGATATTCTTATATATGCATCTTGTTATTGTCGGTTACCAGGTGTTCACCATATGAATGATTTTTATCTCTATGTATGGGATGTGTATTGAAATATGAAATCTTGTGGTCTATTGTTACGATTTGATATATATAGGTTAAACCTATAACTCACCAACATTTTTGTTGACGTTTAAAGCATGTTTATTCTCAGGTGAATATTAAGAGCTTCCGCTGTTGCATACTAAAATAAGGACAAGATTTGGAGTCCATGTTTGTATGATATTGTGTAAAAACTGCATTCAAGAAACTGATTTCGATGTAACATATTTGTATTGTAAACCATTATGTAATGGTCGTGTGTAAACAGGATATTTTAGATTATCATTATTTGATAATCTACGTATAGCTTTTTAAACCTTTATTTATGAAATAAAGGTTATGGTTTGTTTTAAAAATGAATGCAGTCTTTGAAAAATGTCTCATATAGAGGTCAAAACCTCGCAACGAAATCAATTAATATGGAACGTTTTTAATCAATAAGAACGGGACATTTCAGTTGGTATCCGAGCGTTGGTCTTAGAGAACCAGAAAATTTGCATTAGTGTGTCTTATCGAGTTTGTTAGGATGCATTAGTGAGTCTGGACTTCGACCGTGTTTTCTTTAAAAATGATTGCTTAACATTTTTGTTGGAAACTATATATTTTTAACATATGAATATTATGTGATATATTAATCTCTTAACGTGTTTGATATTATGTGATAGATGTCTACCTCTAGAACAAGTCCCATTGACTCACCTAATAATAATGAAGAGTCAAATGTAAATTGGAATAATTTGTGGACTGATTCACAAGTTCCCGAAGAGGAACCGGAAGAAGAGTCGGAACCGGAAGAAGAATCGGAACCGGAAGAAGAATCGGAACCGGATGAAGAAATAGAACCGGTGGGGGAAATAATAAAACGGTTAAGTAAAAGAAAATCCTCAACCAACCGACCAAAGTTAATTATGGTCAATGGTGTTTCCGCCAAGGAAGCAAAATATTGGGAGGATTACCAATTCTCCGATGAATCGGATTCCGACGAGAATTCCGATGATGTTATAGAAATTACCCCAACTGAATTTAAAAAGGCAAAAGAAAATAATAAGGGAAAGGGCATAAAAATAGAGAAATCTAATTCCAACCCCGATGAACTTTATATGTATCGTCAACCCCCGAGGTCCTTAAGTTGTAACAATGACCCGGGAACCTCTAAACCACCAGGTTTTTCTAAACCAATGTGGACAACGACGGTTCGTATTAGGGGAACATCATATATCCCTAGAAACTTGGCAAAACGAACCAAAACCGAAGAAGAAGAAACGAGCGAGTCGGAATAAGATAGTTGTATTCGTGTGGTGTAATATATGGAATATAGTGTTCTTATGCTTTATGATATATGTAAAAATTGCTTGTATTAATAAGTATTTTTTTTTTTATGAATCTAACTCTTGTCTATTTTACAGTTTAAAAATACAAAATGGATAGACAACCCAATATTTTAAGAGACCTACCCGGAGACATGATTGATGAAATCTTGTCTAGAGTCGGCCAGAATTCTTCGGCACAACTATTTAAGGCGAGATCAGTTTGTAAGACATTCGAAGAACGTTCCAAGAATGTCTTGGTTTATAAGAGACTTTCGTTTGAAAGATGGGGGATATCACATTGGGAAACCCATAAGTTACGATGTGTTTACTTTGACGCATATATTGCGGGGAACCCAAATGCTATTTTACGCAACGGGTTAAGAAATTATTTTGACTCAATATATCCGAATATTGGACTTCGTGATTTAGAAAAAGCGGCTAACATGCAACATAAAGAAGCATGTTATGCTTACGGATTAGTAATGTTCGCTTCTCACCAAAGTGAGAACAAGAACATCGGGCTACAACTATTAAACAAAACGTTTCCACAAGTGACGGAGTCGGTAATTGGGGTAAGAAATGAGGTTTTTAGATTATTACGGGACTGTTGGACATTACGTAACCCTCGTCCCTTTGATGACGTTACAACACGCTGTCTTATCAACGGCCATAACGGTTATGTTGCACAAGACCAAGGATGGGAAGTAGTCCTAGTAAAACCAGAATGCATGACTTGTTTCTGGACGTATGAATTACGTGTCTTTATTGCCTTTGCCGAACGACTTGTGTACTAGCTAGAATTATCTTCACAACTATCTTGTATCAAAGTTATTGTGTGCTATATTTCATGCTTTATGTAAAATAAGCGGTATTGTAAGTTTGTAAAATATTGTATAAAAGTTTGAACGCGAAATATTATTACAATCAGTTTTTCATATAGAATTGTAGTAGTTGAATTGTATATTAGCTACTAAGTATGAACTTAACGGGTAGGTACTACCCGAATTTAAACTTATAAAACGCTAATATGAAGAAAAAGCTTTTATAAATGAGTTCATATTATGCTACAAAATACTATTAACTACTCTTAATATTCTGTATGATTAACTTGTTCCATTTAACTATTTTGAAGGAAATGGCACCGACTACTCGACACACCGTGAATATGAATGAAGAGGAATTCCGTACTTTTCTAGCTTCAAACATAGCCGCAGTACAGGCTGCGCTACATACCAACAATAACCTTGGATCTAGCAGTACAGGAAATCGTGTAGGATGCACCTACAAAGAATTCACTGCCTGCAAACCTTTGGAATTTGATGGAACTGAAGGACCGATCGGATTGAAACGGTGGACCGAGAAGGTTGAATCGGTGTTTGCCATAAGTAAGTGTACTGAAGAGGACAAAGTGAAGTACGCTACGCATACCTTCACAGGTTCTGCGTTAACATGGTGGAATACCTATCTAGAGCAAGTGGGACAAGATGATGCGTACGCACTACCGTGGTCAGCATTCAAGCACTTGATGAACGAGAAGTACCGTCCCAGAACCGAGGTCAATAAGCTCAAGACAGAACTTAGAGGTTTACGAACCCAAGGATTTGATATTACCACGTACGAAAGACGATTCACAGAATTGTGCCTATTGTGTCCGGGAGCATTCGAAGATGAGGAAGAGAAGATCGACGCGTTTGTGAAAGGATTACCGGAAAGAATCCAAGAAGATATAAGTTCACACGAGCCCGCCTCCATACAACAGGCATGTAGAATGGCTCACAAACTAGTGAACCAGATTGAAGAAAGAATTAAAGAACAGACTGCTGAAGAGGCCAATGTGAAGCAAGTCAAAAGAAAGTGGGAGGAAAACGGTGATAAGAATCACCAATACAACAACAACAGCAATTACAACAATAATCGCAACAATTATCCCAACAATCGCAACATCAATCGCAACTACAACAAACGGCCCAACAACAACAACAACAACAACAACAACAGCAACTACAACAATCATCCCAATAACAATAATAACCGCAACAACAACAACAATCAGAAGCAACTATGCCAAAGGTGTGAAAAGAATCACTCGGGGTTCTGCACCAAATTTTGCAACAAGTGTAAAAGAAATGGTCATAGCGCGGCGAAGTGTGAGGTCTACGGACCAGGGGTTAATAGAACGAAAGGAACAAATGGTGTCGGAACGAGTAATGGCGGAGCAAGTAGTGTCGGAGCAAGTTATGCCAATGTAGTTTGTTATAAATGTGGAAAACCAGGCCACATTATTAGAAATTGCCCGAACCAGGAGAACACGAATGGACAAGGCCGTGGAAGAGTTTTCAATATTAATGCGGTAGAGGCACAGGAAGACCCGGAGCTTGTTACGGGTACGTTTCTTATTGACAATAAATCTGCTTACGTTTTATTTGATTCGGGTGCGGATAGAAGCTATATGAGTAGAGATTTTTGTGCTAAATTAAGTTGTCCATTGACGCCTTTGGATAGTAAATTTTTACTCGAATTAGCAAATGGTAAATTAATTTCAGCAGATAATATATGTCGGAATCGAGAAATTAAACTGGTTAGCGAAACATTTAAGATTGATTTGATACCAGTAGAGTTAGGGAGTTTTGATGTGATAATCGGTATGGACTGGTTGAAAGAAGTGAAAGCGGAGATCGTTTGCTACAAAAATGCAATTCGCATTATACGAGAAAAAGGAAAACCCTTAATGGTGTACGGAGAAAAGGGCAACACGAAGCTACATCTTATTAGTAATTTGAAGGCACAAAAACTAATAAGAAAAGGTTGCTATGCTGTTCTAGCACACGTCGAGAAAGTACAAACTGAAGAAAAGAGCATCAATGATGTTCCCATTGCAAAAGAATTTCCCGATGTATTTCCGAAAGAATTACCGGGATTACCCCCACATCGATCCGTTGAATTTCAAATAGATCTTGTACCTGGAGCTGCACCAATAGCTCGTGCTCCTTACAGACTCGCACCCAGCGAGATGAAAGAACTGCAAAGCCAATTACAAGAACTTTTAGAGCGTGGTTTCATTCGACCAAGCACATCACCGTGGGGAGCTCCTGTTTTGTTTGTCAAGAAGAAAGATGGTACATTTAGGTTGTGTATCGACTACCGAGAGTTGAACAAACTTACCATCAAGAACCGCTACCCACTACCGAGAATCGACGACTTATTTGATCAACTACAAGGCTCGTCTGTTTATTCAAAGATTGACTTACGTTCCGGGTATCATCAAATGCGGGTGAAAGAAGATGATATTCCAAAGACTGCTTTCAGAACACGTTACGGTCATTACGAGTTTATGGTCATGCCGTTTGGTTTAACTAATGCACCAGCTGTGTTCATGGACCTTATGAACCGAGTGTATGGACCATACCTTGACAAGTTTGTCATTGTTTTCATTGATGACATACTTATTTACTCAAAGAATGACCAAGAACACGGTGAACATTTGAGAAAGGTGTTAGAAGTATTGAGGAAGGAAGAATTGTACGCTAAGTTTTCAAAGTGTGCATTTTGGTTGGAAGAAGTTCAATTCCTCAGTCACATAGTGAACAAAGAAGGTATTAAGGTGGATCCGGCAAAGATAGAAACTGTTGAAAAGTGGGAAACCCCGAAAACTCCGAAACACATACGCCAGTTTTTAGGACTAGCTGGTTACTACAGAAGGTTCATCCAAGACTTTTCCAGAATAGCAAAACCCTTGACTGCATTAACGCATAAAGGGAAGAAATTTGAATGGAATGATGAACAAGAGAAAGCGTTTCAGTTATTGAAGAAAAAGCTAACTACGGCACCTATATTGTCATTGCCTGAAGGGAATGATGATTTTGTGATTTATTGTGATGCATCAAAGCAAGGTCTCGGTTGTGTATTAATGCAACGAACGAAGGTGATTGCTTATGCGTCTAGACAATTGAAGATTCACGAACAAAATTATACGACGCATGATTTGGAATTAGGCGCGGTTGTTTTTGCATTAAAGACTTGGAGGCACTACTTATATGGGGTCAAAAGTATTATATATACCGACCACAAAAGTCTTCAACACATATTTAATCAGAAACAACTGAATATGAGGCAGCGTAGGTGGATTGAATTATTGAATGATTACGACTTTGAGATTCGTTACCACCCGGGGAAGGCAAATGTGGTAGCCGATGCCTTGAGCAGGAAGGACAGAGAACCCATTCGAGTAAAATCTATGAATATAATGATTCATAATAACATTACTACTCAAATAAAGGAGGCGCAACAAGGAGTTTTAAAAGAGGGAAATTTAAAGGATGAAATACCCAAAGGATCGGAGAAGCATCTTAATATTCGGGAAGACGGAACCCGGTATAGGGCTGAAAGGATTTGGGTACCAAAATTTGGAGATATGAGAGAAATGGTACTTAGAGAAGCTCATAAAACTAGATACTCAATACATCCTGGAACAGGGAAGATGTACAAGGATCTCAAGAAACATTTTTGATGGCCGGGTATGAAAGCCGATGTTGCTAAATACGTAGGAGAATGTTTGACGTGTTCTAAGGTCAAAGCTGAGCATCAGAAACCATCAGGTCTACTTCAACAACCCGAAATCCCGGAATGGAAATGGGAAAACATTACCATGGATTTCATCACTAAATTGCCAAGGACTGCAAGTGGTTTTGATACTATTTGGGTAATAGTTGATCGTCTCACCAAATCAGCACACTTCCTACCAATAAGAGAAGATGACAAGATGGAGAAGTTAGCACGACTGTATTTGAAGGAAGTCGTCTCCAAACATGGAATACCAATCTCTATTATCTCTGATAGGGATGGCAGATTTATTTCAAGATTCTGGCAGACATTACAGCAAGCATTAGGAACTCGTCTAGACATGAGTACTGCCTATCATCCACAAACTGATGGGCAGAGCGAAAGGACGATACAAACGCTTGAAGACATGCTACGAGCATGTGTTATTGATTTCGGAAACAGTTGGGATCGACATCTACCGTTAGCAGAATTTTCCTACAACAACAGCTACCATTCAAGCATTGAGATGGCGCCGTTTGAAGCACTTTATGGTAGAAAGTGCAGGTCTCCGATTTGTTGGAGTGAAGTGGGGGATAGACAGATTACGGGTCCGGAGATTATACAAGAAACTACCGAGAAGATCATCCAAATTCAACAACGGTTGAAAACCGCCCAAAGTCGACAAAAGAGCTACGCTGACATTAAAAGAAAAGATATAGAATTTGAAATTGGAGAGATGGTCATGCTTAAAGTTTCACCTTGGAAAGGCGTTGTTCGATTTGGTAAACGAGGGAAATTAAATCCAAGGTATATTGGACCATTCAAGATTATTGATCGTGTCGGACCAGTAGCTTACCGACTTGAGTTACCTCAACAACTCGCGGCTGTACATAACACTTTCCACGTCTCGAATTTGAAGAAATGTTTTGCTAAAGAAGATCTCACTATTCCGTTAGATGAAATCCAAATCAACGAAAAACTCCAATTCATCGAAGAACCCGTCGAAATAATGGATCGTGAGGTTAAAAGACTTAAGCAAAACAAGATACCAATTGTTAAGGTTCGATGGAATGCTCGTAGAGGACCCGAGTTCACCTGGGAGCATGAAGATCAGATGAAGAAGAAATACCCGCATCTATTTCCAGAAGATTCGTCAACACCTTCAACAGCTTAAAATTTCGGGACGAAATTTATTTAACGGGTAGGTACTGTAGTGACCCGAACTTTTCCATGTTTATATATATTAATTGAGATTGATGTTTACATGATTAAATGTTTCCAACATGTTAAGCAATCAAACTTGTTAAGACTTGATTAATTGAAATAGGTTTCATATAGACAATTGACCACCCAAGTTGACCGGTGATTCACGAACGTTAAAACTTGTAAAAAAACTATATGATGACATATATATGGTTATATATATAGTTAACATGATATTATGATAAGTAAACATATCATTAATTATATTAACAATGAACTACATATGTAAAAACAAGACTACTAACTTAATGATTTTGAAACGAGACATATATGTAACGTTTATCGTTGTAACGACATTTAATGTATATATATCATATTAAGAGATATTCGTACATCATAATATCATGATAATATAATAATTTAAAATCTCTTTTGATATTATAAACATTGGGTTAACAACATTTAACAAGATCGTTAACCTAAAGGTTTCAAAACAACACTTACATGTAACGACTAACGATGACTTAACGACTCAGTTAAAATGTATATACATGTAGTGTTTTAATATGTATTTATACACTTTTGAAAGACTTCAATACACTTATCAAAATACTTCTACTTAACAAAAATGCTTACAATTACATTCTCGTTCAGTTTCATCAACAATTCTACTCGTATGCACCCGTATTCGTACTCGTACAATACACAGCTTTTAGATGTATGTACTATTGGTATATACACTCCAATGATCAGCTCTTAGCAGCCCATGTGAGTCACCTAACACATGTGGGAACCATCATTTGGCAACTAGCATGAAATATCTCATAAGATTACAAAAATATGAGTAATCATTCATGACTTATTTACATGAAAACAAAATTACATATCCTTTATATCTAATCCATACACCAACGACCAAAAACACCTACAAACACTTTCATTCTTCAATTTTCTTCATCTAATTGAACTCTCTCAAGTTCTATCTTCAAGTTCTAAGTGTTCTTCATAAATTCCAAAAGTTCTAGTTTCATAAAATCAAGAATACTTTCAAGTTTGCTAGCTCACTTCCAATCTTGTAAGGTGATCATCCAACCTCAAGAAATCTTTGTTTCTTACAGTAGGTTATCATTCTAATACAAGGTAATAATCATATTCAAACTTTGGTTCAATTTCTATAACTATAACAATCTTATTTCAAGTGATGATCTTACTTGAACTTGTTTTCGTGTCATGATTTTGCTTCAAGAACTTTGAGCCATCCAAGGATCCATTGAAGCTAGATCCATTTTTCTCTTTTCCAGTAGGTTCATCCAAGGAACTTAAGGTAGTAATGATGTTCATAACATCATTCGATTCATACATATAAAGCTATCTTATTCGAAGGTTTAAACTTGTAATCACTAGAACATAGTTTAGTTAATTCTAAACTTGTTCGCAAACAAAAGTTAATCCTTCTAACTTGACTTTTAAAATCAACTAAACACATGTTCTATATCTATATGATATGCTAACTTAATGATTTAAAACCTGGAAACACGAAAAACACCGTAAAACCGGATTTACGCCGTCGTAGTAACACCGCGGGCTGTTTTGGGTTAGTTAATTAAAAACTATGATAAACTTTGATTTAAAAGTTGTTATTCTGAGAAAATGATTTTTATTATGAACATGAAACTATATCCAAAAATTATGGTTAAACTCAAAGTGGAAGTATGTTTTCTAAAATGGTCATCTAGACGTCGTTCTTTCGACTGAAATGACTACCTTTACAAAAACGACTTGTAACTTATTTTTCCGACTAGAAACCTATACTTTTTTTGTTTAGATTCATAAAATAGAGTTCAATATGAAACCATAGCAATTTGATTCACTCAAAACGGATTTAAAATGAAGAAGTTATGGGTAAAACAAGATTGGATAATTTTTCTCATTTTAGCTACGTGAAAATTGGTAACAAATCTATTCCAACCATAACTTAATCAACTTGTATTATATATTATGTAATCTTGAGATACCATAGACACGTATACAATGTTTCGACCTATCATGTCGACACATCTATATATATTTCGGAACAACCATAGACACTCTATATGTGAATGTTGGAGTTAGCTATACAGGGTTGAGGTTGATTCCAAAATATATATAGTTTGAGTTGTGATCAATACTGAGATACGTATACACTGGGTCGTGGATTGATTCAAGATAATATTTATCGATTTATTTCTGTACATCTAACTGTGGACAACTAGTTGTAGGTTACTAACGAGGACAGCTGACTTAATAAACTTAAAACATCATAATATATTAAAAGTGTTGTAAATATATTTTGAACATACTTTGATATATATGTATATATTGTTATAGGTTCGTGAATCAACCAGTGGCCAAGTCTTACTTCCCGACGAAGTAAAAATCTGTGAAAGTGAGTTATAGTCCCACTTTTAAAATCTAATATTTTTGGGATGAGAATACATGCAGGTTTTATAAATGATTTACAAAATAGACACAAGTACGTGAAACTACATTCTATGGTTGAATTATCGAAATCGAATATGCCCCTTTTTATTAAGTCTGGTAATCTAAGAATTAGGGAACAGACACCCTAATTGACGCGAATCCTAAAGATAGATCTATTGGGCCTAACAAACCCCATCCAAAGTACCGGATGCTTTAGTACTTCGAAATTTATATCATATCCGAAGGGTGTCCCGGAATGATGGGGATATTCTTATATATGCATCTTGTTATTGTCGGTTACCAGGTGTTCACCATATGAATGATTTTTATCTCTATGTATGGGATGTGTATTGAAATATGAAATCTTGTGGTCTATTGTTACGATTTGATATATATAGGTTAAACCTATAACTCACCAACATTTTTGTTGACGTTTAAAGCATGTTTATTCTCAGGTGAATATTAAGAGCTTCCGCTGTTGCATACTAAAATAAGGACAAGATTTGGAGTCCATGTTTGTATGATATTGTGTAAAAACTGCATTCAAGAAACTGATTTCGATGTAACATATTTGTATTGTAAACCATTATGTAATGGTCGTGTGTAAACAGGATATTTTAGATTATCATTATTTGATAATCTACGTATAGCTTTTTAAACCTTTATTTATGAAATAAAGGTTATGGTTTGTTTTAAAAATGAATGCAGTCTTTGAAAAATGTCTCATATAGAGGTCAAAACCTCGCAACGAAATCAATTAATATGGAACGTTTTTAATCAATAAGAACGGGACATTTCAACCAACACGAGCTAAAACCTTAAATGATCCAATAAACCGAGGAGCTAACTTTCCTCGTTTTCGGAATCAAATAATACCTTTCCATGGCGAAACCTTAAGCATCACCATGTCACCTTCTTGAAATTCGATCGTTCGTCTACGTTTGTCGGCATACGACTTTTGCCTATCGTGAGCCTTTTTCAAATGCTCTCGAATAATATCAATTTTGCTATTCGTCTCTAAGACCAAATCGGTACTTCCGATTTCCTTTTGTCCCACTTCACCCCAACAAATCGGGGTTCGACACCTATGCCCATAAAGTATCTCATAAGGTGGCATCCCAATACTAGTATGATAACTATTATTGTACGAGAATTCCACCAAAGGTAAGTGCTTGTCCCAACTACCACCAAAATCGATAATACACGCACGTAACATATCTTTCAAAGTTTGATTCGTACGTTCGGTTTGACCGTCCATTTGAGGATGATACGCCATGCTCAATTTCAATTGTGTACCCATATCCTCATGAAACTTTTCCCAAAATCGAGATGTAAAACGAGTATCTCGATCCGAAACAATCGATATAGGAACACCGTGTCGAGAGATGACTTCCTTGATAAAAAACTTAGCCAACGTCTCCTACGATATCGCTTCCTTAATGGGAAGAAACAAAGCGCTTTTCGTCAATCGATCAACTATAACCCAAATCGAATCAAATTGGGTCCTCGCCGTTTTAGGTAACTTTGTGATGAAATCCATGGTAATGTGCTCCCATTTCCATTTCGGGATTTCTAACGGTTGTAATTTACCATACGGCTTTTGGTGCTCGGCCTTAACTTGCAAACACGTGACGCATTGCTCAATATACTTCACAACATCACGTTTCATGCCCGGCCACCAATAATCTTTCTTTAAGTCAAGATACATTTTTGTTGCGCCCTGATGAATGGAATACTTTGACTTATGTGCTTCATCTAGTAGCACTTGTCGATAATCACCCATCTTAGGCACCCACACTCTTCCTTGAAAAGACAACAAACCCCGCGAGCCCATAGTAATGAACTCTAATTGTCCCACAATTCGCTCCGCATGCTTGTTGTGAACATAAGCCTCTATTTGAATCACACCGCGTTTTTCAAGAAAATTGTTAGTAATAATCATACGTAACAATCCCAATCGTAACGCCGGGTGATGACTCTTTCTACTTAACGCATCCGCGACCACATTCGCCTTGCCCGGATGATAAAGTATTTCACAATCATAATCTTTCACCACATCCATCCACCTACGTTGACGATAATTCAAATCTCGTTGATTAAAGAGGTGTTTCAAACTCTTATGATCTGAATAAATCGTACACTTGACACCATACAAGTAATGGCGCCAAATTTTCAACGCATGCACAACCGCCGCCAACTCAAGATCATGAGTCGGATATCTCGTCACGTGTTCCTTTAATTATCGAGAGGCATAAGCGATGACTTTACCTCTTTGCATTAGAACACACACGAGTCCATTTAACGAAGCATCACAATAAACCGTCATGTCTTCCACTCCTTCCGGCATCACTAACACCGGAGCTTGACATAACTTCTCCTTTAACAATTGAAAAGCAACTTCTTTCTCGTTCTCCCAAACAAACCTCGCGTTCTTCCTTGTTAATTTCGTCAACGAAGAAGCGATCTTAGAAAAGTCTTGGATAAATCGACGATAATAACCGGCCAATCCGAGAAAACTTCGGACCTCCGTAGGCGTAGTCGGTTGTCTCCAACTCTTCACCGTCTCTATCTTCCCCGGATCCACTTGAATGCCGTCTTTGTTCACAATATGACCAAGGAATTGAACTTTCCTTAGCCAAAATTCACATTTGGAGAACTTAGCATACAACTTCTCCTTTCGTAACGTCTTCAATACTTCACGCAAATGACGTTCATGTTCGTTCATACTCTTTGACTAAACAAGTATGTCATCAATGAACACAATTACCGACTAGTCCAACATAGGTTGGCACACTCGGTTCATAAGATTCATGAATGCCGCTGGTGCATTCATAAGACCAAAAGGCATAACTACGAACTCAAAATGCCCATAACGTGTTCGAAAAGCCGTTTTCTCAATATCGTCCTCACGGACCCGCATTTGGTGATAGCCGGACCGTAGGTCGATTTTATAGAAATACGTTGCACCTTGGAGTTTGTCAAACAAATCGTCAATCCGAGGTAACGGATAACGATTCTTGATCGTCACTTTATTTAACTCCCGATAATTGATGCACATTCGCATACTACCATCCTTCTTTTTCACGAATAAGACCGGAGCTCCCCATAGCGAAGCACTCGGTCGAATAAAACCCTTCTCAAGCAACTCTTGGGTTTGATTTAACAACTCGTACATTTCCGTTGGTGCTAAACGGTAAGGAGTTTTAGCAATGGGAGTAGCTCCCGGAACCAACTCAATACGAAATTCAACTTGTCTTTCCGCCGGAACACCCAGTAACTCGTCCGAAAAAACGTCTTCGAATTCACTAACCACCGGAATTTCACGAATGGGTAGTGGCTTATCACGAGTATCAACAATGTGGGCAAGAAAAGCCATGCCACCACTAACAAGAAAACGACGTGCCCGTGCAAAAGTGCATATCGGCACAAGTCTTCTTCGTTTATCACCGTGAATAATTAACTCTCCCCCACTTGGAGTCTTCACACGTATAAACTTTTCATGGCATGCAATATCGGCTCTATTTCGATCGAGCCAATCCATACCAACAACGATATCAAAATCACCCAAGGTCATTGGAATGAGATCGATTTTAAAATTTTCGGCACCAAACACAACATTACAATTTTTACACACATCAACCACTAGCGCCGTCTTGCCATCCGCTATTTTAACTTCTACCGGACAACTTAACTTAACTAGCGGTTTATTTAACTTAGGCACGAACCTTGGAGAAACAAACGATAAATTGGCACCACTATCAAATAGGATTCGTGCCGGATTAGAGTTAACCTTGAAAGTACCTGAAATGACTTCGTTGGATTGCTTGGCCTCCTCATTCGTCATCAAATAGTTGCTACCCCTAGCCGTGCCTGCCGCTTTCTCTAACCGCTTAACGTTATCATTATTCAAGTCGGGGCATTCCTGCCTCTTGTGCCCCTCTTTACCACAATTAAAGCAAGTAACTTTGGTCGACGCCTTGGTGCAATCACGGGCCATGTGTCCTCTTTGATTACAATTATAACACGTGGGCCCGAAACCCCCGAAAACACCCTTCTTCACACTATTAACACTTTCGAAGCCTTTCTTGTTCTTTTTATTGGAAAAGTTCAAATGACTCGAACCTTCAAACTTTCTTTTAGAAAAAGTGAAATCACTCTTCCTTGGAACCTCCGGCTCAAAACCCCGAGCCAACTCGAATAGCTCTTCGAAAGTCTTAGCCATTCCCCGGCTAATCTTACCCTTTACCTCGTCGCTCAAGGTACGGTAGAAATCTTTCATTAGCTTGTGGTCGTCACCAACATATTTCGGGCAAAAACGAGTCTTTGCCAAAAAGGTAGACTTGAGAGTAACCAAGTCCATTGAACCTTGTTGCAAATGATGCAACTCGTCCCGGATTCTATCAAGGTCAGAAGAAGTTCGGTATTCTTGGAAGAATTCCTTCTTAAACTCCTCCCATGTCAAGCTCATGCATTGCTCTTCACCATATAAATTGATTTTATCGTCCCACCACAACTTTCCTTCTTCACGTAACATGCTAGACCCATATCTTGTCTTCTTCGAAGGAGGACACTCCGCGGTACAGAACGCTCCCTCGATATCGAAAATCCAACAAGTGCTTTTCAATGGATCCCTCACCCCATTAAACATCGGAGGTTGAGTATCCTTGAAATTCTTGTAGTGGAAGTCCCGCCTTCCTTCACCTCCTTCACTGTGAGGATAAATGTTTCTAGCATCAAGGGCCTCTTCGATAGTGGCCTTCATTCATTCATTTATCAAATCGGTCACTTGCCTATCGACCGAATCTTGGAAGACCTTTCGGACGTCTGTAAGAAAATCCGCTTTTAAGTTTTTAAAGACGACCTCAACCTTAGCCGAAAACTCGACGTCCTTGCTTGTACTTCCGTTATCATGATCGGGTCCGTTTCTCGTCTTCATTCTATAAAACGGAAAGGGTTAAACTATGAACGAAAAGCATAACACGTAAGTATATATACATGCGTACCACACTACCCCATCTTGCTCAACAATCGTCGTACATTACTCGTTTGACACGAATTGCACCCGTAACAACGGTAGCTAATCGTTGTTACGCGAGCACGTCGCATTAACTTGCTAGTACAACGTCGGTCTTGCTTGTTGATTTCTAAACACAACACAAAACAATTAGCACAAGGTTAGATCACATAAACCAAAGCACTAACAATTCTAGATTAGACCCAAAGTCCTATAAGTCCCGCATAAAGCGCTCACACAATAAATCCCAAGTCTAGGCACCTATCTCAAGTCGCCTAAATCACTTAGACCATGCTCTGATACCACTTGAAACAACCCAACCCGTACTCCGTACGATAATTTTTTTTTATTTAAAATATAATACACATTTACGCGCCAATTAAATATGTAACCCATTCCACACGATTCGTCAAAACATATTACGAGTTTAATGTTTACAAAAAGGCACAAAGGCTATTAACGAATGTGATACAAGTTTGACCAACAACAAATGATAGTTTATAATCCAAACGACACTCGAGCATGGTTTGGGGCTAAACTACCCAAAACGTTCGGCCACTTCAAAAGCTATCCCAAAAGCATCCCCTGTCAACACAAACGGGAGACAACTAATCTAACCGTATGCCCTTACCCTTGTCCAAGCCGGAACCTATAAAATGGTAAACAACGAGAGGGTAAGCAATGCTTAGTTAGTGCAACAATTATACATACATATATATAACCTATCCATTTACAATCACAATACCAAATACCTTATACGAACTTGTAACTCAATTAGCATGTCAACATACCCGTAACACTAACAAGTCGTACATTATCACACCACCTCATTAGCATATACTCAACTCAATATATTTTATATGCTAAACAAACAACAATCTCAATATGGTTAACCAATAACGCTATGGTGCTACCGGCTCGTGGTTCACACCATACGCATTTGAGTCATACTCATTTATAGTGCTACCGGCTTGTGGTTCACACTCGATGCTACCGGCTCGTGGTTCACATCTTAGTTTATAGTGCTACCGGTTCGTGGTTCACATTCGATGCTACCGGCTCGTGGTTCACATCTTATTTTATAGTGCTACCGGCTCGTGGTTCACACTCGATGCTACCGGCTCGTGGTTCACATCTTATCAAACACATGTTATGGCACTACCGGCTCGATGGTTCATACCATAACACCCACAAATAAATACGTCATATACACATACGTATAATTACTCCACTCACCTTATCACAAGGATGATGATTTAGCACTTCCGAGCTTCAACGCAATGTACCTAAATCATTAAGTGCGCATTCAATTTCACAACTAGTGGGATTAACCACAATAATTCCACTTGAGCATTTAATGTCCCAATTTGTATTAAATGACTCAACTACTCACAACCACCCATAAATGGCCAAGACCCGACCTTAATCACTAAGACTAGTGAATTAAAGTCTATTAACTTCAATTAACACAAAACTTAGGGTAATCCATACCCCTTTCATCTAATTAGGTCAACTAGTACATTTTGACCCATTTTATATTACTTAGACTCACAATCAAGTCAAACTTACCCATTTAAACTTACCCAACTTCTGATCCAGAATTGCTTTATGTGTCGAGGCGCGACCCTGTTTGTCGCGGCGCGGCATTAGCCGTCACCTGGACACTTCGACAACCTTAAACGAATTTTGATTTTATTTGATTCTCACACTTAAAACCCGCTTCCTACATTCGCCTAAACTTCAACAATAGTCTCATAAGACTTAACGCTATCAAAGCCCATGTATACACTTGTAGGCGCACACATTATCAAGTATATATATATATATATATATATATATATATATATATATATATATATATACATACATATCTACTCATATATCTATACAATTATGCATAATCTAGCGAGTTACAACGTATAAATGATTAAGTATGTACCTTTTGATACGTACGGGAAAACAGGGTGTTACATATATACAATGCTATGTATATGATCAAATCCCCCCATTTTATTATGGTACATTTTGTATAAAAAATGCAGCATGATAAACTCTAAAAAATAAAATTCACAATTACTTGTTACTGTAACCCGCAATGAATTATTTCGCTATGCCTTTGTTACCGTTAGATCAAAGAAAGTTACCGTTTCTGACCGTTGGCGAAAAATATTACCGTTAAATCAACATAATTGGGGCTTAAGCATAATCGATTAACATTCTTAACCTCCCTATATATATCGACATTAGAAATCATAAAATCCTCACCCTTAAATCAAGATACTCCTCATTAATCAATTTCTCAACCAATCTTCAAGTCATTTACATTCACACTCAACTCCTTTAATTTTAAAATGAGAATCGAGGAAGTTGATAGCAAGCTAAACCCAAAAACTTTGATTACCAATCTATTAACGAGCCCGGAATCAAAATCAACAACAACTTCTGGAAAGGAAAAGCATCTGATACCAGTTGTTGATTTGACAGCAAAATCTCCACTCACCAAAATAGATTCTGCCAAGCGACCATATGAGACACCGCCATCGTCTCAAAATAAGAAGTTGAAACAACGCGAAACAACTCTTTTCGAGAACCCAGTGATATCCAATTATGATCCAGAGCAACAAATGGGTAAGTCAAAAACATTATCCCCTCAACATAGTCTTAGCATGTACCAATTTTCGTCGCTAATTCGCAATGTTGTTTTTATTGCAGGTGACTCGAACGATGACCCAAGCTTTTCGAGTCCTAATACCGTGGAGAAAATTACTGAACTATTCCGCACTCCGTCCGACTCCTATGGGGTAAGAGTCGACGGATTGTCAGGGTACACTTGTACATCCTCTTCTGCGGCGTTAAATCAACGCCACCAAATGAAATTGGCAATACCGGATGAGCTTCGCCATGAGTTGCGAAGCTTCCTGCTGCAGAAGCACTTAACTACTTTGTGAACTTCTACATGGCATTCAACTCGGCCTACGACATGATTGGCGGTCAAGAAATTTTTTTCAACGTTCTTGAAGTTGAAAAGGCTAAATTTTATGCTGAAAAAGCCAACCTCGCAGATAGTGAAAAGCACTGTTCTGACCTAACTACGGAAGTCACCGCAGCAAAAACTGCTATTAAAGACTTGAAGCAACAGCTTTTCGCAGCAGCAGATAAAGAAAACAACTTGCAGACAACCAACAAAGCTTTAGCGGAGGATGTTGCAAAACTAACATTAGAGCGAGAAAACGCTCTAGCCGCTAAATCCTCCACAGAGCTAGAATTTACAAAGCTCCGCAAACATCTGCCTGAGTTGTCAAGAAAAGTGCTTAACTCCCTTTCTGTTTCTAAAAAATTTTCCACATACGTTGCCGCAATGCAATTGCGCGAGAGGGTGGAGTTTATGGATCAGGCTGCCACCAGCTGTCACTTGCCAGACCGCTTATGCTCTGTGGCAGACGCGCAAGCAGCGTTTGTTGTTTCCAAAGAAAATATAGTTGAAATTTCCATCCCCAAGATTATTGCGATAAGCGAGCAAGGTGATGCAACTGCAGATGACATCATCAAACTTGACTTGTCTAAAGAATGAGGATGTAATTTTGATATATGTAATATTAGCACGCAGCTACCTATGCGTTTTAATAATAAAATTTCAATGTTTATCTTTTTGCAAGTACTTGTATTTATATAGCGCTTTATCATCAGTATTCATAACATAGACTTGCCCTTTGCAATTTTCAACTTTTATTATCATGCACATAATAAGTATGTACTTTTGCGAAACAATCTGCATTTGTATATATTTATACATTATGAATCTTCCAAGTCCGCCGAAACGATCCTTAGGCAATTTGTTAGCATTGGGAAGCATCTAAGTATGGCAAAATTAAATATGCAGGAAATTAATATCCTTTCACAATATTTAGTTTCTGCGTGAGAGGGCAATGTCATCACTACGCGACTTAGCCTTCGCAAAACATACCAGTATGTTGAAATCAATTTTTCAGAAAAAATTTCTTGAACTGTAAATATGCCGCAAAGTTTTATTAAGTTTAACAATATAAGTGGGCTTTTCAATCACTTATGCAATTCGCGTGTTCATTTATTGTATTGTTACAAGTGTGATCAAGACTTGAAAAAATTAAAAACACATAGAAAAATAGCAACTGCATTCTTTTATTTCATTTGACATTTTGATTACATATATGCGTTGTTTAACACATTATACTTAAAAATTTATGCGTAATATCGCTTCAACAAAGCAGTATGCCACGCATTGGGAAGATTTCGCCCCTCTATGTCTGCGAGTTTGTATGAACATGCCGTGTTAATAGCAACAACTTGATATGGACCCTCCCAATTAGGTCATAGCTTACCAAGTTTTTCTGCTCGACTCGCGTCATTATTCCGCAGTACCCATTTGCCTACATCAAAGGACAATGCGTGCACTCTTTTGTTGTAATACTTAGCGATTTGTTGTTTGTTATTTGCTTCTCTGATAGTAGCCATTAACCTGCGCTCTTCTATTAAATTCAAGTTTTCACATAAAGCCTCATTATTTGTTTCTTCATCGAAGTTAGCAACTCGATGTGTTGGCACAAAAATTTCGGCGGGTATTACTGCCTCAAAGCCATATACTAAACTAAAAGGTGTTTCACCCGTACTCTTCTTGAAAGTAGTACGATGCGCCCATAAAACATTGGGTAACTCATCTACCCAACCAGTGCATTTTTCATATAAGCGCTTTTTGATTCTGCATACAAAGTCACGATTAGTTACTTCACATAAGCCATTAGCTTGCGGATGCGCAACCGACGTAAATTTCTGGATTATATTCAAATCAGTGCACCATGTTTTGAACGGGTCTTTCACTATTTGAGCCCCATTATCGCTAACCAACTCCCGCGGAATGCCAAATCTGTACACGATGTATTCCCAAAAAAATTACGCACTTGCACTCCAGTGATAGTGCGAACTGCCTTCGCCTCAACCCATTTTGTAAAATAGTCGATTGCTACAATTAAAAATTTGACATTGCCAGGACCTGTGGGAAATGGTCCCATAATATCAATTGCCCATTTGTGAAATGGCCATGGCGAGTTGACATGGATCATATCGTGTCATGTCATCCTATTCTGTGGCGCATGCCTTTGGCAATCTTGCAACGCTTAACAATTTTTGCATCATCGCGATATAAGGATGGCCAAAAGTAGCCTATCCGCATAATTTTAGCCGCAATAGTTTTATAGCCTGAATGCAATGCGCAATAACCATTGTGCACTTCATCCACTATCATCTCAGCTTCAATTGGGCCAACACATCGCATCATTGGGCCGCAATATGACTTTCGATATAAAATATCATTTTAGATGATGTACATTGGTGCTCGCTCACGAACTTAACGAGCTTCGTGTTTGTCATTCGGCAGAACATTATTGCGGATATACTGCATCATTGGTTCCATCCAGTTTGGTTGTTCTTCTTCAACAAACACAACTATTAGATCATTATCAATTGACTTGCTTGGTAACTTTTCAACCCAAACTTGCTTTTGAAAGTGTGAGAACGTTAACACAGCCAACTTACTTAACGCATCCGCTTTCTTATTTTGGCTTCTTGGAACTTGTGCAAGTTAAAAATGCTCAAACCGCGTAGCCGATTTGAAATGCCCCGTCCTAATCCATTTGGACGAAGTCATCAACATTTGATCCCAGAGCGATGATCGACACCAAATAATGTCCTTAAAATGAGCAAATGCACAGCGGAAGATTTCTTTCATACCTGAGAATAAATATGCTTTCAAGTGTCAACCAAAAGGTTGGTGAGTTCATAGGTTTATCTTAAAACAATAAAATTCATTATTTTGATAGACCACAAAATTTAAATGTTGCATGGTACAAATGGGCCCGAATCCTATACCCACCTGTAATGCACACCTTTCTCGTGTACGAAATCATTTTTCATAAATCTTAGTAACCGTACACATATCTTGTGCACAAAAATAACATACACATAACCTGTGTATAAAATCATTCTCTCGATACATAACATTCATATCAATTGGTGGCAATTATCATGTCCACATAATTCATTGGTGGCAATTATCATGTCCACATAATTCAATAGTGGCAATTATCATGTCCACATAATTCAATAGTGGCAATTATCATGTCCACATAATTCAATAATAATCCACAGAACTTCTGTCTGCATAATAATTCATTCGAGGAATGTTTTGCTTGTGTCTATCTCGTCAAACATTTATAAAAGCATTTCATGTATTCACAGTTCAAAATATATTTCAAAGGCATTTAATAAAGCAGTTATAAAAACAGCGCATGTATTCTCAGTCCCAAAAATGTAATGAGTAAAAAGGGATTAAATGAACTCACCTAATGTATTTTGTAGTAAAAATACATATGACTATATTGAACAATGCAGGGTTGGCCTTGGATTCACGAACCTATATCATGTATATATATTACAATATATAATCGTAATAAATTTATATATATATTATTAATGGTATAATTTTTTTATATTTAATCATTTATAGATTTTATTAATTATCTAAGTATATTTATTATATATATACTTTTAAGAAAATATTAATATAGTTATGTCATAAATAAAATTTTTATCTTGAAAATCTTTATTTGGATATATTAATAATACTAATGATTATAATTTTAATAATAATAATAATAGTTTTAATAAAAATGTTAGTTTCAATAATAATACTAATTTTAATAGAAATGATAAATTTAAAATACTGATACTTTTAGTAATAACAATAATAATAGTACTGATAATAATAATAACTCTAAAAATGAGAATTTTACTACTAATGATGATGATGATAATAATAATAATAATAATGATAATAATAATAATAATAATAATAATAATAATAATAATAATAATAATAATAAAATAATAAGAATAATAGGAATAATAAGTATACTACCTTAAAGAATAGATTCCTAAAAATATATTGCAGCCCGCGCTCGAACTCGTGGCCTCTCGTTCCCTTGTCACACTTACAAACCAATCCACTAACCCTCCATTTCTGATTTCACTCACAAAATCAATATATAAACCGTATTTCCATCTGTTTCTTTCTTCTTCTTCAAACTACAACTCATCATCCTCAACTAATACTTTCATAATTCGTTTTCAACAGCAGGGTTTTGGTTTTAAATTATTATCATTGCATAATAATTTTCATGATCATCACAAGCCTACTCGTATAATTAACAGTCCACCATCATCATCATTTTTCATATATTGTTATTATAATTATCGTAGCTCCCTCATTTTCGTACAGTGTTTATCGTCCCTACATCATCAAAGGGTTTCGAGATTTTTCATAAGCAATATCATTATTCCATCACCAATTTTCACTTTTGTCTCTCCTTTTAAAAATCAACTAGTGTGCCACTAGTATATTCAAAGTATCACAATTACTCGATGGCAAAAATAAAATAACAGATACTCCGTAACTTTTTTTGAGTAGGGTTTTCTTCACTCACTTGTGTCGTTAAAAGCAACAACAAGTTATCATCATTCATGTATTCTCATTTCTCTCCTTCATTCCTTGGCTCAAAAGAGAAATGGATCACGGACTAATAATCCACTCTAGTATACGGCCCAAAATACAAGCAATGATCCGATTCCATTTGATATAATAACACAATTGAGTGGCTAAAATAAATTAACTAAATATAGTGAGCTGGAAGGTTGTAATTTCTTGTGGGATTGTTACTTTAGTGGATGTCGGCCATAATCATAAAAGAAAAAGGAAAGTGCAATCCACTCCAATATTATTATAACTCATCATTATTAAATGGATAGTGACTCAATACATAAATGAGTCGTGTGCGTGTTTACATATAAGTCAGATAGCATACAGGAACATTACCACGAGCAGTTGCAGTTGCACACACTTGGATTACATCCCTTCAAATAGTAGCAGTAAGAAACAGGAAGTAGGAGAATATGATTAGAACAAGAAGATGCATTATTAGTAAGTTGAAGATCGTTGGTGATGGAGAATTTTAGTGTCGGGTGGCTGTGGAAACAGAAACACGAAGAGTACAGCAGCAGTAGCAGTTCCATGTTTAGGGTGGCTTGGATTGTTTTGGTGTTCAACAAAACAAGGGTAGTAGGTGACGGCTTAGTAGCAGTTCTTGTGTTGGAGTTTCTTTGAACCAAAAACATAAAAAGTCATAGCAGCATGTTTCCTTCGAGTATTAACAAGTTGATTGTGAGTGGTGATGATGAAAGGAGGTGATTTGAAATGTGGTTGTGGTGGTTTTCGAAAGTTTGGTTTGGTGGTGGCATCTCTTGATTGGCATGGGGAATGGTGACGTTTTTAATGGGTGAACCGTAGGTGGTGGTGTTGAAAGGAACCAATACCCGAAACAGTAATCATTCGATGGTGGTTATAAAATGGTAATGTTCAATGGTGGTTCAAGGATGGTTTTACAAATCATGCAGTAGGTTTGGTTTATGATTCGTTTGGTTGGTGAACTTCACTCGAACAACACCATCTGTGGGTATATATTGATATGAGGGTGAAACTTGAATTACTTTTATCAATAATGTGAGGTGATTAATTGTTTTCTAGCAGATGGATTCGACAGGGAGGATCAAACATACGAGAAATAAATAAAGAATTTAAAAGTTGAAGTCGACCCTAAACAAATTTTGTTATTATCTGTGATTGATTCACTAGTTGGTACGATCCAGGAGGCAGTTGAATAATTTACATAAAGCTTGACAATGAAAGGGAAAAGAATACGTATTGTATGTGTATATATATATATATATATACACACACACACACACACACTGTATTTATATATTTTCATAAATATGTATATATGTAATACGTATTTATATATATCTGGTTATATAAATCTGTATCTAGATGAATTATTTATAATTGCGTCATCGTTTATATATCTGGATTTGATATAATCCTGTTTTTATACATAAGTGTTTATATATATTTTAATTAATCTTATTACTTAACAATAATAATAATAATATTCTTAATATTGTAATTAATGTAAATAAAAATTTACAATAATAATATAATAATAATAATAGTAATATTTTTATTAATGATAATAATAACACTAACTATAATATTACCAATTATAATGATATTAATTATAAATAGTAGTGATATTAAGAGTCGTAAATTGATAATTTTAATGGTTTACTAATAACAACCAAAATAAAATGATAACAAGT
Source organism: Rutidosis leptorrhynchoides (assembly GCF_046630445.1). NCBI lineage: Eukaryota > Viridiplantae > Streptophyta > Magnoliopsida > Asterales > Asteraceae > Rutidosis > Rutidosis leptorrhynchoides. Next base: position 226,277,985 of record NC_092343.1, read on the forward strand.
ATTAATATCAATATTAATGTTGATAATAATTTTAATGAAAGTAATTATCATAATTTTAGTATAACATTATACCTTAACTTATAAATACATATAATACACTAATCCTTATACTTCATATTTATTTATATGGTAATCTATTTGAATATTTTATACGTGTTACAATGTACATATAATATTACTTATACATAGTAATCATATATATTTATATATATATATATATATATATATACATATATATATATATATATATATATATATATATATATATATATATATATATATATATATATATATATATATATATATATATATATATATATATATATATATATATATATATATATATATATATATATATAAATATATATAATTGTTTTAGATTACATCTATTTATTTTTGTATCTCATTTTACATATTTATTTCTATTATTTATTTTATAAATTTCAAATTATTATATATACAAACATTCATATGTACACATATTTATTTTCAACAATTGTTCGTGAATCGTCAGGCATGGTCAAAGGGTATTTGATTACATGAATATAGCTTCAAAATTTTCGAGACTCAATATTACACACTTTGCTTATCGTATCGAAATCATATAAAGATAAAGATTAAGTTTAAATTTAGTCGGAAATTCCCGGGTCATCACAGTACCTACCCGTTAAAGAAATTTCGTCCCGAAATTTGAGTGAGGTGGTGATGGTTAACAATAAAAATGTTTTCATGACGAAAATTGAGTTGATAAATAGAGTTTTATCATCATTGAGTAATATGGATAAAATGATTCGATTAATCGAAGAGTACGAATGAAGCTATCACAAAAGATTGAAATAGGAAAAGTAAAGGTTCGTCTTAACTTTTGGCAGAGTTATGGTTGAATTTAAAAAATAAGGTGTGTCTTAACTTCTGACATTGTCTTGATTGAATTCCGGAATTCAAGGGATTTAAAGAAAATCTTCGAAATCTAAAAGATTTGATTCTTCGGCGAATAAGGAGATTAAGATCTCTATAATTAAGTACGGTGATCTGTCTCGATTACTCTATCTGATATTTCCCTTATAAATCAAACTCTTCCGTGCCATTATTCTCACCATTCCTATACTTTCTTTCTTAGTCCATACATCCAAAAGATTGTGAAATGCTTAATCCCGTTCTAATCCTTGATGTTTTCTTAATTATCATTTCTGTCATCCTTCTTTTCAATCTTCCACCAGAAGAATCTGTTTACTCCTACTATTACCTTGGGGGTAATACTATTCTTAATTATACCATGTCTTTATATTGTTATTCATATTAATATCCACGGTTTGTAACCTCCGTGTTGTTATTGGGCTTCATATTTTCTCTTATATTTTGGAGCTTTGTCCCTTCGTTTCTTCTTCTTGCAATTAAACACCGCTTGTAATGGTTCAGAATTCGCAGATATAAACTTCAGAATGAGCATTGTTAATGTTCTAAGAAGGAAATCGTAATGGTACGATTTGATTTGTCAAATTACCAGAATCACTGAGAATAGAACTATCAAGAATATATTTTCTTGATATGTTCGGAGGTGAAGTAGAATGAACGAGTCATGTAACATGGCACATGATGATGTTATGATCTGTGAATCATCACGTTCCATTAGAAACTCAGCATGACTTACTGTAATATAATCACGTTGATCAAGTGTCATTATATTATATTAACTCCTGCATCAATTCCCAACACTACTTCAAAAACATTCATAATTTAAACTCGAATTTTAAAGAATTTTAGAAACTAAAGTAGTTTCCTTTATGATGTAATATAGATAGCACGAATAGATAAATAATTTCGGACGAGAATATTTATGAAAATATCTTCAGAAAATCGAAGATATTTATGATGATATTTTGGAATTTCTAAGTTCGATGGTTGATGAGGAAGATTTTCCGCAAGATTTTAACATGAGTACGGAGCAAGATATTCGTTGAAGGTTTCATCGGATCCAGAATTATCTGGATTCTTTGAATATATGGTATGGTCCTTGTATTTGTCCTTGGTCTCCTTCGTGGTTAGCTCAATCCGTTTTTCAGTTCCAACTTTTCTTAGCTTTTCCAACATACTATTCTTTATCATCAAACTTTCGATGATTAAGGTCGTTTACAGTTGTCTACAGTTTCTGCTGCTTCATTCAGCTTTTTCAACATTCCGAGTAGTAATTCACAGACTAGGTGCTTTTCAGAATTCCAGAATGGAAAATCTAAATTCCAAGAGATAAATGCTATATGTATACGTTTAACTGTTGATGTAGAGACATTGCGAGATTCAAAATACTGATTGTTATTTCCCGGTAATTGGTATGGTAATTCTCGTTATTAGATGCAGATGAGTAGATGATAGGGTTTCAATGAATATAATAACTTTTTAGAAAGTCAAAGATTAACGAAGTTGTTGGTAAGTTTATAGTTAATGTGGTGGGATATAAACGGTTCTCCGGTAACAATAAAAGAGCACGCATATATATCAAGGTTATAATAAGGTTATTTCGAATGAAAAGTCGAAGTTGACTTGCTGGAGCTGTGACAAAATTAACTAATTTGGAAAGAGATTGGAAAGTTATTTTTGGTAATAATAACGCTAAAGGAATTAGCACAGCTACGCATTAAACGTTTACTCAGTTTCCGAGAGTTTTTAGGTGCATAACTATACGCATCAATCTTTCTTTCTGTAGATGAAGTGTGGTTGGTTCATCCTCTCGATTGAGGTGTTTTCAAGAATCATGAAAGATTTGAACGCAGATTGTAATTGTCAAGATACAAATGAAGTTTAAGATGAAATCAAGTGGCGAACTTGAAGAAATGTTTAGTTTCATATGTTATAATCAATATTTTAATTCATTTTAATTGTCCAATGTCGGTAGTCCACAGTTGATAGTCCACAATTAACAGTACGATAATTCATATATAGCTTAATATATAATATCCGAATTAATTAATACGTATCGTGACCCGTGTACATGTCTCAGACTCGATCACAACTCAAATTATATATATTATTGTAGAATCAACCTCAACCCTGTATAGAGAACTCGTTCATTACTGCATATAGAGTGTCTATGGTTATTCCAAATAATATATATAAATGCGTCGATATGATATGTCAAAACCTTGTATACGTGTCCCGATATTTAAAGTGCGTAAAATAAATAACAAAAATTAAATAACGATAAATAAAGTGCGTAAAGTAAATAACAGAAATTAAAGGATGATAAATAAAATTGCGAGAATGTAAATTGCGATAATTAAATTGCGATAAATAAAATGTAATCAGTTAGCTAGGAACAATTAGCTAGGAACAGTTAGCGTGGATTCTTAACATAATTTCTCAGAGTCAATTTGTTTGTTTCTAACAAAATTTATTTTGTCAAATGTTTTCTTCATTATGCCACTTGTTGGATTCTGATAAATCAAAATCCCAATATGAAATTGGATGAATATGGTTATTCTGTGATGAACGGATTTGTATATCAGTGGATGTAAGTAGGATAGTAAATGACTATTGGATCTGATTTGAAGAATGTACAATGTAACTTATTAATGTGAAATCTAAATATTCCTCGGGTATTACCTACCCGTTAAAATATTTTCACCATTAACAGTTTGTACAAAATAATTTTTAGTTACAATCTTTATGAAAATATACTTACATATATATATTTTCTTCAGATGTAATATAGATTTAATGAGTTATTATGATATTAAACTCATTTGATTTACCGTTAGAACAGGAATATATAATCTCTAAAACATTAGAGATTACATAATCCTCATGAGGAACGAAGATGTAGAACGTCATGTAGAACGATGATTATGCTCGGGGTACCGATTGTGATATTGAGGCATGTGTTATTGTGGTTTTTGTTGTTGCTGGTGGTACAGTTGATGCCGTTGATGTTGTTGAAGCTGGTATATTTTGCACCATATTTTCCAAGGCTACAACTCGGGCGTGAAACTCATTGACTTTATTACTCCGGGATGATTGGCGGTATGAACGAGGGAATGAATAAGGTTTTGAATCTGGCTTGTGATATAGTTGTGGCGAGATACTCTGGAAATGAGAGAGAAAATGGTGTTACGAACAGGTTCGCCGGTAAGTACTTCAGGTTCTTCGCCAAGAGGGCAATTCGGTTGGTGGAAAGGATCGCCGTTTTTGCGTCTCCATTGATTAAGTCGACTACGAACCCATCAGATGAATTGGGGATGGCTGATTGGTTGATACATTCTAGTGACACTGCTTTCGAAGCTTAGGTGAATATCCAGGTCGGAATAGCTGTCGGAATAACTATCGGAATAGCTATCGAAATCTGAGGGACTCGAACTGGTGAAGGGATTCATCTCGTACGATCAGATGAAGGATTTTCGATAAGAAATAGATTATAGGATGTAGATTAGTACCCTGCAATACATAATTTACATATGCATATATAATAATGAAATCCCATAAGTTACGGAGGAATCTACGGAAGCTGTCAGGCAAAGGTAACACTAACAGATACGCTAAGACATTAATTTATCTATACAATGTCTATGCAATAGAGGCAGTAAGACATGTCCAGACTAAGAATGATAAGCAGATAATTTCCTAAGGATGATAAACAGATGATTTCTAACTTGAAATGATAAGCAAAACTTTTGACATGCAGACAAGGTCGAAGTCCAGACTCACTAATGCATCCTAACGACTATTAGTTAGACATACTAATGTAAGACCTGGTTCGCTAAGACCACTGCTCTGATACCAACTGAAATGCCCCGTCCTAATCCATCTGGACGAAGTCATCAACATTTGATAACAGAGCGATGATCGACACCAAATAATGTCCTTAAAATGAGCAAATGCACAGCGGAAGATTTCTTTCATACCTGAGAATAAATATGCTTTCAAGTGTCAACCAAAAGGTTGGTGAGTTCATAGGTTTATCTTAAAACAATAAAATTCATCATTTTGATAGACCACAAAATTTAAATGTTGCATGGTACAAATGGGCCCGAATCCTATACCCACCTGTAATGCACATGCGATATCTTTTAAATACAGTACACCTTTCTCGTGTACTAAATCATTTTTCATAAATCTTAGTAACCGTACACATATCTTGTGCACAAAAATAACATACACATAACCTGTGTATAAAATCATTCTCTCGATACATAACATTCATATCAATTGGTGGCAATTATCATGTCCACATAATTCATTGGTGGCAATTATCATGTCCACATAATTCAATGGTGGCAATTATCATGTCCACATAATTCAATAGTGGCAATTATCATGTCCACATAATTCAATAGTGGCAATTATCATGTCCACATAATTCAATAATAATCCACAGAACTTCTGTCTGCATAATAATTCATTCGAGGAATGTTTTGCTTGTGTCTATCTCGTCAAACATTTATAAAAGCATTTCATGTATTCGCAGTTTAAAATATATTTCAAAGGCATTTAATAAAGCAGTTGTAAAAACAGCGCATGCATTCTCAGTCCCAAAAATGTAATGAGTAAAAAGGGATTAAATGAACTCACCTAATGTATTTTGTAGTAAAAATACATATGACTATATTGAACAATGCAGGGTTGGCCTTGGATTCACGAACTTATATCATGTATATATATTACAATATATAATCGTAATAAATTTATATATATATTATTAATGGTATAATTTTTTTATATTTAATCATTTATAGATTTTATTAATTATCTAAGTATATTTATTATATATATACTTTTAAGAAAATATTAATATAGTTATGTCATAAATAAAATTTTTATCTAGAAAATCTTTATTTGGATATATTAATAATACTAATGATTATAATTTTAATAATAATAATAATAGTTTTAATAAAAATGTTAGTTTCAATAATAATACTAATTTTAATAGAAATGATAAATTTAAAATACTGATACTTTTAGTAATAACAATAATAATAGTACTGATAATAATAACTCTAAAAATGAGAATTTTACTACTAATGATGATGATAATAATAATAATAATAATGATAATAATAATAATAATAATAATAATAATAATAATAATAATAATAATAATAATAATAATAATAATAATAATAATAATAATAATAATAATAATAAAATAATAATAAGAATAATAGGAATAATAAGTATACTACCTTAAAGAATAGCTTCCTAAAAATATATTGCAGCCCGCGCTCGAACCCGTGGCCTCTCGTTCCCTTGTCACACTTACAAACCAATCCACTAACCCTCCATTTCTGATTTCACTCACAAAATCAATATATAAACCGTATTTCCATCTGTTTCTTTCTTCTTCTTCAAACTACAACTCATCATCCTCAACTAATACTTTCATAATTCGTTTTCAACAGCAGGGTTTTGGTTTTAAATTATTATCATAGCATAATAATTATCATGATCATCACAAGCCTACTCGTATAATTAACAGTCCACCATCATCATCATTTTTCATATATTGTTATTATAATTATCGTAGCTCCTTCATTTTCGTACAGTGTTTATCGTCCCTACATCATCAAAGGGTTTCGAGATTTTTCATAAGCAATATCATTATTCCATCACCAATTTTCACTTTTGTCTCTCCTTTTAAAAATCAACTAGTGTGCCACTAGTATATTCAAAGTATCACAATTACTCAATGGCAAAAATAAAATAACAGATACTCAGTAACTATTTTTGAGTGGGGTTTTTTTCACTCACTTGTGTCGTTAAAAGCAACAACAAGTTATCACCATTCATGTATTCTCATTTCTCTCCTTCATTCCTTGGCTCAAAAGAGAAATGGATCACGGACTAATAATCCACTCTAGTATACGGCCCAAAATACAAGCAATGATCTGATTCCATTTGATATAATAACACAATTTAGTGGCTAAAATAAATTAACGAAATATAGTGAGCTGGAAGGTTGTAATTTCTTGTGGGATTGTTACTTTAGTGGATGTCGGCCATAATTATAAAAGAAAAAGGAAAGTGCAATCCAGTCCAATATTATTATAACTCATCATTATTAAATGGATAGTGACTCAATACATAAATGAGTCGTGTGCGTGTTTGCATATAAGTCAGATAGCATACAGGAACATTACCACGAGCAGTTGCAGTTGCACAAACTTGGATTACATCCCTTGGAATAGTAGCAGTAAGAAACAGGAAGTAGGAGAATATGATTAGAACAAGAAGATGCATTATTAGTAAGTTGAAGATCGTTGGTGATGGAGAATTTTAGTGTCGGGTGGCTGTGGAAATAGAAACACGAAGAGTACAGTAGCAGTAGCAGTTCCATGTTTAGGGTGGCTTGGATTGTTTTGGTGTTCAACAAAACAAGGGTAGTAGGTGACGGCTTAGTAGCAGTTCTTGTGTTGGAGTTTCTTTGAACCGAAAACATAAAAAGTCATAGCAGCATGTTTCCTTCGAGTATTAACAAGTCGATTGTGAGTGGTGATGATGAAAGGAGGTAATTTGAAATGTGGTTGTGGTGGTTTCTGAAAGTTTGGTTTGGTGGTGGCGTCTCTTGATTGGCATGGGGAATGGTGACGTTTTTAATGGGTGAACCGTAGGTGGTGGTGTTAAAAGGAACCAATACCCGAAACAGTAATCATTCGATGGTGGTTATAAAACGGTAATGTTCAATGGTGGTTCTAGGATGGTTTTACAAATCATGCAGTAGGTTTGGTTTATGATTCGTTTGGTTGGTGAACTTCACTCGAACAACACCATCTGTGGGTATATATTGATATGAGGGTGAAACTTGAATTACTTTTATCAATAATGTGAGGTGATTAATTGTTTTCTAGCAGATGGATTCGACAGGGAGGATCAAACGTACGAGAAATAAATAAAGAATTTAAAAGTTGAAGTCGACCCTAAACAAATTTTGTTATTATATATATACACACACTGTATTTATATATTTTCATAAATCTGTATATATGTAATACGTATTTATATATATCTGGTTATATAAATCTGTATCTAGATGAATTATTTATAATTGCATCTGTATTTATATATCTGGATTTGATATAATCCTGTTTTTATACATAAGTGTTTATATATATTTTAATTAATCTTATTACTTAACAATAATAATAATAATAATATTCTTAATATTGTATTTAATGTAAATAAAAATTTACAATAATAATATAATAATAATAATAGTAATATTGTTATTAATGATAATAATAACACTAACTATAATATTACCAATTATAATGATATTAATTATAAATAGTAGTGATATTAAGAGTCGTAAATTGATAATTTTAATGGTTTACTAATAACAACCAAAATAAAATGATAACAAGTATTAATATCAATATTAATGTTGATAATAATTTTAATGAAAGTAATGATCATAATTTTAGTTTAACATTATACCTTAACTTATAATTGTTTTAGATTACATCTATTTATTTTTGTATCTCATTTTACATATTTATTTCTATTATTTATTTTATAAATTTCAAATTATTATATATACAAACATTCATATGTACACATATTTATTTTCAACAATTGTTCGTGAATCGTCAGGCATGGTCAAAGGGTATTTGATTACATGAATATAGCTTCAAAATTTTAGAAACTCAATATTACACACTTTGCTTATCGTATCGAAATCATATAAAGATTAAATTTAAATTTAGTCAGAAATTCCCGGGTCTTCACACGATTCTTGCAATAACTTTAAATATTTTTGCATTGAGAGTTCATGCGCGTTGAAAGAGCCATTGAACTGATTTGTCACTAGCTGTGAATCTGTGAAAGCGCGCAATTTGGTGACATGCATTTTATGCGCGATATTCAAACCAGCAAGTAGTGCTTCATATTCAGCTTCATTATTTGTTACATCGAAATTGAAACGTAGCGCGTACGTATGCTCCTCACCACTTGGGGCTGTTAACACCAGACCCGCACCAGTACCCTCTACGTATGAGGCTTCATCAGTAAATAAATCTCATGTCTCACCTTGCACTGGCTTTAACTTTGTTCGCTCATTAATTACTTCCATCTCGCCAGACATTTCTGCGAGGTAATCCGCTAAAACTTACCCTTTTATAGCATTGCGCGGAAGATATGGGATTTCATAAGCACCTAACTCCACTGCCCACATCGCGAGCCTACCAGATATTTCTGGCTTTGTTAAAACTTGCTTTAGAGGCATGTAAGTTAACACATGGATTGGATGCCCTTGGAAATATCTCCGGAACCTTCGCGATGTTAATATAAGCGCGTACACAAATTTTCAATGGGGGCATAGTTTATTTCACTACCCGCGCTAACAAAATACACTGGCTTTTGTATCTTGTCTCTTTCCGTAACTAAAACTGAGCCAAAGGCTTCATTTGTCACGGATATATAGAGGTAAAGAATTTCGCCCTTACTTGGTGCCATTAATGTAGGCAAAGTTTTCAACAATTTCTTCATTTCCTGAAACGCGGTTTCAGTCTCGCTTGTCCATACAAAGCTTTTTATGCTTTAAACAACCCTTCAAAGTTTTGAAAAATGGCAACTGCCTTTCTGCGGCCTTGGACAATAATCTTGTTAATGCAACCAACTTTCCCGTCAAACTTTGCACCTCTTTAACTATCTTAGGCGCAGTCATATTCTTGATAGCCGCTATCTTCTTCGGGTTAGCTTGAATACCCTGTTCAGTAAGGAGATAGCCCAAAAATTTTCCTTCTGTCTCGCCAAGACTACATTTTGACGGATTAAGCTTCATATTTATTCTGCGCAACGTATAAAATGTTTCCCGCATATTGTCCATAATGCGCGCTTGCGTTGTATATTTAATTACTAAATCATCTACATAAGCCTCAAGGTTGCGCCCAATTTCGGTTTCAAACGCAGTGTTAATTAACCGATGGTATGTTGTACCCGCATTGATTAAACCAAAGGGCATCATTATATAAGAAAATATACTTTTGCCTGTATAGATATCGGTTTTATCTTCATCTTCCTTAGCCATTGGAATATGATGATATCCCCTCGCAGCATATAAAAAATATTTGAATAGAAAGGCATGTAATGACTCAACTTTCAAATCAATTTCTGGAAGCGGGTAATTATCTTTAGTACATGCTTTATTGAGATCCTTGAAATCAATACACATCCTCCATGAGCTATCAGGCTTTTTTACTAAAACCAGGTTCGCGACACATGATTGGTATTTAACTTCTTGCAAAATTCCTGCTGCTACCAGCTTTGTTACCTCCTCGCATAACCATTTAGTGCGATCTGGGGCCATACCCCTACGCTTCTGGACTACAGGCTTTAAGGTAGGTGATCAATCCATAATTAAAGAGTTACTTAATTACGTATTGTGTGCAATGAGATTAAGATGGAGGATGGGATGTTTGATGATTATTTTGGGCACCGATGATCATCTTTCACTTTAACTATCAAGTGATCAACCACCCCGACCCGGTCTTGATTGTTAATTAGCATGATTCACCTTGAAAACAATGTAAAGTTCCTTGGGCGAGATCACAATAGAAAATTACAAAGGTTTAGGCAAATGGCGAAGAATCAACAACCCATAAATGAGAGGCCATGCTCCCTATTTATAGTATTCGAAATATTCGCGGTCTGCGGATTGCTTAATTATCCGCATAAACTTAGCGCAGTAAACTGCAATCTTTTATTAGCGCGGAAACTGATCCGCTATCTTTATTTTCAGCGAATATCCCAAGCCATTTGCTTATAATTTGCGTAACTTCTGTTTTTAACCTTTAGCAAACAAAATATACATATACAATGCTATGTATATGATCCAGTCCCCCAGTTTATTATGATACATTTTGCGAAGCAGATGTATCATGATAAACTCTAAAAAATAAACCGTGTTACTTTAAAATATATTTGCAGCAAGTTTTAATAATTTTTTACCACTAAATCATTACCGTTGATTGTAGCAATTACAACGCATAATAACAACGGTAACTCTGCAAATTACCGTTTACACGTTGCGGTAATTTTAGCCGTTTAAAAGTAATCATTACCTTTTCAACTTCCTCGCCCTGATTTCAATTATAAATAGCTGGATAATTTGCATTAACAACTTTACGCTTTCTCCTTCAATTACTTATTCAATCAATCATTCTTTATCGAAACTCACACGCATTCTTTGCAATTAAGCGATTCAACCCTTAATACTTTTCAATCCATTACCAGATCTACGTATATTATTACGAATGGAATCCTTATGTTCTGCCAACACTCCCAGCAACTTCGTTTCATACATAACGGAGGCGAAAATCCAAACCCTTCAGCGATACTACCCACTTCTTGCGCAATTCTCGCCCACCGCTCCATCAGCGGAGGATAGGGCCAATGCCCCTCCCAAAGGCATGATTACAATTTACGAGGCCATCATTTCACATGGCAATTTATGCCTGCCTCTTACGCCTTTCTTTCGCAGTGTTTGTGAATACTACAAGGTTGCAGTTGCTCAACTGCACCCTAACGCCATTAATAAAATTGTGCTTTTTGAGATGTACTGCAAAGCACTCAATAAGCAACCATTAGTTAACGCCTTTAGCACTTTCGACAGCTTTACGCCCTATGATAAGGGGTGGTATTCATTCCGCGATCGCCATGGCGTGATGACTTCTCCCAAGGATTTTATTGGGAACTGGCGCGGCTCATTCTTCTTCATTAACAATACTGCTCATGTTGATAGCAACATTCCCAAAGCTTGGTGTACCGATATAGACGCCACTGTGAATGACAAGGTCACCCCGAATGACCTTGAGCAAGATATTTTGAAAATAATCAAGAATGCGGGCTTGATTATGCGAGCATACTCCAACGTGCCACTGTATATTGGTGGAGTATCCCTGTATTGGCTATGGGGTGATTGCGATGCGCTTTTGATCGACACAGCCAACAACGGTATATTGCTAACACTTTCTTTTGATAGAAAAAAGCATGAGACATAATTCTTTATATTTTTTTAACCTTTTCGCGATACCTTTTTGCAGAGATTGACCTTGAGTTAGTGATGAGGTCAACGGACATCAGCAGGTTTAGACCAGCACGTCGCTTAAAAGACGGCAACGACGAAATCATACCTATTGATGAGCCGATTCTCAACACGCTTTCCATCCCTGGTGGCGAAGACCGCGGAAAGCGTAAAGCAGCAGCAGAGTGAGCTACCACACCTCGCAAAAGACGTATTCGCCCTTTATCCGAACAAGAAACGAGTAAGTAAATTGAAATCCGCATTATTGTTTATACTGCGCTAACATTCTTATCACATTAACATGCTGCATTCGCTTATTTCTTTTTAGTTGTACTTTCAGACTCTACAGAAGAGCTGGAACAGCTATACAACATTACTTGGGAGATCCCCGATGATATTTTGGGAGAGCCTGGCAATGAAGATCTAAGTCTTCCTCCTGATGCCGAAGCATCAAACCGTGAAGAAGAAGATGCGGAGGAGGCTGCAGAAGAGAAGCAAGCCAACAAACTCTACCGCAAAGTTTGCAAGTTTGTACCACAAAATGTACAGCAACAGTACCGCGAACTCACATTCGCTCAAGCTGAAAGACAGCGGATTCACAATTGCTTCAACACCATTTTCTTGACCGTCGACAATGTTGAGCAACTCAACGAGATGTCTGATGAGTATGAAAAACAAGTCAAAATTGCTAACGCACATCTCAGGAAAGTGCAGAAGCTTGAGGCAAAACTAAAAACAGTTGCGGATGAGAATGCGATGTAGTGACCCGAACTTTTCCATGTTTATATATATATTAAATAAAATTGTTATTTACATGATTAAGTGTTTCCAACATGTTAAGCAATCAAACTTGTTAAGACTTGATTAATTGAAATAGGTTTCATATAGACAATTGACCACCCAAGTTGACCGGTGATTCACGAACGTTAAAACTTGTAAAAACTATACGATGACATATATATGGTTATATATATAGTTAACATAATTTTATTATAAGTATGTATCTCATTAGGTATTTTAACAATGAGTTATATACATAAAAATGAGACTATTAATTTAAGAAACTCGAAAACGATATATATATAACGATTATCGTTATAACAACGTCTTACTAGGTACATATGAATCATATTAAGATATTGATACACTTGGTTAATTATGTTAAATGATAAGTAAATATATTATTAAGTGTATTAACAATGAAATACATATGTAAAAATAAGACTACTAACTTAATGATTTCGAAACGAGACATATATGTAACGATTATCGTTGTAACGATTATCGTTGTAACGATATTTAACTATATATATCATACTAAGATATATTATATATCATAATATCTTGATAATATAACAATTTAACATCTCATTTGTTATAATAAACAATGGGTTAACAACATTTAACAAGATCGTTAACCTAAAGGTTTCAAAACAACATTTACATGTAACGACTAACGATGACTTAACGACTCAGTTAAAATGTATATACATGTAGTGTGTTAATATGTATTCATACACTTTTGAAAGACTTCAAGACACTTATCAAAATACTTCTACTTAACAAAAATTCTTACAATTACATCCTCGTTCAGTTTCATCAACAATTCTACTCGTATGCACCCGTATTCGTACTCGTACAATACACAGCTTTTAGATGTATGTACTATTGGTATATACACTCCAATGATCAGCTCTTAGCAGCCCATTTGAGTCACCTAACACATGTGGGAATCATCATTTGGCAACTAGCATGAAATATCTCATAAAATTACAAAAATATGAGTAATCATTCATGACTTATTTACATGAAAACAAAATTACATATCCTTTATATCTAATCCATACACCAACGACCAAAAACACCTACAAAAACTTTCATTCTTAAATTTTCTTCATCTAATTGATATCTCTCAAGTTCTATCTTCAAGTTCTAAGTGTTCTTCATAAATTCCAAAAGTTCTAGTTTCATAAAATCAAGAATACTTCCAAGATTGCAAGTTTACTTCCAAGTTTTCTAAATCCATTCCAAGTAATCATCCAAGATCAAGAAACCTTTGTTACTTACAGTAGGTTATCTTTCTAATACAAGGTAATAATCATATTTAAACTTTAATTCAATTTCTAAAACTATAACAACCTTATTTCGAGTGGAAATCTTACTTGAAATTGTTTTCGTGTCATGATTCTGCTTCAAGAACTTTCAAGCCATCCAAGGATCCTTTGAAGCTAGATCTATTTTTCTCATTTCCAGTAGGTTTATCCAAGGAACTTGAGGTAGTAATGATGTTCATAACATCATTTGATTCATACATATAAAGCTATCTTATTCGAAGGTTTAAACTTGTAATCACTAGAACATAGTTTAGTTAATTCTAAACTTGTTCGCAAATAAAAGTTAATCCTTATAACTTGACTTTTAAAATCAACTAAACACATGTTCTATATCTTTATTATATGCTAACTTAATGATTTAAAATCTGGAAACACGAAAAACACCGTAAAACCGAATTTACGCCGTCGTAGTAACTCCGCGGGCTGTTTTGGGTTAGTTAATTAAAAACTATGATAAACTTTGATTTAAAAGTTGTTATTCTGGGAAAATGATTTTTATTATGAACATGAAACTATATCCAAAAATTATGGTTAAACTCAAAGTGAAAGTATGTTTTCTAAAATGGTCATCTAGACGTCGTTCTTTCGACTGAAATGACTACCTTTACAAAAACGACTTGTAACTTATTTTTCCTACTCTAAACCTATACTTTTTCTGTTTAGATTCATAAAATAGAGTTCAATATGAAACCATATCAATTTTATTCACTCAAAACGGATTTAAAATGAAGAAGTTATGGGTAAAACAAGATTGGATAATTTTTCTCATTTTAGCTACGTGAAAATTGGTAACAAATCTATTCCAACCATAACTTAATCAACTTGTATTGTATATTATGTAATCTTGAGATACCATAGACACGTATACAATATTTCGACCTATCATGTCGACACATCTATATATATTTCGGAACAACCATAGACACTCTATATGTGAATGTTGGAGTTAGCTATACAGGGTTGAGGTTGATTCCAAAATATATATAGTTTGAGTTGTGATCAATACTGAGATACGTATACACTGGGTTGTGGATTGATTCAAGATAATATTTATTGATTTATTTCTGTACATCTAACTGTGGAAAACTAGTTGTAGGTTACTAACGAGGACAGCTGACTTAATAAACTTAAAACATCAAAATATATTAAAAGTGTTGTAAATATATTTTGAACATACTTTGATATATATGTATATATTGTTATAGGTTCGTGAATCAACCAGTGGCCAAGTCTTACTTCCCGATGAAGTAAAAATCTGTGAAAGTGAGTTATAGTCCCACTTTTAAAATCTAATATTTTTGGGATGAGAATACATGCAGGTTTTATAAATGATTTACAAAATAGACACAAGTATGTGAAACTACATTCTATGGTTGAATTATCGAAATCGAATATGCCCCTTTTTATTAAGTCTGGTAATCTAAGAATTAGGGAACAGACACCCTAATTGACGTGAATCCTAAAGATAGATCTATTGGGCCTAACAAACCCCATCCAAAGTACCGGATGCTTTAGTACTTCGAAATTTATATCATATCCGAAGGGTGTCCCGGAATGATGGGGATATTCTTATATATGCATCTTGTTAATGTTGATTACCAGGTGTTCACCATATGAATGATTTTTATCTCTATGTATGGGATGTGTATTGAAATATGAAATCTTGTGGTCTATTGTTACGATTTGATATATATAGGTTAAACCTATAACTCACCAACATTTTTGTTGACGTTTAAAGCATGTTTATTCTCAGGTGAATACTAAGAGCTTCCGCTGTTGCATACTAAAATAAGGACAAGATTTGGAGTTCATGTTTGTATGATATTGTGTAAAAACTTCATTCAAGAAACTGATTTCGATGTAACATATTTGTATTGTAAACCATTATGTAATGGTCGTGTGTTAACAGGATATTTTAGATTATCATTATTTGATAATCTACGTAAAGCTTTTTAAACCTTTATTTATGAAATAAAGGTTATGGTTTGTTTTAAAAATGAATGTAGTCTTTGAAAAACGTCTCATATAGAGGTCAAAACCTCGCAACGAAATCAATTAATATGGAATGTTTTTAATCAATAAGAACGGGACATTTCAGTTGGTATCAGAGCGTTGGTCTTAGAGAACCAGAAAATTTGCATTAGTGTGTCTTATCGAGTTTGTTAGGATGCATTAGTGAGTCTGGACTTCGACCGTGTTTTCTTTAAAAATGATTGATTAACATTTTTATTGGAAACTATATATTATTAACAAGTATATATTATGTGATATATTAATCTCTTAACATATTTGATATTGTGTGATAGATGTCTACCTCTAGCACAAATCCCATTGAGTCACCTAATAATAACGAAGAGTCGAATATATATTGGACTGATTTACAAGTTCCCGAAGAAGAACCGGAAGAAGAATCAGAACCGGAAGAAGAATCAGAACCAGAAGAGGAAGAACCGGAGGAGGAAATAGAACCGGTGGGGGAAATAATAAAACGGTTAAGTAAAAGAAAATCCTCAACCAACCGACCAAGGTTAATTATGGTCAATGGTGTTTCCGCCAAGGAAGCTAAATATTGGGAGGATTACCAATTCTCCGATGAATCGGATTCCAACGAGAATTCCGATGATGTTATAGAAATTACCCCAACTGAATTTAAAAAGGTAAAGAAAATAATAAGGGAAAGGGCATAAAAATAGAGAAATTTAATTCCAACCCCGATGAACTTTATATGTATCGTCAACCCCCGAAGCCCTTAAGTTGTAACAATGACCCGGGAACCTCTAAACCACCAGGTTTTTCTAAACCAATGTGGAAAACGATGGCTCGTATTAGGGGAACATCATATATCCCTAGAAACTTGGCAAAACGAACCAAAACCGAAGAAGAAGAAACGAGCGAGTCGGAATAAGATAGTTGTATTCGTGTGGTGTAATATATGTAATATAGTGTGCTTATGCTTTATGATATATGTAAACATTGCTTGTATTAATAAGTAATTTTTTTTTATGAATCTAACTCTTGTCTATTTTACAGTTTAAAAACACAAAATGGATAGACAACCCAAAATTTTAAGAGACCTACCCGGAGATATGATTGATGAAATCTTGTCTAGAGTCGGTCAGAATTCCTCGGCACAACTATTTACGGCGAAATCAGTTTGTAAGACATTCGAAGAACGTTCCAAGAATGTCTTGGTTTATAAGAGACTTTCGTTTGAAAGATGGGGGATATCACATTGGGAAACCCATAAGTTACGATGTGTTTACTTTGACGAATATATTGCGGGGAACCCAAATGCTATTTTACGCAACGGGTTAAGAAATTATTTTGACTCAATGTATCCGAATATAGGACTTCATGATTTAGAAAAAGCAGCTAACATGCAACATAAAGAAGCATGCTATGCTTACGGGTTAGTAATGTTCGCTTCTCACCAAAGTGAGAACAAGAACATCGGGCTACAACTATTAAACAAAACGTTCCCACAAGTAACGGAGTCGGTAATTAGGGTAAGAAATGAGGTTTTTAGGTTATTACGAGACTGTTGGTCATTACGTAACCCTCGTCCATTTGACGACGTTACAACACGCTGTCTTATCAACGGCCATAACGGTTATGTTCCACAAGACCAAGGATGGGAAGTAGTCCTAGTAAAACCAGAATGCATGACTTGTTTCTGGACGTATGAATTACGTGTCTTTATTGCCTTTGCTGAACGACTTGTGTACTAACTAGAATTATCTTCACAACTATATTGTATCAAAGTTATTGTGTGCTATATTTCATGCTTTATGTAAAATAAGCGGTATTGTATGTTTGTAAAATATTGTATAAAAGTTTGAACGCGAAATATTATTATAATCAGTTTTTCATATAGAATTGTAGTAGTTGAATTGTATATTAGCTACTAAGTATGAACTTAACGGGTAGGTACTACCCGAATTTAAACTTATAAAACGCTAATATGAAGAAAAAGCTTTTATAAACAAGTTCATATTATGCTACGAGATACTATTGACTACTCTTAATATTCTGTATGATTAACTTGTTCCATTTGACTATTTTGAAGGAAATGGCACCGACTACTCGACACACCGTGAATATGAATGAAGAGGAATTTCGTGCCTTTCTTGCTTCAAACATAGCCGCAGTACAGGCTGCGCTACATACCAACAATAACCTTGGATCTAGCAGTACAGGAAATTGTGTAGGATGCACCTACAAAGAATTCACTGCCTGCAAATCTTTGGAATTTGATGGAACCGAAGGACCGATCGGATTGAAACGGTGGACCGAGAAGGTCGAATCGGTGTTTGCCATAAGTAAGTGTACTGAAGAGGACAAAGTGAAGCACGCTACGCATACCTTCACAGGTTCTGCGTTAACATGGTGGAATACCTATCTAGAGCAAGTGGGACAAGATAATGCGTACGCACTACCGTGGTCAGCATTCAAGCACTTGATGAACGAGAAGTACCGTCCCAGAACCGAGGTCAATAAGCTCAAGACAAAACTTAGAGGGTTACGAACCCAAGGATTTGATATTACCACGTACGAAAGACGATTCACAGAATTGTGCCTATTGTGTCCGGGAGCGTTCGAAGATGAGGAAGAGAAGATCGACGCGTTTGTGAAAAGATTACCGGAAAGAATCCAAGAAGATATAAGTTCACATGAGCCCGCCTCCATACAACAGGCATGTAGAATGGCTCACAAACTAGTGAACCAGATTGAGGAAAGAATTAAAGAACAGACGGCAGAAGAGGCCAATGTGAAGCAAGTCAAAAGAAAATGGGAGGAAAACGGTGATAAGAATCACCAATACAACAACAACAGCAATTACAATAATAATCGCAACAATTATCCCAACAATCGCAACATCAATCGCAACTACAACAAACGGCCCAACAACAACAACAACAACAACAACAACAACAGCAACTACAACAATCATCCCAACAACAATAACAACTGCAACAACAACAACAACAATCAGAAGCAGCTATGCCAAAGGTGTGAAAAGTATCACTCGGGGTTCTGCACCAAATTTTGCAACAAGTGTAAAAGAAATGGTCATAGCGCGGCGAAGTGTGAGGTCTACGGACCAGGAGAACACGAATGGACAAGCCCGCGAAAGAGTTTTCAATATTAATGCGGCAGAGGCATAGGAAGACTCGGAGCTTGTTACGGGTACGTTTCTTATTGACAATAAATCTGCTTACGTTTTATTTGATTCGGGTGCGGATAGAAGCTATATGAGTAGAGATTTTTGTGCTAAATTAAGTTGTCCATTGACGCCATTGGATAGTAAATTTTTACTCGAATTAGCAAACGGTAAATTAATTTCAGCAGATAATTTATGCCGGAGTCGAGAAATTAAACTGGGTAGTGAAATATTTAAGATTGATTTGATACTAGTAGAGTTAGGGAGTTTTGATGTAATAGTTGGCATGGACTGGCTGAAGAAGGTGAAAGCAGAGATCGTATGTTATAAAAATGTAATTCGCATTGTACGAGAAGAAGGAGAACCCTTAATGGTGTACGGAGAAAAGGGCAACATGAAGCTACATCTTATTAGTAATTTGAAGGCACAAAAACTAATAAGAAAAGGTTGCTATGCTGTTCTAGCACACGTCGAGAAAGTACAAACTGAAGAAAAGAGCATCAATGATGTTCCCGTCGCAAAAGAATTTCCCGATGTATTTCCGAAAGAATTACCGGGACTACCTCCACATCGATCTGTTGAATTTCAAATAGATCTTGTACCAGGAGCTGCACCAATAGCTCGTGCTTGTTATAGACTCGAACCCAGCGAGATGAAAGAACTGCAAAGCCAACTGTAAGAACTATTAGAACGTGGTTTCATTCGACCAAGCACATCACCATGGGGAGCTCTTGTTTTGTTTGTCAAGAAGAAGGAAGGTACATTTAGGTTGTGTATTGACTACAGAGAGTTGAACAAACTTACCATCAAAAACCGTTATCCACGGCCGAGAATTGACGACTTATTTGATCAACTACAAGGCTCGTCGGTTTATTCGAAGATCGATTTACGTTCTGGATATCATCAAATGCGAGTAAAGGAGGATGATATTCCAAAAACTGCTTTTAGGACGCGTTATGGTCATTACGAGTTTATGGTTATGCCGTTTGGATTGACTAACGTACCAGCTGTGTTCATGGACCTTATGAACCGAGTGTGTGGGCCATATCTTGACAAGTTTGTCATTGTTTTCATCGATGACATACTTATTTACTCAAAGAATGATCAAGAGCATGAAGAACATTTGAGAAAAGTGCTAGAAGTATTGAGGAAAGAAAAACTGTACGCTAAGTTTTCAAAGTGTGCATTTTGGTTGGAAGAAGTTCAATTCCTAGGTCACATAGTGAACAAAGAAGGTATCCAGGTAGACCCGACAAAGATCGAAACCGTTGAAAAGTGGGAAACCCCAAAAACTCCGAAGCATATACGTCAATTTTTAGGATTGGCTGGTTACTACAGAAGATTCATCCAAGATTTCTCCAAAATAGCAAAACCCTTGACTGCATTAACGCATAAAGGGAAGAAATTTGAATGGAAGGATGAACAAGAGAAGGCGTTTCAATTATTGAAGAAAAAGCTAACTACGGCACCTATATTGTCATTCCCTGAAGGAAATGATGATTTTGTGATTTATTGTGACGCATCAAAGCAAGGTCTCGATTGTGTATTAATGCAACGAACGAAGGTGATTGCTTATGCGTCTAGACAATTGATGATTCACGAGCAAAATTATACGACGCATGATTTGGAATTAGGCGCAGTTGTTTTTGCATTAAAGACTTGGAGGCACTACTTATATGGGGTCAAAAGTATTATATATACCGACCACAAAAGTCTTCAACACATATTTAATCAGAAACAACTGAATATGAGGTAGCGTAGGTGGATTGAATTGTTGAATGATTACGACTTTGAGATTCGTTACCACCCGGGGAAGGCAAATGTGGTAGCCGACGCCTTGAGCAGAAAGGACAGAGAACCCATTCGAGTAAAATCTATGAATATAATGATTCACACTAACTTTACTACTCAAATAAAGGAGGCGCAACAAGGAGTTTTAAAAGAGGGAAATTTAAAGGATGAAATACCCAAAGGATCGGAGAAGCATCTTAATATTCGAGAAGACGGAACCTGGTATAGGGCTGAAAGAATTTGGGTACCAAAATTTGGAGATATGAGAGAAATGGTACTTAGAGAAGCTCATAAAACCAGATACTCAATACATCCTGGAACGGGGAAGATGTACAAGGATCTCAAGAAACATTTTTGGTAGCCGAGTATGAAATCCGATGTTGTTAAATACGTAGGAGAATGTTTGACGTGTTCTAAGGTCAAAGCTGAGCATCAGAAACCATCAGGTCAACTACAACAACCTGAAATCCCGGAATGGAAATGGGAAAACATTACCATGGATTTCATTACTAAATTTCCAAGGACTGCAAGTGGTTATGATACTATTTGGGTAATAGTTGATCGTCTCACCAAGTCAGCACACTTCCTGCCAATAAGAGAAGATGACAAGATGGAGAAGTTAGCACGACTGTATTTGAAGGAAGTCGTCTCCAGACATGGAATACCAATCTCTATTATCTCTGATAGGGATGGCAGATTTATTTCAAGATTCTGGCAGACATTACAGCAAGCATTGGGAACTCATCTAGACATGAGTACTGCCTATCATCCACAAACCGATGGGCAGAGCGAAAGAACGATACAAACGCTTGAAGACATGCTACGAGCTTGTGTTATTGATTTCGGAAACAGTTGGGATCGACATCTACCGTTAGCAGAATTTTCCTACAACAACAGCTACCATTCAAGCATTGAGATGGTGCCGTTTGAAGCACTTTATCGTAGAAAGTGCAGGTCTCCAATTTGTTGGAGTGAAGTGGGGGATAGACAAATTACGGGTTCGGAGATAATATAAGAAACTACCGAGAAAATCATCCAAATTCAACAAAGATTGAAAACCGCCCAGAGTCGACAAAAGAGCTACGCGGACAGTAAAAGAAAAGATATAGAGTTTGAAATTGGAGAAATGGTCATGCTTAAGGTTTCACCTTGGAAAGGCGTTGTTCGATTTGGTAAACAGGGGAAACTAAATCCAAGGTACATTGGACCATTCAAGATTATAGATCGTGTCGGACCAGTAGCTTACCAACTGGAGCTACCTCAACAACTCGCGGCTGTACATAACACTTTCCACGTCTCAAATTTGAAGAAATGTTTTGCTAAAGAAGATCTCACTATTCCGTTGGACGAAATCCAAATCAATGAAAAACTTCAATTCATTGAAGAACCCGTCGAAATAATGGATCGTGAGGTTAAGAGACTTAAACAAAATAAGATACCGATTGTTAAGGTTCGATGGAATGCTCATAGAGGACCCGAGTTCACCTGGGAGCGTGAAGATCAGATGAAGAAGAAATACCCGCATTTATTTCCAGAAGATACGTCAACATCTCCAACTGCTTAAAATTTCGGGACGAAATTTATTTAACGGGTAGGTACTGTAGTGACCCGAACTTTTCCATGTTTATATATATATTAAATGAAATTGTTATTTACATGATTAAGTGTTTCCAACATGTTAAGCAATCAAACTTGTTAAGACTTGATTAATTGAAATAGGTTTCATATAGACAATTGACCACCCAAGTTGACCGGTGATTCACGAACGTTAAAACTTGTAAAAACTATACGATGACATATATATGGTTATATATATAGTTAAAATAATTTTATTATAAGTATGTGTCTCATTAGGTATTTTAATAATGAGTTATATACATAAAAATGAGACTATTAATTTAAGAAACTCGAAAACGATATATATAACGATTATCGTTATAACAACGTCTTACTAGGTACATATGAATCATATTAAGATATTGATACACTTAGTTAATTATGTTAAATGATAAGTAAATATATTATTAAGTGTATTAACAATGAAATACATATGTAAAAATAAGACTACTAACTTAATGATTTCAAAACGAGACATATATGTAACGATTATCGTTGTAACGATATTTAACTGTATATATATCATACTAAGATATATTATATATAATAATATCATGATAATATAACAATTTAACATCTCATTTGTTATAATAAACAATGGGTTAACAACATTCAACAAGATCGTTAACCTAAAGGTTTCAAAACAACATTTACATGTAACGACTAACGATGACTTAACGACTCAGTTAAAATGTATATACATGTAGTGTTTTAATATGTATTCATACACTTTTGAAAGACTTCAAGACACTTATCAAAATACTTCTACTTAACAAAAATGCTTACAATTACATCCTCGTTCAGTTTCATCAACAATTCTGCTCGTATGCACCCGTATTCGTACTCGTACAATACACAGCTTTTAGATGTATGTACTATTGGTATATACACTCCAATGATCAGCTCTTAGCAGCCCATGTGAGTCACCTAACGCATGTGGGAACCATCATTTGGCAACTAGCATGAAATATCTCATAAAATTACAAAAATATGAGTAATCATTCATGACTTATTTACATGAAAACAAAATTACATATCCTTTATATCTAATCCATACACCAACGACCAAAAACACCAACAAAAACTTTCATTCTTCAATTTTCTTCATCTAATTGATCTCTCTCAAGTTCTATCTTCAAGTTCTAAGTGTTCTTCATAAATTCCAAAAGTTCTAGTTTCATAAAATCAAGAATACTTCCAAGATTGCAAATTTACTTCCAAGTTTTCTAAATCCATTCCAAGTAATCATCCAAGATTAAGAAAACTTTGTTACTTACAGTAGGTTATCTTTCTAATACAAGGTAATAATCATATTCAAACTTTAATTCAATTTCTATAACTATAACGATCTTATTTTGAGTGGAAATCTTACTTGAAATTGTTTTCGTGCCATGATTCTGCTTCAAGAACTTTCAAGCCATCCAAGGATCCTTTGAAGCTAGATCTATTTTTCTCATTTCCAGTAGGTTTATCCAAGGAACTTGAGGTAGTAATGATGTTCATAACATCATTCGATTCATACATATAAAGCTATCTTATTCGAAGGTTTAAACTTGTAATCACTAGAACATAGTTTAGTTAATTCTAAACTTGTTCGCAAATAAAAGTTAATCCTTCTAACTTGACTTTTAAAATCAACTAAACACATGTTCTATATTATATGCTAACTTAATGATTTAAAACCTGGAAACACGAAAAACACCGTAAAACCGGATTTACGCCGTCGTAGTAACACCGCGGGTTGTTTTGGGTTAGTTAATTAAAAACTATGATAAACTTTGATTTAAAAATTGTTATTCTGGGAAAATATTTTTTATTATGAACATGAAACTATATCTAAAAATTATGGTTAAACTCAAAGTGGAAGTATGTTTTCTAAAATGGTCATCTAGACGTCGTTCTTTCGACTGAAATGACTACCTTTACAAAAATGACTTGTAACTTATTTTTCCTACTATAAACCTATAATTTTTCTGTTTAGATTCATAAAATAGAGTTCAATATGAAACCATATCAATTTTATTCACTCAAAACGGATTTAAAATGAAGAAGTTATGGGTAAAACAAGATTGTATAATTTTTCTCATTTTAGCTACGTGAAAATTGGTAACAAATCTATTCCAACCATAACTTAATCAACTTGTATTGTATATTATGTAATATTGAGATACCATAGACACGTATACAATGTTTTGACCTATCATGTCGACACATCTATATATATTTCGGAACAACCATAGACACTCTATATGTGAATGTTGGAGTTAGCTATACAGGGTTGAGGTTGATTCCAAAATATATATAGTTTGAGTTGTGATCAATACTGAGATACGTATACACTGGGTTGTGGATTGATTCAATTTATTTCTTTACATCTAACTGTGGACAACTAGTTGTAGGTTACTAACGAGGAGAACTGACTTAATAAACTTAAAACATCAAAATATATTAAAAGTGTTGTAAATATATTTTGAACATACTTTGATATATATGTATATATTGTTATAGATTCGTGAATCAACCAGTGGCCAAGTCTTACTTCTCGACGAAGTAAAAATATGTGAAACTGAGTTATAGTCCCACTTTTAAAATCTAATATTTTTGGGATGAGAATACATGCAGGTTTTATAAATGATTTACAAAATAGACACAAATACGTGAAACTACATTCTATGGTTGAATTATCGAAATCGAATATGCCCCTTTTTATTAAGTCTGGTAATCTAAGAATTAGGGAACAGACACCCTAATTGACGCGAATCCTAAAGATAGATCTATTGGGCCTAACAAACCCCATCCAAAGTACCGGATGCTTTAGTACTTTGAAATTTATATCATATCCGAAGGGTGTCCTGGAATGATGGGGATATTCTTATATATGCATCTTGTTAATGTCGGTTACCAGGTGTTCACCATATGAATGATTTTTATCTCTATGTATGGGATGTGTATTGAAATATGAAATATTGTGGTCTATTGTTACGATTTGATATATATAGGTTAAACCTATAACTCACCAACATTTTTGTTGACGTTTAAAGCATGTTTATTCTCAGGTGAATACTAAGAGCTTCCGCTATTGCATACTAAAATAAGGACAAGCTTTGGAGTCCATGTTTGTATGATATTGTGTAAAAACTGCATTCAAGAAACTGATTTCGATGTAACATATTTGTATTGTAAACCATTATGTAATAGTCGTGTGTAAACAGGATATTTTAGATTATCATTATTTGATAATCTACGTAAATCTTTTTAAACCTTTATTTATGAAATAAAGGTTATGGTTTGTTTTAAAAATGAATGCAGTCTTTGAAAAACGTCTCATATAGAGGTCAAAACCTCGCAACGAAATCAATTAATATGGAACGTTTTTAATCAATAAGAACGGGACATTTCATACGATGCTCAAAAAGAGAGCAGAATACGCTGAACATCAGTTATCTCAGCTTGTTAAATACCTGCCTGCGTGAAATATCCCGTTCATATTGATTATAAAAGTTCCATATTAATTGATTTCGTTGCGAGGTTTTGACCTCTATATGAGACGTTTTTCAAAGATTGCATTTGATTTTAAAAACAAAGCATAACCTTTAATTTATCGTTAAAGGTTTAAAAATGATAATAAAAAAATACCTCGTTTTTCACACGACCATTACATAATGGTTTACAATAATATTACACAACAACATATGTCTTCGAATGCAGTTTTCAAACAATATTATAGAAGCATGGACTCCAAATCTTGTCATTAATTTAGTATGCAACAGCGGAAGCTCTTAACAATTACCTGAGAATAAACATGCTTAAAACGTCAACAAAAATATTGGTGAGTTATAGGTTTAACCTATATATTTATCAATCGTAATAATAGACCACAAGATTTCATATTTTCATTTTTCATAAACATCATCCCATACATAGAGATAAAAATCATTCATATGGTGAACACCTGGTAACCGACATTAACAAGATGCATATAAGAATATCTCCATCATTCTGGGATATCCATCGGACATGATATAAAAACTCGAAGTACTAAAGCATCCACTACAACGGATGGGGTTTGTTGGGCCCAATAGATCTATCTTTAGGATTCGCGTCAATTAGTAGACTGGTTTACTAATTCTTAGGTTACCAAGCAAAAAGGGGCATATTCGGCTTCGATCATTCAACCATAGAAAGTAGTTTCATGTACTTGTGTCTATTTTGTAAAACATTTATAAAGCTGCATGTATTCTCATTCCAAAAATATTATATTTTAAAAGTGGAACTATAACTCACTTTCACAGATTTTTACTTCGTCGGGAAGTAAGACTTGGCCACGGGTTGATTCACGAACCTATAACAAATATGTACATATATATCAAAGGCCATCTCTCTAAGGTGCAACGCCTTTCCAATATACCTTGGATTTAATTTCCCTCGTTTATCAAATTGAACAACGCCTTTCCAAGGTGCAACTTTAAGCATGCCCATCTCTCCAATTTCAAATTCTATATCTTTTCCTTTAATGTCAGCGTAGCTCTTTTGTCGACTTTGGGTGTTTTTCAACCGTTGTTGAATTTGGATGATCTTCTCGGTAGTCTCTTGTATTATCTCCGGACCCGTAATCTGCCTATCCCCCACTTTTCAACGGTTTCAATCTTTGTTGGATCCACCTGAATACCTTCTTTTTTCACTATATGACCGAGGAATTGAACTTCTTCCAACCAAAATGCACACTTTGAAAACTTAGCGTACAGTTTTTCTTTCCTTAACAACTCTAGCACTTTTCTCAAATGTTCTTTGTGCTCTTGGTCATTCTTTGAGTAAATACGTATGTCATAGATGAAAACAATGTCAAACTTGTCAAGGTATGGTCCACACACTCGGTTCATGAGGTCCATGAACATAGCTGGTGCGTTAGTCAACCCAAACAGCATAACCATAAACTCATAATGACCGTAACGCGTCCTAAAAGCAGTCTTTGGAATATCATCCTCCTTCACCCGCATTTTATGATACCCAGAACGTAAATCAATCTTCGAATAAACCGACGAGCCTTGTAGTTGATCAAATAAGTCGTCGATTCTTGGTAGTGGGTCACGGTTCTTGATGGTAAGTTTGTTCAACTCTCGGTAGTCGATACATAAGCTAAATGTACCATACTTCTTCTTGACAAACAAAACAGGAGCTCCCC
The DNA here is from genome assembly GCF_046630445.1 of Rutidosis leptorrhynchoides. Taxonomy (NCBI): domain Eukaryota; kingdom Viridiplantae; phylum Streptophyta; class Magnoliopsida; order Asterales; family Asteraceae; genus Rutidosis; species Rutidosis leptorrhynchoides. The sequence continues at coordinate 226,305,857 of NC_092343.1, forward strand.
ACGGTGATGTGCTTGGTCGAATGAAACCACACTCTAAAAGTTCTTGTAATTGGCTCTGAAGTTCCTTCATTTCGCTGGGTGCGAGTCTGTATGGAGCACGAGCTATTGGTGCAGCTCCCGGTACAAGGTCTATTTGAAATTCAGCGGATCGGTGTGGAGGTAGTCCCGGTAATTCTTTCGGAAATACATCAGGAAATTCTTTTGCGACGGGAACATCATTGATGTTCTTTTCTTCGGAATTGACTTTCTCGACGTGTGCTAGCACAACATAGCAACCTTTTCTTATTAGTTTTTGTGCCTTCAGTTTACTAATAAGATTTAACTTCGTGTTGCTCTTTTCTCCGGACACCATTAAGGGTTTTCCTTTTTCTCGTATAATGCGAATTGCATTTTTGTAAAAAACGATCTCTACTTTCACTTCTTTCAACCATTCCATACCGATTATCACATCAAAACTCCCTAACTCTACTGGTATCAAGTCAATCTTAAATGTTTCGCTAACCAGTTTAATTTCTCGATTCCGACATATATTATCTGCTGTAATTAATTTACCGTTTGCTAATTCGAGTAAAAATTTATTATCCAAGGGCGTCGGTGAGCAACTTAGTTTAGCACAAAAATCTCTACTCATATAGCTTCTATCCGCACCCGAATCAAATAAAACATAAGCAGATTTATTGTCAATAAGAAACGTACCCGTAACAAGCTCCGGGTCTTCCTGCGCTTCTGCCGTATTAATATTGAAAACTCTTCCGCGGCCCTGCCCACTAGTATTCCCCTGATTCAGGTAATTTCTACTAATGTGGCCCGGTTTTCCACATGCAAAGCAAACTATGGCGGCATTATCTGTTCCGACAATATTTGTTCTTTTAATTCTGTGATATACCCCATCTTTCAAAGAAAAGCCTTTTATATACTAAGGCATGCCTGGAATGTCTTTCAAACATTTGACAAACTAATTTTGCCATAATTAATTGTGCCGATGAATTCTGCCCAACTTTAGACAAGATTTCATCAATCATATCTCCTGGTAGGTCTTCTAAAATATTTGGTTGTCTATCCTTAACGTCCATTTTTGTTTTTATACTGTAAAATAAACAAGGATTAGATTCGTAAAAAGGTAATTAACAAACAATACAAGCAATTTTTACATATAAAAATACAAACACACTACAATACATATATTACACAGCATGATTACAACACTCTATTCCGACTCACTCATTTCTTCTTCTTCGGACTTAGTTCGTTTGGCTAAGTTCCTAGGGATACATGGTGATCCTCTAATATGAACCGTCATTTTCACAAATGGTTTAGAAAAACCTGGTGGCCTAGATGTTCCCGGATTATTGTTACAATTTGGGAGATACGGGCGTTTACGATACATATAAAGTTCATCGGGGTCGGAATCAGGTTTCTCTATTTTGATGTCCTTTCCCTTATTATTCTCTTTTGCCTTGTTAAATTGAGTTGGGGTAATTTCTATAACATCATCGAAATCCTCGTCGGGATCCAATTCAACCCAATATTTTGCTTCATTGGCGGAAACACCATTGACCATTTTTAACTTTGGTCCATTGGTTGAGGATTTTCTTTTATTTAATCGTTTTACTGTAGGTATTAATATTTCAACCTCCGAAACCTCTTCTTCTTCCGGTTCCTCTTCTTCCAGTTCCTCCTCTTCAGGTTATTCCTCAGGAATTTGTAAATCTTCCCAAAATATATTCGAATCTTCATTATTATTAGGTGAGTCGATAGGATTTGTACTAGAGGTAGACATCTATCACACAATATCAAACACGTTAAGAGATTAATATATCACATAATATTTACATGTTAATAATATATAGTTTCTAACAAAAAAAAATGTTAAGCAATCATTTTTAAAAAAAACACGGTCGAAGTCCAGACTCACTAATGCATCCTAACAACTCGGTAAGACACACTAATGCAATTTTCTGGTTCTCTAAGACCAACGCTCGGATGCCAACTGAAATATCCCGTTTATATTGATTATAAACGTTTCATATTAATTGATTTTGTTGCGAGGTTTTGACCTCTATATGAGACGTTTTTCAAAGACTGCATTCGATTTTAAAAACAAAGCATAACTTTTAATTTATCGTTAAAGGTTTAAAAATGATAATAAAAAAATAAAGCGTTTTTCACACGACCATTACATAATGCTTTACAATAATATTACACAACAACATTTGTCTTCAAATGCAGTTTTCAAACAATATTATACAAGCATGGACTCCAAATCTTGTCCTTAATTTAGTATGCAACAGGAGAAGCTCTTAACAATTACCTGAGAATAAACATGCTTAAAACGTCATCAAAAATGTTGGTGAGTTATAGGTTTAACCTACATATTTATCAATCGTAATAATATACCATAAGATTTCATATTTTCGTTTTTCATAAACATCATCCCATACATAGAGATAAAAATCATTCATATGGTGAACACTTGTTACCGACATTAACAAGATGCATATAAGAATATCTCCATCATTCCGGGACATCCATCGGACATGATATAAAAACTCTAAGTACTAAAGCATCTGCTACAACGGATGGGGTTTGTTGGGTCCAATAGATCTATCTTTAGGATTCGCGTCAATTAGTAGACTAGTTTACTAATTCTTAGGTTACCAAGCAAAAAGGGGCATATTCGGCTTCGATCATTCAACCATAGAAAGTAGTTTCATGTACTTGTGTCTATTTTGTAAAACATTTATAAAGCTGCATGTATTCTCATCCCAAAAATATTAGATTTTAAAAGTGGGACTATAACTCACTTTCACAGATTTTTACTACGTCGGGAAGTAAGACTTGGCCACGGGTTGATTTACGAACCTATAACAAATATGTACATATATATCAAAGTATGATCAAAATATAATTACAACATTTTTATTACGTTTTAATGATTTGAGTGTGTTAAGTCAGCAGTCCTCGTTAGTAACCTACAACTAGTTGTCCACAGTTAGATGTACAGAAATAAAGCAATATATTTTATCTCGAATCAATCCATGACCTCGTGTATACAAGTCTCAGGCTAGATCACAACTCAAAGTATATATAATATTTAGGAATCAACCTCAAACCTGTATAGCTAACTCCAACATTACTGCATATAGAGTGTCTCTGGTTATTCCGAAATATATATATAGATGGGTCGATATGATATGTCCAAACATTGTATTCGTGTCTATGGTATTCCAAGATTACATAATATATGTTAGAATACATGTATAATACAATATAAGTTAATTAAGTTAGGATTTGTATAGATTTGTTACAAATTTCACGTAGCTACAACAAGCAAAATTATCCACTCTAGTTTTACCCATAACTTCTTCGTTTTAAATCCGTTTTGAGTGATTCAAGTTGCTATGGTTTCATATTGAACTTAAGTTTATGAATTTAAATAGAAAAAGTATAAGTTTTTAGTCGAAAATACAGGTTACAAGTCATTTTTGTAAAGGTAGTCATTTCAGTCGAAAGAACGACGTCTAGATGACTATTTTGGAAAACATACTTCCACTTTGAGTTTAACCATAATTTTTGGATATAGTTTCATTTTCATAAGAAAAATCATTTTCTCAGAAGAATAGCTTTTAAATCAAAGTTTATCATAGTTTTTAATTAACTAACCCAAAACAGGCCGCGGTGTTACTACAACGGCGTATGTCCGGTTTTACGGTATTTTTCGTGTTTTCAGGTTTTAAATCATTAAGTTAGCATATCATATAGATATAGAACATGTGTCTAATTGATTTTAAAAGTCAATTTAGAAGGATTAACTTTTGTTTACGAACAAGTTTATAATTAACTAAACTATGTTCTAGTGATTACAAGTTTAAACCTTCGAATAAGGTAGTTTTATATATATGAATCGAATGATGTTAAGAACATCATTACTACCTCAGGTTTTGTGGATAAACCTACTGGAAATGAGAAAAATAGATCTAGCTTCAAAGAATCCTTAGATGGCTTGAAAGTTCTTGAAGTAGAATCATGACACGAAAACAAGTTCAAGTAAGACTTCCACTCGAAATAAGATTGTTAAAGTTATAGAAATTGAATTAAAGTTTGAATATGAGTATTACCTTGTATTAGAAAGATATATTACTGTAAATAAGAAAGATTTCTTGAGGTTGGATGATCATTCAAAGTGGATTTGCAAGATTGGAAGTAAGCTAGCAAACTTGGAAGTGTTGTTGGTGTGTTCTTGAGTAGTTATTTTATAACTTGGTTTATGTATAGATTTATGAACTAGATTGAGCTAGATTTTGATGAATATGATGAAGAACACTTAGAACAATGGAAGAACACCTGAGAGAGAGTAGTTTGATGCATGTAAGTTGCAAAATGAAAGTGTTTGTGTACACCATCATTCACGTGAAACTTGATCAATCATATAGGCTCCATTAGTTTGTTATTTTGTGAGATATTTCATGCTAGATGTTAAATGATGGTTCCTACATGGTTAGGTGACTCACATGAACTGCTAAGAGCTGATCATTGGAGTGTACATACCAATATTAAATACATTTAGAAGCTGAGTATTGTACGAGTACAAATACGAGTGCATACGAGTAGAATTGTTGATGAAAATGAATGAGGATGTAATTGTAAGCATTTTTGTTAAGTAGAAGTACTTTGATAAGTGTCTTGAAGTCTTTCAAAAGTGTATGAATACATATTAAAACACTACATGTATATGCATTTTAGCTGAGTCGTTAAGTCATCGTTAGTCGTTACATGTAAGTGTTGTTTTGAAACCTTTAGGTTAACGATCTTGTTAAATATTGTTAACCCATTGTTTATTATATCTAAAGAGATGTTAAATTATTACATTATAATTATATTATGATATATTAATATATCTTAGTATGATATATATACAGTTAAATGTTGTTACAACGATAATCGTTACATATATGTCTCGTTTCGAAATCATTAAGTTAGTAGTCTTATTTTTACATATGTAGTTCATTGTTAATACACTTAATGAAATGTTTACTTATCATTTATCATGATTAAACATAGTGTATCAATATCTTAATATGATTCATATGTATTTAGTAAGACGTTGTTATAATGATAATCGTTATATATATCGTTTTCGAGTTTCTTAATTCAATAGTCTCATTTTTATGTATATAACTCATTGTTAAAATATCTAATGAGATACTTACTTATCATAATATCATGTTAACTATATATATATATATATATATATATATATATATATATATATATATATATATATATATATATATATATATATATATATATATATATATATATATATCCAAATATATGTCATCATATAGTTTTTACAAGTTTTAACGTTCGTGAATCACCGGTCAACTTAGGTGGTCAATTGTCTATATGAAACCTATTTCAATTAATCAAGTCTTAATAAGTTTGATTACTTAACATGTTGGAAACACTTAATCATGTAAATAACAATTTTATTTAATATATATAAACATAGAAAAGTTCGGGTCACTACACTGAGTTCGGAGACAAAATTATGGATTCAAATCCAGTGACTGAAAAGTTTCAAGCGTATGCTCAGGCTGCCAAACTCGCTACTCGCTGCGAGTGGCATGATTTACTTTGCAATCTTGGCAATCTTACTCAACCACTTCCCGCGGATATTGCCAATGAAATTTTCCCAACCTGCGATGCACAAGAAGCACTGGATATTGCGAAGAAAGAAGTTGAAAAGATCTCCATCCCGGCGTTAGAGGAGCTTAGCCGACGCGAAGGTGTTACTTTTGAAGACATTAAAGCGTTTGAACTTTAAAATATCTTATTTGAATTGTAAATCTATATTCCGCAATTATAAATTGTGTTTTTTGTAATATTACGCGTTTCCACATCGCGTTTATTAATGAAATGCTTACATTCCGCAGTTGCAACTTGTGTTATTTATATAGCCCTTTATTTTACCATATATTCATAATTAAGACTTGTCCTTTGCAATTTCCATAGTCGTTATTGTGCACATAACAAACACGTACTAATGCGAGACAATCTTTTATATATTATGAATCTTCTAAATCCGACAAAACGATCCTAAAGTAATTTATTAGCATTGCGAAGCATCTAAGTATGGAAAAATCAAATTATTAGGAAATTTTATCCTTTCGCAACATTCATTATTTAACACAAGTGGGCAATTTCATCACTTGGGTTTAAAACTTACTATTTCGCAATACATATCCTCATTATTATAACATAAGCATGCTGCATCCTTGCTTATCAAAACAATGCCATATGCTTTAAAATATTTGTGAATACTTAATCGCATTTGCACAAACATTAATTCAGTGTTTTTGAAAATTAAGCAATTGCACTCTGCGAAATAATCACCACGCGTGGCCACACGCAATGTTTTTGCTCTGTATAGAAACAATTACTAACACCGAAACTAAATTTTCTTTATTCATTATTTTTCTGCAATAACAACTCTGAAAATGAAAATAACATATTGATCATTGATCAAACATGATTAAGCATTCTATCAAAAGTCTTCTATTGCAAATGTACGCATTATTCAGCGTGGACTGAATGCCCCTCAACACCTACACTTTCTCTCGCCACAATCATAGCATAAAATGGCTCTACCACCGCAGAAGTTAGTGTGCCAATTCCCTTATTAGCAGAAAACTTAACCATGCCATGTAGAGTAGATGGTATTGCACCAAACATGCGCAAAGCAGTGTGCCCAAGAATTATATTGAATCGCGACTGATTTCGCATTATATAAAGATTCAACAAATTTTGGCGCCTTATCGATTCATCACAATCATCAACTAGCTCAATTTGAAATTCCAACTGACCAATAGGCCAAGTTGACTCTCCTGAAAATCCAGTAAGTGAAACTGCAGTAGGTTTCATCAAAGTCTTAATGTTTGCAGGCAACTTGCTGAAACATTGCTCATACATTACATCTACACTGCTACCAGTGTCAACGTGCACTTTCATAATCACAATACCAGTATTCGCAATGCGGCATGAAACCACCACTGGTTTGTCAACATCTGTAGTCAGGTTTGCAGGAGGAAAAGTAATAGAGGGACATTGCCAGCCTGCGAGTTGTTCAGATATTTGGAATACTGACATTTCGCCTGGTACCTCTACCACATTAATGACCTGAATTCCGCGCAAATTCTCTTTTTTACTAACCATTTTTACCCCAAGATTTTTCACCGCGGGGGCTTTTCGATCAGCAGCATTTGGCACTTGCGGAGCATTAGATTCTGCGGGCAGGATAATCGCATTCGTGGTACTTGCAGCACCCTGCGCAATTAAATGGTCCAGCTTACCTTGCTCATATGCCTCTACGATCAGCTCTGCCAAATCTCTACAACGATTGGTATCATGTCCATAATCATCATGGAAAATACAAAACTTGGATTTGTCTCGCCTACTGTTCTCTGCTAAAGGTTGAGGATCATGAAAAGATCTCGCAACTCTTTCTTGTAAAAGAATTTCTTTGGGCGTTTTGGTTAACATCTGGATGATATTAAAAGACTCACTGTTCCATTTTCGCGTAGAATAGCTATCCCGACGGCCATATCCATAATTATCATTTTGACCTTGATGTCTATCATTGCTGAAATGTCCCGTTCTTATTGATTAAAAATGTTCCATATTAATTGATTTCGTTGCGAGGTTTTGACCTCTATATGAGACGTTTTTCAAAGACTGCATTCATTTTTAAAACAAACCATAACCTTTATTTCATAAATAAAGGTTTAAAAAGCTTTACGTAGATTATCAAATAATGATAATCTAAAATATCCTGTTTACACACGACCATTACATAATGGTTTACAGTACAAATATGTTACATCGAAATCAGTTTCTTGAATGCAGTTTTTACACAATATCATACAAACATGGACTCCAAATCTTGTCCTTATTTTAGTATGCAACAGCGGAAGCTCTTAGTATTCACCTGAGAATAAACATGCTTTAAACGTCAACAAAAATGTTGGTGAGTTATAGGTTTACCCTATATGTATCAAATCGTAACAATAGACCACAAGATTTCATATTTCAATACACATCCCATACATAGAGATAAAAATCATTCATATGGTGAACACCTGGTAACCGACATTAACAAGATGCATATATATAAGAATATCCCCATCATTCCGGGACACCCTTCAGATATGATATAAATTTCGAAGTACTAAAGCATCCGGTACTTTGGATGGGGTTTGTTAGGCCCAATAGATCTATCTTTAGGATTCGCGTCAATTAGGGTGTCTGTTCCCTAATTCTTAGATTACCAGACTTAATAAAAAGGGGCATATTCGATTTCGATAATTCAACCATAGAATGTAGTTTCACGTACTTGTGTCTATTTTGTAAATCATTTATAAAACCTGCATGTATTCTCATCCCAAAAATATTAGATTTTAAAAGTGGGACTATAACTCACTTTCACAGATTTTTACTTCGTCGGAAAGTAAGACTTGGCCACTGGTTGATTCACGAACCTATAACAATATATACATATATATCAAAGTATGTTTAAAATATATTTACAACACTTTTAATATATTTTGATGTTTTAAGTTTATTAAGTCAGCTGTCCTCGTTAGTAACCTACAACTAGTTGTCCACAGTTAGATGTACAGAAATAAATCGATAAATATTATCTTGAATCAATCCACGACCCAGTGTATAAGTATCTCAGTATTGATCACAACCCAAACTATATATATTTTGGAATCAACCTCAACCCTGTATAGCTAACTCCAACATTCACATATAGAGAGTCTATGGTTGTTCTGAAATATATATAGATGTGTCGACATGATAGGTCAAAACATTGTATACGTGTCTATGGTATCTCAAGATTACATAATATACAATACAAGTTGATTAAGTTATGGTTGGAATAGATTTGTTACCAATTTTCACGTAGCTAAAATGAGAAAAATTATCCAATCTTGTTTTACCCATAACTTCTTCATTTTAAATCTGTTTTGAGTGAATCAAATTGCTATGGTTTCATATTGAACTCTATTTTATGAATATAAACAGAAAAGTATAGGTTTATAGTCGGAAAAATAAGTTACAAGTCATTTTTGTAAAGGTAGTCATTTCAGTCGAAAGAACGACGTCTAGATGACCATTTTAGAAAACATACTTCCACTTTGAGTTTAACCATAATTTTTGGATATAGTTTCATGTTCATAATAAAAATCATTTTCTCAGAATAACAACTTTTAAATCAAAGTTTATCATAGTTTTTAATTAAGTAACCCAAAACAGCCCGTGGTGTTACTACGACGGCGTAAATCCGGTTTTACGGTGTTTTTCGTGTTTCCAGGTTTTAAATCATTAAGTTATCATATCATATAGATATAGAACATGTGTGTAGTTAATTTTAAAAGTCAAGTTAGAAGGATTAACTTTTGTTTGCGAACAAGTTTAGAATTAACTAAACTATGTTCTAGTGATTACGAGTTTAAACCTTCGAATAAGATAGTTTTATATATATGAATCGAATGATGTTATGAACATCATTACTACCTCAAGTTTAGTAGGTAAACCTACTGGAAGTGACAAGAAATGATCTAGCTTCAAAGGATCTTGGATGGCTTGAAAGTTCTTGAAGTAGGATCATGACACAAAAACAAGTTCAAGTAAGATTTTTACTCGAATTAAGATAGTTTATAGTTATAGAAATTGAATCAAAGTTTGAATATGAATATTACCTTGAATAAGAAAGATAACCTACTGTATATAACAAAGGTTTCTTGATCTTAGATGATTACTTGGAATGGATTAGAAAGCTTGGAAGTAAATTAGTAAACTTGAAGGGATTTTTGAAGTGTTTTTGAAGTGTTCTTCCTATGATGATTATAGCTTGATTCTTAAAGTGATTTTTGATGAATATGATGATTAACTACTGGAAAAATACGTTCATAATAGTGTATGTGTGTGTGTTGAGAGAGAATTAGAAAGAGAATTGGAAGTGAAATAGAGTGAATGATGAGTGGTAATTAGTGAGTGGTGAGTGGGGTTAAAAGGAGTTCTAGTTAGTTGACTAGCTCATGGTAGAAGTTAAAATTGATTAGTCATACATGACATAATCAAGATTGGAATCCCATGCTAGTTCCTATTGGTATATACTCATAGTAAGTACGTTTTGAAGCTGTGTATAATACGAGTAAGAATACGACTAGAATTCTTGATGAAAGAAAAGAATGGAAAAGTAACTGTAACCATTTTCGTTAAGTATGAGTGTTTTGATATATGTCTTGAAGTCTTCCAAAAGTATTTTAACACATCTAAATACACTACATGTATATACATTTTAACTGAGTCGTTAAGTCATCGTTAGTCGTTACATGTAAGTGTTGTTTTGAAACCTTTAAGTTAACGATCTCAATTAATGTTGTTAACCCATTGTTTATTATATCTAATGAGATGTTAAATTATTATATTATCATGATATTATGATATATTAATATATATTAATATGATATATATACATTTAAATGTCGTTACAACGATAATCGTTACATATATGTCTCGTTTCGAAATCCTTAAGTTATTAGTCTTGTTTATATGTATATAACTCATTGTTAATATACTTATGGAGATACTTACTTATCATAATCTCATGTTAACCATATGTATATCCATATATATATATCGTCATGTCATTTTTACAAGTTTTAACGTTCGTGAATCGCCGGTCAACTTGGGTGGTCAATTGTCTATATGAAACATATTTCAATTAATCAAGTCTTAACAAGTTTGATTGCTTAACATGTTGGAAACATTTAATCATGTAAATATCAATCTCAATTAATATATATAAACATGGAAAAGTTCGTGTCACTACAGTACCTACCCGTTAAATAAATTTCGTCCCGAAATTTTAAGCTGTTGAAGTTGTTGATGAATCTTCTGTAATAGATGCGGGTATTTCTTCTTCATCTGATCTTCACGCTCCCAGGTGAACTCGGATCCTCTACGAGCATTCCATCGAACCTTAACAATTGGTATCTTGTTTTGCTTAAGTCTTTTAACCTCACGATCCATTATTTCGGCGGGTTCTTCGATGAATTGGAGTTTTTCGTTGATTTGGATTTCATCTAACGGAATAGTGAGATCTTCTTTAGCAAAAAATTTCTTCAAATTTGAGACGTGGAAAGTGTTATGTACAGCCGCGAGTTGTTGAGGTAACTCAAGTCGGTAAGCTACTGGTCCGACACGATCAATAATCTTGAATGGTCCAATATACCTTGGATTTAATTTCCCTCGTTTACCAAATCGAACAACGCCTTTCCAAGGTGCAACTTTAAGCATGACCATCTCTCCAATTTCAAATTCTATATCTTTTCTTTTAATGTCAGCGTAGCTCTTTTGTCGACTTTGGGCGGTTTTCAACCGTTGTTGAATTTGGATGATCTTCTCGGTAGTTTCTTGTATAATCTCCGGACCCGTAATCTGTCTATCCCCCACTTCACTCCAACAAATCGGAGACCTGCACTTTCTACCACAAAGTGCTTCAAACAGCGCCATCTCAATGCTTGAATGGTAGCTGTTGTTGTAGGAAAATTCTGCTAATGGTAGATGTCGATCCTAACTATTTCCGAAATCAATAACACATGCTCGTAGCATGTCTTCAAGCGTTTGTATCGTCTTTTCGCTCTGCCCATCAGTTTGTGGATGATAGGCAGTACTCATGTCTAGACGAGTACCTAATGCTTGCTGTAATGTCTGCCAGAATCTTGAAATAAATCTGCCATCCCTATTAGAGATAATAGAGATTGGTATTCCATGTCTGGAGACGACTTCCTTCAAATACAGTCGTGCTAACTTCTCCATCTTGTCATCTTCTCTTATTGGCAGGAAATGTGCTAATTTGGTGAGACGATCAACTATTACCCAAATAGTATCAAAACCACTTGCAGTCCTTGGCAATTTAGTGATGAAATCCATGGTAATGTTTTCCCATTTCCATTCCGGGATTTCGGGTTGTTGAAGTAGACCTGATGGTTTCTGATGCTCAGCTTTGACCTTAGAACACGTCAAACATTCTCCTACGTATTTAGCAACATCGGCTTTCATACCCAGCCACCAAAAATATTTCCTGAGATCCTTATACATCTTCCCCGTTCCAGGATGTATTGAGTATCTGGTTTTATCAGCTTCTCTAAGTACCATTTCTCTCATATCTCCAAATTTTGGTACCCAAATCCTTTCAGCCCTATACCGGGTTCCGTCTTCCCGAATATTAAGATGTTTCTCCGATCCTTTGGGTATTTCATCCTTTAAATTTCCCTCTTTTAAAACTCCTTGTTGCGCCTCCTTTATTTGAGTAGTAAGGTTATTATGAATCATCATATTCATAGATTTTAATCGAATGGGTTCTCTGTCCTTCCTTTTCAAGGCATCGGCTACCACATTTGCCTTCCCCGGGTGGTAACGAATCTCAAAGTCGTAATCATTCAATAATTCAATCCACCTACACTGCCTCATATTCAGTTGTTTCTGATTAAATATGTGTTGAAGACTTTTGTGGTCGGTATATATAATACTTTTGACCTCATATAAGTAGTGCCTCCAAGTCTTTAATGCAAAAACAACCGTGCCTAATTCCAAATCATGCGTCGTATAATTTTGTTCGTGAATCTTCAATTGTCTAGACGCATAAGCAATCACCTTAGTTCGTTGCATTAATACACAACCGAGACCTTGCTTTGATGCGTCACAATAAATCACAAAATCATCATTCCCTTCAGGCAATGACAATATAGGTGCCGTAGTTAGCTTTTCCTTCAATAACTGAAACGCTTTCTCTTGTTCATCATTCCATTCAAATTTCTTCCCTTTATGCGTTAATGCAGTCAAGGGTTTTGCTATTCTGGAAAAGTCTTGGATGAACCTTCTGTAGTAACCAGCTAGTCCTAAAAACTGGTGTATGTGTTTCAGAGTTTTCGGGGTTTCCCACTTTTCAACAGTTTCTATCTTTGCCGGATCCACCTTAATACCTTCTTTGTTCACTATGTGACCGAGGAATTGAACTTCTTCCAACCAAAATGCACACTTTGAAAACTTAGCGTACAATTCTTCCTTCCTCAATACTTCTAACACCTTTCTCAAATGTTCACCGTGTTCTTGGTCATTCTTTGAGTAAATAAGTATGTCATCAATGAAAACAATGACAAACTTGTCAAGGTATGGTCCACACACTCGGTTCATAAGGTCCATGAACACAGCTGGTGCATTAGTTAAACCAAACGGCATGACCATAAACTCGTAATGACCGTAACGTGTTCTGAAAGCAGTCTTTGGAATATCATCTTCTTTCACCCGCATTTGATGATACCCGGAACGTAAGTCAATCTTTGAATAAACAGACGAGCCTTGTAGTTGATCAAATAAGTCGTCGATTCTCGGTAGTGGGTAGCGGTTCTTGATGGTAAGTTTGTTCAACTCTCGGTAGTCGATACACAACCTGAATGTACCATCTTTCTTCTTGACAAACAAAACAGGAGCTCCCCACGGTGATGTGCTTGGTCGAATGAAACCACGCTCTAAAAGTTCTTGTAATTGGCTTTGCAATTCTTTCATCTCGCTGGGTGCGAGTCTGTAAGGAGCACGAGCTATTGGTGCAGCTCCTAGTACAAGATCTATTTGAAATTCAACGGATCGCTGTGGGGGTAATCCCGGTAATTCTTTCGGAAATACATCGGGAAATTCTTTTGCAATGGGAACATCATTGATGCTCTTTTCTTCAGTTTGTACTTTCTCGACGTGTGCTAGAACAGCATAGCAACCTTTTCTTATTAGTTTTTGTGCCTTCAAATTACTAATAATATGTAGCTTCGTGTTGCCCTTTTCTCCGTACACCATTAAGGGTTTTCCTTTTTCTCGTATAATGCGAATTGCATTTTTGTAACAAACGATCTCTGCTTTCACTTCTTTCAACCAGTCCATACCGATTATCACATCAAAACTCCCTAACTCTACTGATATCAAATCAATCTTAAATGTTTCGCTAACCAGTTTAATTTCTCGATTCCGACATATATTATCTGCTGAAATTAATTTACCATTTGCTAATTCGAGTAAAAATTTACTATCCAAAGGCGTCAATGGACAACTTAATTTAGCACAAAAATCTCTACTCATATAGCTTCTATCCGCACCCGAATCAAATAAAACGTAAGCAGATTTATTGTCAATAAGAAACGTACCCGTAACAAGCTCCAGGTCTTCCTGTCTCTGCTGCATTAATATTGAAAACTCTTCCGCGGCCTTGTCCATTCGTGTTCTCCTGGTTCGGGCAATTTCTAATAATGTGGCCCGATTTTCCACATTTATAACAAACTACATTGCCATAACTTGCTCCGACACTACTTGCTCCGCCATTATTCGTTCCGACACCATTTGTTCCTTTCGTTCTATTAACCCCTGGTTCGTATACCTCACACTTTGCCGCGCTATGACCATTTCTTTTACACTTGTTGCAAAATTTGGTGCAGAACCCCGAGTGATACTTTTCACACCTTTGGCATAGCTGCTTCTGATTGTTATTGTTGTTGCGGTTATTATTGTTGTTGGGATGATTGTTGTAGTTGCTGCTGTTGTTGTTGTTGTTGTTGTTGTTGTTGTTGTTGTTGTTGTTGGGCCGTTTGTTGTAGTTGCGATTGATGTTGCGATTGTTGGGATAATTGTTGCGATTATTGTTGTAATTGCTGTTGTTGTTGTATTGGTGATTCTTATCATCGTTTTCCTCCCACTTTCTTTTGACTTGCTTCACATTGGCCTCTTCAGTAGTCTGTTCTTTAATTCTTTCTTCAATCTGGTTCACTAGTTTGTGAGCCATTCTACATGCCTGTTGTATGGAGGCGGGCTCGTGTGAACTTATATCTTCTTGGATTCTTTCCGGTAATCCTTTCACAAATGCGTCGATCTTCTCTTCCTCATCTTCGAATGCTCCCGGACACAATAGGCACAATTCTGTGAATCGTCTTTCGTACGTGGTAATATCAAATCCTTGGGTTCGTAACCCTCTAAGTTCTGTCTTGAGCTTATTGACCTCAGTTCTGGGACGGTACTTCTCGTTCATCAAGTGCTTGAATGCTGACCACAGTAGTACGTACGCATCATCTTGTCCCACTTGCTCTAGATAGGTATTCCACCATGTTAACGCAGAACCTGTGAAGGTATGCGTAGCGTACTTCACTTTGTCCTCTTCAGTACACTTACTTATGGCAAACACCGATTCGACCTTCTCGGTCCACCGTTTCAATCCGATCGGTCCTTCGGTTCCATCAAATTCCAAAGGTTTACAGGTAGTGAATTCTTTGTAGGTGCATCCTACACGATTTCCTGTACTGCCAGATCCAAGGTTATTGTTGGTATGTAGCGCAGCCTGTACTGCGGCTATGTTTGAAGCTAGAAAAGTACGGAATTCCTCTTCATTCATATTCACGGTGTGTCGAGTAGTCGGTGCCATTTCCTTCAAAATAGTCAAATGGAACAAGTTAATCATACAGAATATTAAGAGTAGTTAATAGTATTTCGTAGCATAATATGAACTCATTTACAAAAGCTTTTTCTTCATATTAGCGTTTTATAAGTTTAAATTCGGGTAGTACCTACCCGTTAAGTTCATACTTAGTAGCTAATATACAATTCAACTACTACAATTCTATATGAAAAAATAATTGTAATAATATTTCGCGTTCAAACTTTTATACAATATTTTACAAACTTACAATACCGCTTATTTTACATAAAGCATGAAATATAGCACACAATAACTTTGATACAAGATAGTTGTGAAGATAATTCTAGCTAGTACACAAGTCGTTCAGCAAAGGCAATAAAGACACGTAATTCATACGTCCAGAAACAAGTCATGCATTCTGGTTTTACTAGGACTACTTCCCATCCTTGGTCTTGTGGAACATAACCGTTATGGCCGTTGATAAGACAGCGTGTTGTAACGTCGTTAAAGGGACGAGGGTTACGTAATGACCAACAGTCTCGTAATAACCTAAAAACCTCATTTCTTACCCCAATTATCGACTCCGTCACTTGTGGGAATGTTTTGTTTAATAGTTGTAGCCCGATGTTCTTGTTCTCACTTTGGTGAGAAGCGAACATTACTAACCCGTAAGCATAACATGCTTCTTTATGTTTTATGTTAGCCGCTTTTTCTAAATCACGAAGTCCTATATTCGGATATACTGAGTCAAAATAATTTCTTAACCCGTTGCGTAAAATAGCATTTGGGTTCCCCGCAATATATGCGTCAAAGTAAACACATCGTAACTTATGGATTTCCCAATGTGATATCCCCCATCTTTCGAACGAAAGCCTTTTATAAACCAAGGCATTCTTGGAACGTTCTTCGAATGTCTTACAAACTGATCTTGCGTTAAATAGTTGTGCCGAGGAATTCTGACCGACTCTAGACAAGATTTCATCAATCATGTCTCCGGGTAGGTCTCTTAAAATATTGGGTTGTCTATCCATTTTGTGTTTTTATACTATAAAATAGATAAGAGTTCGATTCATAAAAAAAATACTTATTAATACAAGCAATTTTTACATATATCATAAAGCATAAGCACACTATATTACATATATTACACCACACGAATACAACTATCTTATTCCGACTCGCTCGTTTTTTCTTGTTCGGTTTTGGTTCGTTTTGCCAAGTTTCTAGGGATATATGATGTTTCCCTAATACGAGCCGTCGTTTTCCACATTGGTTTAGAAAAACCTGGTGGTTTAGAGGTTCCCGGGTCATTGTTACAACTTAAGGACTTTGGGGGTTGACGATACATATAAAGTTCATCGGGGTTGGAATTAGATTTCTCTATTTTTATGCCCTTTCCCTTATTATTTTCTTTTGCCTTTTTAAATTCAGTTGGGGTAATTTCTATAACATCATCGGAATTCTCGTCGGAATCCGATTCATCGGAGAATTGGTAATCCTCCCAATATTTTGCTTCCTTGGCGGAAACGCCATTGACCATAATTAACTTTGGTCGGTTGGTTGTGGATTCTCTTTTACTTAACAGTTTTATTATTTCCCCCACCGGTTCTATTTCTTCTTCCGGTTCCGATTCTTCTTCCGGTTCCGATTCTTCTTCCGGTTCCGACTCTTCTTCCGGTTCCTCTTCGGGAACTTGTGAATCAGTCCACGAATCATTCCAATTTACATTTGACTCTTCATTATTATTAGGTGAGTCAATAGGACTTGTTCTAGAGGTAGATATCTATCACATAATATCAAACACGTTAAGAGATTAATATATCACATAATATTCATATATTAAAAATATATAGTTTCCAACAAAAATGTTAAGCAATCATTTTTAAAGAAAACACGGTCGAAGTCCAGACTCACTAATGCATCCTAACAAACTCGATAAGACACACTAATGCAAATTTTCTGGTTCTCTAAGACCAACGCTCGGATACCAACTGAAATGTCCCGTTCTTATTGATTAAAAACGTTCCATATTAATTGATTTCGTTGCGAGGTTTTGACCTCTATATGAGACGTTTTTCAAAGACTGCATTCATTTTTAAAACAAACCATAACCTTTATTTCATAAATAAAGGTTTAAAAAGCTTTACGTAGATTATCAAATAATGATAATCTAAAATATCATGTTTACACACGACCATTACATAATGGTTTACAGTACAAATATGTTACATCGAAATCAGTTTCTTGAATGCAGTTTTTACACAATATCATACAAACATGGACTCCAAATCTTGTCCTTATTTTAGTATGCAACAGCGGAAGCTCTTAGTATTCACCTGAGAATAAACATGCTTTAAACGTCAACAAAAATGTTGGTGAGTTATAGGTTTAACCTATATGTATCAAATCGTAACAATAGACCACAAGATTTCATATTTCAATACACATCCCATACATAGAGATAAAAATCATTCATATGGTGAACACCTGGTAACCGACATTAACAAGATGCATATATATAAGAATATCCCCATCATTCCGGGACACCCTTCGGATATGATATAAATTTCGAAGTACTAAAGCATCCGGTACTTTGGATGGGGTTTGTTAGGCCCAATAGATCTATCTTTAGGATTCGCGTCAATTAGGGTGTCTGTTCCCTAATTCTTAGATTACCAGACTTAATAAAAAGGGGCATATTCGATTTCGATAATTCAACCATAGAATGTAGTTTCACGTACTTGTGTCTATTTTGTATATCATTTATAAAACCTGCATGTATTCTCATCCCAAAAATATTAGATTTTAAAAGTGGGACTATAACTCACTTTCACAGATTTTTACTTCGTCGGGAAGTAAGACTTGGCCACTGGTTGATTCACGAACCTATAACAATATATACATATATATCAAAGTATGTTTAAAATATATTTACAACACTTTTAATATATTTTGATGTTTTAAGTTTATTAAGTCAGCTGTCCTCGTTAGTAACCTACAACTAGTTGTCCACAGTTAGATGTACAGAAATAAATCGATAAATATTATCTTGAATCAATCCACGACCCAGTGTATACGTATCTCAGTATTGATCACAACTCAAACTATATATATTTTGGAATCAACCTCAACCATGTATAGCTAACTCCAACATTCACATATAGAGTGTCTATGGTTGTTCCGAAATATATATAGATGTGTCGACATGATAGGTCGAAACATTGTATACGTGTCTATGGTATCTCAAGATTACATAATATACAATACAAGTTGATTAAGTTATGGTTGGAATAGATTTGTTACCAATTTTCACGTAGCTAAAATGAGAAAAATTATCCAATCTTGTTTTACCCATAACTTCTTCATTTTAAATCCGTTTTGAGTGAATCAAATTGCTATGGTTTCATATTGAACTCTATTTTATGAATCTAAACATAAAAGTATAGGTTTATAGTCGGAAAAATAAGTTACAAGTCGTTTTTGTAAAGATAGTCATTTCAGTCGAAAGAACGACGTCTAGATGACCATTTTAGAAAACATACTTCCACTTTGAGTTTAACCATAATTTTTGGATATAGTTTCATGTTCATAATAAAAATCATTTTCTCAGAATAACAACTTTTAAATCAAAGTTTATCATAGTTTTTAATTAACTAACCCAAAACAGCCCGCGGTGTTACTACGACGGCGTAAATCCGGTTTTACGGTATTTTTCGTGTTTTCAGGTTTTAAATCATTAAGTTAGCATATCATATAGATATAGAACATGTGTGTAGTTAATTTTAAAAGTCAAGTTAGAAGGATTAACTTTTGTTTGCGAACAAGTTTAGAATTAACTAAACTATGTTCTAGTGATTACGAGTTTAAACCTTCGAATAAGATAGTTTTATATATATGAATTGAATGATGTTATGAACATCATTACTACCTCAAGTTTAGTAGGTAAACCTACTGGAAGTGACAAGAAATGATCTAGCTTTAAAGGATCTTGGATGGCTTGAAAGTTCTTGAAGTAGGATCATGACACAAAAACAAGTTCAAGTAAGATTTTTACTTGAATTAAGATAGTTTATAGTTATAGAAATTGAATCAAAGTTTGAATATGAATATTACCTTGAATAAGAAAGATAACCCACTATATATAACAAAGGTTTCTTGATCTTAGATGATTACTTGGAATGGATTAGAAAGCTTAGAAGTAAATTAGTAAACTTGAAGGGATTTTTGAAGTGTTCTTGAAGTGTTCTTCCTATGATGATTATAGCTTGATTCTTGAAGTGATTTTTTATGAATATGATGATTAACTACTGGAAAAATACGTTCATAATAGTGTGTGTGTGTTGAGAGAGAATTAGAAAGAGAATTGGAAGTGAAATGGAGTGAATGATGAGTGGTAATTGGTGAGTGGTGAGTGGGGTTAAAAGGAGTTCTAGTTAGTTGACTAGCTCATGGTAGAAGTTAAAATTGATTAGTCATACATGACATAATCAAGAGTGGAATCCCATGCTAGTTCCTATTGGTATATACTCATAGTAAGTACGTTTTGAAGCTGTGTATAATACGAGTAAGAATACGACTAGAATTCTTGATGAAAGAAAAGAATGGAAAAGTAACTGTAACCATTTTCGTTAAGTATGAGTGTTTTGATATATGTCTTGAAGTCTTCCAAAAGTATTTTAATACATCTAAATACACTACATGTATATACATTTTAACTGAGTCGTTAAGTCATCGTTAGTCGTTACATGTAAGTGTTGTTTTGAAACCTTTAAGTTAACGATCTCAATTAATGTTGTTAACCCATTGTTTATTATATCTAATGAGATGTTAAATTATTATATTATCATGATATTATGATATATTAATATATCTTAATATGATATATATACATTTAAATGTCGTTACAACGATAATCGTTACATATATGTCTCGTTTCGAAATCCTTAAGTTAGTAGTCTTGTTTATATGTATATAACTCATTGTTAATATACTTATGGAGATACTTACTTATCATAATCTCATGTTAACCATATGTATATCCATATATATATCGTCATGTCATTTTTACAAGTTTTAACGTTCGTGAATCGCCGGTCAACTTGGGTGGTCAATTGTCTATATGAAACATATTTCAATTAATCAAGTCTTAACAATTTTGATTGCTTAACATGTTGGAAACATTTAATCATGTAAATATCAATCTCAATTAATATATATAAACATGGAAAAGTTCGGGTCACTACAATTGCGCGGGTAACCCCCGCCTCCATTTCGCCGTGGATATGCAGAACCACGGTAATTATCGCCATTTCCATCACGAAAAGAATCATTGTCATCCCGCCAACTTTTATCTTTACCCCACCCACATGCAGGGGTTATAGTACAATCTTCTCCACCTCTGAGATAATCATATGTTTCTTGTTGGACCTTAGCGAAACTTGGCCGGACATCTCTTCGCAATCTTCGCACAAGCGTTGGATGTCGCTGCGGATTAATAGCGTGCAAAAACCCAGAGATTTTTTGATCTTCATTCAAACTTGGTATCTTTTGGCACTCATAAATGTATCGCGTAAGTAATGCGCTCAAAGTTTCCTTGTTGCCTTGTTTGATATCATGACATTCTATATGTGTCTTTTTCTGCGGCAAAAGATTCTGAAACTGTAGCAAAAATTTATCGCGAAGATCAATAAAGCCGATAATACTGTGAGCTTGTAGACTATGAAACCACTCTCTTGCTGACCCTTGCAAAACCATAGGGAATACTCTACACGCAACCGGCTCATCCCAATTATAGGTGCTTACCACCCCTTCAAATCGCTGCAAAAAATCCAAAGGATCGGTTAAACCCGAGTAAACTCCCAATGTCGCTGGTACAATAGGCGGTGTAACAATCGGATAATCAGAAATATGCTGGACAAACTTGTCTGCAGCAGTGGTAATTTCAGTCGCCTTTTTTGTGCGAGTATCAGTATTCTCCGCACAAAATTTGGCTATCATATCTTGCAAAAAATTCGGTTGTTCAAACTTATGTTGCATTGACTTAGGCGCAATGATTTTAAAAGCATCTACTAAAAAATATTGAGCATTCTCTCTGCGGACAGCATCAGATGCTTCACCTTCTTCCCCATGACGAGGGAAAGGTGTTAGTGGTCGCCTTCGCTTAACATGTGGAATTTTTACAAATTCTTCCGCACTGTCTGAATCATTAGAAAATTTGCTTTCTTCTCTTGGCGCTTTCACAATCTTTGAATTATAAATAGAATTTAAAACAACACGTTCTTCCGCATCATCATTATCGCTATCGCGATGCTCAACAACTAAGCAATCAACCTGTGATCCAGAATCTTTCAACGGCCATAAGTAAGTTCGCGGTATACGAGGTTCGCGACCATATTTTATAGCTTGGTCCATAGCAGTGCCAAGGACTTTGTCTACTTTCAAGCTTGTTTTTCCAGCTAAAATTCTTAATCGTTTGCCATCAACGATAGTTTCTTCACGATTTTGCTGCAAATTTCTGCGCGCAACCATCTTGTCAGCAGCAACCTTTAGTTGCATATCAGTGTTAGCAGTATTTCCATTAGGTGCTTTAGTTAACGGTTCTTGAACTGAACTATTCGCGGTAGCATTAACATTCGCCTGCATCCCATTTGGCAAGGCATTTTGCGAATCGCTAATCAACACATCATCATTCACAGATTTAACACCCCGCCAAATTACCATCTGACTGCGTGTTAATTTAGGTCCCACAGTTAACAGTTACGCCCTCTATATGAGACGTTTAAAGCAATCGCATTTAATTTTATTTAAAAATTAACTTTCAAAAACATAAGTCAATAATCCCAAAATAGAAACACTGTTGTGATCGTAACCACAAGCCAACAGTATTTAAACAATATAAAATTTTTAAATGCGAAAGTAAATAATGTTCTTTAAAATCAAATACTGACTCCACGGCCAGTCATGCAGCAAACACAGCGGAAGCATACCTCTTAAGGATCTGAGAATAACAACACGCAAAAACAGGTCAACAAATAATGTTGGTGAATCTACAGGTTTGAAGTAATGTAACAGTATCTGAAAAAAACAATTATCAGAAAAATAGTTTAGTTTCCTTGACCACGAGATGTTTGCATAATCTGAGCACCTGAATACTAGGAATGACCCAAGTATAGAAGCCAGTATACCCGCCTTACCTCGTAAAATGTTATACACTTGTTCGAATGTATTTAATGTTCAAAGTAAATGCACCACAGTTTTTATAGTGGGTGAGGTTGTCAACCTAACGGATCCGTCCATCTAAATTGTGCTTACACTGATGGTATTAAAAGTATTCAAGCTAGAGGCTTTTTGAACAAAACTCAATATGCATATATATAGTTCTCATGTCAATACAAAAGTATTTGAAAATTTAAGTATAACAGTGTGATTCTCATCCCTGAATACATGTAAAAAGCGGGACTGTAGACTCACCTTTGAATAAAGCTCGGATTGAAAAGTGAACAATTAACTTGTACGGTTTATAGCCGAGTAATGCAACCTAAGTATACGTATGTAGATTGGTCAATATATGTATCTTAAATAAGTGTGGTTTCATAGTGTACGTTGTCTTATTGCTCGACTCGATGCGTTTCAAAGTAAAAGTCAACTATATCATGCAAGTCAAACAAAGTCAACCGAAGTCAAACCGAAAGTCAAACTTGGTCAATGTGGTCAAATAAAGTCAACATCAGTAGTTTCATGTCAAATATTGGTCAACATGTCAAACCTAAGTCAAACAATACGTTTTAGGTCATGAATGATCATTTTCACAATTTCAGTCCATCGTTATGCACAAAGTTCATGAACACGTAACATACTTAGCACATTATCTCATAGTAAAAAATTCAAGTAAACATGACAAACTCCATATTATAAATATACTTAAAATCAATTCCAAAAAGTCCAGCCAGGGACTCATACGACAATTAAAAGTCATGAATCAGAAGGGATACATTTTGGGTTTGCCAAGTCAGTTTTTGACCGTGCACTTATTTCATTTTGGCTATAACCGGAGTTAGGAACATGAAATTGATACAAGACCAGTGGCCATAGTTCAAGGACAAATCAAAGTAACACATATCAAAAATCTAGCAACTTTTGTTTAGCCAATTCGTACAATTTATTCGTGCAAGTTGAACATTCAGTTTTCAGCTCAAATCAGAATTCACATAAACTATGGCTCTATTGTGCCCAATGAATAAGGTTTCAAAGATTTACATAAACTAAAAATAAGTCACATATCATGTAAAGTTTCATTTTTCAGAAGTATACATGCTCATGAAATTCACATAATCCACAGAGTTAAAAACCGTGAGCAAGTTACAGATTCAATTCTCATTTAGTTAGTCACATTCGTACTCGATTATCCAAAGATCTAGATACAATTAGCCTATGATATCTACATTAAAGATGAAGTAATTTTTGTATAATTTTCAAATATGAAAAGCTTTAATCGCAGAAGTTAACACATTTTGTCATACAAGGTTATTTTCTTGCAAGTGCTGTATAAAACTACTTTTACACTAATTCAAGCATATCTCGGGCTATACATAAGCAAACGACATGATATCCTAGTCTAAATTGAGTGTTTTTAAATTATATTTCCAGTGGTATAAGTCTCACATGCCAATTCATTGTCTATCAATACCAGATTTCTGATCAAGGAACAAAAACACAACGATAATTCAAATTGACATAACTTAATCATACGGAAACGAAATCAAGCGAATCCAAAGCCTAAACTCAATAGTTTTTCGCAAGGAATCTGATTATAATATAATAATTAAATTTGAAAAACTTAATTTTTCTGATCAAACAATAACAAATTCGTTTTTAAACCCTAGCGCATCAAACAATCAAAATAACGATAACGATTAACATGTACACGTATAGACTTGAGCAATTGACAACATAACTATGAAACTCTTATACAAATCAGATTTTAAGGATTAGGGTTCATGTAATTATACCTTAGATCGCTAAAATAATTATACCAACGCGTAGAGGAGATCGAGAATTGCAACTTTCGTGTTCAAGGTTTAATCTAAAAATTAAAAATTTATGGTGGATTGGTGGTGGCAGTGGTCGATGATGAGGAGGCCAGGGAGAGAGATCGACTGCTCAAAATTTGATTTAGGAGATTATGACTAAATTAGGTTAACACATGCTATTTATATCTAGCCTTAATATTGATAAATACACATAAGTCCCTCAACTAAACCAACATTTAAAAAAATAAAGGGGAGAGGGGAGGGGGTCGGTCGAATGCGGCCCAAGGGGAGTGCCCGGGCTCTCGTTTTGCAATTCCGTGTAATCGTGGTCCGTTTTAAGTGTCGTTTAGTCGTACCGAAGGCCCGGAACGCTAACCCGAACGTTAAACGCAACCAATCGCTTAATTTATTAAAAACCCAATAAATTAAATATTTTAAAATTTTAATAATTAATAAAATTAATTATTAAAATAAACCCGAGCGTTTCGTTGCTCAAAAAGCTAATATCAAAATCGTATCGTTTTTATCATATTTCATTATTCGAAATATTTATTTGAATTAATATCAACCCATATTAATTATTGTAACCCTCCGAAGATCAAGTACGCATTTATTACACGTAAACGCACAAAAGTTAAATAATCGCCGTTAAATACACTAACGGAAGGTTAACGGAAGTAACGGAAAAATCAGGGTTGTTACATTACCCGCCTGTTATTGAAAATTTCGTCCCGAAATTTTAGTGATCGTCCGCTGAAGTAGTTTCATCGAGAAACAATTGCAGATACTTCAGCCTCATCTGGTCTTCACGCTCCCACGTGAACTCTGGTCCTCTTCTCGCGTTCCACCGAACTTTAACGATAGGGATTCTGCTTTGCTTCAACTGTTTGACCTCACGGCCCAAGATTTCAACAAGTTCCTCAATGAAATGAAGTTTGTCGTCGATACGTAGTTCCTCTAAAGGAATAATCAAATTATCATCGGCTACGCACTTCTTTAGATTGGATACATGGAAAACGTTATGAATACCGCTGAGTGCTTATGGCAGTTCTAATCTGTAAGCTACCGGTCCAACTCTTTCAGTTATCTCAAATGGTCTAACATATCTAGGACTCAGTTTACCTCATTTCCCAAATCGTACAACACCCTTCCAAGGTGATACCTTAAGCATAACCTTGTCACCAACTTGGAACTCTATGTCCTTCCATCTAACATCGATGTAACTCTTTTGACGACTTCGAGCCATTCTCAATCGTTCCTGAATCTGTAGGACTTTCTCAGTTGTTTCCTGAATAATCTCAGGACCTATCAACTGACTATCTCCCAATTCGCTCCAACAAACGGGAGATCTACACTTCCTTCCATACAACGCTTTGAAAGGTGCAGCTTTAATGCTCGCATGGTAGCTGTTATTGTATGAGAACTCAGCCAGTGGTAAATACTTATCCCATCTGTTTCCGAAATCAATGACACACGCTCTCAACATGTCCTCAAAAGTCTGAATAGTTCATTCGCTCTGGCCATCCGTCTAGGGGTGATATGCTGTACTCATATCTAAACGGGTCCCCATTGCTTTTTGTAATGATTGCCAAAACCTGGAAATAAATCTGCTGTCGCGGTCGGATATAATGGATATAGGCACTCCATGCCTAGAGACGACTTCCTTAATGTAGATCTGAGCCAACTTCTCCATTTTATCAGTTTCCCTTATCGGTAAGAAGTGTGCAGACTTAGTGAGACGATCCACGATAACCCAAATAGTATCGTGACCTCCCGCCATTCTCGGTAGTTTTGTGATGAAGTTCATGGAAATACCTTCCCACTTCCACTGGGGAATCTCTGGTTGAGTTAATAATCCTGATGGCTTCTGATGCTCAGCCTTGACTTTAGCGCAAGTCAAGCACTTACCGACATAAGTAGCAATGTCAGCTTTCAAATTTGGCCACCAATAGAATGCCTTCAAATCCTGGTACATTTTATCTGATCCCGGATGAATTGAGTATCTTGACTTGTGTGCTTCCTTCAACACTAGTTCTCTCAATCCACCAAACTTTGGTACCCAAATTCGGTTAGCAAAGTACCGTGTTCCGTCCTCCTTGATGTCAAACTTCTTATCCATTCCTTTGAGAAATTCAACATCGACATTTTCTTATTTCACGGTTTCTTGTTGTGCTTCGCAGATTTGTGATGTGAGATTCGTACGGACAACTATGTTAAGCGCTTTAACCCTAAGAGGTCTCTCTCGCTCTTTTCTGCTTAAGGCATCCGCCACAACATTCGCCTTGCCCGGATGGTATTGAAGTTCGCAGTTATAATCGTTAAGTAGTTCCATCCAAAGTCGTTGTCTCATGTTGAGCTGTTTCTGATCGAATATGTGCTGTAAACTCTTATGGTCAGTGAAGATAGTGAACTTGGTTCCAAACAGGTAGTGTCTCCACATTTTAAGTGCAAAGACAACAGCTCCTAACTCAAGGTCGTGCGTAGTGTAATTCTGCTCGTGAATCTTTAACTGACGCGATCCATAAGCAATAACCTTGTTTCGTTACATAAGCACGCAACCCATTCCTTGATGTGAGGCATCACAATAAACAACAAAATCTTCACTTCCCTCGGGTAGAAACAATACTGGTGCAGTTGTTAACTTCTCCTTCAACAACTGAAATGCAGTCTCTTGCGGTTCTGACCACTCAAACTTCTTGCCCTTATGAGTCAACGCGGTTAATGGTCGAGCGATCTTAGAGAATCCTTCAATGAATCTCCTGTAGTAACCAGCTAGACCTAAAAATTGCCTAATCTGCGTTGGCGTCTTTGGAGTTTCCCAATTCTTAACCGACTCAATCTTTACTAGATCGACCTGTATTCCATTGGCCCCTACAACATGGCCAAGAAATTGTACTTCTAGTAACCAAAAGTCACACTAAGAGAACTTTGCATACAACTGCTCTTCTCTAAGCATAGTCAATATCGAACGTAGATGCTGCTCGTGCTCTTCTCTGTTCTTGGAGTACACCAATATATCATCAATGAACATAATGACGAATTTATCTAGGTATGGCTTACACACACGATTCATGAGGTCCATGAACATTGCTGGTGCATTCGTCAAACCAAACGACATCACTGTAAACTCATAATGTCCATAACGTGTTCTAAACGCTGTCTTCGGGACATCAGCTTCTTTGACTCTCAATTGGTGATACCCGGATCTTAAATCAATCTTCGAATAACAACTGGATCCCTGCAGATGATCAAATATGTCATCAATCCTCGGTAGTGGATACCGATTCTTGATTGTCAACTTGTTCAATTCTCTGTAGTCGATATACAATCTCATCAACCCATCTTTCTTCTTAACAAACGGGACCAGAGCTCCAACTCTAATGTATTTGGCCATGTGGTTGCCTTCTTGCACAATTTATAGATCACACATGATGGCCCTAATGTTCTTCACCATTTGGGGTGTTCCTTAGCACAAAATAGCATAACGTGCTAGCATCGATGAAGCAACATTATAGAAATAGACCAGAAATGAGTGGTGATTGAATCGACTAGGAGTGAGGAATAGTGTTGAATAGCGATTGGAAATGATATATAGTAAGGAATTGCGATATGAGAGGATGGGTATGTTCAATATATATCAACTAATGATACGTAGTAACAAGTGGGGTCATTAGTGATGAGTTGTAGTACGTACATATATTATCGATAGGTTATGAGAGACTATTAGGTTCATTTTATAAGTAGTGCAAATTAGAAAAAATTTCTTTGACCAGCCTCCCATTCCTTATGTCATGCTGTCGAAACTTCCATATAAGTTACCGTAATATAATCCCGGTCATTACATTACGCTGACTCATACTTCCATTTCGACATTACTTCACAAGTTCAGATTAGCAAAACACGTACGGTTAATCCATTGCACGTAGCGAGAATCTATGTGTACCTTTACCCACTGGAAGAAATACTAAACTAAAAATCTGAGATGATACGTTATCGGCCTCGAAAAACTGCTGAATTTAGACCTGAAATTCACCTTCATACGATTTTTCTATGACTTTATAAAAATTGACAAAGTTCCTTATACTTAAATAAGTGCTGTAATATTTCAGAGATACATTCACGTGCGTTTTAATTTAATGCGACTTTTCCTACAAAACGTTAGGGATGGTTATTTAGATGAGTTATAAAGGACATCACTACAAAATCTCTGACGTGTATTTCAAGCAAACAGAGCTGTACTTATATTATATAAAAATTCCAGAGTTGACTGTACCCTATACTATACCAACACGTAAAGAAAGTGAATGACACTCATGTTTTAGTTTAAATCAACGTTAGTGTAACTGTCCAAATGACATAACCTTAGTGTAAATAAATAGTAGTAATGGTATGAACAACTTTCAACAACACATGCCCGAATAAAATAGAAGGAATAGCATTCAAAATATGAAAGTACAATAAAAGGTCTCGAAGTGATTAAATATGTCTCACAAAACAAATAATGAAACATGTCTGCTAGTCTTAACACGAAACAAGGTACTGTAGGTAACGTACGTTAAGATAAACTCGATCTCACTCGGAGTCATCTTCATCTGGAAATTTCCGCTCTAAACGGAGAAAACTTGGTCCGACACGCTCTTTGAATGCAGCCAAATCGTCGTGTAGGTCAGCATACTTTTCACTAAGGCGTTCATAGTCTTCTTGGATGGCTACTGTGGCTTTTTTTTCCTCTTCTAACACTGAAACTCTGGCTACCAAACTCCTAACAATATCCTTTAACTCTCGGACTTCATCGGTAGGGGATGATGAAGGCTTTGCAACACTAGTAGTTGGTATATTAGAACGGTGACGAACAACACGAGGTAGGGGAGTACTTGAGCCATAGTAGCGTGTAGTATCATTGTCATGAGAACTAAATGTAATCTTACGCTTACGGGAATTCTTGGCGAGTGGCAATACACGAGATTCGGTAAGGGTAGTAGGTGTAGTGATAGGTATAATCGGATCCTGGGGTCTTGGTTTAGTAGTGAGCAGTTCCTTAGACGTTTCTTCACCCTTGGAATCATTTTCCTTCTCGGATCCCTTTTCTTCATCAGAATCTTCTTCATTAGAATCTTCCTCATTCACGGGTTCCTCTTCTTCATCGAAATCCTCTCGGTCGAGAAAATCAATCAAATGGTTATCCTCGGCATTGGAATCTTCCTCGTCCTCTTTGGTCTCAGGCTACCCAACAGTCTCAGACAATCTCTCTTCGTCAGTACAAGGTGTAAGAGTATCCCGAGCAGTCACAAAAGTATCGAACTCGGTATCCGCATCCCAAGCACTTAAATAAACATCATGAAGATACTTCATCTGGTGTCAGCATGGAACCACGCTCACATTAGAACATCTAATATATATAATAATAGTAGGCATTTATATATAAACATATATGATATACTAAGCAGACATAGAATCAAGTAAAGTAGTAAGTAGTGTAACTACAGTCTATGTAGCTTAACTAGTCTATGGTTACAGTCCAGACGCACTAGTTACCACAAGCCTAGTCCAAGGTAACCAATTGGCTCTGATACCAACTTTAACACCCCGCCAAATTACCATCTGACGGCATGTTAATTCAGGTCCTACAGTTAACAGTTACCCCTCTATATGAGACGTTTAAAGCAATCGCATTTAATTTTATTTAAAAATTAACTTTCAAAAACATAAGTCAATAATCCCAAAATAGAAACACTGTTGTGATCGTAACCACAAGTCAACAGTATTTAAACAGTATAAAAGTTTTAAATGCGAAAGTAAATAATGTTCTTTAAAATCAAATGCTGGCTCCACGGCCAGTCATGCAGCAAACACAGTGGAAGCATACCTCTTAAGGACCTGAGAATAACAACACGCAAAAACAGGTCAACAAATAATGTTGGTGAATCTACAGGTTTAAAGTAATGTAACAGTATCTAAAAAAAAAGTTATCAGAAAAATAGTTTAGTTTCCTTGACCACGAGATGTTTGCATAATCTGAGCACCTGAATACTTGCAATGACCCGAGTATAGAAGCCACTGTACCCACCTTTGAAATGTCCCGTTCATATTGATTATAAACGTTCCATATTAATTGATTTCGTCGCGAGATTTTGACCTCTATATGAGACGTTTTTCAAAGACTGCATTTATTTTTAAAACAACCATAACCTTTATTTTATCTATAAAGGTTTAAAAAGCATTACGTAGATTATCAAATAATGATAATCTAAAATATACCGTTTACACACGACCATTACATAATGGTTTACAATAAGAATATATTACATCAAAAATAAGTTTCTTGAATGCAGTTTTTACATAATATCATACAAGCATGGACTCCAAATCTAGTCCTTATTTTAGTATGCAACAGCGGATGCTCTTAATAATCACCTGAGAATAAACAGGTTTAAAACGTCAACAAAAATGTTGGTGAGTTATAGGTTTAACCTATATATATCAAATCGTAACAATAGACCACAAGATTTCATATTTCAATATACATCCCATACATAGAGATAAAAATCATTCATATGGTGAACACCTGGTAACCGACATTAACAAGATGCATATATAAGAATATCCCCATCATTCCGGGACACCCTTCGGATATGATATAAATTTCGAAGTACTAAAGCATCCGGTACTTTGGATGGGGTTTGTTAGGCCCAATAGATCTATCTTTAGGATTCACGTCAATTAGGGTGTCTGTTCCCTAATTCTTAGATTACCAGACTTAATAAAAAGGGGCATATTCGATTTCGATAATTCAACCATAGAATGTAGTTTCATGTACTTGTGTCTATTTTGTAAATCATTTATAAAACCTGCATTTATTCTCATCCCAAAAATATTAGATTTTAAAAGTGGGACTATAACTCACTTTCACAGATTTTTTAGTTCGTCGGGAAGTAAGACTTGGCCACTGGTCGATTCACGAACCTATAACAAATATGTACATATATATCAAAGTATATTCAACATATATTTACACCACTTTTAATACATTTTGATGTTTTAAGTTTATTAAGTCAGCTGTCCTCGTTAGTAACCTACAACTAGTTGTCCACAGTTAGATGTACAGAAATAAATCGATAAATGTTATCTTGAATCAATCCATGACCCAGTGTATACGTATCTCAGTATTGATCACAACTCAAACTATATATATTTTGGAATTAACCTCAATTCTGTATAGCTAACTCCAACATTCAAATATAGAGTGTCTATGGTTGTTTCGAAATATATATAGATGTGTCGACATGATAGGTCGAAACATTGTAAACGTGTCTATGGTATCTCAAGATTACATAATATACAATACAAGTTGATTAAGTTATGGTTGGAATAGATTTGTTACCAATTTTCACGTAGCTAAAATGAGTAGTTTTTACCAATTTTGTTTTGCTCGCCATTTATTCGTTTCTAATCCGTTTTGAGTGATTTAAACGGCCACGGTTTCGTATTGAACTTGAATTTATGAAACTAAACAGAAAAGGTATAGGTTTATAGTCGGAAATACAAGTTACAAGTCGTTTTTGAAAGAGGTAGTCATTTCCGTCGAAAGAACGACATCTTGATGACTGTTTTGAAAAACATACTTTCACTTTGAGTTTAACCATGATTTTTAGATATGGTTTCATGTTCATAAGAAAAATCATTTTCCCAGAAGTATAGCTTTTAAATCAAAGTTTTTCATAATTTTAATTATCCAAACCAAAACAGCCCCAGGTTGTAACTACGACGGCGTAAATCCGGTTTTATGGTGTTTATCGTGATTCCGGGTTTTAAATCATTAAGTTAGCATATCATATAGATATAGATCATGTGTATAGTTGATTTTAAAAGTGTAGTTAGAAGGATTAACTTTATTTGCGAACAAGTTTATAATTAACTAAACTATGTTCTAGTGATTACTAGTTTACCACTTCGAATATGATAGCTTTTTATGTATGAATCGAATGATGTTATAAATATCATTACTACCTTAAGTTCCTTGGATAAACCTACTGGAAAATAGAAAAATGAATCTAGCTTCAACGGATCCTTGGATGGCTCGAAGTTCTTGAAGCAGAATCATGACACGAAAACAAGTTCAAGTAAGATCATCACTTGAAATAAGATTGTTATAGTTATAGAAATTGAACCAAAGTTTGAATATGATTATTACCTTGTATTAGAATGATAACCTACTATAAGAAACAAAGATTTCTTGAGGTTGGATGATCACCTTACAAGATTGGAAGTGAGCTAGCAAACTTGAAAGTATTCTTGATTTTATGAAACTAGAACTTTTGGAATTTATGAAGAACACTTAGAACTTGAAGATAGAACTTGAGAGAGATCAATTAGATGAAGAAAATTTAAGAATGAAAGTTTTTGTAGGTGTTTTTGGTCGTTGGTGTTTGGATTAGATATAAAGGATATGTAATTTTGTTTTCATGTAAATAAGTCATGAATGATTACTCATATTTTTGTAATTTTATGAGATATTTCATGCTAGTTGCCAAATGATGGTTCCCACATGTGTTAGGTGACTCACATGGGCTGCTAAGAGGTTATCATTGGAGTGTATATACTAATAGTACATACATCTAAAAGCTGTGTATTGTACGAGTACGAATACGGGTGCATACGAGTAGAATTATTGATGAAACTGAACGAGGATGTAATTGTAAGCATTTTTGTTAAGTAGAAGTATTTTGATAAGTTTCTAGAAGTCTTTCAAAAGTGTATGAATACATATTAAAACACTACATGTATATACATTTTAACTTAGTCGTTAAGTCATCGTTAGTCGTTACATGTAAGTGTTGTTTTGAAACCTTTAGG
Organism: Rutidosis leptorrhynchoides; assembly: GCF_046630445.1. Taxonomy (NCBI): domain Eukaryota; kingdom Viridiplantae; phylum Streptophyta; class Magnoliopsida; order Asterales; family Asteraceae; genus Rutidosis; species Rutidosis leptorrhynchoides. The sequence goes on from NC_092343.1 coordinate 226,339,262, forward strand.
TTAACGATCTTGTTAAATGTTGTTAACCCAATGTTTATAATATCAAATGAGATTTTAAATTATTATATTATTATGATATTATGATATATTAATATATCTTAATATGATATATTGATGTTATGCGAGGTGTATATAAAATAGCTTTAATTTTAGCAGGAAATACTATTAAATACGATACAATTTTACACAAGATATTTATTTATTTAGAGAATGGATATACTTAAACCTTGCTACAACACTTATAGGCAGTGTACCTAATAGCACAGTAGTGTAGTTTTTAGTAAGTCCGGTTCGTTCCACGGGGAATCTTTTTCACAAAGCTTAACGCTATATTAGTTTAAATTTATAAAAATACAAATATATATAAGTAATATTATTATTATAAAGGGGGGTTTTTACAGTTTAATGACCGGTTTGTTTATTTTAAAACTTTAGTCGCAGTTAAAACCAAATGTAAAATAATAAATAAATACAAGACTTAATTTAAAGCGTAAAGTAAATAACGATAATGAAATTGCGAATAATAAAAGTGCGATAAAATAAACTTGCGATAATTAAAAAGTACGATAATCAAAAGTGCAATTAAATACAATAACAATAAAAATGCGATAATTAGAAGTGCAATTAAATATAAAATAAAGGAAATTAAATATGAAATAAAAGAATTATACTTATTTAAACTTCCGTAATCATGATGTTTGACGTGTTGATTTTAGTTTTATGCCCATGGGTTAATTGTCCTTTGTCCTGGATTATTTAATATATCCGTCTGGTTTTTGTCCATAACAGTCCATCAGTCATAAATATAAAGTGCGAGTGTCCTCGTTAAATTATCCTTATACCCAAAGTTAAATATTCCAACTAATTGGGGACTTAAACTTTAACAAGATTTTAATACTTTGTTTAATAATTACACCAGGATGTCGACTGAGTGTAACCCAAGGTTTTAATATTTTGTTATCAATTATACCAAGTGTCCTTGTACATAATTTGTGATGACCCGAAAAATTTCTACTAATTTAAACCAATTCTCTTTATGATTTAATATTATGTAAATATACATATATGTATGTATATATATATACTATAAGATGTACAAGTAAAAACGACTTTCCTACAGTAAAACATTAATTGCTACAGTAAAAATGAATTTGCTACATTAAAACACTATTTGCTACAGTGAAACCGTATTTTGCTACAGTGCTACAGTGAAAACACTATTTGCTACAGTAAAACACTATTTGCTACAGTGAAACACTATTTGCTACAGTACACTATTTGCTACAGTAAACACTATTTGATGTCGACGAACTAGCAAACAAAAACGGAAAAGGCGGTCATGCGATCGCATGGCAAAAACACTGAAAACTCATGCGATCGCATGAGCTACAGTAAATCGAAAAGTAATATAAATACGCAGTTCGTTCGATGAAATTTTTTCAAATTAAACTCTCAATATTTATATTTATATTATAATTATAATTTTAAATTTAAGTTTAATAATAATAAGTTATATACGAGGGTGTTTTAATTCGGGTTTCAAACCGCTTTAAGCTAAGGAAATATTAGGTATTATTCGGGGTATTGTTCTTGAATCCAAGGCCAACCATACAGTCGTCTACCATCATTACGTCTACGCAATTTTCCTACAATATTGAATCGCAATATTGAACTGTGAGTTATAGTCTCCCTTTTTAAATGCTTTAAATATTTTTGGGCTGAGAATACATGCAATTTATTTTAAACGCAATAAGACACAAGTACATACAAAATTCTACACTGAGTTAAACCGAAAATCCCTTAGCTTTGGTAACTAGTAGCTGCCAGTACATAGGATATGGACTGGTGGGCGCGAATAATTGTATATGGATCCATAGGGCTTGACATCCCCGTCCGAGCTAGAGCGCTAGCCTTTTAACGGACGTATGTTATTTGAGTTTAAGACACGTTGGTTTGCGCGTATTAAAACGAATGGGGTAATTATCACTATAGCGTTAAGTTTAGTTACCAGGGTGCTCTGTTACGTAGAATCTATTGATAAACTTTTGATGAAATCTTGTGGTCTATCTTTATATATGTTTATGACTCGAGCAATTAAACCTATAACTCACCAACATTCGTGTTGACTTTTTAGCATGTTTTATTCTCAGGTCCTTAGAATGCTTCCGCTGTGATGTGCTTGTTGCCTGCATGGAGTCTCTCATGCTTTGTACAAAGTTTATTGCATTCAAAATAAAACTGCGTTGTGTAATAAATAATTGGACTGTGATGTCAACCTGTAAATTAAAGACTTATGTATTTTGGGGTTTTGCTTATACCTAAGCACTCGCCCACATGTTTATAACTTTCTATGTTTAGAAAGTCACTTATTTTAATGAATGCAATATTTTATCAAAACGTATCATATAGAGGTCAAAACCTCACTGTGGAATCAATGATTAACGTGCCGCGTCAATAGCGATTTTGACGGGTCGTTACATAATTTCACCCCTGTTTTAATTATTCTAGTGGCTATTAATCCATTCCCGTGTCCGGTTAAATGAACGATTATTCGTACATATAAATACCCCGCCCATCGTGTTCGATCGAGTGTATATGGTAATTTATAGGGACGCCCAATTGTAAATCTTTATATTAACATTAACAAACTATCATTTAGTTAAACAAATATAAAGCCCATTAATAGCCCATAGTCTAATTTCCACAAGTGTCGTTCTTTTGTCCAAACCCCAATTATGGTACAAAGCCTAATTACCCAATTTTAGTAATTAGCCCAACATCATGATTACTTCGGATTAAATAAGCATAATAATAACTTAGCTACGAGACATTAAATTAAAAAGGTTGAACATAACTTACAATGATTAAAAATAGCGTAGCGTTACACGGACAGAATTTCGACTTACACCCTTACAACATTTGCTAACATACCCTTATTATTAGGATTTAAAATTAAAATTAAAATTAAAATATAAATTATATATATATATATATATATACGTATATATTGAGAGAGAGATAGATTATGGATATTTTTGCGATCAGAATTCGTTTGCTTTTATAGGGAGTTTCAGTTTTTGGGGCTCCGCGACTCGCGGCATTTTTTCTCTTCAAACTCCACGAGTCGCAGAGTTTGAAATTCCAGCTCACTCCAAATTGGATCTTAGTCTGCCGACGGTTTATTATATAATATAATATATATATATATAATTTATATAATTAATTATATATTATATTATATTTATATACATAGTTAACTTGTAATTTTTAGTCCGTTGCGTCGAGCGTTGAGAGTTGACTCTGGTCCCGGTTTCGAATTTTCGAACGTCCTTGCGTATAATTTAATATCTTGTACTTTGCGTTTTGAATCTTGTACTCTTGTAATTTCGAGACGTTTCTTATCAATAATTGGAACCTCTTTGATTGTCTTTTGTACTTTTGAGCTTTTTGGTCGTTTGCGTCTTCAATTCGTCGAATCTGTCTTTTGTCTTCACCTTTTATTATTTAAACGAATATCACTTGTAAATAGAACAATTGCAACTAAAAGCTTGTCTTTCTTGAGGAATAATGCTATGAAATATATGTTCGTTTTTAGCATTATCAAATATTCCCACACTTGAGCGTTGCTTGTCCTCAAGAAATATCGTCTTGAAATACTAGAATCACTTCTTTATTCTTCACACTTTGTATATCAGTGATTTCTATACGGCGGTATAAACAATGGTAGTAACGATATGGTTTACAGTCCCACATGACTATAAAAATATAGATCCATTAAGGAAACTTGATCTTTATGAAAACATTTGATCTTTTGAAAATTAAATCTAGTTTTTACCCTAGATAAGTTTTCCGGAATAACCCTTCACCGGTGTTTGCAAAATATTTTTGTGGATTTGGTGGGTTTCAGATTTGAAAATTTTAGCTCAAAACTTGCGGTTTTGTGTCACCCACTTACTAACCTTGTATTAGGAAAGCAACACGTCCAGTTTACTTGACCCGTATATTACCTTTCGGTAAACTACCGTCCGGTTGTAAAGGAAAGCGTTGAACAAGCAACTGTTAAGGCAATGTCCCCTGACATGCTTTTAATTATGGTCTATAACGTGTCGGACGCAATTACTATCCTTGGTAGGAGCAATAGTAAAGCTCACCCTTATGATTTTTTGGTCTGGCACAAGGTCCTGTCTTTGACCATGCTATGCAACCACCGTTCTTACGGTTAACACCCAATTTAGTTCAGGTGACCTAATGAATTCCAGGTGAATTCCTAGGATTTTATGTTCAATGGTAATGAACGCATTGAAAATGGGTTTTCAGAAAACAAATCGGTTTTAATTTGATCAAAATATTTTCTCGTTCAAGCTCGAGTTTAGATATCATCGAATTTCATGAGTTTGTAATTCTCAATCTTTAAAGTCAATCTCAAGGATTGAGTAATATCAGGCTTAAATGCTGATTTTTAATCTTTAAGGAGATTATCCTTTTCTGGGGGTCTGATTCATTAGTCTTATCAAGCTAATTTGCACGGCGCCCTCCCCATTTTACGAGACAGATCCTCTCATGGTTAGGATAAGTCTGACCACTTGGCAACCCTGTTTAATGCTGAGGTCCGTGGATTTCCTGCTGATTTTAGTGATGACTTTTCTGGATTTTTCGTCAACCTACAGCTGGTCTGGACGACAACTTCATGACCTAAATCAAGAAGCGCGTTTCTTTTTCGGAAGACTTTACTTCCTTTTAATGATGGAATTGATTCATCGTGTAGATCCATCTCTTCTTTTCTTTCATCGGGTAAAACAGTTTAGTTTAGTCCAAAGCAAAAGTATTTTCAGTTATTTGTACAAAAATATGTGACATATGTTTTGAATAACTTGGAGAATTTTCCCACACTTGGTTTTTATTTTCCTTTTTATTGTCCTCTATTCCATTTTAAATGAATTTTAACATTTTGGTTTGTTTATCAATTTATGTCCTTTTCGAGGTAACAATAATTTCGGTGTTAACACCTAGTTTTATCGTTCATAAATATGTATAAACATGATTTTGAGTTCATTTAATTGAAAATTTTGAAAAATTTCACTAGAATTGGGTAGTCAGTATATAAGACTAGGGCTGTTCTTTATCATCAGAGAGCACTAGATTCTAATACAACTACTGCTTTATTAGTATTTTTAATGGTAACCAAGTGTTTATGATAAAAAATTTTAAAAATCCGAAAGAATTTAACCCCTTCCCACACTTAAGATCTTGCAATGCCCTCATTTACAAGAAATCAGTAACAATTTAAATTATTGAGGGTGATTTGTGTGAAAATGATTAAATTTTACCAAAGTTTCCAAATATATTGGCGTTTGTTTGCTGAATGATAAATGGTGCACATCATTTGTTCATTCCGTCTTGTTGTTATTTCACATATATTTTGCATCTTGTCGTCAAAATTAGTTGCTTTTGTTGAACTTAATGCCAGTCTTTGAAAATGTGTTGTTTTACCCTGTTGTGTACATAAGATAAACTACAATCATATATACATATTTTTGAAGTTTGGTATATTACCCCACATTCAAAAATTATTAAAATCTAAGAATAAAAGTTAGAAAATTATAAAAACTATTACAATATTAAATAAGTATTAAACGTATCAACATTACAAATTATAAAATAAATAAAACTAAGTAGACTAGGGATGATACTGATACCAATAGGGGTTCCATGCATAACCATAGGTGCTATAAAATGCTTCAGCTGGGTTATACGTAGGATACGGTGGTTGAATTTTTATAGACCAGGGAGGGAATATGGGCTTTGTAGTAGGAATATAGTTTATACCTATATGTTGGCAATAAGCTATGATGTGGTTTTGATGAACTTGCCAATCTTCAAATGCTCTATGTCTAGCATTTTCGTACTCCTGTGAAGCTATAAACCTTTGCATTTCTTGCATTTCATTTCCCCCTCCTACATTACCTTGCTGTTGGTTTCTCTCAACCTGTGGATGTCTACCATGGTATTGTACTGCGGCGTTATTTCGCCTCTTCAAAACTTTTGCACCATGGTATACATTTAAACCTATTGTATCGCGGGGTTCTGGTTCTTCGACTAATAATCCCCCCCGACTTATATCCACACCGAGATATTCAGCAATCAAAGTAATAAATATACCACCTCCTATTATGCTATGCGGTCTCATCCCCCTTACCATAGCTGATAAATAATAACCCACACAATAAGGTATACTTACAGCGCTTTGTGGGTCTCGAATACACATATGGTAAAACAAATCCTGTTCATTTACCTTTTCCTTGTTCTTACCTCTTTGTGTAATCGAATTAGCTAAAAACCTATGAATTACTCTTAGTTCAGCTCTATCTATATCCAAATAAGAGTAATTTCCCCCTTTGAATCGGTGATGGCTTGTCATTTGACTCCATACACCATGTGTATCAAAATTTTCATCTATCTTTCTACCATTTAGTATCAACCCTCTACAATCGGCAGATGCTAAATCCTCAGGCGTATATATACGTAAAGCCTAAGCCATGTCTAGTAAAGACATGTGGCGCATCGAACCTCCTAACAAAAATCTAATAAAAGATCGATCGGTTAAACTAGCTACCCGATCATTTAATTCTATACTACACAACAATTCTTCACACCATACTTTATATACAGGTCTACGCATGGTGAATAAACGTACCCAGTCGTTAAAAGTAGAATTACCATACCTCTGTGCAAGTAATTCCCTAACTGGCCCGGCCAATTCTACAGCTTCTAATGGTCCCCATTCTATGACCCTAGGTACCTCAACAACTTTAGAATGAAGAGTATGCAAACCCCTTTGGTATTTTGGATAATCTATCCAAAGTCTGTCAAATCTCAGGTTCGGGTGCAAATCTTCCAAGTGCATATCAGAAAATGTCATGACTGGATGAGGTATATCTTGTTTGTAGTAGTTATCCACCTCCTGTTGTTCCGCATTCTCAGCAGGAGCATTGCGAGCTTGGGATGAAGATTCACCCCTTTCAGTCTGCAAAACACATCAAACACAATTTTTGTGCATCCAAATATGCATTATTGTCAGCAAAATCATCAATCAAAATAATTACAATGACATGATCAATTTATATCAAACTTAAGCTCATTTTCATATTTTCATCAAATCTACACTTTTTCAAATAAGCATATACGAAAATGTTCGCCAAGTTCATAAGCATTCAACTCAATTAACATGTCAAAATAATCATTACTAGCAATTAAACAAGTTTCAAATGACATTATCTCTCAAAAATCAAGTTCATGAATTTTAGACTTGAAAAAGTCCACTTTAATTTTCAAAATCATGTTTAGGCTCAAAGTTTGGATCATTTAACTACCTAAACATGTTACACTACTTAATTTAGCAACAATTCATGACAAAAATCGGCCATAACCTGTTTATATTAAAAAGCCCCAAATTTGCTCAAGAACACAAACCCTAGATTACTCAAAATTTGAAGTTTAAGGCTTTTAATCATGTTAAATAGCATCAATCTAGGTTATACAAGCATAATACATAAGAAATTTAAGCATAATTACACTAAAAAGCATCAAAATCGAATTATGGAAAAAATTGCTCAAGAACACTAATTTTCGGATTAAATGGTGTGAATTTGGGAGGTTTTTTTCGGGTTTATTTTTGCAGTGTTTTCGTGGGTGTTGGGTTGGGGACTGATCAGTTCGTCCCTTATATTTTTTTTCTGGATTTTAGGAACTCCGCGAGTCGCGGTATTTTACCCTTCAAACTCCGCGAGTCGCGGAGTTTGTATTTTATTTTTTTTATATATATATCTTAACTAATTAAAACAATTAAGTAATTAATTTTAAAATTTTGTTTCCCTTGTTATTTAGGACGAGGTCGTTTCGGATCGATGTCCTAGTCCGTCCGTCGACAAAATTTTAAAATTTGTCTTTTTGTAGCGATTGTTTTAAAAGCTAAGATTTTTGGGTTTATTTAATGTTTTTGGCATACTTTAATTCAATAAGATTAAAAATAATGATAATAAAAGTTCTCGTCCCTCCCTTGGGTAAAGCAATTTCGGTTCAACGACCTAGTCTTCAACTTACGACGAATTTTAAAAATCATATTTTTAACTTAATGAGATAAAGTAAATTTTTGTTTTTAAATTCACACAATTTAAATATAAAATTCAAAATTAATATTAAAAATTCACAACAAACTTACAATTTAAAATGCATAAAAATAAAATTCATATTTTAAGAATTAAAAATTCACACCAAACTTAATTTAAAAATTCATATTATAAATTCACACCAAACTTATATTAATTTTTCAAATATTTACAATTTTAAATATATTGTTTTTACAAAGTTTACAATATTAATTTAAGATTTATATATTAATTTTAAAAACATGGTAAAAATAAAATTAAAAATATTTTTGGCTTTTTATCCCACTTTAATCAATCAAATATTATCAAAAATATGCGTCCCTCTTTTCGGTAAAGTAATTTCGGTTCCAAGACCTAATTTAACTCATGACGAATTTTTGAAATATTTTGGGTTGATTGATTAAAGATATTTATACCTTAAGAATAAACGTTAAATTTCGCAGTGATGTAATAAATTTTTGAATGATATCAATAATTTCGGTCGCCAAACCTAATTTTATTCAATACCAATTTAATACTTTATAGCGAACAAATTAGCGTTTATTATCAAAAGGTTAAAAATAAAAATAAAAACTTTACAGACTTACCTGTGAAATAGATTTCTTAGTTATATGATCTATCCCATTCATAAGATAGTCGGTTTAATTAGTTTTCCATGGCTACATAGGCGTAACCTCGAGCATTCAGTGTTTTTTCTTCTAAACATATGAACGGTCCGTCTCTGCATAAAGTAACAAATTCGGTATTTGAATAGGTTTGATTATTTGAACATTTACCTCCATGTGGCCATTTTCCGCATTTGTGACATCTTTCAAGGTGTCGTGCTCTTCTTTTTGCTGCAGATTTTGATTTTCCTTTACCAAATTGTAACTTATTATCTTCGCATCTGGATTCTTTTCTTACTCCGTCCAATCTTTCTCTGATTACTGATACTATTTCACTCGGAAGTGTGTCATTATTACATTTAGGGATCAAAGCGTGTAGCATTAGACCATGGTTTAGTTCACAGGCAGTCTTCATTTCGTAAAAACCTAAAAAAAAAAATAAAAATTCAGAATGGGGGGAGAAGACTAGTTCTTTAGGGTCTGCTAGGGAAAGACCATTCGGGTTCCATTTTCGAGAACTACACGAAAACAGACAATCTAACTCTAACAGAAATACATATTATCCTTAAAAGACTTGATTCTCCCCACACTTAGTTAGCTGTGGTATTGAAATTGTGATTAACTTCATTGTCAACTTCCATCGGACCATGTATGTAATGTTTAACTCTGTGACCATTAACTTTAAATTCAATCCCATTTGAATTTATTAATTCTATCGTTCCGTATGGGAAAACTCTTTTGACTATGAATGGTCCAGACCATCTTGATTTCAATTTTCCAGAAAATAGCTTGAATCGTGAATTGAAAAGAAGAACTCTGTCTCCTTCTTTAAATTCTTTTGAACTTCTGATTCTTTTATCATGCCATTTCTTCGTTCTTTCTTTATAGATTAACGAATTTTCGTATGCTTCATGTCTTAATTCTTCTAATTCGTTTAGTTGACTTAACCGTAGACGTCCAGCTTCATGTAAATCAAGATTACATGTCTTTAAAGCCCAAAATGCTTTGTGTTCAATTTCTACTGGAAGATGACAAGCTTTTCCATAAACAAGTCTAAAAGGTGTGGTTCCAATTGGAGTTTTATAGGCTGTTCTAAAAGCCCAGAGTGCATCCTCCAATTTAATGGACCATTCCTTCGGATTTGATCCTACGGTTTTCTCTAGAATACGTTTTAAAGCTCGGTTGGTATTTTCAACTTGTCCACTTGTTTGTGGATGATATGCGTTGGAGATTTTATGAGTTACTCCATATCTTTTAAGAACTTTCTCAAGTTGATTATTACAGAAATGAGTACCCCGATCACTTATTAAAGCTTTCGGTGTTCCAAACCTTGCAAAAAGACGTTTTAAAAAGTTGACTATAACTCGTGCATCGTTAGTTGGGAGAGCTTGTGCTTCTGCCCATTTAGATACATAATCAACGGCTACGAGTATATATAGATTATTATGAGATTTTGGAAATGGACCCATAAAGTCAATACCCCAAATGTCAAATACTTCACATACTTGGATGACATTTTATGGCATTTCATCACGTTGACTTATTTTTCCGACCCTTTGACAAGCATCACAGGATTTGCAAAGAAGGTGTGCGTCTTTGTAAATTATAGGCCAATAGAATCCAGCATCATAAACTTTTCTTGCTGTTAGTTGAGGCCCATAATGCCCTCCTGTTCGTCCTGTGTGACAATGGTTTAAAATTTTACTAGCTTCATCTCCAAATACACATCGGCGTATTATTCCATCGGGACAACTTTTAAACAGATGTGGATCTTCCCAAAAATAGTGTTTTATATCACTGAAGAATTTCTTTCGTTTTTGGTACGATAATCCTTTTTCAAGGAATCCACAAACTAAGTAGTTTGCATAGTCTGCAAACCATGGAATTTCTTTATAATCTATCTTCAATAGATATTCATCAGGAAAGTTGTCTTGTTTAGCCGATTCATTTAGAACTTCTAATTCAGGATTTTCAAGACGAGAAAGATGATCAGCGGCGAGATTTTCTGCTCCTCTTTTATCTCGGATTTCAATATTGAACTCTTGTAAGAGTAAGATCCAACGGATTAATCTTGGTTTAGCATCTTGTTTTGAAAATAGGTATCTAAGAGCAGAATGGTCGGTATAGACCACCGTTTTTGCTAGAACGAGATATGATCGAAATTTGTCAAAAGCAAAGACAATAGCAAGGAGTTCTTTTTCAGTAGTTGTATAGTTCGTTTGTGCTCCTTGTAATGTCTTACTAGCATAATATATAGGTTGAAATTGTTTTTCAATCCTTTGTCCTAAAACGGCTCCCATTGCAAAATCACTTGCATCGCACATTAGTTCAAATGGTAGATTCCAATTTGGTGTTATCATGATCGGCGCATTAGTGAGTTTCTCTTTAAGAATATTAAAAGATTTGATACACTCATCTGAAAAGATGAATGGAGCATCCTTTTCTAGGAGTTTATTCATAGGAGTGGCAATTTTAGAAAAATCTTTTATGAAACGTCGGTAAAAACCGGCATGCCCTAGAAAACTCCTAACTCCTCTAACATTAGTGGGATGTGGAAGTTTAGCAATTACATCTACTTTAGCTCTATCCACTTCAATTCCTTCTTTTGAAATTTTATGTCCAAGAACAATGCCTTCTTTAACCATGAAATGGCATTTCTGCCAATTAAGTACTAGATTTGATTGTTCGCATCTAATAAGCATTCGTTCCAGATTATCTAGACATGTTTCAAATGTATCACCGAAGACTGAAAAGTCATCCATGATAACTTCCATGCATTCTTCTATCATGTCATGAAAAATCGCCATCATACACCTTTGAAAGGTTGCAGGGGCGTTGCAAAGTCCAAATGGTATGCGTTTGTAAGCAAAAGTACCATAAGGGCACGTGAATGTGGTTTTCTCTTGGTTCTCGGGTGCTATTGGAATTTGAAAATATCCGGAAAATCCATCTAGAAAAAAATAGTAACTATTTTCGGCTAATCTTTCCAACATTTGATCTATGAAAGGTAAGGGAAAGTGATCTTTTCTGGTGGCGTCATTTAATTTTCTATAATCAATACACACACGCCATCCTGTTACAGTCCTAGTAGGAATAAGCTCATTTTTCTCATTTGTAATGACAGTCATGCCACCCTTCTTAGGCACGCATTGAACTGGGCTTACCCATGGACTATCAGAAATTCGATAAATTAGACCTGTATCTAGCAGTTTAATAATCTCTTTCTTAACTACATCTTGCATATTAGGATTTATTCTTCGTTGGCTTGCACATACGTTTTATGACCTTCTTCCATAAGGATTTTATGTGTGCAATACGAAGGACTTATTCCTTTAATATCATGAATCTTCCATGCAATGGCTGGTTTATGAGCTTTCAACACAGAAATGAGTTGTGATTTCTCATTTTCAGTAAGAGAAGACGATATTATTATAGGTAATTCAGATTCACCATGTAAATAAGCGTATTCCAAATGGTTTGGAAGTGGCTTTAACTCTAATTTCGGAGGTTCTTCTATCGATGATTTGTATCGATATATGTCTTCTTCTTTTAGCATTTGAATTTCTTCTGTTGTTGGTTCATATCCATTAGCTATAAGTGTAGCTAACATTTTAGCTTCATCAATTGGTTCAGTTCCTTCTCCTAAAGAACATTCTCCTGTTCCTTGTAATTCTGGAAATTCTTCTAATAATTCTGCATGTGCATCTGTAGTTTGAATATAATAACATGTATCATCTGCAGATTGTGGTTGTTGCATTGCTCTATCAACTGAAAAGGTAACACTCTCGTCCTCTATACTTAGGGTCAATTTCTTACCGAACACGTCTATCATTGCTTTAGCCGTGTTTAAGAATGGTCTTCCTAATATGAGAGGAACTTGAGAATCTTCTTCCATGTCCAGAACAACAAAATCTACTGGAAATACTAAAGTACCAACTTTAACTAGCATGTTCTCCATTATCCCTCTAGGATATTTTATTGATCTATCGGCTAGTTGTATGCTTATTCTGGTTGGTTTCAATTCTCCAAGGTCTAGTTTAGTGTATAGTGAATACGGCATTAGATTTATACTAGCACCTAAGTCTGTCAATGCTTCTATTGAACTAAGACTACCCAGAAAATATGGAATTGTGAAACTTCTGGATCAGATAATTTTTCTGGTATCTTATTCAACAGTACTGCTGAACAATTAGCATTCATGGTAACAGCCGAGAGTTCTTCCATTTTCTTTCTATTTGAGATTAGATCTTTCAAGAATTTAGCATATCTAGGCATTCCTGAAATCACATCTATGAAAGGAAGATTTACATTTATCTGTTTAAACATATCCAAGAATTTGGATTGCTCGGCTTCAAGTTTCTCTTTCTTTATTTTACTCGGGTAAGGAAGTGGTGGTTGGTATGGTTTAACATAAGGTTTAGCCTTAACTATGTTATCTTCATTAACCTTTTCAACTACCGGTTCTTTTTCCTTATCTTGATCAGGTTGTGGTTCTTGTGGAGTAGGAATAACTTCATCAGAAGTTACAGGTATTTCAGGTGGTTTAAGTGTTGTACCACTTCTTGTGGTAATGGCTTCAGCTGTTTCATTCCGGGGGTTAGCATTTGTATCACTAGGTAGACTTCCCGGTTTTCTTTCACCTATTAACCTTGCTAGGTTATTTACTTCTTGTTCCAGATTTTGAATAGAAGCTTGTTGATTTCTAAATGCTTGAGCATTTTTTTCATTGGTTTGTTTTTGAGATGTGAAAAACTGCGTTTGAGTTTCAACTAGCTTTGTCATCATATCTTCTAAATTCGGCTTTTTATCATCGGTTTGTTGTGGTGGTTTGTTTTGAAAATTAGGTCTTTGCTGATTGTAAGTATTGTTGGATACTTGTTGATTGCTAAGACCTTGTTGGTTGTTGTATGGAATATTTCGGTTATAGTTCTGATTTTGATTGTAAATAGGTCTTGGTGGTTGATAATTATTCTGATAATTATTTACAGGCCTTTGGTTTATGTATGAAATATTCTCTCTTTGTTCCATTGTTAATTCAATACTGAGACAATCTTTTGTCAAATGTGGTCCTCCACACTGCTCACAACTAATTCGTATTGAGTGAATATCTTTAGTCATCTTTTCAATTCGTCTCTCGACAGCATCTATCTTTGCAGAAATGGAATCTAAGTCATGGCTAAAATCGGCTCTAGCTGCTTTAGATGATCTAACGATATCTTTTTCTTGGTGCCACTCATGTGAGTGGGAAGCAGTGTTATAGATAATTTTGTAAGCATCAGTTTCAGTTTTCTTCATAATAGAACCACCAGCTGCTATATCTATGTCTTTCCTTGTAGTGATGTCGCATCCTTGGTAGAATATTTGTACTATTTGACAGGTGTCTAAACCATGTTGTGGACATCCTCTTAATAACTTTCCAAATCTTGTCCACGCCTCATATAGAGTTTCATTCGGCTTCTGTGTGAATGGAACAATTTCTCCTTAAAGTCTTACGGCTTTAGATGCCGGAAAGAATTGTTTAAGAAAATTTTCAACTAAAACATCCCATGTATCAATCGCCCCTTCAGGTAACGATTCCAACCAATCTTTGGCTTCTCCCTTTAAAGTCCAGGGAAATAACATGAGATATATCTGTTCATCCTCCACTTCTCGGATTTTAAATAGTGTGCAGATCGTGTTAAAGGTACGTAGATGTTCATTTGGATCTTCCTTCGGCGCACCACTAAATTGACATTGATTAGTCACCATGTGTAGAATTTGTCCTTTGATTTCATAATCTGGCGCGTTAATGTCTGGATGAGTAATTGCGTGACCTTGGCTAGTGCGTTTAGCTCTCATTCGGTCTTCCGTACTTAAAGGTTCTAGATTCTCCATAATTGAATTTGTTGAATCGGAATCACTAGAGGATTCTGATTTAATGGTTCGTTCCTCAACAATCTCTGTTTGAATGATTGGTGGTTCCGGAGGAAAGTTTAGTGGTTCAGGATCTACGAATCGTCCCTGGATATTCTCTGGATTCTCAATTGTGAGGTCGGGTTCAAAAAATGGATTATCGGAAATTTGAACTGGAGTACTTGGTCGACTGGATGACGATTCTAAAGAAAAATCAACGGCGGTAATATTTGCTAAATGTCTTGATCTAGTTACAGGTGGTGAACGTACAAAAGGTGGTGAACGTCTTGCTCGGTGCATTCACTGAATATCCTATTAGTTTTTAAAAGGAAAGAAAAATTATATAAGTTATCCAATCAATAGACTTTTCTGATTTTGCCCACGTTTTGAATAGCCAAAAGATGCAGCAGAGGGGCATGATTCGTTTGGTCTCAATATAATTGAGGACTGTTTGGCTCCAATAACCCGGTCCACGTACAAATCCAACTATTACTACGAACCAGAAAATTTTGATGTCTATCAATTTAACCACTTAAAATAAATTTTCGTAATTTTAAGAAATTTAGATAAGAAGTAGAATAAAAATCTATGTCCTAAAAACTAGAATAGCGAGAAATAAGAAAGAAAAAGCGCGTGTCGAAAAAGGTCGAAAAAGAAAAATGGTTGAAAAATAAAAGGTGACGAAAAAATAAAAGAAACTTATAAAACTCAAAAACACTTGACTAACCTAACCTTATTACCACAACTAACTTAAAATTATAATCGCAAATTGAGATTACTAATTGGAATGATAATTGATACATAGGTAAAAGGTGTCTAATAATATTAAAGCTTACAAGAAAAACTATATCCCAAATGGCAATAACTTAAAAAGAAACTAAAACTTAAAAAGGCGTCGCAAAATTCTAAAGCACCTAAATCTTAGTCTAAAGAAAAGGCACTTAAGGGATTTTACGGCAAAGCCTAAAAATCTAGAAATAAAAATATAACTATGGCAAAAACTAAGTTTAAAACTAAAAACTAGCGAAAAATATAAATATTACGCTAAAACAATTAAAAGGGGACAAAATATAAAAATATACTAAAAGTTGTAAAAAGTACAATTTTTATAAAAATATTATTTTTATATTATTTATTTTATAAAACTATTAATTTTATATATATTAAACTAATTAAAACTAAATAAAATAAGAAAATTAAAACTAAATTTTATACTAATAATACCCTAATTAGGGTTTAAATAATAATAATTAATTAATTACTCCGTATTAAATGCGAGATTAGGGTTCTGGTCTGGCCTGTCAGGGCGGCTCCGCGAGTTGCGATTCCCGAAGCAGAAAACTCCGCGAGTCGCGGGGTTCAAATTTTTAGATGACAGGTTAAATAAAATTTGACGCGTTTTTTTTTTATTCCGTTTTATATTTTCTGTTTAAATAAAATTATTTATATAATAAAAACTTATATTTAAAAACTAAAAATAAAAATAGAAATAAAAATCTTAAAACTAGGTTTATATATATATATATATATTTTTTTTTTTCGGTTTTTAATTTTATGTTCTAAATAAACACAAAATATTTAAATAAAACTTATATTTTTATAAAATAAAAATAAAGAAACTTTATAAAACTTAAATATTTAATAAACTCTTAAAAATATATAAATTTTTTGTTTTCTTTTTATATTTTTGAATGATAAAAAATGTATTTTTACAAAAGTGAATTTTAATAAAAGTAAACTAAAAATAAAAATCTTTTTTTTTTATATTTAGCGTTGCGCTTTCGGCGTTTAAGAGTTCCCCGGCAGCGGCGCCAAAAATAACTTGATGTTATGCGAGATGTATATAAAATAGCTTTAATTTTAGCAGGAAATACTATTAAATACGATACAATTTTACACAAGATATTTATTTATTTAGAGAATGGATATACTTAAACCTTACTACAACACTTATAGGCAGTGTACCTAATCGCACAGTAGTGTAGTTTTTAGTAAGTCCGGTTCGTTCCACAGGGAATCTTTTTCACAAAGCTTAACGCTATATTAGTTTAAATTTATAAAAATACAAATATATATATAAGTAATATTATTATTATAAAGGGGGGTTTTTACCGTTTAATGACCGGTTTGTCGATTTTAAAACTTTAGTCGCAGTTAAAACCAAATGTAAAATCATAAATAAATACAAGACTTAATTTAAAGTGTAAAGTAAATAACGATAATGAAATTGCGAATAATAAAAGTGCGATAAAATAAACTTGCGATAATTAAAAAGTACGATAATCAAAAGTGCAATTAAATACAATAACAATAAAAATGCGATAATTAGAAGTGCAATTAAATATAAAATAAAGGAAATTAAATATGAAATAGAAGAATTATGCTTATTTAAACTTCCGTAATCATGATGTTTGACGTGTTGATTTTAGTTTTATGCCCATGGGTTAATTGTCCTTTGTCCTGGATTATTTAATATGTCCGTCTGGTTTTTGTCCATAACAGTCCATCAGTCATAAATATAAAGTGCGAGTGTCCTCGTCAAATTATCCTTATACCCAAAGTTAAATATTTCAACTAATTGGGGACTTAAACTGTAACAAGATTTTAATACTTTGTTTAATAATTACACCAGGATGTCGACTGAGTGTAACCCAAGGTTTTAATATTTTGTTATCAATTATACCAAGTGTCCTTGTACATAATTTCACCCCTGTTTTAATTATTCTAGTGGCTATTAATCCATTCCCGTGTCCGGTTAAATGAACGATTATTCGTACATATAAATACCCCGCCCATCGTGTCCGATCGAGTGTATATGGTAATTTATAGGGACGCCCAATTGTAAATCTTTATATTAACATTAACAAACTATCATTTAGTTAAACAAATATAAAGCCCATTAATAGCCCATAGTCTAATTTCCACAAGTGTCGTTCTTTTGTCCAAACCCCAATTATGGTACAAAGCCCAATTACCCAATTTTAGTAATTAGCCCAACATCATGATTACTTCGGATTAAATAAGCATAATAATAACTTAGCTACGAGACATTAAATTAAAAAGGTTGAACATAACTTACAATGATTACAAATAGCGTAGCGTTACACGGACAGAATTTCGACTTACACCCTTACAACATTTGCTAACATACCCTTATTATTAGGATTTAAAATTAAAATTAAAATTAAAATATAAATTATATATATATATTTACGTATATATTGAGAGAGAGATAGATTATGGATATTTTTGCGATCAGAATTCGTTTGCTTTTATAGGGAGTTTCAGTTTTTGGGGCTCCGCGACTCGCGGCATTTTTGCTCTTCAAACTCCGCGAGTCGCGGAGTTTGAAATTCCAGCTCACTCCAAATTGGATCTTAGTCTGCCGACGGTTTATTATATAATATAATATATATAATTTATATAATTAATTATATATTATATTATATTTATATACATAGTTAACTTGTAATTTTTAGTCCGTTGCGTCGAGCGTTGAGAGTTGACTCTGGTCCCGGTTCCGAATTTTCAAACGTCCTTGCGTACAATTTAATATCTTGTACTTTGGGTTTTGAATCTTGTACTCTTGTAATTTCGAGACGTTTCTTATCAATAATTGGAACCTCTTTGATTGTCTTTTGTACTTTTGAGCTTTTTGGTCGTTTGCGTCTTCAATTCGTCGAATCTGTCTTTTGTCTTCACCTTTTATTATTTAAACGAATATCACTTGTAAATAGAACAATTGCAAATAAAAGCTTGTCTTTCTTGAGGAATAATGCTATGAAATATATGTTCGTTTTTAGCATTATCATATATACATTTAAATGTCGTTACAACGATAATCGTTACATATATGTCTCGTTTCGAAATCCTTAAGTTAGTAGTCTTGTTTTTACTTATGTAGTTCATTGTTAATACACTTAATGATATATTTAATTATCATATTATAATGTTATATATAATATAACAATGTATTAATATGATTCATATATATTTAGTAAGACGTGGTTATAACGATAATCGTTATATGTATCGTTTCGAGTTTCATACGTCAATAGTCTCCTTTTTAAGTATATAACTTATTGTTACTATTTTTAATGAGATACTTGATGATCATTATATCATGTTAAACATATATATTTATTCATTTATGTATCATCATGTCATATACAACTTATAGCGTTCGTGAATCATTGGTCAAACTGGGTAATCAGACGTTTACAAAATTTCCGTTTCAATTAACCAAGTCTTAACAAGTTTGATTGCTTAATATGTTGGAAACATTTAATCATGTAAATATAGTTTTCATTAAACATATAATCATAGAAAGGTTCGGAAAAGTTCGGATCACTACAGTACCTACCCGTTAAATAAATTTTGTCCCGAAATTTTAAGCGATTGGAGGTGTTGGCTCATCTTCTGGAAATAAGTGCGGGTACTTCTTCTTCATCTGATCTTCTCATTCCCAGGTGAACTCGGGTCCTCTACGAGCATTCCATCAAACCTTAACAATCGGTGTCTTGTTTTGTTTAAGTCTCTTAACCTCACGATCCATTATTTCAACGGGTTCTTCAATGAATTGAAGTTTTTCATTGATTTGGATTTCGTCCAACTGAATAGTGAGATCTTCTTTAGCAAAACATTTCTTCAAATTCGAGACGTGGAAAGTGTTATGTACAGCCGCGAGTTGTTGAGGAAACTCAAGTCGGTAAGCTACTAGTCCGACACGATCAATAATCTTGAATGGTCCAATATACCTTAGATTTAATTTCCCTCGTTTACCAAATCGAATAACACCTTTCCAAGGTGCAACCTTAAGCATGACCATCTCTCCAATTTCAAATTCTATATCTTTTCTTTTAATGTCGGCGTAGCTCTTTTGTCGACTTTGGGCGGTTTTCAACCGTTGTTGAATTTGGATGATCTTCTCAGTAGTTTCTTGTATTATCTCCGGACCCGTAATCTGTCTATCCCCCACTTCACTCCAACAAATTGGAGACCTGCACTTTCTACCATAAAGTGCTTCAAATGGCGCCATCTCAATGTTTGAATGGAAGCTGCTGTTTTAGGAAAATTCTGCTAACGGTAGATGTCGATCCCAACTGTTTCCGAAATCAATAACACATGCTCGTAGCATGTCTTCAAGCGTTTGTATCATCCTTTCACTCTGCCCATCAGTTTGTGGATGATAGGTAGTACTCATGTCTAGACGAGTTCCTAATGCTTGCTGTAATGTCTGCCAGAATCTTGAAATGAATCTGCCATCCCTATCAGAGATAATAGAGATTGGTATTCCATGTCTGGAGACGACTTCCTTCAAATACAGTCGTGCTAACTTCTCCATCTTGTCATCTTCTCTTATTGGCAGGAAGTGTGCTGATTTGGTGAGACGATCAACTATTACCCAAATAGTATCAAAATCACTTGCAGTCCTTGGCAATTTAGTGATGAAATCCATGGTAATATTTTCCCATTTCTATTCTGGGATTTCGGGTTGTTGAAGTAGACCTGATGGTTTATGATGCTCTGCTTTAACCTTAGAACACGTCAAACATTCCCCTATGTATTTAGTAACATCGGCTTTCATACCTGGCCACCAAAAATGTTTCTTGAGATCCTTGTACATCTTTCCCGTTCCAGGATGTATTGAGTATCTGGATTTATGAGCTTCTCTAAGTACCATTTCTCTCATATCTCCAAATTTTGGTACCCAAATCCTTTCAGCCCTATACCGGGTTCCGTCTTCCCGAATATTAAGATGCTTCTCCGATCCTTTGGGTATTTCATCCTTTAAATTTCCCTCTTTTAAAACTCCTTGTTGCGCCTCCTTTATTTGAGTAGTAAGGTTATTGTGAATCATTATATTCATAGATTTTACTCGAATGGGTTCTCTGTCCTTCCTGCTCAAGGCGTCGACTACCACATTTGCCTTCCCCGGGTGGTAACGAATCTCAAAGTCGTAATCATTCAACAATTCAATCCACCTACGCTGCCTCATATTCAGTTGTTTCTGATTAAATATGTGTTGAAGACTTTTGTGGTCGGTATATATAATACTTTTGACCCCATTGAGTAGTGCCTCCAAGTCTTTAATGCAAAAACAGCCGCGCCTAATTCCAAGTCATGCGTCGTATAATTTTGTTCATGAATCTTCAATTGTCTAGACGCATAAGCAATCACCTTCGTTCGTTGCATTAATACACAACGGAGACCTTGCTTTGATGGGTCACAATAAATCACAAAATCATCATTCCCTTCAGGCAATGACAATATAGGTGCCGTAGTTAGCTTTTTCTTCAATAACTGAAACGCTTTCTCTTGTTCATCCTTCCATTCAAATTTCTTCCCTTTATGCGTTAATGCAGTCAAGGGTTTTGCTATTCTGGAAAAGTCTTGGATGAACCTTCTGTAGTAACTAGCTAGTCCTAAAAACTGGCGTATGTGTTTCGGAGTTTTCGGGGTTTCCCACTTTTCAACAGTTTCTATCTTTGCCAGATCCACCTTAATACCTTCGTTGTTCACTATGTGACCGAGGAATTGAACTTCTTCCAACCAAAATGCACACTTTGAAAACTTAGCGTACAATTCTTCCTTCCTCAATACTTCTAACACCTTTCTCAAATGTTCACCGTGTTCTTGGTCATTCTTTGAGTAAATAAGTATGTCATCAATGACAAACTTGTCAAGGTATGGTCCACACACTCGGTTCATAAGGTCCATGAACACAGCTGGTGCATTAGTTAAACCAAATGGCATGACCATAAACTCGTAATGACCGTAACGTGTTCTGAAAGCAGTCTTTGGAATATCATCTTCTTTCACCCGCATTTGATGATACCCGGAACGTAAGTTAATCTTTGAATAAACAGACGAGCCTTGTAGTTGATCAAATAAGTCGTCGATTCTCGGTAGTGGGTAGCGGTTCTTGATGGTAAGTTTGTTCAACTCTCGGTAGTCGATACACAACCTGAATGTACCATCTTTCTTCTTGACAAACAAAACAGGAGCTCCCCACGGTGATGTGCTTGGTCGAATGAAACCATGCTCTAAAAGTTCTTGTAATTGGCTTTGCAGTTCTTTCATCTCGCTGGGTATGAGTCTGTAAGGAGCACGAGCTATTGGTGCAGCTCCTGGTACAAGATCTATTTGAAATTCAAAGGATCGATGTGGGGGTAATCCCGGTAATTCTTTCGGAAATACATCGGGAAATTCTTTTGCGATGGGAACATCATTGATGCTCTTTTCTTCAGTTTGTACTTTCTCGACGTGTGCTAGAACAGCATAGCAACCTTTTCTTATTAGTTTTTGTGCCTTCAAATTACTAATAAGATGTAGCTTCGTGTTGCCCTTTTCTCCGTACACCATTAAGGGTTTTCCTTTTTCTCGTATAATGCGAATTGCATTTTTGTAACAAATGATCTCTGCTTTCACTTCTTTCAACTAGTCCATACCGATTATCACATCAAAACTCCCTAACTCTACTGGTATCAAGTCAGTCTTAAATGTTTCGCTAACCAGTTTAATTTCTCGATTCCGACATATATTATCTGCTGAAATTAATTTACCATTTGCTAATTCGAGTAAAAATTTACTATCCAAAGGTGTCAATGGACAACTTAATTTAGCACAAAAATCTCTACTCATATAGCTTCTATCCGCACCCGAATCAAATAAAACGTAAGCAGATTTATTGTCAATAAGAAACGTACCCGTAACAAGCTCTGGGTCTTCCTGTGCCTCTGCTACATTAATATTGAAAACTCTTCCGCGGCCTTGTCCATTCGTGTTCTCCTGGTTCGGGCAATTTCTAATAATGTGGCCCGGTTTTCCACATTTATAACAAACTACATTGGCATAACTTGCTCCGACACTACTTGCTCCACCATTACTCGTTCCGACACCATTTGCTCCTTTCATTCTATTAACCCCTGGTCCGTAGACCTCACACTTCACGGCGCTATGACCATTTCTTTTACACTTGTTGCAAAATTTGGTGCAGAACCCCGAGTGATACTTTTCACACCTTTGGCATAGCTGCTTCTGATTGTTGTTGTTGTTGCGGTTGTTATTGTTATTGGGATGATTGTTGTAGTTGCTGTTGTTGTTGTTGTTGTTGTTGTTGGGCCGTTTGTTGTAGTTGCGATTGATGTTGCGATTGTTGGGATAGTTGTTGCGATTATTGTTGTAATTGTTGTTGTTGTTGTATTGGTGATTCTTATCACCGTTTTCCTCCCACTTTCTTTTGACTTGCTTCACATTGGCCTCTTCAGCCGTCTGTTCTTTAATTCTTTCCTCAATCTGGTTCACTAGTTTGTGAGCCATTCTACATGCCTGTTGTATGGAGGCGGGCTCGTGTGAACTTATATCTTCTTGGATTCTTTCCGGTAATCCTTTCACAAACACGTCGATCTTCTCTTCCTCATCTTCGAACGCTCCCGGACACAATAGGCATAATTCTGTGAATCGTCTTTCATATGTGGTAATATCAAATCCTTGGGTTCGTAACCCTCTAAGTTCTGTCTTGAGCTTATTGACCTCGGTTCTGGGACGGTACTTCTCGTTCATCAAGTGCTTGAATGCTGACCACGGTAGTGCGTAAGCATCATCTTGTCCCACTTGCTCTAGATAGGTATTCTACCATGTTAACGCAGAACCTGTGAAGGTATGTGTAGCGTACTTCACTTTGTCCTCTTCAGTACACTTACTTATGGCAAACACTGATTCGACCTTCTCGGTCCACCGTTTCAATCCGATCGGTCCTTCGGTTCCATTAAATTCCAAAGGTTTGCAGGCAGTGAATTCTTTGTAGGTGCATCCTACATGATTTCCTGTACTGCTAGATTCAAGGTTATTGTTGGTATGTAGCGCAACCTGTACTGCGGCTATGTTTGAAGAAAGAAAGGCACGAAATTCCTCTTCGCTCATATTCAAGGTGTGTCAAGTAGTCGGTGCCATTTCCTTCAAAATAGTCAAATGAAACGAGTTAATCATATTGAATATCAAGAGTAGTCAATAGTATTTCGTAGCGTAATATGAACTTATTTATAAAAGCTCTTTCTTCATATTAGCGTTTTATACTCTTTAATTCGGGTAGTACCTACCCGTTAAGTTCATACTTAGTAGCTAACATACCATTCCAACTACTACAATTCTATATGAAAAACTAATCACAAAAAAATATATATCATATTCAAACCTTTATACAATAACTTGCAAACTTACAATACCGCTATTTTACATATAGCATGAAATATAGCACATAAAACTTTGATACAAAGTAGTTGCGAAGATAATTCTAGTTAATAAATAAGGCGTTCAGCAAAGGCAACAAAGACACGTAATTCATACATCCAGAAACAAGTCATGCATTCTGGTTTTACTAATACCACTTCCCGTCCTTGGTCTTGTGGAACGTAACCGTTGTGACCGATAGTATGACAACGTGTTGTAAGGTCGTCAAAAGGGCGAAGGTTACGTAATGACCAACAGTTTCGTAATAACCTAAAAACCTCATTTCTTACCCCAACTACTGAGTCCGTCACTTGTGGGAACGTTTTGTTTAATAGTTGTAGCCCGATGTTCTTGTTCTCACTTTGGTGAGAAGCGAACATTACTAACCCGTAAGCATAACATGCTTCTTTATGTTGCATGTTAGCCACTTTTTCTAAATCACGAAGTCCTATATTCGGATATATTGAGTCAAAATAATTTCTTAACCCGTTGCGTAAAATAGAATTTGGGTTCCCCGCAATATATGCGTCAAAGTAAACACATCGTAACTTATGGATTTCCTAATGTGATATCCCCCATCTTTTGAACGAAAGCCTTTTATAAACCAAGGCATTCTTGGAACGTTCTTCGAATGTCTTACAAACTGATCTCGCCTTAAATAGTTGTGCCGAGGAATTCTGACCGACTCTAGACAAGATTTCATCAATCATGTCTCCGGGTAGGTCTCTTAAAATATTGGGTTGTCTATCCATTTTGTGTTTTTATACTGTAAAATAGACAAGAGTTAGATTCATAAAAAAAAACTTATTAATACAAGCAATTTTTACATATATCATAAAGCATAAGCACACTATATTACATATATTACACCACACGAATACAACTATCTTATTCCGACTCGCTCGTTTCTTCTTCTTCGATTTTGGTTCGTTTTGCCAAGTTTCTAGGGATATATGATGTTCCCCTAATACGAGCCGTCATTTTCCACATTGGTTTAGAAAAACCTGGTGGTTTAGAGGTTCCCGGGTTATTGTCACAACTTAAGAAATACGGGTGTTGATGATACATATAAAGTTCATCGGGTTTGGAATCAAATTTCTCTATTTTTATGCCCTTTCCCTTATTGTTCTCTTTTGCCTTATTAAATTGTGTTGGGGTAATTTCTATAACATCATCGGAATCCTTGTCGGGATCTGATTCATCGGAGAATTGGTAATCCTCCCAATACTTTGCTTCCTTGGCGGAAACACCATTGACCATAATTAACTTTGGTCGGTTGGTTGATGATTTTCTTCTACTTAACCGTTTTATTATTTCCCCCACTGGTTCTATTTCTTCTTACGGTTCTGATTCTTCTTCCGGTTCCGATTCTTCTTCCGGTTCCGACTCTTCTTCCGGTTCCTCTTCGGGAACTTGTGAATCAGTCCACGAATCATTCTAATTTACATTTGACTCTTCATTATTATTAGGTGAGTCAATGGGACTTGTTCTAGAGGTAGACATCTATCACATAATATCAAACGCGTTAAGAGATTAATATATCACATAATATTCACATGTTAAAAATATATAGTTTCCAACAAAATTTGTTAAGCAATCATTTTTCAAGTAAACACGGTCGAAGTCCAGACTCACTAATGCATCCTAACAAACTCGATAAGACACACTAATGCAAAATTCTGGTTCTCTAAGACCAACGCTCGGATACCAACTGAAATGTCCCGTTCATATTGATTATAAACGTTCCATATTAATTGATTTCGTCGCGAGGTTTTGACCTCTATATGAGACGTTTTTCAAAGACTGCATTCATTTTTAAAACAACCATAACCTTTATTTTATCTATAAAGGTTTAAAAAGCATTACGTAGATTATCAAATAATGATAATCTAAAATATACCGTTTACACACGACCATTACATAATGGTTTACAATAAGAATATATTACATCAAAAATAAGTTTCTTGAATGCAGTTTTTACATAATATCATACAAGCATGGACTCCAAATCTTGTCCTTATTTTAGTATGCAATAGCGAAAGCTCTTAATAATCACCTGAGAATAAACATGTTTAAAACGTCAACAAAAATGTTGGTGAGTTATAGGTTTAACCTATATATATCAAATCGTAACAATAGACCACAAGATTTCATATTTCAATATACATCCCATAAATAGAGATAAAAATCAATCATATGGTGAACACCTGGTAACCGACATTAACCAGATGCATATATAAGAATATCCCCATCATTCCGGGACACCCTTCGGATATGATATAAATTTCGAAGTACTAAAGCATTTGGTACTTTGGATGGGGTTTGTTAGGCCCAATTGATCTATCTTTAGGATTCGCGTCAATTAGGGTGTCTATTCCCTAATTCTTAGATTACCAGACTTAATAAAAAGGAGCATATTCGATTTCGATAATTCAACCATAGAATGTAGTTTCACGTACTTGTGTCTATTTTGTAAATCATTTATAAAACCTGCATGTATTCTCATCCCAAAAATATTAGATTTTAAAAGTGGGACTATAACTCACTTTCACAGATTTTTTACTTCGTTGGGAAGTAAGACTTGTCCACTGGTCGATTCGCGAACCTATAACAAATATGTACATATATATCAAAGTATATTCAAAATATATTTACAACACTTTTAATACATTTTGATGTTTTAAGTTTATTAAGTCAGCTGTCCTCGTTAGTAACCTACAACTAGTTGTCCACGGTTAGATGTACAGAAATAAATCGATAAATATTATCTTGAATCAATCCACGACCCAGTGTATATGTATCTCAGTATTGATCACAACTCAAACTATATATATTTTGGAATCAACCTCAACCCTGTATAGCTTGCTCCAACATTCACATATAGAGTTTCTATGGTTGTTCCGAAATATATATAGATGTGTCGACATGATAGGTTGAAACATTGTATACGTGTCTATGGTATCTCAAGATTACATAATATACAATACAAGTTGATTAAGTTATGGTTGGAATAGATTTGTTACCAATTTTCACGTAGCTAAAATGAGTAGTTTTTACCAATTTTGTTTTGCTCGCCATTTATTCGTTTCTAATCCGTTTTGAGTTATTTAAATGGCCACGGTTTCGTATTGAACTTGACTTTATGAAACTAGACATAAAAGGTATAGGTCTATAGTCGGAAATACAAGTTACAAGTCGTTTTTGAAAGAGGTAGTCATTTCCGTCGAAAGAACGACATCTTGATGACTGTTTTGAAAAACATACTTTCACTTTGAGTTTAACCATGATTTTTGGATATGGTTTCATGTTCATAAGAAAAATCATTTTCCCAGAAGTATAGCTTTTAAATCAAAGTTTTTCATAGTTTTAATTATCCAAACCAAAACAGCCCCCGGTTGTAACTACGACGGCGTAAATCCGGTTTTATGGTGTTTATCGTGTTTCCGGGTTTTAAATCATTAAGTTAGCATATCATATAGATATATATCATGTGTATAATTGATTTTAAAAGTGTAGTTAGAAGGATTAACTTTATTTGCGAACAAGTTTAGAATTAACTAAACTATGTTCTAGTGATTACTAGTTTACCACTTCGAATATGATAGCTTTTTATGTATGAATCGAATGATGTTATGAACATCATTACTACCTTAAGTTCCTTGGATAAACCTACTGGATAAGAGAAAAATGGATCTAGCTTCAACGGATCCTTGGATGGCTCGAAGTTCTTGAAGCAGAATCATGACACGAAAACAAGTTCAAGTAAGATCATCACTTGAAATAAGATTGTTATAGTTATAGAAATTGAACCAAAGTTTGAATATGATTATTACTTTGTATTAGAATGATAAACTACTATCATAAAAAAAGATTTCTTGAGGTTGTATGATCACCTTACATGATTGGAAGTGAGCTAGCAAACTTGAAAGTATTCTTGATTTTATGAAACTAGAACTTTTGGAATTTATGAAGAACACTTAGAACTTGAAGATAGAACTTGAGAGAGATCAATTAGATGAAGAAAATTGAAGAATGAAAGTGTTTGTAGGTGTTTTTGGTCATTGGTGTATGGATTAGATATAAAGGATAGGTAATTTTGTTTTCATGTAAATAAGTCATGAATGATTACTCATATTTTTGTAATTTTATGAGATATTTCATGCTCATTGCCAAATGATGGTTCCCACATATGTTAGATGACTCACATGGGGTGCTAAGAGCTGATCATTAGAGTGTATATACCAATAGTACATACATCTAAAAGCTGTGTATTGTACGAGTACGAATACGGGTGCATACGAGTAGAATTGTTGATGAAACTGAACGAGAATGTAATTGTAAGCATTTTTGTTAAGTAGAAGTATTTTGATAAGTGTCTTGAAGTCTTTCAAAAGTGTATGAATACATATTAAAACACTACATGTATATACATTTTAACTTAGTCGTTAAGTCATCGTTAGTCGTTACATGTAAGTGTTGTTTTGAAACCTTTAGGTTAACGATCTTGTTAAATGTTGTTAACCCAATGTTTATAATATCAAATGAGATTTTAAATTATTATATTATCATGATATTATGATATATTAATATATCTTAATATGATATATACATTTAAATGTCGTTACAACGATAATTGTTACATATATGTCTCGTTTCGAAATCCTTAAGTTAGTAGTCTTGTTTTTACTTATGTAGTTCATTGTTAATACACTTAATGATATATTTAATTATCATATTATAATGTTATATATAATATAACAATGTATTAATATGCTTCATATATATTTAGTAAGACGTGGTTATAACGATAATCGTTATATGTATCGTTTCGAGTTTCATACGTCAATAGTCTCCTTTTTAAGTATATAACTTATTGTTACTATTTTTAATGAGATACTTGATGATCATTATATCATGTTAAACATATATATTTATTCATTTATGTATCATCATGTCATATACAACTTATAGCGTTGGTGAATCATTGGTCAAACTGGGTAATCAGACGTTTACAAAATTTCCGTTTCAATTAACCAAGTCTTAACAAGTTTGATTGCTTAACATGTTGGAAACATTTAATCATGTAAATATAGTTTTCATTAAACATATAATCATAGAAAGGTTCGGAAAAGTTCGGGTCACTACAGCCTTACCTCGTAAAATGTTATACACTTATTCGAATGTATTTAATGTTCAAAGTAAATGCACCACAGTTTTTATAGTGGGTGAGGTTGTCAACCTAACGGATCCGTCCATCTAAATTGTGCTTACACCGATGGTATTAAAAGTGTTCAAGCTAGAGGCTTTTTGAACAAAACTCAATATGCATATATATAGTTCTCATGTCAATACAAAAGTATTTGAAAATGTAAGTATAACAGCGTGTATTCTCATCCCTGAAAACATGTAAAAAGCGGGACTGTAGACTCACCTTTGAATAAAGCTCGGATTGAAATGTGAACAATTAACTTGTACGGTTTATAGCCGAGTAATGCAACCTAAGTATACGTATGTAGGTTGATCAATATATGTATCTTAAATAAGTGTGGCTTCATAGTGTACGTTGTCTTATTGCTCGACTCGACGCGTTTCAAAGTAAAAGTCAACTATATCATGCAAGTCAAACAAAGTCAACCGAAGTCAAACCGAAAGTCAAAATTGGTCAATGTGGTCAACTAAAGTCAACATCAGTAGGTTCATGTCAAATATTGGTCAACATTTCAAACCTAAGTCAAACAATACGTTTTAGGTCATGAATGATCATTTTCACAATTTCAATCTATCGTTATGCACAAAGTTCATGAACACGTAGCATACTTAGCACATTATATCATAGTACAAAATTAAGTAAACATGAAAAACTCCAGATCATAAATATACTTAAAATCTATTCCAAAAAGTCCAGCTAGGGACTCATACGATAATTAAAAGTCAGGAATCAGAAGGGATACATTTGGGGTTTGCCAAGTCAGTTTCTGACCGCGCACTGATTTCATTTTGGCTATAACCGGAGTTAGGAACATGCAATTGATACAAGACCAGTGGGAATAGTTAAAGGACAAATCAAAGTAACACATATCAATAATCTAGAAACTTTTGTTTAGCCAATTCGTACAGTTTATTCATACAAGTTGAACATTCAGTTTTCAGCTCAAATCAGAATTCACATAAAGTATGGCTCTATTGTGCCCAATGCATAAGGTTTCATAGATTGACATAAACTATAAATAAGTCACATATCATGTTAAGTTTCATTTTACAGAATAATACATGATCATGAAATTCACATAATCCACAGAGTACAAAACCGTGAGCAAGTTACAGATTCGATTCTCATTTAGTTAGTCACATTTGCACGC
Organism: Rutidosis leptorrhynchoides; assembly: GCF_046630445.1. Lineage (NCBI taxonomy): Eukaryota > Viridiplantae > Streptophyta > Magnoliopsida > Asterales > Asteraceae > Rutidosis > Rutidosis leptorrhynchoides. The sequence continues at coordinate 226,369,514 of NC_092343.1, forward strand.
GATTATCCGAAGATATAGATACAATTACCCTATGATATCTACATGAAATATGAAGTAATTTTTGTCTAATTTTCAAATATGCAAAGCTTTAATCACAGAATTTAACAATTTTTGTCATACAAGGTTATTTTCAAGCAAGTGCTGTATAAAACTACTTTTACACTAATTCAAACATATCTGGGCCTTACATAAGCAAACGACATGATATCCTAGTCTAAATTGAGTGTTTTAAATTACCTTTCTAGTGGTATAAGTCTCACATGCCAATTAATTGTCTATCAATACCAGATTTCTGATCAAGCAACAAAAACACAACGATAATTCAAATTGACATAACTTAATCATACGGAAATGAAATCAAGCGAATCCAAAGCCTAAACTCAATAGTTTTTCGCAAGGAATCTGATTATAACATAATAATTAACATTTGAAAAACTTAATTTTTCTGATCAAACAATAACAAATTCGTTTTTAAACCCTAGCGCATCAAACAATCAAAATAACGATAACGATTAACACGTACGCATATAGACTTGAGCAATTGACAACATAACTATGAAACTCTTCTAAAAATCAGATTTTAAGAATTAGGGTTCATGTAATTATACCTTAGATCGCTAAAAGAATTATACCAACACGTAGAGGAGATCGAGAATTGCAACTTTCGTGTTCAAGGTTTAATCTAAAAATTAAAAATTGATGGTGGATTGGTGGTGGCAGTGGTCGACGATGAGGAGGCCAGGGAGAGAGATCGACTGCTCAAAATTTGATTTAGGGGATTATGACTAAGTTAGGTTAACACATGCTATTTATATCTTGCCCTAATATTGATAAATACACATAAGTCCCTCAACTAAACCAACATTTAACAAAATAAAGGGGAGAGGGGAGGGGGTCGGCCGAATGGCGCCCAAGGGGAGTGCCCGGTCTCTCGTTTTGCAATTCCGTGTAATCGTGGTTCGTTTTAAGCGTCGTTTAGCCGTACCGAAGGCCGGAACGCTAACCCGATCGTTAAACGCAACCAATCTCTTAATTTATTAAAAACCCAATAAATTAAATATTTTAAAAAGTTAATAATTAATAAAATTAATTATTAAAATAAATCCGAGCGTTTCGTTGTTCAAAAAGCTATTATCAAAATCGTATCGTTTTTATCGTATTTCATTATCCGAAATATTTATTTGAATTAATATCAACCCATATTAATTATTGTAACCCTCCGAAGATCAAGTTCGCATTTATTACACGTAAACGCACAAAAGTTAAATAATCGCCGTTAAATACACTAACAGAAGGTTAATGGAAGTAACGGAAAAATCAGGGTTGTTACAACAGAACTGCATGCTTGCTTCGCATTAGCTGCCATATCCAACGAGCAATTCGATTAATATGCCTTAGCGACTTCCTGTAAATCATCATAACAATACATGATTTAAAATTAAACAAGCAATTTTGATTGTTATTTAGCAAAAAACAAAAAATTCCGAGCTTAATTTTGAACGTGTCCCACGGATGGCGCCATATTTCTATACATCTAACTGTGGATAACTAGTTGTAGGTTACTAACGAGGACAGTTGACTTAATAAACTTAAAACAGTAAAACGTATTAAAAATGTTGTATATATATTTTGAACATACTTTGATATATATATGTACATATTTGTTATAGGTTCGTGAATCGACCAGTGGCCAAGTCTTACTTCCCGACGAAGTAAATCTGTGAAAGTGAGTTATAGTCCCACTTTTAAAATCTAATATTTCTGGGATGAGAATACATGCAGCTTTTTAAATGTTTTACAAAATAGACACAAGTACATGAAACTACTTTCTATGGTTGAACGATCGAAGTTGAATATGCCCCTTTTTACTTGGTAACCTAAGAATTAGTAAACCAGTCTACTAATTGATGCGAATCCTAAAGATAGATCTATTGGGCTCAACAAACCCCATCCGTTGTAGCGGATGCTTTAGTACTTCAATGTTGTTTTATCATGTCCGATGGATGTCCCGGAATGATAGGGGATATTCTTATATGCATCTTGTTAATGTCGGTTACCAGGTGTTCACCATATGAATGATTTTTATCTCTATGTATGGGATGTATATTGAAATATGAAATCTTGTAGTCTATTATTATGATTTGATAATATATAGGTTAAACCTATAACTCACCAACATTTTTGTTGATGTTTTAAGCATGTTTATTCTCAGGTGATTATTAAGAGCTTCCGCTGTTGCATACTAAAATAAGGACAAGATTTTGAGTCCATGCTTGTATGATATTATGTAAAAACTGCATTCAAGAAACTTATTTTTGATGTAATATATTCTTATTGTAAACCATTATGTAATGGTCGGGTGTAAACGGTATATTTTAGATTATCATTATTTGATAATCTACGTAATGCTTTTTAAACCTTTATCGATAAAATAAAGGTTATGGTTGTTTTAAAAATGAATGCAGTCTTTGAAAAACGTCTCATATAGAGGTCAAAACCTCGCGACGAAATCAATTAATATGGAACGTTTATAATCAATATGAATGGGACATTTCAGTTGGTATCTGAGCGTTGGTCTTAGAGAACCAGCAATTTGCATTAGTGTGTCTTATCGAGTTTGTTAGGATACATTAGTGAGTCTGGACTTCGACCGTGTTTTCTTTAAAAACGATTACTTAACACTTTTGTTGGAAACTATATATTATTAACATGTAAATATTATGTGATATATTAACCTCTTAATGTGTTTGATATTGTGTGATAGATGTTTACCACTAGTACAAATCTCATCGACTCACCTAATAATAATGAAGAGTCGAATATAATTTGGGGAGATTCACAAATTCCCGAAGAGGAACCGAAAGAAGAGGATCCAGAAGAAGAGGAACCGGAAGAAGAGGAATCAGAAGAGGAGGAACCGGAAGAGGATGAACCGGAAGAAGAAGAGGTTTCGGAGGAAAAAATATTGATCCCTACAATAAATCGATTAAATAAAAGAAAATCATCAACCAACGGACCAAAGTTAAAATTGGTCAATGGTGTTTCCGCCGAGGAAGCAAAATATTGGGAAGATTACCAATTTTCTGATGAATCGGATCCCGATGAGGATTCCGATGATGTTATAGAAATTACCTCGACCCAATTTAATAAAGCAAAAGAAAATAATAAGGGAAAATGTATAAAAATACAGAAACCTGATTCCAACCCCGATGAACTTTATATGTATCGGCAACGTCCGTATTTCCTAAATTGTAACAATAACCCAGGAACCTCTAAACCAAAAGGTTTTTCTAAACCATTGTGGAAAACGAAGGATCGTATTAGAGGAACACCATATATCCCTAGAAAATTAGGAAAACGAACCAAATCCGAAGAAGAAGAAACCAGTGATTCAGATTAGAGGGTTGTAATCATGTTGTGTATTATACGTATGTGCTTGTACTTTTATGTTCTATGTAAAAATTGCTTGTATTATTTAGTAATTATCTTTTACGAATCTAATCATTGTCTATTTTACAGTATAAAAACAAAATGGACGTTAAGGGTAGACACCCGCATATTTTAGAAGACCTACCAGAGGATATGATTGAGGAAATCTTGTCTAGAGTCGGTCAGAATTCATCAGCACATTTAGTTATGGAGAAATTAACTTGTCAAACATTTGAAAGACTTTCCAGAAATGCCTTAGTTTATAAAAGGCTTTCCTTTGATAGGTGGGGCATATCACTTTCGGGAGACCGTAAGTTACGCCGTGTTTTCTTTAAAGCGTTAAATGCGGGGAATCCAAATGCAATTTTACGCTACGGGTTAAGAACCTATTTTGACTCAACATATCCCAACATAGGATTTCATGAGTTAGAAAGAGCTTCTAACATGCAACATAAAGAAGCATGCTATACGTACGGGTTAGTGATGTTCGCTTCTTACCAAAGTGAGAAAAGAAACATCGGATTACAACTTTTAAATAAAACCTTCCCACAAGTGACGGATTGGGGTGAGAAACAAGGTTTTTAGATTATTACGGGGCTGTTGGACATTACAAAATCCTCGTCCTTTTGACAATATTACAACATGATGCCTAGCCAATGGTCATAACGGTTACTTTCCACAAGATCAAGGATGGGAAGTCGTCTTAGTAAAACCTGATGCATGACTTGTTTCTGGACTTATGAATTATGTGTCTTTATTTCTTTTGCTGAACAACTTGCGTATTAACTAAAATTGCCTTCATAGCTGCCGAGTAGCAAAGTTATTATGTACTATATTTCATCCTCTATGTTTATTAGTGGTATTGTAAGTTTGTAAAATATTGTATAAAGTTTGAACGCGAAATATTATTGTAATAAGTTTTTCATATAGAATCGTAGTAGTTGAATTGTATAATAGCTACTAAGTATGAACTTAACAGGTAGGTACTACCCGAATTAAAACTATAAAATGCTAATATGAAGAAAAAGCTTTTATAAATAAGTTCATATTATGCTATGAAATACTATTGACTACTCTAAAATTCGATATGATTAACTCAATTCTTTTGGCTATTTTTGAAGGAAATGGCACCGGAGACTCGTCAGAACTTGAACATGAGTGAGGAAGATTTCCGTGTTTTCCTTGCTGTGAACATAGCCGCAGTGCAGGCTGCGATGCAAAATAACAATAACTCTGGATCTAGCAGTGGAACTAATTCCGCAAGAAATCGTGTAGGATGCTCCTATAAAGAATTCACTGCCTGCAAACCTTTGGAATTTGATGGAACCGAAGGACTAATTGGATTGAAATGGTAGACCGAGAAGGTCGAATCAGTGTTTGTCATAAGTAAGTGTACTGAAGAGGACAAAGTTAAGTACGCTACGTATACCTTCACAGGTATGGCGTTAACATGGTGGAATACCTATCTCGAGCAGGTAGGACAAGATGCTGCTTACGCACTACCATGGTCAGCATTCAAGCAATTGATGAACGAGCAGTATCGTCCCAGAAACGAGGTCAATAAGCTCAAGGTAGAGCTTAGAGGATTACGAACACAAGGTTTCGATATCACCACGTACGAATGACGATTCACAGAATTGTGCCTATTGTGTCCCAGAACATTCGAAGACGAAGAAGAGAAGATCGACGCATTTGTAAAAGGGTTACCGGAAAGAATTCAAGAAGATGTGAGTTCACACGAGCCCGCCTCCATACAAAAGGCAAGTCGAATGGCTCACAAATTAGTGAACCAGATCGAAGGAAAGATTAAAGAGCAGGCTATCGAAGAGGCTAACATGAAACAAGTCAAGAGAAAGTAGGAAGAAACCAATGACAAGAGTCACCAATACAACAACAACAATCACAACCACAACTACAATAACCGTCCCAACAATAATAACAACAACAACAACAACAACAATAACAATAACAATAACAATCCCAACAACAATTTCAATAACAACAATGGTAATAAAAACCAAAAATAGCCATGCCAAAGATGTGAAGAGCATCACCTGGGGTTCTGCACGACATTTTGCAACAGGTGTAAAAGAAATGGTCATAGCGCAAAGAAGTGCGAAATCCACGGACCAATGCATAACAGAACTAAAGGAACAAATAATGTCGGAACCAATACACCGCCATAGTTTGTTTTGGATGTGGAAAACCGGGCCACTTTAGTAGAAATTGCCCGAATCAGGGGAATACTAATGGGTAAGGCCGCGGAAGAGTTTTCAATATTAATACGGCAGAAGCGTAGGAAGACCCGGAGCTTGTTACGGGTACGTTTCTCATTGACAATAAATCTGCTTATGTTTTATTTGATTCGGGTGCGGATAGAAGCTATATGAGTAGAGATTTTTGTGCTAAACTAAGTTGTTCACCGACGCCCTTGGATAATATATTTTTACTCGAATTAGCAAACGGTAAATTAATTACAGCAGATAATATATGTCGGAATTGAGAAATTAAACTGGTTAGCGAAACATTTAAGAATGACTTGATACCAGTAGAGTTAGGGAGTTTTGATGTGATAATCGGTATGGACTGGTTGAAAGAAGTGAAAGCAGAGATCCTTTGTTACAAAAATGCAATTCGCATTATACGAGAAAAAGGAAAACCCTTAATGGTGTACGGAGAAAAGAGCAACGCGAAGTTAAATCTTATTAGTAACCTGAAGGCACAAAAACTAATAAGAAAAGGTTGCTATGCTGTGCTAGCACACGTCGAGAAAGTCAATTCCGAAGAAAAGAGCATCAATGATGTTCCCGTCGCAAAAGAATTTCCCGATGTATTTCCGAAAGAATTACCGGGACTACCTCCACACCGATCCATTGAATTTCAAATAGACCTTGTACTAGGAGCTGCACCAATAGCTCGTACTCCATACAGACTCGCACCCAGTGAAATGAAGAAACTTCACAGCCAATTACAAGAACTTTTAGAGCGTGGTTTCATTCGACCAAGCACATCACCATGGGGAGCTCCTGTTTTGTTTGTCAAGAAGAAGGATGGTACATTTAGGTTATGTATCGACTACCGAGAGTTGAATAAACTTACCATCAAGAACCGCTACCTACTACCGAGAATCGACTACTTATTTGATCAACTACAAGGCTCATCGATTTATTCTAAGATTGATTTACGTTCTGGGTATCATCAAATGCGGATGAAGGAGGATGATATTCCAAAGACTTCTTTTAGGACATGTTACGGTCATTACGAGTTTATGGTTATGCCGTATAGGTTGACTAACGCACCAGCTGTGTTCAAGGATCTCATGAACCGAGTGTGTGGACCATACCTTGACAAGTTTGTCATTGTTTTCATCGATGACATACTTATTTACTCAAAGAATGACCAAGAGCACGAAGAACATTTGAGAAAAGTGCTAGAGTTGTTAAGGAAAGAAAAACTGTACGCTAAGTTTTCAAAGTGTGCATTTTGGTTGGAAGAAGTTCAATTCCTTGGTCACATAGTGAACAAAGAAGGTATTCAGGTGGATCCAGCAAAGATTGAAACCGTTGAAAAATGGGATACCCCGAAAACTCCGAAGCATATACGCCAATTTTTAGGACTAGCTGGGTACTATAGAAGATTCATCCAAGATTTTTCCAGAATAGCAAAACCCTTGACTCATTAACGCATAAAGGGAGGAAATTTGAATGGAAGGATGAACAAGAGAAAGCGTTTCGATTGTTAAAGAAAAAGTTAACTACGGGACCTATATTATCATTACCTGAAGGGAATGATGATTTTGTGATATATTGTGATGCTTCAAAGCAAGGTCTCGGTTGTGTATTAATGCAACGAATGAAGGTAATTGCTTATGCGTCTAGACAATTGAAGATTCACGAGCAGAATTATACGACGCATGATTTGAAATTAGGTGCGGTTGTTTTTGCATTAAATACTTGGAGGTACTAATTATATGGGGTCAAAAGTATTATATATACCGACCACAAAAGTCTTCAACACATATTTAATCAGAAACAACTGAACATGAGGCAGCGCAGGTGGATTGAATTATTGAATGATTACGACTTTGAGATTCGTTACCACCCGGGGAAGGAGAATGTGGTAGCTGACGCTTTGAGCAGAAAGGACAGAGAACCCATTCGAGTAAAAGCTATGAATATAATGATTCACAATAACCATAATACTCAAATAAAGGAGGCGCAATAAGGAGTTTTAAAAGAGGGAAATTTAAAGGATGAAATACCCAAAGGATCGGAGAAGCATGTTAATATTCGGGAAGACGGAACCCGGTATAGGGCTGAAAGAATTTGGGTACCAAAATTTGGAGATATGAGAGAAATGGTACTTAGAGAAGCTCATAAAACCAGATACTCAATACACCCTGGAACGGGGAAGATGTACAAGGATCTCAAGAAACATTTTTGGTGGCCGGGTATGAAAGCCGATGTTGATAAATATGTAGGAGAATGTTTGATATGTTCTAAGGTCAAAGCGGAACATCAGAAACCATCAGGTCTACTTCAACAACCAGAAATCCCGGAATGGAAATGGGAAAACATTACCATGGATTTCATCACTAAATTGCCAAGGACTGCAAGTGGTTTTGATATTATTTGGGTAATAGTTGATCGTCTCACCAAATCAGCACACTTCCTGCCAATAAGAGAAGATGACAAGATGGAGAAGTTAGGATGACTATATTTGAAGGAAGTCATCTCCAGACATGGAATACCAATCTCTATTATCTCTGATAGGTATGGCAGATTTATTTCAAGATTCTAGCAGACATTACAGCAAGCATTAGGAACTCGTCTAGACATGAGTACTTCCTATCATCCACAAACTGATGGGTAGAGCGACAGGACGATACGAACGCTTGAAGACATGCTACGAGCATGTGTTATTAATTTCAAAAACAGTTGGGATCGACATCAACTGTTAGCAGAATTTTCCTACAACAACAGCTACCATTCAAGCATCGAGATGGCGCTGTTTGAAGCACTTTATGGTAGAAAGTGCAGGTCTCTGATTTGTTGGAGTGAAGTGGGGGATAGACAGATTACGGGTCCAGAGATAATACAAGAAACTACCGAGAAGATCATCCAAATTCAACAACGGTTGAAAACCTCCCAAAGTCGATAAAAGAGCTACGCCGACATTAAAAGAAAAGATATAGAATTTGAAATTGGAGAGATGGTCATGCTTAAGGTTGCACCTTGGAAAGGCGTTGTTCAATTTGGTAAACGAGGAAAATTAAATCCAAGGTATATAGGACCATTCAAGATTATTGATCGTGTCGGACCAGTAGCTTACCGACTTGAGTTACCTCAATAACTCGCGGCTGTACATAACACTTTCCACGTCTCGAATTTGAAGAAATGTTTTGCTAAAGAAGATCTCACTATTCCGTTAGACGAAATCTAAATCAACGAAAAACTTCAATTCATCGAAGAACCCGTCGAAATAATGGATTGTGAGGTTAAAACACTTAAACAAAACAAGATACCAATTGTTAAGGTTCGATGGAATGCTCGTAGAGGACCCGAGTTCACCTAGGAACGAGAAGATCAGATGAAGAAGAAATACCCACACTTATTTCCAGAAGATACGTCAACACCTCCAACTGCTTAAAATTTCGGGACGAAATTTATTTAACGGGTAGGTACTGTAGTGACCCGAACTTTTCCATGTTTATATATATTAAATTAAATTGTTATTTACATGATTAAGTGTTTTCAACATGTTAAGTAATCAAACTTATTAAGACTTGATTAATTAAAATAGGTTTCATATAGACAATTGACCACCCAAGTTGACCGGTGATTCACGAACGTTAAAACTTGTAAAAACTATATGATGGCATAAATATGATTATATATATAGTTAACATGATATTATGATAAGTAAGTATCTCATTAGCTATTTTAACAATGAGTTATATTCATAAAATTGAGTTTATTGAATTAAGAAACTCGAAACGATATATATATAACGATTATCGTTATAACAACGTCTTACTAAATACATATGAACCATATTAAGATATTGATACACTATGTTTAATCATGATAAATGATAAGTAAACATGTCATTAAGTGTATTAACAATGAACTACATATGTAAAAACAAGACTACTAATTTAATGATTTCGAAACGAGACATATATGTAACGATTATCGTTGTAACAACATTTAACTCTATATATATCATACTAAGATATATTAATATATCATAATATCATGATAATGTAATAATTTAACATCTCTTTAGATATAATAAAAATGGGTTAACAACATTTAACAAGATTGTTAACCTAAAGGTTTCAAAACAACATTTACATGTAACGACTAACGATGACTTAACGACTCAGTTAAAATGTATATACATGTAGTGTTTTAATATGTGTTGGGGGTGTGTTAGGATGAATATCATATGAATGTGTGTGAAAGTAGGAAGATTGTAGAGAGAGAACTAGAATTCTATTCCACAACTTCCTGGAACAACTTTACAAATCTTTGGCTATTTGTGATGGCTTACTTCTAAGGTTGCCTTTTGGGATATATATAGCCCTCGTCTATATCTCACCTTTACAAGGCTTAGCACACAATCTATGCAATTCCCGGGGTTCTAACAATCTCCCCCTTTGCATTGATTGTGTGCAAAAATTTAGCAACCTTTCTAATTACATACAAAAAATCCAAAACTACTAGTCTAGTCTTCGATTTATGTATGTTGTCGTTGTTGATGATCTTGAATTTCTTGAATTATTGGAGCTTTAACGGACTTCTTGAGAATCTTCTTTGAATTTGTAAATTGCTGAAGACCTCGTACTTTCCCTTATATCTCCCCCTCAAAATGTGATTAACCCTTAATCATATTATGATCTGAGAGGGAAAGGGTATCAGAGCCTACGCAAAGATAATCGGCGTTGAATCTTCATGCATAGTTCCCCTTGACTAATGCGGAAACTTAATCAAGGTATCAGAGTCAGGAATCGTGGTGTGCATGTGTTCACTCCCCCTGGAAAGAATAACCGATGCTCCCCTGGAAGTAAAAACACTTTCTCCCCCTTGACAAGTTACGTCAGTCAAGGTATGATGTTTAACATCTCTTTGAAGACCGGTTCCTATACAGAAGTATATGGAAACCGTAGTGAAGTTAAATCATCTTCGTTTGAAAAACCACTGGTAGGTATTATCAATTGCATCTATAGATTCTTCACTCCACTTGGGACACTTAATTTAGCTTGTGAGAATAGTTCTGGTGGTATTGAAGGGAATGAAGTTTTAGCCATATTCACGGATCGTGGCTTAAACTTGAGCAACTCTTGAAAAGAGTATTTGGTTGTTGTTGTTGTTGTTGCGAAAACGGGTGTGGTGCCAGCTTTGATTGACACTTGTTTCGGAAACTGAATCTTTGACGTTTTAGAAACTAGGTCAACTTTGGTGCGAGGGGTTTTTCTCGGACCTATGGATGACTTCTTGGTTTTGTGTGGAAACCAACCATATTGATCGCGATAACCCGTAATCTCTCCATTCTCCTTGTATGTGGTTTTCAGAAATGGATGATTCACGTTGGTCTCGTAACCTGGATAAATCTTTTTGCTTGAGGAAAATGTTATCTTGGGTTTAGAAACTGTAGGAGGAGTGGATTTCGTCTTGATGACCTTCTTCTCAACCGTTTGAAGAGAATTTGGAATCGTCATCGTTGATGCATCCGCTACTGATATCGGATCAGTATTAACTCCTAGTGACACCATTTTGGGTTTCGGAATTGGTGTTGATTTAACATCTAACTCCTTTTGAAACTCAGACATGCGTTTCTCAAAGTCACACATTAATGTTTGATTTTGCTTGCGAAGTTGAGTGATGACCTTTGAATCAAGCTCACGTTCCTTAGAAAGTATTAGTTTTTCAATAACTTGTGAACTTTGAAGAGTAGTCACTTTTTTTGAAGCTTTTCAGATTCTGATTTACTGTATGCAACGAGAGATTCCAGTTCTTTGATTTGAGCTTGCAACTTGGAAATCTCTGAAGATGTCGTTTGAACTTCTTGTTCTTTCATCTGTTGAAGTTCTGTTTGAAGTTGTTGATGAAGTTTGTATTATATAAAGATACAATTGGAAGGTTCGCTTCTGTTGTGGCATGAACAACTATATTCATAATGTGCAGTCTTTTCAACAGACGATGGTGCTCGTGGAGTCATTAACAAAGTAATCGACTCAACTTGTGTAGCTTTTGTATCTTCCACAAATCTGATAAAAGCACATTTTTCTGGAGTGTTGTAACAACAAGAACATCTCTTGTCTCGATGATTGAATCTCACAATGAAATTGGGTGTCATCATCACGAAACGTTGAATAATAGCAAGTATTATCGCCTTTTCTCCCCCTCAAAATATGATTCCGGTGAATCAAATTTTGTTTTTGAACGTTTCGTTAACTTTCGTTAGGTCCTCGTTAGTCCAGATTCGGTAATGGACTGTCCTTGTAAATTCTGAATCCTATCAGGGACTAAAATTGTCAAATTGTCACTAAGATTCGGTAAAGGACTGCCCTTGTAAAATTCTGAAACCTTCCAGGGACTAAAAGTGTAACTTTATCTCTGATTATCAAACTTGGGCTCAAGTTGCTTCTTGGGCCAAAGGCAGATTCGGTAGTTAGCTTGGAGCCCAATTAACAAACTTTGAAATGAGATCTAGTAATCAAATTGAATTCGGTAACCGAATGTGATACCGAAGCTAATATACCGAGTGTATAACCAACTCAGAATCAATACCGAATGTGATCTAAATTTAGATAATGAAGCAGAAGCAATTCCGAATGCAATACCGAGTAACTAACTGGAATATACCGAATGAATATGATTGTTCTTCAGATACCGAATGTGTTCTTGGGAGGATGAACACCAAATCAGAGATCCATAAATCAATGGATATCTCCTCCTTGAACAGCAACTAAGAATATCTGAGAAGAATAATAACTAAAACATCTTCAAATTTGAAGAATGGATGATGAACAGTGTCGAAACAAGATGAAGCACATGTAATTTGATTTTTCGATTTAGATCCTTTTAGACAACGATTCCTTCATGAAATATGTTGCAAATCCTTCCAATAACACTCGCCGATCTTCAATTTAATCAGAAACACAACACAGGCTTCGAATTCGATCAAACTTAATCGGTTAACTTTTTGCGTTAAATCTTTGACTTCTAAAATTTGCGTTAATGAATCTTAATTCGTTTTGAAGCTTCAGATAGTTCGAATGATTGATAAGTAACCAGAATCTAGCCTCAATTCATGATATGATACACAGAATCACTCCAGACTCATCAACTTGTGTGTTTCGGTTTATTGAAGAACTCGATCAAATTCGTGAAAAATCTGATGATGTTGATTGATTATGAAGATGAAGATGAAGATGTTGATCGATCTTGTTTGTTGAATAAGATTTGGTATGTATATGTGATGCTTCATGTTGAAGAAGATATATGTAGATCGATGTACAGTAGTTTGAAGAAAGAGACTCGGTAATGTATATGTATCGATGTATCTGTGTATACAGGAGAGAGAAAGAGAGTCTCGGTAATTGTATATGTCAGACTCGGTATCCTTTTTTTTATATATATATGAAGACTCGGTAATTGTTCTGTATTGAGGAGAGAGAGTGAGGATTAGGTGTGTTGACTGATCACTGTAGAGTAGGTGTCAGATGGATGTAAAGTGTAACTTGGAAGATTCGGTATTTTCTAATTTTTTAAAAGTACTGTACGAACACAAAATAAGATTCGGTAATTTTTATTTTGGATAAAAATTCGGATTCGGTAAAAAATTTTTTTCGGAGATTCGAAGATTCGGTATGAATATTCGAAGATGTGTATGAAGATTGGATGAAGATTCGAAGATGAGTATGATGGTTGGATGAAGATTTGAAGATTCGGTATGAAGATTCACACGATATTCGGATCGATGCTAAAAAGCTTTTGCTCTGATACCAAATGATAGGTATTGTTGCTTATACCACATGTTGGATCCTAAGATCAACATGAACACGATGAATGGAACGAATAGCCACAAAGTAATCAAGGAAGTTGAGAGAAAATGAGATTTTCTATTCCACGACTTCCTTGATCTCATTACATAACATTAGCTATTGTTGCTTTCTATGGAGTTCCTAGATCCTTTATATAGCCCTCATCTAAAGGATCTCTTAGTAGTATGACTGACTCATTCTCAGGTGCCTAACAATCTCCCCTCATGAGGTAATCATACTTTCAAACGAACACTCCATAGGATATACATACAAAATTACAATGAATGAAACATGTTATCGGTAACTAGCTCCCCTCACGAATCTTGCATGGCCGTTGAAGTAGATCTTTGAAGTTGGAATTCTTCTACCTTCAATGGTCTTTGTGTTTGCACAGCGAAAATGCGCAATCACGTGGACATTCATCGTAGCATCGCTTCATGTTGTTGAAGAATATAACTCCCCTCCAACACTTGCCTTGATTAGTAAGCTCGAAAAACTAGAGAAACTCCCCTCACAAAGAATATGGGGCACGACCGATCAAGTTTGATTTCAATCAAACACATGATTGTCTCATAAAGCGTGTAGATCGTTGGCTCCTTCAAAGTTCCTAACATCTCAAATACTCCCCCAAGGAGGTGGAAGTCGCTTTTCGTTTTCTTTTGCTCACTCGTCAAACAAGTAACGCAACGATTTTGTCTTCTTTAAAGTCCGAGTCCAATACCGTACGTGTATTGAAGTCACACGCACATCAACCATATACATATCTCCCCCACAATGATGCTCGCATGAAATCCCCTAAATATCTCAAATAACGTGTAGGAGAAAAGCCGTGTGAATCCGAGCCTCAAAAATATCAAAAAAATATGTTTCGGAGGTCCAGATTCTGTAAAGGACCATCTCTGAAAAATTCTGATAAAAGTCGGGGGTCAAAACTGTCAAATCAGTAGACAGATTCGGTAAAAGGACTGCCCTTGCAAATAGTTTGAAACCTTGCAGGGATCGAAAGTGTAAAATTCCCATAAGAATGTCCAGATTTGGTAAGTGGACTAAGTTGGGCTTGTAGATTCGGTGGGTTCAAAGTACATAGTGTAGCACTTTGTAGGGCTGGAGGAATTAAGTGGCCTATAAGATTCGATATCAAGTTCATGTAAATGACCCATTTAGATTCGGTACCAAATTAGATCCACATACCGAAGCTGGTACAGTAGTACTAACAACCAAGAAACCAAATCATAATCAATAACCATACCGAATTTGTTCATCAAAATTGTAGACTACCGAATGTGTTCATCCACCTGATGAACATCAATCATCACGAAAAATCACGTTGTATACCGAAATCGATTGAAACAGATACTAGAGGCAGTGATTAAGAGAACTTTTGAAGATACGAGATCCATATCATCACAAAATTGGAGTAAAATTTGAAGAACATTAGCATTCATATTCATATGAACTCCAAAATTGATATTTCGAATCAGTTGATTTCAGATCATGATCTTCACATAAAAGATATCACAAATCAAACACTGAATGCTCGTTCACTGATTTTAGTGCCTGAAACACATCATAAACTTCGAATTTGATGATGAACATGTCGTTGACTTTTTCTCATGAAGGTTTGACTTCGTGAATCTGCAAACTGAGATGAATCTATATATAAATTGATGATCCACAAAGCATAAATGATTGATAAGGAATCCATAACCGCTCTCAGATCGACCTGAGGTGCTGTGAATCATCCAGAACTGCTCGATTTCACTATCGGTTATAGATGAAGAACACGAGCCATAAATCCTCGAATCTGTTACTGTGAATGCTCGCTGATGAACTTCGTAGCTTAGATTTATGATCTAGATCACCTTTTTGAGCTTCAATTTGTTTAGATAAACATCATATGAAACTTGAAGGTTTGAAGCTCAAAATGAATATTCACGAAGTTACTGTAGCAGTGAAAATAAAATATGATGAGGATAGATGTATATGATCTGAGATGAACACATGTATGTGTGAGAGATATAGATCAGATATGTGAAAGTTGAATTCTGTAAAATAATTTTGATGTTATGATTTGGAATTTGTGAAAAGTTTAGGTGATTTGAATAAGTTTCGATTTAGATTCGGTAAAATGAGATTCGGTACGGTTGAATCTCATTTGAATGTGTTTATGTTCGGTTAGATAAGATTCGGTGTTTTCGAAAAATTTCGAATGAAGATTTGAAGGTTTAGTGATGAAGGTTTGAAGATCATCATAAAGATATGAAGATCTTCATGACGAAGGTTCGAAGATATGAATATCTTCATGTTGAAGATATGAAGGTGTAAGGTGTCGGATATGAACATTCATCGATATTCATGCGGATCATCTTCGTTTCATTGAAGATCCCGCTCTGATACCACATGTTGGATCCTAAAATCAACATGAACACGATGAATGGAACGAATAGCCACAAAGTAATCAAGGAAGTTGAGAGAAAATGAGATTTTCTATTCCACGGCTTCCTTGATCTCATTACATAACATTGGCTATTGTTGCTTTCTATGGAGTTCCTAGATCCTTTATATAGCCCTCATCTAAAGGATCTCTTAGGAGTATGATTGACTCATTCTCGGGTACCTAACAATATGTATTCTTACACTTTTGAAAGACTTTAAGATACTTATCAAAATACTTCTAATTAACAAAAATGCTTACAATTACATCCTCGTTCAGTTTCATCAACAATTCTACTCGTATGCACCTGTATTCGTACTCGTACAATACACAGCTTTTAGATGTATGTACTATTGGTATATACACTCCAATGATTAGCTCTTAGCAGCCCATGTGAGTCACCTAACACATGTGGGAACCATAATTTCACAACTAGCATGAAATATCTCATAAAATTACAAAAATGTTAGTAATCATTCATGACTTATTTACAAGTAAACTAAATTACACATCCTTTATATCTAATCCATATACCAAAGACCAAAAAAACCTAGAAAACACTTTCATTCTTCAATTTTCTTCATCTAATTGATCTCTTTCAAGTTCTATCTTCAAGTTCTAAGTGTTCTTCATAAATTCTATAAGTTCTAGTTTCATAAAATCAAGAATACTTCCAAGTTTGCTAGCTTACTTCCAATCTTGTAAAGTGATCATCCAACCTCAAGAAATCTTTCTTATTTATAGTAAGATATCTTTCTAATACAAGGTAATACTCATATTCAAACTTTGATTCAATTTCTATAACTATAACAATCTTATTTCGAGTGGAAATTTTACTTGAACTTGTTTTCGTGTCATGATTCTGCTTCAAGAACTTTTAACCCATCCAAGGATCCTTTGAAGCTAGATCTATTTTTCTCATTTCTAGTAGGTTTACCTACTAAAATTAAGGTAGTAATTATGTTCATAACATCATTCGATTCATACATATAAAACTATCTTATTCGAAGATTTAAACTTGTAATCACTAGAACATAGTTTAGTTAATTCTAAATTGTTCGCAAATAAAGTTAATCCTTCTAACTTGACTTTTAAAATCAACTAAACACATGTTATATATCTATATGATATGCTAACTTAATGATTTAAAACCTGGAAACACGAAAAACACCGTAAAACCGGACATACGCCGTCGTAGTAACACCGCGGGCTGTTTTGGGTTTGATAATTAAAAACTATGATAAACTTTGATTTAAAAGTTATTCTTCTTAGAAAATGATTTTTCTTATGAACATGAAACTATATCCAAAAATCATGGTTAAACTCAAAGTGGAAGTATGTTTTTTTCAAAATGGTCATCAAGACGTCGTTCTTTCGACTGAAATGACTACCTCTTACAAAAACAACTTGTAACTTATATTTCCAACTATAAAACTATACTTTTTCTGTTTATATTCATAAAATAGAGTTCAATATGAAACCATAGCAATTTGATTCACTCAAAACGGATTTAAAACGAAGAAGTTATGGGTAAAACAAAATTGGATATTTTTTGATTGTTGTAGCTACGGGAAATATTGTAACAATTCTATACAAATCATATCCTAGCTAACTTATATTATATTATACATGTATTCTAATATATTATGTAATTTTGGGATACCATAGACACGAATACAATGTTTTGATATATCATATCGACCCATCTATATATATATTTCGGAACAACCATAGACACTCTATATGCAGTAATGTTGGAGTTAGCTATACAGGGTTGAGGTTGATTCCAAACTATTATATACTTTGAGTTGTGATCTAGCCTGAGGTTTGTATACACGAGGTCGTGGATTGATTCGAGATATTATATATTGCTTTATTTCTGTACATCTAACTGTGGACAACTAATATCAACCCATATTAATTATTGTAACCCTCCGAAGATCAAGTACGCATTTATTACACGTAAAAGCACAAAAGTTAAATAATCACCGTTAAATACACTAACAGAAGGTTAACGAAAGTAACGGAAAAATCAGGGTTGTTACAACAGAACTGCCTGCTTGCTTAACATTAGCTGACATATCCAACGAGCAATTCGATTAATACGCCTCAGCGACTTCCTGTAAATCATCATAACAATACACGATTTAAAATTAAACACGCAATTTTGATTGTTATTTAGCAAAAAACAAAAAATTCCGAGCTTAATTTTGAACGTGTCCCACGGATGGCGCCATATTTCTGTACATCTAACTGTGGATAACTAGTTATAGGTTACTAACGAGGACAGGTGACTTAATAAACTTAAAACAGTAAAATGTATTAAAAATGTTGTATATATATTTTGAACATACTTTGATATATATGTACATATTTTGTATAGGTTCGTGAATCGACCAGTGGCCAAGTATTACTTCCCGACAAAGTAAATCTGTGAAAGTGAGTTATAGTCCCACTTTTAAAATCTAATATTTTTGGGATGAGAATACATGCAGCTTTTTAAATGTTTTACAAAATAGACACAAGTACATGAAACTACTTTCTATGGTTGAACGATCGAAGCCGAATATGCCCCTTTTTACTTGGTAACCTAAGAATTAGTAAACCAGTCTACTAATTGACGCGAATCCCAAAGATAGATCTATTGGGTTCAACAAACCCCATCCGTTGTAGCGGATGCTTTAGTACTTCGATGTTGTTTTATCATGTCCGATGGATGTCCCGGAATGATAGGAGATATTCTTATATGCATCTTGTTAATTTCGGTTACCAGGTGTTCACCATATGAATGATTTTTATCTCTATGTATGGGATGTATATTGAAATATGAAATCTTATGGTCTATTATTATGATTTGATAATATATAGGTTAAACCTATAACTCACCAATATTTTTGTTAACTTTTTAAGCATGTTTATTCTCAGGTGATTATTAAGAGCTTCCACTATTGCATACTAAAATAAGGACAAGATTTGGAGTCCATGCTTGTATGATATTATGTAAAAACTGCATTCAAGAAACTTATTTTTGATGTAATATATTCTTATTATAAACCATTATGTAATGGTCGGGTGTAAACGGTATGTTTTAGATTATCATTATTTGATAATCTACGTAATGCTTTTTAAACCTTTATCGATAAAATAAAGGTTATGGCTGTTTTAAAAATGAATGCAGTCTTTGAAAAACGTCTCATATAGAGGTCAAAACCTCGCGACGAAATCAATTAATATGGAACGTTTATAATCAATATGAACGGGACATTTCAGTTGGTATCCGAGCATTGGTCTTAGAGAACCAGAAATTTGCATTAGTGTGTCTTATCGAGTTTGTTAGGATACATTAGTGAGTCTGGACTTTGACCGTGTTTTCTTTAAAAACGATTGCTTAACACTTTTGTTGGAAACTATATATTATTAACATGTAAATATTATGTGATATATTAACCTCTTAATGTGTTTGATATTGTATGATAGATGTCTACCACTAGTACAAATCCCATCAACTCACCTAATAATAATGAAGAATCGAATATAATTTGGGAAGATTCACAAATTCCCGAAGAGGAACCGGAAGAAGAGGATCCGGAAGAAGAGGAACCGGAAGAAGAGGAATCAGAAGAGGAGGAACCGGAAGAGGATGAACCTGAAGAAGAAGAGGTTCCAGAGGAAGAAATATTGATACCTACAATAAATCGATTAAATAAAAGAAAATCATCAACCAACGGACCAAAGTTAAAATTGGTCAATGATGTTTCCGCCGAGGAAGCAAAATATTGGGAAGATTACCAATTTTCTGATGAATCGGATCCCGATGAGGATTCCGATGATGTTATAGAAATTACCTCGACCTAATTTAATAAAGCAAAAGAAAATAATAAAGGAAAAGGTATAAAAGTAGAGAAACCTGATTCCAACCCCGATGAACTTTATATGTATCGGCAACGTCCGTATTTCCTAAATTGTAACAATAACCCGGGAACCTCTAAACCAACAGGTTTTTCTAAACCATTGTGGAAAACGAAGTCTCGTATTAGAGGAACACCATATATCCCTAGAAAATTAGGAAAACGAACCAAGTCCGAAGAAGAAGAAACCAGTGATTCAGATTAGAGGGTTGTAATCATGTTGTGTATTATATGTATTGTAGTGTGCTTGTACTTTTATGTTCTATGTAAACATTGCTTGTATTATTTAGTAATTATCTTTTACGAATCTAATCCTTGTCTATTTTACAGTATAAAAACAAAATGGATGTTAAGGGTAGACAACCGCATATTTTAGAAGGTAATCTAAAGTAATCTAATCTAATTAACTAACTATCCTACGGTGGAATATGTTTTTGGTTCTGGCTACTGATTCCCTGGTATTTCGGTAACAGAGCTCCGCACGAACTATTCAACAAACCAAGTGGCTAGGCCGACTACGAAGAGGCAGGATCCTTTTGGTCCCAATATAATTGGTGACTGTTCGGAAAATCCAATAACCAAGTCCGTGTATAATTGTCTTTCTTAGACACCGCTAAATGCTTGTGAATAAGTTTGATAGAGAGCAATATTGCCTAATACCAGTTCTCCGGCAGCGGCTCCAAAAACTAGTATCCTCCCATGATATGGCCAAAACGGATGGTTTTTATTCGTGCGGTGTCGTCAGGCCGCGGCTCGCCAGGATCAACCACTCGTGGGAGGAAGGTACTGTTTTGAATTTATATTTAGCGGGGCCTAAATCTTATTACTCCTTATAAGTAAGGGAAGTATGACCTAGAGTCGTATTTTTGAGATATCAGTAGAATCGGACCTATATTTTAGCCTAAGATAGTTAGGGAGTAGTGAATATTTATTTTGGGATTTTCTAATTTATAAGACAGATAAAGTAAATGCGGTAAAATTCATAATTCAGATAAGGTTAAAGTGAGTGCATACTATGACTTCTTCAGTTATTCTGTCGAGATTATGGAATGCTGACTCATGAATAGGCAGAGGCCTTGTATTCATTACACTGGTCCTAAACGTCCATGTCATAAGACATGTCACTGGGTACTGCGCTAGGCTTGAAGATTCTGAATAGACAGCAACGTCCCTTACTGAAAGGACCCGTTCATATACATTATAAACGATTCACAATAGTTGATTACATTGCGAGGTATTTGACCTCTATATGATACATTTTACAAACATTGCATTCATTTTTAAAAGACAATCTTTCTTTACATCGAAAATTGACAGGCATGCATACCATTTCATAATATCCACTATCCAACTATAAATTGATTTAATAATAATCTTTGATGAACTCAATGACTCGAATGCAACGTTCTTCGAAATATGCTATGAAAGACTCCAAGTAATATCTTTAAAATGAGCAAATGCACAGCGGAAGATTTCTTTAACACCTGAGAATAAACATGCTTTAAAGTGTCAACCAAAAGGTTGGTGAGTTCATTAGTTTATCATAATCATTTATTTCCATCATTTTAATAGACCACAAGAATTTAATTTCCAGTTCTCATAAATATACGTCCCATGCATAGAGACAAAAATAATCATTCATATGGTGAACACCTGGTAACCGACATTAACAATATGCATATAAGAATATCCCCTATCATTCCGGGATCCTGCTTCGGACATGATATAAATTTCGAAGTACTAAAGCATCCGGTACTTAGATTACCAGACTTTAATAAAAAGGGGCATATTCGATTTCGATAATTCAACCATAGAATGTAGTTTCAATTACTTGTGTCTATTTCGTCAAACATTTATAAAAGCGCATGTATTCTCAGTCCCAAAAATATAAAGGGTAAAAAGGCAAATGAAACTCACCATACTGTATTTCATAGTAAAAATACATATAACGTCATTGAACAAGTGCAAGGTTGGCCTCGGATTCACGAACCTAAATTAATTATATATAATTATGTGTTGGTCAATATTTGTCTAACAAATTAGGCCAAGTCATAGTGTACCACAATCCTAATGCTCGAGACTAATATGCAAAAGTCAACAAAAGTAAATTTGACTCAAAATAATTTCCAAAAATCTATACATGATTAATATATAGTTTAAATATCGTCGTTTTATATTTTTAAATATTTTTAAAAGATTTATTAGAGTAAATAATATAATTTATTTATTAATAAATAAAATTTTATATTAAATTTATATAATATAATATACTTTTATATATATTAAGAAATAAAATTTATAGGGTTCATTTAATATCATAAAGATAATATGATAGGTATTATTAAAGTAAGTTATTACACGTAGTAAAATATGTTTGTATCACATATTTATTTGATAAAATAATATCTATAATGATAGTAAGTAAAAGTTGTATTATTTTGTAATAATAATTATTATTATAAAAATATCAATATTTATAATTACTAAGATGACATTATGATAAAACGATAATTCTAATTATGATAACTTTAATATTTACGATAATTTTTAATATTATCTTTAAAATAATAATTCTATTTAAAATAATAAAAATAATGATATTTTATAGTAACAATGACATTTCTATTAAAATGATAATTTTTGTTAAAATGATAGTTTTAATACTAACGATATTTTTAATAATAATAGTAATGATAAAAATAATAAGAACGATAATTTTATCTAAATCAATATCTTATAATATTTTAATTTCATCATGATACTCTTACTCATTATTTCCTAATCGTTTTGTTTAATAGCTTTTAATCATCTTTTATATCGTGTTCATAATAATGATAATAATAGTAATCAAAATAATTAGGTGTTACAAATATTTGTTTTAATTACAATAATATTAATAATGATCGTTACTATAACATTTTTAACGATAACACTAATAATTATCTTAACGATAATATAGTAATAATAATTATAACAATGACAATATCCATTTTTAAATAATGATATATATATTAATAATGATAATAATAATAATAATACTAATAATAATAATAATAATAATAATAATAATTGGATAATAATAATAATACTAATTATAACTTTAACGATAATAACGATAGTAATAATAAAAAAATAACAATTTTTAATGATAAATCCCTTTTATTGATAAAGATAATAATAATGATAATAATAAGATAAAACTAGAACGACGATAAAAACGACGATTATAATAATCATTTTTAATAAAAATATCAAAAATTCAATTGATTATAACTTCTAATCCGTTCATCGAAACCATTCGATATCTAAAGGAAAAGTCCTTAATTTTTATCTAGCTTTCCAAGGACATGCATATCTTATACCTTATCTCAACCGCAAGTGTAACTAATTCAATATTTAACCTAACCTATCTAAGGGCAATATCAAAAGTACAAGCATGCATAATCCTAAATACTCGAGCACTAGTCAGGGATACACTATTAGTATGTAAAAGTTAAATTATGAGTACTCACGTATCAATATTGAGATTCAATATTGCAGGAAAGGTACGTAGACGCAACGAAAATTATAAACACTATATTGACCTCACGAGCATACCCATGAACCATACTCAATCACCTCCATAGCTATAACCCATAATTTCCTTAATCCTATCCTACTCGAAAAACAATTTCGAAATCACTCGGACAGCACTCCATCGTAATATTTTATGTATACTAATAATATCTTGAAATAATACGGAGTAAATATATATATGTAAATCGATTGAGAGAGTTTAGAGAAAAATATTTTCAAGTTTCTATGAAATAATGAAACCTATTGAATTCTATTTATAATAGATTTTTGAATTATTAAAGTGAATTATTAAAGTATGAATTATTAAAGTGAATTATTAAAGTGAATTATTAAAGTATGAATTATTAAAGTGAATTATTAA
Organism: Rutidosis leptorrhynchoides; assembly: GCF_046630445.1. Taxonomy (NCBI): domain Eukaryota; kingdom Viridiplantae; phylum Streptophyta; class Magnoliopsida; order Asterales; family Asteraceae; genus Rutidosis; species Rutidosis leptorrhynchoides. Next base: position 226,393,273 of record NC_092343.1, read on the forward strand.
AGTATGAATTATTAAAGTGAATTATTAAAGTATGAATTATTAAAGTGAATTATTAAAATTAAAGTAAAGTAAAAATAAAGTAAAGGTAAAGTTTAAGTATAGTAAAAGTATAAAACTATGTACGTATAATACGCGTATAAATATATATAATATTAATTTAAATCATTATATATATTTAATAAAATAAAATATAAATATCGTTATCTTTATCATACTAGTTAAGTAATGAGTTGTCAAAAGTGGTTCTAGATATTTATAAAAGTTATATACGTTTTAATAATAAAGTTCTTTTTAAACTGAAAACGTTTTTGTACGTTTGAAACTAAATAGATCAATCGAGTCTTTATGAGATTCAATCTTCCACTATCCTTTGTCTAGTTCTCAATGATTGACAATTTGTTCTTATTTATAAATCACTTTACCATTTTTCGAATATTGTTAAAACGAAAAGATTTCTCAAATCAACGTGGGCCTTTCAACAGAGACTTGTAATCATAATTCAATATATCTGATAATTCAATCATTTGATCTTATCTTCTAATTCCATTGATAAATATTTTGAAACAGATACAATCATATAAAATATTTAATCTAATATTTTGTTTACGTTTCAAGTTATAATATATATACACATATACATATATAATCATATTCATTTAATGGTTCGTGAATCGTTGGAACTTGGTCGAGGTTGAATGAATGTATGAACATAGTTTAAAATTATTGCAATTTAACTTAACAAATATTGCTTATCGTGTCGGAAACATATAAAGATTAAAGTTTAAATTTGGTTGGAAATTTCCGGGTTGTCACAGTACCTTCCCGTTAAAGAAATTTCATCCCGAAATTTGAGTGGAAAGGTCGTGAATGATAATAAGTATGTTTTCATGATGCATACGGGCTGAAAATTAGAGTTTTATCATCAGCGAATAATTTGGATAAACAATTCATTTATATAAAGAGTACGAATGAAGCTAACATAGTAGAGTCAAATGAGTAAGTGTAGATTCATCTTATCATTTGACGTAGAAATGATTGATTCCCAGATTTCAAGGGATTTGAAGAAAATCTTCTTAATAAGATTTGACTCTCCAGTAATCAAGGGAATTAGGATCCACTTTAAATGCGATCGTCCATTTTAATTGTTCTGTCGGAGATTTTCTTATAAATTCACCTCCTTCGTTTCCTTACAACTCACACCTTCTGTTGATGCATTTTATGCAAGTCCCTAGACATCTACCCACGTCCATTGCAGGTACAACAGTTTACAGGCCACCATGATTGCTCGTTATTATCCTATCCGTGTTTGTATGTGGTTACAGGAACTGCAGCAACGAGATTTAGATGTTTGACTATGTTAGACTTAGTTAGACGTACGAGTGAAGCCTCACTGGTACGGCTGACAGGCTCATACGCATGGTTGATGCTGAGCTAAGTCACAATTACAACCTAAATGATAAGACACGAGTGAGTGATCACCCGTACGGTTGATGAAGCCAACTCGTACGTGTGATGAATGAATCGTATGGGTGTGTCAATAGCAGGGGTATATAAAGTCTTATGTTCTTCATTTTAGGTTAAGCCTCTCATTTGTTACACACACTTAGATCTAGTGAGCTCCTTCGATTCTCTCTCAGTCCAAATCACCCAGGTGGTGAATAATAGCTCTAGGTGTTGATCTAATCACACTTGATTTAGTTGTGGTTTGATTAAATTAATCAAAAAAAACTTAACCTATTCACTAGAGGATTTGATTCACTTATTCTGCCATTGTGTGAGTTAAATCTGTTGATTTCTAAGTTCCTAGTCATGTTTCATCACCTTCTATTCTTTCTCCCTCAACTCATATTTTAAAGTATTCATCAATATGCTCCATCCAGTTCTGATTCTCGATATACTTCTAACTTTCATATCGGTCATTCTTCTTTTTTTCATCTACCGCCGGAAGAATCTATTTACTTCTACTATACTCTTGGATTTATAGTGTTCCTAGTTCTCCCGTATCTTTATATTGCTATATGCATCGATATATATGGTTTATAATTTATGGTTTGTCGTTGGGCTTTATATGTTCCCTTATATTTCAAAGTCTCTGCTTCTGTCTTCTATAATCATTATCATTCACAGTTAATGCTCTCTTTTATTTGCTGCAATTTATACCCCAATTTCTATTTCGGAGTTTTGTCCTTTCGTTTCTTCTTCTTGCGATTAAGCACCGCTTGTAATGGTCCAGAATTCACAGATATGAATTTCGAAATGAACATTGTTAATGTTCTAGGAAGGAAATTGTGATGGCACGATCTTGACTTGTCAAATTACTAAAATACCTTGGAAAAGGCCGAATCATCAAGAAATATTTTCTTGATATTTTAGAGGTTAAATAGAATACAAGAGTCGTATAACATGGCACATGATGATGTTATGATCTGTGAATCATCACGTTCCATTTAGAAACTCAGCATGACTTACTGTAATATAATCACATTGATCAAGTGTCATTATATTATACTAATTCATGCTTCAGTTCCCAACACTACTTCAAAATATTCCTATTTTAAACTTGAATGTTTCAGAATTTAGAAACTAAAATAGTTTCTTTTATGATGTAATACAAATAGCGCGAAGAGGTAAATGATTTCAAATAAGAAAAATTAAGAAAATATCTTCAGAAATATGGAGGATATTTATAATGAAAGATATGATGATATTTTAGAATTTCTAATATCAGAGGATTATGAAGAATATTGTCCGTAGGGGTTTAGAGTCAGGAGCAAGGTATTCGTTAATGACTTCAGCAGATACTGAATTATTTGGATCCTTTGAAGTCAGGTTCAGTCTTTGTAATTTGTTCACAGCCTCCTTCCTACTTTGCTCAATCCGTTTTCCAGTTCCAAGACTTCTCTTTTTCTGCGCTTTGCCAGCACACCTATTCATTATCATCAAACTTTTACTGTTAAGGTCGTTTATAGTTTTTTTTTGCTGCTTCATCAGTATTTTTCCATTTTCGGAGAACCAATTCGTAGTTCGAAGTGTTTTTCAGAATCTTCACATTCAAATTAAGTCCAGAAGATATACGTTATATATACACATATAACTGTTGGCGTAGACATGCTGCGAGATTTCAAAATACTGATTGCTAATTCCCAATGATTCGTATGGAAATTCTCATTACAAGATGCGAAGTAGTAAATGATGGGGTTTCAATGAATAATTATAATGACTTTTTGGAGAGGCTAAAGTCAAAGGGTAATGAAGTTGTTGATACATCTGTTAATAATGTGGTGGAATGTAAAAGGTTCCCTGATAACGATGGTGTATATCTCAAGGTTATAATAAGGTTAGTCTGACTGAAAAGTCGAAGTTGACTTGCTGGAGCTGTGACAAAACTGGCTACTTTGAATAGGAGTCGCAAAGTTATTTTTGCTAATAAATGCTAAAGAATTTGACGCGGATACGTTGTTTTAACTTTTACTTTGGTTTCAAGAGTTTTTCGGGTACATAACTGTGGGTAACATGTGGTTGGATCATCATCTCGATTGCTCATCATTCGAAGTGTCTTCAGAAATTTTCGAAGGGTTTGAACACAGATTGTAATCGTTAACATACATTTGATGTTCTAACACAGTTTTGAAGTCAAAATATAGCTTGTGAAAGATGTAAGGATCTAAGAGTGATGATTTTGGTCATATCTCAAGTTGAATTTTGAGATTTCAAAATCAGAATATGTAATTAAATTTTGAATGAGTATGGTTGTTTTGATTTCTATAAAAGAATGTATATTGTTGTGAAAGTAGGGAGTATAATGGATGATTTGCTGAATCAGATTCGAAGAATGTAACATATTAAATGTGAATTTATATATCTCTCGGGTATTACCTACCCTTTAAAAAAAAATTTCACAATTAATATTTTGTACAAAAGAATTTTATTACAGTCTTTATGAAAATATATATATGTATATTTTCTTCAGATGTAACATAGATTTAATGAGTTAATGTTAAATTAAACTCATTTAATTTACGGTTGAAACTAGAATTGAATAATCCCTGAAGGCTTTAAAAAGTACATAACTTTTACGCAGTATTTCTTTAATGACATTGAAATTATGAATCAATACTTCGTTATTTGTTGATGTATGATGTTCGGTTCGTGGAATTCTTGTGAATTTTGCAAAGTACGAATGATGTTATCTGAAAAGTTTCGGGTACATCGATGATGAAAGTGTAAAATCAAATATATACTTGATTTATTATGAATTGGAATTTGTTGAATTGCGACAGAGATTGTAGTTAACGCTGGTTAAGTTGCGACCGAAGGACGTACATTATTGCATATTTGTAATATGAATTAATCGAGTAGTTAAGATTCACACACAATAGCTTAGCACGGAAAGATTTATTTCAATATATATATATATATATATATATATATATATATATATATATATATATATATATATATATATATATATATATATATATATATATATATATATAATATACATATAATTTTTTTCAGAGGGAATGAGTTAATTCTTCATAACTCGTTGATACAATATACACGTTATTGATTCGTAATGATGTCCACAGTGATTCTTGAACTGACAGAGTTTGTGATGTTATCGGTGTTGTTGATTCGGATGTTGACTGTACTGACGATGCTGGTAACGCTGACGGTACTGTTGATGCTGTTGGTAAAGCAAGTTTAGCTTGTTAATCCCACACCATTTTTGTCAGGGTTTCTACTCTTCCTTCTATCATTTTGGTTCGCTTAACTGATTTATGGTTAGGGCTAGATTAGATAATCTCTAACACTTTAGAGATTACATAATCGCCGCGGAATGTTTCTCCAATGAAGTTATGAATTAATACTTCGTCAGTTATTGTTGTTGGTACTCCTTGGTATCTATGGTGCGTATGACGTTGATGCTCGTGGGACAGATTGTGAAGTTGAGGTTTACGATGCGGTTGTGGTTGGAGGTGGTAATGGTACTGTTGGCGTTGATGATGGTGGTACTGGTTATGCTGCTGATGCTGCTGCTGCTGGTGTTTGTAATCTCTGCACCATATTCTCCAAAGCCACTACCCGAGCGCGAAGCTCGTTGACTTCTTCTATTACACCGGGGTGATTGTCGGTTCGGACGAGCGGATAAATAAAATTTAAAATTTGATGTAATATATAATCGTGATGAGATACTCTGGAAATGAACGAGAAAATGGTGTTTCGAACAGGTTCGCCGGTAAGTGCTTCAGGTTCTTCATCAAGAGGGCAATGTGGTGGATGGAAGGGATCACCTTCTTCTTGTCTCCAATGATTGAGGAGGCTACGAACTCATCCTCAATTCATCCAGAATAGGTGATGACTGATTGGTTGATCTATTCCGGTCACACTGCTTTCGGAGCTGGAGTGGGATTCCATTTCGAAATCCGAGGAACTTGAATTAATGATGAATTCCATTTCGTACGATTGAATAAGGATTTTTATTATTTTTTTTCGATATGAAATGATTTTCGGTTATCGGATGGTATTCTAATTACATAGAATATCCATATATATAGAACAAAAGATTTCGTAAATTACGAAGGAATTTACGGGATATATCAGGCAACGTTTAGAGTAATAGATACGATAAGATATGATTTAGCAGATACGCTAAGATACGATAAGATATGATTTAGCAGATACTATTCATGCAATCAATGCAACAAGACGTGTCTTAGACTAAAAATGATAAGCAGGTAATTTCCTGAGGATGATAAGTAGTTAATTTTTGACACAAAATGATAAGCAAAACTATTGACGTGCAGACACGGTCGAAGTCCAGACTCACTAATGCATCCTATCGACTTATCTGTTAGACACACTAATGCAGACCTGGTTCGCTAAGACCACCGCTCTGATACCAACTGAAAGGACCCGTTCATATACATTATAAACGATTCACAATAGTTGATTACATTGCGAGGTATTTGACCTCTATATGATACATTTTACAAATATTGCATTCATTTTTAAAAGACAATCTTTCTTTACATCGAAAATTGACAGGCATGCATACCATTTCATAATATCCACTATCCAACTATAAATTGATTTAATAATAATCTTTGATGAACTCAATGACTCAAATGCAACGTTCTTCGAAATATGCTATGAAAGACTCCAAGTAATATCTTTAAAATGAGCAAATGCACAGCGGAAGATTTCTTTAACACCTGAGAATAAACATGCTTTAAAGTGTCAACCAAAAGGTTGGTGAGTTCATTAGTTTATCATAATCATTTATTTCCATCATTTTAATAGACCACAAGAATTTCATTTCCAGTTCTCATAAATATACGTCCCATGCATAGAGACAAAAATAATCATTCATATGGTGAACACCTGGTAACCGACATTAACTAGATACATATAAGAATATCCCCTATCATTCCGGGATCCTCCTTCGGACATGATATAAATTTCGAAGTACTAAAGCATCCAGTACTTTGGATGGGGTTTGTTAGGCCCAATATATCTATCTTTAGGATTCGAGTCAATTAGGGTGTCTGTTCCCTAATTCTTAGATTACCAGACTTTAATAAAAAGGGGCATATTCGATTTCGATAATTCAACCATAGAATGTAGTTTCAATTACTTGTGTCTATTTCGTCAAACATTTATAAAAGCGCATGTATTCTCAGTCCCAAAAATATAAAGGGTAAAAAGGCAAATGAAACTCACCATACTGTATTTCATAGTAAAAATACATATAACATCATTGAACAAGTGCAAGGTTGGCCTCGGATTCACGAACCTAAATTAATTATATATAATTATGTGTTGGTCAATATTTGTCTAACAAATTAGGCCAAGTCATAGTGTACCACAATCCTAATGCTCGAGACTAATATGCAAAAGTCAACAAAAGTAAATTTGACTCAAAATAATTTCCAAAAATCTATACATGATTAATATATAGTTTAAATATCGTCGTTTTATATTTTTAAATATTTTTAAAAGATTTATTAGAGTAAATAATATAATTTATTTATTAATAAATAAAATTTTATATTAAATTTATATAATATAATATACTTTTATATATATTAAGAAATAAAATTTATAGGGTTCATTTAATATCATAAAGATAATATGATAGGTATTATTAAAGTAAGTTATTACACGTAGTAAAATATATTTGTATCACATATTTATTTGATAAAATAATATCTATAATGATAGTAAGTAAAAGTTGTATTATTTTGTAATAATAATTATTATTATAAAAATATCAATATTTATAATTACTAAGATGACATTATGATAAAACGATAATTCTAATTATGATAACTTTAATATTTACGATAATTTTTAATATTATCTTTAAAATAATAATTCTATTTAAAATAATAAAAATAATGATATTTTATAGTAACAATGACATTTCTATTAAAATGATAATTTTTGTTAAAATGATAGTTTTAATACTAACGATATTTTTAATAATAATAGTAATGATAAAAATAATAAGAACGATAATTTTATCTAAATCAATATCTTATAATATTTTAATTTCATCATGATACTCTTACTCATTATTTCCTAATCGTTTTGTTTAATAGCTTTTAATCATCTTTTATATCGTGTTCATAATAATGATAATAATAGTAATCAAAATAATTAGGTGTTACAAATATTTGTTTTAATTACACTAATATTAATAATGATCGTTACTATAACATTTTTAACGATAACACTAATAATTATCTTAATGATAATATAGTAATAATAATAATAACAATGACAATATCCATTTTTAAATAATGATATATATATTAATAATGATAATAATAATAATAATACTAATAATAATAATAATAATAATAATAATAATAATAATTGGATAATAATAATAATACTAATTATAACTTTAACGATAATAACGATAGTAATAATAAAAAAATAACAATTTTTAATGATAAATCCCTTTTATTGATAAAGATAATAATAATGATAATAATAAGATAAAACTAGAACGACGATAAAAACGACGATAATAATAATCATTTTTAATAAAAATATCAAAAATTCAATTGATTATAACTTCTAATCCGTTCATCGAAACCATTCGATATCTAAAGGAAAAGTCCTTAATTTTTATCTAGCTTTCCAAGGACATGCATATCTTATACCTTATCTCAACCGCAAGTGTAACTAATTCAATATTTAACCTAACCTGTCTAAGGGCAATATCAAAAGTACAAGCATGCATAATCCTAAATACTCGAGCACTAGTCAGGGATACACTATTATTATGTAAAAGTTAAATTATGAGTACTCACGTATCAATATTGAGATTCAATATTGCAGGAAAGGTACGTAGACGCAACGAAAATTATAAACACTATATTGACCTCACGAGCATACCCATGAACCATACTCAATCACCTCCATAGCTATAACCCATAATTTCCTTAATCCTATCCTACTCGAAAAACAATTTCGAAATCACTCGGACAGCACTCCATCGTAATATTTTATGTATACTAATAATATCTTGAAATAATACGGAGTAAATATATATATGTAAATCGATTGAGAGAGTTTAGAGAAAAATATTTTCAAGTTTCTATGAAATAATGAAACCTATTGAATTCTATTTATAATAGATTTTTGAATTATTAAAGTGAATTATTAAAGTATGAATTATTAAAGTGAATTATTAAAGTGAATTATTAAAGTATGAATTATTAAAGTGAATTATTAAAGTATGAATTATTAAAGTGAATTATTAAAATATGAATTATTAAAGTGAATTATTAAAGTTAAAGTAAAGTAAAAATAAAGTAAAGGTAAAGTTTAAGTATACTAAAAGTATAAAACTATGTACGTATAATACGCGTATAAATATATATAATATTAATTTAAATCATTATATATATTTAATAAAATAAAATATAAATATCGTTATCTTTATCATACTAGTTAAGTAATGAGTTGTCAAAAGTGGTTCTAGATATTTATAAAAGTTATATACGTTTTAATAATAAAGTTCTTTTTAAACTGAAAACGTTTTTGTACGTTTGAAACTAAATAGATCAATCGAGTCTTTATGAGATTCAATCTTCCACTATCCTTTGTCTAGTTCTCAATGATTGACAATTTGTTCTTATTTATAAATCACTTTACCATTTTACGAATATTGTTAAAACGAAAAGATTTCTCAAATCAACGTGGGCCTTTCAACAGAGACTTGTAATCATAATTCAATATATCTGATAATTCAATCATTTGATCTTATCTTCTAATTCCATTGATAAATATTTTGAAACAGATACAATCATATAAAATATTTAATCTAATATTTTGTTTACGTTTCAAGTTATAATATATATACACATATACATATATAATCATATTCGTTTAATGGTTCGTGAATCGTTGGAACTTGGTCGAGGTTGAATGAATGTATGAACATAGTTTAAAATTCTTGCAATTTAACTTAACAAATATTGCTTATCGTGTCGGAAACATATAAAGACTAAAGTTTAAATTTGGTTGGAAATTTTTGGGTTGTCACACTTACCCCCGACGCCCGTGCAGTCTGACTACAGGCATACACGTTCAGACGGCTCATCCAATTGAGCGACTCAGTTGGGTGACGTATTAACATTCCAAAATGGTCTAAACTTTCTTAAGCATAATAGGATACATGGTTTACTATATCCGAGAGACGTGATGTGTTTCAATGCTTTTGTTAATGATTGGTAAAAGATAGTTAGGCCCTTAAAAAGAGTTCAACCATAAATAACACCATGGTCAAGTCAAGCTGACTTCCATGAACACGTTGGGTTATCCTAACGGTCCAATCCTTTATGTGTCTAAACAAACAATTCCTTAATTAACTAAGAATCCCTCAAGCAGGGTGCAATGCTTAAGACCGCGTTATGGTGCAGTGTACTGGTCAACACTAACCGTGTTCCATGGCGTTACTTAGCAGAGGTACTGAAATGTCCCGTTCTTATTGATTAAAAACGTTCCATATTAATTGATTTTGTTGCGAGGTTTGGACCTCTATATGAGACGTTTTTCAAAGACTGCATTCATTTTAAAACAAACCATAACCTTTATTTCATCAATAAAGGTTTAAAAAGCTTTACGTAGATTATCAAATAATGATAATCTAAAATATCATGTTTACACGCGACCATTACATAATGGTTTACAATACAAATATGTTACAACGAAATAAGTTTCTTGAATGCAGTTTTTACACAATATCATACAAGCATGGACTCCAAATCTCGTCCTTATTTAAGTATGCGACAGTGGAAGCTCTTAATATTAACCTGAGAATAAACATGCTTTAAACATCAACAAAAATGTTGGTGAGTTATAGGTTTAACCTATATATATCAAATCGTAACAATAGACCACGAGATTTCATATTTCAATATACATCCCATACATAGAGATAAAAATCATTCATATGATGAACACCTGGTAACCGACATTAACAAGATGCATATATAAGAATATCCCCATCATTCCGGGACACCCTTCGGATATGATATAAATTTCGAAGTACTAAAGCATCCGGTACTTTGGATAGGGTTTGTTAGGCCCAATAGATCTATCTTTAGGATTCGCGTCAATTAGGGTGTGTGTTCCTTAATTCTTAGATTACCAGACTTAATAAAAAGGGGCATATTCGATTTCGATAATTCAACCATAGAATGTAGTTTCAGGTACTTGTGTCTATTTTGTAAATCATTTATAAAACCTGCATGTATTCTCATCCCAAAAATATTAGATTTTAAAAGTGGGACTATAACTCACTTTCACAGATTTTTACTTCGTTGGGAAGTAAGACTTGGCCACTGGTTGATTCACGAACCTATAACAATATATACATATATATCAAAGTATGTTCAAAATATATTTACAACACTTTTAATATATTTTGATGTTTTAAGTTTATTAAGTCAGCTGTCCTCGTTAGTAACCTACAACTAGTTGTCCACAGTTAGATGTACAGAAATAAATCGATAAATATTATCTTGAATCAATCCACGACCCAGTGTATACGTATCTCAGTATTGATCACAACTCAAACTATATATATTTTGGAATCAACCTCAACCCTGTATAGCTAACTCCAACATTCACATATAGAGTGTCTATGGTTGTACCGAAATATATATAGATGTGTCGACATGATAGGTCGAAACATTGTATACGTGTCTATGGTATCTCAAGATTACATAATATACAATACAAGTTGATTAAGTTATGGTTGGAATAGATTTGTTACCAATTTTCACGTAACTAAAATGAGAAAAATTATCCAATCTTGTTTTACCCATAACTTCTTCATTTTAAATTCGTTTTGAGTGAATCAAATTGCTATGGTTTCATATTGAACTCTATTTTATGAATCTAAACAGAAAAAGTATAGGTTTATAGTCGGAAAAATAAGTTACAAGTCGTTTTTGTAAAGGTAGTCATTTCAGGCGAAAGAATGACGTCTAGATGACCATTTTAGAAAACATACTTCCACTTTGAGTTTAACCATAATTTTTGGATATAGTTTCATGTTCATAATAAAAATCATTTTCTAAGAATAACATCTTTTAAATCAAAGTTTATCATAGTTTTTAATTAACTAACCCAAAACAGCCCGCGGTGTTACTACGACGGCGTAAATCCGGTTTTACGGTGTTTTTCGTGTTTCCAGGTTTTAAATCATTAAGTTAGAATATCATATAGATATAGAACATGTGTTTAGTTGATTTTAAAAGTCAAGTTAGAAGGATTAAATTTTATTTGCGAACAAGTTTAGAATTAACTAAACTATGTTCTAGTGATTACAAGTTTAAACCTTCGAATAAGATAGCTTTATATGTATGAATCGAATGATGTTATGAACATCATTACTACCTCAAGTTCCTTGGATAAACCTACTGGAAATGAGAAAAATAGATCTAGCTTCAAAGGATCCTTGGATGGCTTGAAAGTTCTTGAAACAGAATCATGACACGAAAACAATTTCAAGCAAGATTTCCACGCGAAATAAGATTGTTATAGTTATAGAAATTGAATTAAAGTTTGAATATGATTATTACCTTGTATTAGAAAGATAACCTACTATAAGTAACAAAAGTTTCTTGATCTTGGATGATTACTTGGAATGGATTTAGAAAACTTGGAAGTAAACTTGCAATCTTGGAAGTATTCTTGATTTAATGAAACTAGAACTTTTGGAATTTATGAAGAACACTTAGAACTTGAAGATAGAAATTGAGAGAGATCAATTAGATGAAGAAAATTGAAGAATGAAAGTTTTTGTAGGTGTTTTTGGTCGTTGGTGTATGGATTAGATATAAAGGATATGTAATTTTGTTTTCATGTAAATAAGTCATGAATGATTACTCATATTTTTGTAATTTTATGAGATATTTCATGCTAGTTGCCAAATGATGGTTCCCACATGTGTTAGGTGACTCACATGGGCTGCTAAGAGCTGATAATTTGAGTGTATATACCAATAGTACATACATCTAAAAGCTGTGTATTGTACGAGTACAAATACGGGTGCATACGAGTAGAATTGTTGATGAAACTGAACGAGGATGTAATTGTAAGCATTTTTGTTAAGTAGAAGTATTTTGATAAGTGTCTTGAAGTCTTTCAAAAGTGTATGAATACATATTAAAACACTACATGTATATACATTTTAACTGAGTCGTTAAGTCATCGTTAGTCGTTACATGTAAATGTTGTTTTGAAACCTTTAGGTTAACGATCTTGTTGAATGTTGTTAACCCATTGTTTATTATAACAAATGAGATGTTAAATTGTTATATTATCATGATATTATGATATATAATATATCTTAGTATGATATATATACAGTTAAATGTCGTTACAACGATAATCGTTACATATATGTCTCGTTTCGAAATCATTAAGTTAGTAGTCTTATTTTTACATATGTATTTCATTGTTAATACACTTAATAATATATTTACTTATCATTTAACATAATTAACCAAGTGTATCAATATCTTAATATGATTCATATGTACCTAGTAAGACGTTGTTATAACGATAATCGTTATATATATCGTTTTCGAGTTTCTTAAATTAATAGTCTCATTTTTATGTATATAACTCACTGTTAAAATACCTAATGAGATACATACTTATAATAAAATCATGTTAACTATATATATAACCATATATATGTCATCATATAGTTTTAACAAGTTTTAACGTTCGTGAATCACCGGTCAACTTGGGTGGTCAATTGTCTATATGAAACCTATTTCAATTAATCAAGTCTTAACAAGTTTGATTGCTTAACATGTTGAAAACACTTAATCATGTAAATAACAATTTCATTTAATATATATATAAACATGGAAAAGTTCGGGTCACTACAGAACCTACCCGTTAAATAAATTTCGTCCCGAAATTTTAAGCAGTTGGAGGTGTTGACGTATCTTCTAGAAATAAATGTGGGTATTTCTTCTTCGTCTGATCTTCTCGTTCCCAGGTGAACTCGGGTCCTCTACGAGCATTCCATCGAACCTTAACAATTGGTATCTTGTTTTGCTTAAGTCTTTTAACCTCACGATCCATTATTTCGACGGGTTCTTCGATAAATTGAAGTTTTTTGTTTATTTGGATTTCATTTAACGGAATAGTGAGATCTTCTTTAGCAAAACATTTCTTCAAATTCGAGACGTGGAAAGTGTTTTGTACAGCCGCGAGTTGTTGAGGTAACTCAAGTCGGTAAGCTACTGGTCCGACACGATCAATAATCTTGAATGGTCCAATATACCTTGGATTTAATTTCCCTCGTTTACCAAATCGAACAACGCCTTTCCAAGGTGCAAATTTAAGCATGACCATCTCTCCAATTTCAAATTCTATATCTTTTCTTTTAATGTCAGCGTAGCTCTTTTGTCGACTTTGGGCGGTTTTCAACCATTGTTGAATTTGGATGATCTTCTCGGTAGTTTCTTGTATTATCTCCGGACCCGTAATATGTATATCCCCCACTTCACTCCAACAAATCAGAGACCTGCACTTTCTACCATAAAGTGCTTCAAACGGCGCCATCTCAATGCTTGAATGGTAGCTGTTGTTGTAGGAAAATTCTGCTAACGGTAGATGTCGATCCCAACTGTTTCCGAAATCAATAACACAAGCTCGTAGCATGTCTTCAAGTGTTTGTATCGTCCTTTCGCTCTGCCCATCAGTTTGTGGATGATAGGCAGTACTCATGTCTAGACGAGTTCCCAATGCTTGCTGTAATGTCTGCCAGAATCTTGAAATAAATCTGCCATCCCTATCAGAGATAATAGAGATTGGTATTCCATGTCTGGAGATGACTTCCTTCAAATACAGTCGTGCTAACTTCTCCATCTTGTCATCTTCTCTTATTGGCAGGAAGTGTGCTGACTTGGTGAGACGATCAACTATTACCCAAATAGTATCATAACCACTTGCAGTCCTTGGCAATTTAGTAATGAAATCCATGGTAATGTTTTCTCATTTCCATTCCGGGATTTCAGGTTATTGTAGTAGACCTGATGGTTTCTGATGTTCAGCTTTGACCTTAGAACACGTCAAACACTCTCCTACATATTTAGCAATATCGGGTTTCATACCTGGCCACCAAAAATATTTCTTGAGATCCTTGTACATCTTCCCCGTTCCAGGATGTATTGAGTATCTGGTTTTATGAGCTTCTCTAAGTACCATTTCTCTCATATCTCCAAATTTTGGTACCCAAATCCTTTCAGCCCTATACCGGGTTCCGTCTTCCCGAATATTAAGATGCTTCTCCGATCCTTTGGGTATTTCATCCTTTAAATTTCCCTCTTTTAAAACTCCTTGTTACGCCTCCTTTATTTGAGTAGTAATGTTATTGTGAATCATTATATTCATAGATTTTACTCGAATGGGTTCTCTGTCCTTCCTGCTGAAGGCGTCGGCTACCACATTTGCCTTCCCCGGGTGGTAACGAATCTCAAAGTCGTAATCATTCAACAATTCAATCCACCTACGCTGCTTCATATTCAGTTGTTTCTGATTAAATATGTGTTGAAGACTTTTGTGGTCGGTATATATAATACTTTTGACCCCATATAAGTACTGCCTCCAAGTCTTTAATGCAAAAACAACTGCGCCTAATTCCAAATCATGTCTCGTATAATTTTGCTCGTGAATCTTCAATTGTCTAGACGCATAAGCAATCAACTTCGTTCTTTGCATTAATACACAACCGAGACCTTGCTTTGATGCGTCACAATAAATCACAAAATCATCATTCCCTTCAGGCAATGACAATATAGGTGCCGTAGTTAGCTTTTTCTTCAATAACTGAAACGCTTTCTCTTGTTCATCCTTCCATTCAAATTTCTTCCCTTTATGCGTTAATGCAGTCAAGGGTTTTGCTATTCTGGAAAAGTCTTGGATGAACCTTCTGTAGTAATTAGCTAGTCCTAAAAACTGGCGTATGTGTTTCGTAGTTTTCGGGGTTTCCCACTTTTCAACAGTTTCTATCTTTGCCGGATCCACCTTAATACCTTTTTTGTTCACTATGTGACCGAGGAATTGAACTTCTTCCAACCAAAATGCACACTTGGAAAATTTAGAGTACAATTCTTCCTTCCTCAATACTTCTAACACCTTTCTCAAATGTTCACCGTGTTCTTGGTCATTCTTTGAGTAAATAAGTATGTCATCAATGAAAACAATGACAAACTTGTCAAGGTATGGTCCACACACTCGGTTCATAAGGTCCATGAACACAGCTGGTGCATTAGTTAAACCAAACGGCATGACCATAAACTCGTAATGACCGTAACGTGTTCTGAAAGTAGTCTTTGGAATATCATCTTCTTTCACCCGCATTTGATGATACCCGGAACGTAAGTCAATCTTTGAATAAATAGACGAGCCTTGTTGTTGATCAAATAAGTCGTCGATTCTCGGTAGTGGGTAGCGGTTCTTGATGGTAAGTTTGTTCAACTCTCGGTAGTCGATACACAACCTGAATGTACCATCTTTCTTCTTGACAAACAAAACAGGAGCTCCCCACGGTGATGTGCTTGGTCGAATGAAACCACGCTCTAAAAGTTCTTATAATTGGCTTTGCAGTTCTTTCATCACGCTGGGAGCGAGTCTGTAAGGAGCACGAGCTATTGGTGCAGCTCCTGGTACAAGATCTATTTGAAATTCAACGGATCGATGTGGGGGTAATCCCGGTAATTCTTTCGGAAATACATCGGGAAATTCTTTTGCGACAGGAACATCGTTGATGCTCTTTTCTTCAGTTTGTACTTTCTCGACGTGTGCTAGAACAGCATAGCAACCTTTTCTTATTAGTTTTTATGCCTTCAAATTACTAATAAGATGTAGCTTTGTGTTGCCCTTTTCTCCGTACACCATTAAGGGTTTTCCTTCTTCTCGTACAATGCGAATTGCATTTTTATAACATACGATCTCTGCTTTCACCTTCTTCAGCCAGTCCATGCCAACTATTACATCAAAACTCCCTAACTCTACTGGTATCAAATCAATCTTAAATATTTCGCTACCCAGTTTAATTTCTCGATTCCGGCATATATTATCTGCTGAAATTAATTTACCGTTTGCTAATTCGAGTAAAAATTTACTATCCAACGGCGTCAATGGACAACTTAATTTAGCACAAAAATCTCTACTCATATAGCTTCTATCCGCACCCGAATCAAATAAAACGTAAGCAGATTTATTTTCAATAAGAAACGTACCCGCAACAAGCTCCGGGTCTTCCTGTGCCTCTGCCGCATTAATATTGAAAACACTTGCGCGGCCTTGTCCATTCGTGTTCTCCTGGTTCGGGCAATTTCTAATAATGTGGCCCAGTTTTCCACATTTATAACAAACTACAATGGCATAACTTGCTCCGACACTACTTGCTCCGCCATTACTCGTTCCGACACCATTTGTTCCTTTCGTTCTGTTAACCCCTGGTCCGTAGACCTCACACTTCGCCGTGCTATGACCATTTCTTTTACACTTGTTGCAAAATTTGGTGCAGAACCCCGAGTGATACTTTTCACACCTTTGGCATAGCTGCTTCTGATTGTTGTTGTTGTTGCGGTTGTTATTGTTGTTGGGATGATTGTTGTAGTTGCTGCTGTTGTTGTTGTTGTTGTTGTTGTTGTTGGGCCATTTGTTGTAGTTGCGATTGCTGTTGCGATTGTTGGGATAATTGTTGCGATTATTATTGTAATTGCTGTTGTTGTTGTATTGGTGATTCTTATCACCGTTTTCCTCCCACTTTCTTTTGACTTAATTCACATTGGCCTCTTCAGCCGTCTGTTCTTTAATTCTTTCCTCAATCTGGTTCACTAGTTTGTGAGCCATTCTACATGCCTGTTGTATGGAGGCGGGCTCATGTGAACTTATATCTTCTTGGATTCTTTCCGGTAATCCTTTCACAAACGCGTCGATCTTCTCTTCCTCATCTTCGAACGCTCCCGGACACAATAGGCACAATTCTGTGAATCGTCTTTCGTACGTGGTAATATCAAATCCTTGGGTTCGTAACCCTCTAAGTTCTGTCTTGAGCTTATTGACCTCGGTTCTGGGACGGTACTTCTCGTTCATCAAGTGCTTGAATGCTGACCACGGTAGTGCGTAAGCATCATCTTGTCCCACTTGCTCTAGATAGGTATTCCACCATGTTAATGCAGAACCTGTGAAGGTATGCGTAGCGTACTTCACTTTGTCCTCTTCAGTACACTTACTTATGGCAAACACCGATTCGACCTTCTCGGTCCACCATTTCAATCCGATCGGTCCTTCGGTTCCATCAAATTCCAAAGGTTTGCAGGCAGTGAATTGTTTGTAGGTGCATCCTACACGATTTTCTGTACTGCTAGATCCAAGGTTATTGTTGGTATGTAGCACAGCTTGTACTGCGACTATGTTTGAAGCTAGAAAAGTACGGAATTCCTCTTCATTCATATTCACGGTGTGTCGAGTAGTCGGTGCCATTTCCTTCAAAATATTCAAATGGAACAAGTTAATCATACAGAATATTAAGAGTAGTTAATAGTATTTCGTAGCATAATATGAACTCATTTATAAAAGTTTTTTCTTCATATTAGCGTTTTATAAGTTTAAATTCGGGTAGTACCTACCCCTTAAGTTCATACTTAGTAGCTAATATACAATTCAATTACTACAATTCTATATGAAAAACTGATTATAATAATATTTCGCGTTCAAACTTTTATATAATATTTTACAAACTTACAATACCGCTTATTTTACATAAAGCATGAAATATATCACACAATAACTTTGATACAAGATAGTTGTGAAGATA
Source organism: Rutidosis leptorrhynchoides (assembly GCF_046630445.1). Taxonomy (NCBI): domain Eukaryota; kingdom Viridiplantae; phylum Streptophyta; class Magnoliopsida; order Asterales; family Asteraceae; genus Rutidosis; species Rutidosis leptorrhynchoides. The sequence goes on from NC_092343.1 coordinate 226,411,649, forward strand.
ATTCTAGCTAGTACACAAGTCGTTCAGCAAAGGCAATAAAGACACGTAATTCATACGTCCAGAAACAAGTCATGCATTCTGGTTTTACTAGGACTACTTCCCATCCTTGGTCTTGTGGAACATAACCGTTATGGCCATTGATAAGATAGCGTGTTGTAACGTCGTCAAAGGGACGAGGATTACGTAATGTCCAACAGTCCCGTAACAATCTAAAAACCTCATTTCTTACCCCAATTACCGACTACATCACTTGTGGGAACGTATTATTTAATAGCTGTAGCCCGATGTTCTTTTTCTCACTTTGGTGAGAAGCGAACATTACTAACCCGTAAGCATAGCATGCTTCTTTATGTTGCATGTTAGCCGCTTTTTCTAAATAATGAAGTCCTATATTTGGATACATTGAGTCAAAATAATTTCTTAACCCGTTGCGTAAAATAGCATTTGGGTTCCCCGCAATATATGCGTCAAAGTAAACACATCGTAACTTATGGGTTTCCCAATGTGATATCCCCCATCTTTCAAACGAAAGTCTCTTATAAACCAAGACATTCTTGGAATGTTCTTCGAATGTCTTACAAACTGATCTCGCCTTAAATAGTTATGCCGAGGAATTCTGACCGACTCTAGACAGGATTTCATCAATCATGTCTCCGGGTAGGTCTCTTAAAATATTGGGTTGTCTATCCATTTTGTGTTTTAAACTGTAAAATAGACAAGAGTTAGATTCATAAAAAAATACTTATTAATACAAGCAATTTTTACATATATCATGAAGCATAAGCACACTATATTACATATATTACACCACACGAATACAACTATCTTATTCCAACTTGCTCGTTTCTTCTTCTTCGGTTTTGGTTCGTTTTGCCAAGTTTCTAGGGATATATGATGTTCCCCTAATACTAGCTGTCGTTTTCCACAACGGGTTAGAAAACCTGGTGGTTTAGAGGTTCCTGGGTCATTGTTACAACTTAAGGACTTCGGGGGTTAACGATACATATAAATTTCATCGGGGTTGGATTTAGATTTCTCTATTTTTATGCCCTTTCCCTTATTATTTTCTTTTGCCTTTTTAAATTCAGTTGGGGTAATTTCTATAACATCATCGAAATTCTCGTCGGAATCTGATTCATCGGAGAATTGGTAATCCTCCCAATATTTTGCTTCCTTGGCGGAAACACCATTGACCATAATTAACCTTGGTCAGTTGGTTGAGGATTTTCTTTTACTTAACCGTTTTATTATTTCCCCCACCGGTTCTATTTCCTCCTCCGGTTCCTTCTCTTCCGGTTCTGATTCTTCTGTTGGTTCTGATTCTTCTTCCGGTTCCTCTTCGGGAACTTGTGAATCAGTCCAATATATATTCGACTCTTCGTTATTATTAGGTGAGTCAATGGGATTTGTGCTAGAGGTAGACATCTATCACACAATATCAAACATGTTAAGAGACTAATATATCACATAATATATACATGTTAATAATATATAGTTTCCAACAAAAATGTTACGCAATCATTTTTAAAGAAAACGTTGTCGAAGTCCAGACTCACTAATGCATCCTAACAAACTCGATAAGACACACTAATGCAAATTTTCTGGTTCTCTAAGACCAACGCTCGGATACCAACTGAAATGTCCCATTCTTATTGATTAAAAATGTTCCAAATTAATTGATTTCGTTGCGAGGTTTTGACCTCTATATGAGACGTTTTTCAAAGACTGCATTCATTTTAAAACAAACCATAACCTTTATTTCATCAATAAAGGTTTAAAAAGCTTTACGTAGATTATCAAATAATGATAATCTAAAATATCCTGTTTACACGCGACCATTTCATAATGGTTTACAATACAAATATGTTACAACGAAATAAGTTTCGTGAATTCAGTTTTTACACAATATCATACAAGCATGGACTCCAAATCTCGTCCTTATTTAAGTATGCGACAGCGGAAGCTCTTAATATTAACCTGAGAATAAACATGCTGTAAACGTCAACAAAAATGTTGGTGAGTTATAGGTTTAACCTATATATATCAAATCGTAACAATAGACCACAACATTTCATATTTCAATATACATCACATACATAGAGATAAAAATCATTCATATGGTGAACACCTGGTAACCGACATTAACAAGATGCATATATATGAATATCCCCATCATTCCGGGACCCGCTTCGGATATGATATAAATTTCGAAGTACTAAAGCATCGAGTACTTTGGATGGGGTTTGTTAGGCCCAATAGATCTATCTTTAGGATTCGCGTCAATTAGGGTGTATGTTCCCTAATTCTTAGATTACCAGACTTAATAAAAAGGGGCATATTCGATTTCGATAATTCAACCATAGAATGTAGTTTCACGTACTTGTGTCTATTTTGTAAATCATGTATAAAACCTGCATGTATTATCATCCCAAAAATATTAGATTTTAAAAGTGGGACTATAACTCACTTTCACAGATTTTTACTTCGTCGGGAAGTAAGACTTGGCCACTGGTTGATTCACGAACCTATAACAATATATACATATATATCAAAGTATGTTCAAAATATATTTACAACACTTTTAATATATTTTGATGTTTTAAGTTTATTAAGTCAGCTGTCCTCGTTAGTAACCTACAACTAGTTGTCCACAGTTAGATGTACAGAAATAAATCGATAAATATTATCTTGAATCAATCCACGACCCAGTGTATACGTATCTCAGTATTGATCACAACTCAAACTATATATATTTTGGAATCAACCTCAACCCTGTATAGCTAACTCCAACATTCACATATAGAGTGTCTATGGTTGTTCCGAAATATATATAGATGTGTCGACATGATCGGTCAAAACATTATATATGTGTCTATGGTATCTCAAGATTACATAATATACAATACAAGTTGATTAAGTTATGGTTGGAATAGATTTGTTACCAATTTTCACGTAGCTAAAATGAGAAAAATTATCCAATCTTGTTTTACCCATAACTTCTTCATTTTAAATCCGTTTTGAGTGAGTCAAATTGCTATGGTTTCATATTGAACTATATTTTATGAATCTAAGCAGAAAAATTATAGGTTTATAGTCAGAAAAATAAGTTACAAGTTGTTTTTGTAAAGGTAGTCATTTCAGTTGAAAGAACGACGTCTAGATGACCATTTTAGAAAACATACTTCCACTTTGAGTTTAACCATAATTTTTGGATATAGTTTCATGTTCATAATAAAAATCATTTTCTCAGAATAACAACTTTTAAATCAAAGTTTATCATAGTTTTTAATTAACTAACCCAAAACAGCCCGCGGTGTTACTACGACGGCGTAAATCTGGTTTTACGGTGTTTTTCGTGTTTCCAGGTTTTAAATCATTAAGTTAGCATATCATATAGTTATAGAACATGTGTTTAGTTGATTTTAAAAATCAAGTTAGAAGGATTAACTTTTATTTGCGAACAAGTTTAGAATTAACTAAACTATGTTCTAGTGATTGCAAGTTTAAACCTTCGAATAAGATAGCTTTATATGTATGAATTGAATGATGTTATGAACATCATTACTACCTCAAGTTCCTTGGATAAACCTACTGGAAATGAGAAAAATAGATCTAGCTTCAAAGGATCCTTGGATGGCTTGAAAGTTCTTGAAGCAGAATCAAGACACGAAAACAATTTCAAGTAAGATTTCCACTCGAAATAAGATTGTTATAGTTATAGAAATTAAATTAAAGTTTGAATATGATTATTACCTTGTATTAGAAAGATAACCTACTGTAAGTAACAAAGGTTTCTTGATCTTGGATGATTACTTGGAATGGATTTAGAAAACTTGGAAGTAAACTTGCAATCTTAGAAGTATTCTTGATTTTATGAAACTAGAACTTTTGGAATTTATGAAGAACACTTAGAACTTGAAGATAAAACTTGAGAGAGATCAATTAGATGAAGAAAATTGAAGAATGAAAGTGTTTGTAGGTTGATGTGTCAAGACGTAACCTTTATAATGTAGACAATATGCTTAATAATTAACACATAATACAGGCAACTAAAACCCGATCATGTAGTAACTAGCAAGTAAATTGACCAGTTCGATCCACAGGGAGAAGTTTGTTTAAATGATTTTACCACGATTAATTATTCTAAAAAGGGGGTTTATATTTGAAGTTGTGTTTTTGTTTAACGAAACAGTAAATAAATATAATGAATGACAATAACGAGAATGCGGTGTTTACTTCTATGCTTGATAGATGACAGGGATTGTTCTTTTATAATTAAAACCGTTATGCGATAGTTACAATAGAGTAGTTTATATCAATTTCACAATATCTATAAACTTAAGAACTATGTTTAATCAACAGGATTCTTTCTTGGTTAAATTCACATAAAACCTAGTTTACTAAGATCACTCTAAGTAAACTACATGATTGTAAAACCTAAATATCATCCAATTACCATCCTATATTCACATATAGGTGTCTTAGATCACTAGGTGTTGAAGTACAAATTATAGCCTTTGATAAATTCACATAAATCAAGTCATAACTCGTATAATTGAACTAGAATATAAAGATAGTTACAACAATGGATTTCTTGAAAGAACATGGTGATTTAGATTGATTAACTAACTAGATTCAACCCGGTTAAACTCACGTGAAACCTTAATTACAACAATCACTTGAGGTAATTTCATAACTATGTTGCTTTGGAACTTATTCAATTACCGAATTAAACACATAACAAAATCACTTAAGTGTATGTATCTAATCGTCTAGATTACTAGATGTATTGAAGTATAGATTGTTTTCCTAGTTAACTCACATTAATAGGTTGCAATCTATATAATTGAAGTAATGATCTAAACATGCATAACAATGGTTCTTACGGTTGAACTAGATAATTAAATCAATCAAACATATGTATAACTAGCATAACATCAAAGTATAGAACAATCCCAAGCCATAAATCTTACATTGAAGCAAACACACAAGGCTTTTAGCCTAACATAATCATAGTAGAACTAATGAAACAGTAAATACAAGTTGAATTCATGTTAAAAAGATATAGAACAATAGTACCAATTGTGATAAACGATCCTAGCTTAATATTGATGTTGAAAGAGTGGAGATTAACTTGCAGCCTTCCTTGGACCTTGAAAATCGTCTTAAAACTGGGGGAGAACGTAGTAGTGAAGAGTCTCCCAAGTAAGTAACCATTTGCTTCATTAAATAGCCTAAAAAGTTAGGTATTTTGGCCAGAAAGTGACCAGATGCGCCGCATCTCTTTGGGATGCACCGCATCTCTTTATGTTTAGTAGATTCCAGCTCGATTCTGCACTCAGGACTGTCGGCAGGGGGTCAGATGCGCCGCATCTGGGACAGATGCGCCGCATCCATCTCAGATGCGCCGCATCTGTTGCTATTTTGGCCCAGAAGTCTTCATGCTCCTCATCTGAAACTGTCGGGAGTTATTTGGTGTAAAGATGCGCCGTATCTAAGAGAGATGCGCCGCATTTGGACCTGTTTCAGTGGTTTCGGGCTGTTTTACGCATTCGATCTTCGTTTTAACTCTGTTTTCGCTGTTGGTCTTCATTTATTCATTCACAATGGACTTTTTACAAATGTACATGAATTACAATACATACGTATAACAATTACATACAAATGGAACAACATTGGATCGAAATAACGACAATAAACATGTATAATTTTGGCGTTATCAAAATCCCCACACTTAAACCTTGCTTGTCCTCAAGCAAGACTTACAAGAAATCGAAATTTACTACAGTAAACACACTTATTTAAATGAGAACACACATAAAAAAATGGGACTCACACTCTCTCGATATAATACACAAGACACACAAGTTATTTAGTAACACAATAACTCACGCTATATGGAAATCACACTCGGGTCACAATATATACACACTCACACTTATTTCACACACGAATTAAACTCACGCGTTTTGAGTACACACACCTTTGGAGTACACACGCGAAATGAAATCACGCCAAAGTCGAAAGGTGGATTTTAAAGTCCACATTTCTTGAAAATTTGGATCCTTAGGGAAATTAGGACCTTTGCTAAAAACCTTTTATGTTTTGAAAATTATTCATGTTAGTTTTTACACTAATCAAGTTTTCCGGTTTTAACCTCAAAGTCCGGTTGAGGGTAACTGAAAACCGAAGCCTCAGTCGGCGCTTAGCAAGCTACTCGCCCCCATGATTGAAGTATCATGGAACTTGAAACCGGATGTCCTAAAAATTGTTTTACACAATATAGTTCATAAAATAGCATAAGTTTTAGAAGAAACTATATCATGTCCAAATATCATCGATGAACCATGAGTTTGCACACCTCAATTTATTATGGCATATGTATGTTAACCGCGGTCAACATAGATGCGGTTGATCTTTACGGAGATCATCCATCTGGGATTAGATTCATTAGTCTTAAAAGCTAATTTGCACTGTGCCCCCCCATTGTACGAGACAGATCCATCTCATGGTTAGGATAAGTCTGACCACCAAAAACCCTGTTTGATGCTGAGGTGAGGTGGATTTCCAGCCGATGATAGAGATGACTTTTCAAGATTTTTCGTCAACCTACAGCTGTTCTGGACTACGACTTCTAACATAAGTTAGCAAGTGTGTCATATTGGAAGACTTGACTTCCATCACAATCATTACATGGATGAGCATTGGATTAGATTGTTAGAACAACAAATTACTTGATGACTTTCATTTCATCCAGAATGTGGTATAGCATGATGATTATATCTTTTATATGACAAACTCAATCATTTGGTTGTTTCTTAATTTGTTTTGTGATAATAATTTCGGTGTATACACCTAGTTTTAAAATCTACAAATTTTAAACAAAATTTGAATTTATGAAGATAAAAGTTTAAAAATTTTCACCATTTTAAGCCTTTTTAACTAAAATCAAAAACCCGAAAGAATTTATAACTTCCTCCCCATACTTGAGTTCATGTATCGTCCTCGTTACATGAAATCAGAAAAATTTAAATTCAAGAGGGTCAAAGAGTGTAAGAGAGTTTATTACTTTCAAGGTTTAAAACCGAAGTTCACGGGATGATGGCGCTGAACTGAATGCCAGCATAAGAACATCATTCGCTTCTTGCAACCACAAAACAATCACCAATCAAGTATGTGCTGAACTTACTGCCAGTCTTTGTAAAAATGCAGCATATAGCACAATGCTCACCTGTAGCAATTCAAACAAAGGTACCATACGATTCACACAATAAATGGGGGTGTACTCCATGTACTAAAAACCCCACTTTCAATTATCTAAATTATTCAAATCACAATTATCCAAAATATTATCTAGTTATTACACACCAAACTTGAAAAGAAATTATTTTTTTATTAAATAAACCAACATCAACCAAACCTGTCACACATCAGGAAAAATTACGTCATCTTCAGAAAAATCCCCAAAATGAGTTACTTGGGCCAGCTCCACCTTCGCTTTGATTTCCCGCGTCGTCATCCTGAAATATTGAGGGGTTGTACCCCTGATAAGTTCCTTGAGCAGGGACGACCGCAGTGTCTTCAGTAGGCGGGTTAGGAGGAGGAGGATAAGGCGCAGGATATGGATCACCCATTCGAACCCAAGGATCGTATGCAGGCCAAGGAGAGGGGGTATAGTTAGCGGGATCTGTAGCGTATGACACTGCCTGTTCATGTATCCAATTAAGCTGATTTTGCTGCCCTGCTTGAGTATACCATGTTCGATCATTCCCATCATCAATGTAATGTTGCATCTCCCTGTTACCTGCATCGTAGTGATCAATTACTTTTGGGTGTTTTGATCACTATGGAGTCGCATATCTGAAAACTGGCGCGCCATGTAAGCCTCCCAATCATTTCCCGGACCCGAACTACTTCCAACATTCGGCTGTGGATCTGGTTGCTGTTGGGGTTATTCTGGTTGCCTATTCACTGGATCCTCATACCTAGTTAGAAGGCTGTTTGACCCCCTCATCAAAATGTTCGGCCTTGTATAACTCACTCTATCAAAGGCAATCATATGTTTCTCCTCTAACCCACTTGTGTTGATTCGAAAATGATTGGCAATCCTGGTTACAAAATGGCCGCCCATGATTGGTGTAATCTTTTTCCTTTCTTCGAGGAGGAAAGTGAGAATCATTCGCGGGATATGAACATGGGAGTGATCCATTATTGCTTGAATGTACCATATATCCAAGTTGGTGACTTTTTCACTACTGTCTTTTCGACAGTTTATGGTACTTGAAATGAATCGTTGGACGCATCGGTGCTCGTAGGTACGTAGCATGCTACAAGTCTGCTTGCTTGCACTATATGCGGTATTGCTCATGTCCACCCATGCTTCTGAATGATTAAAAGAAGAAACATAGTATATACACTGATTAAAGTAATTTTGCATCAGTTGATGTGGCAACCCTTCATAAATATCCAACGCCTTCACAAATTGCAGCAGCGTTAATGTCCTGTATTGCCCTCCAAGACGAAATCTCATAAATGTACCCGATGTTGGTGACGTGTAATCAACCCTAAGTGAACCAACGAATTCTTTGACTAAAAGTGGATACACTTTTTCTTGCATTCTGAACAGGTTTTCCCAAGCATATATTCGATGGCCGTGATACGTTACTCGGAAAAGGTTGCGAAAATTTTGATATTCGCCGGCTTCCTCTAATGGTGTCCAATCGATATATTTCCCCGGATATACATCTTTGCGAAGAAGTGCCTTCATCCGTTCATGGTATTCCGGATGCCTCAAAACTGCATTGATCCATGGATCCGGAGTGGTTAATCCACGGACATTTAACTGCCGGTTATCAATATCCATTTCTTCCTCTTCAGCAGCATGTTCTTCTTCACTTGTATCCTCATCTACAATTGCTGGGGCTTTTTGCTTCTTTGATTTTGGGTTTGATGATGATGCTCTAGTCAACAAAAACACAACAAAACCAAACAAACAAAATAACAAACCAAGTCGATTAGCGTTAAAGAATTTCAAAACATCTTTCATATTGTACCTAGCGAAAACCATGTGGATATGTTAAGTTCCAATTAAATCTCAATGTTTATGTTAACCAATATCTTAACATGGTATGAACTATTTTCACTCTTAGCAAACATGAACTAGTATGCCAATTGATTCAAATCACTTTACAAGTATAATCATACATAGCATGCTTCATTTCACCAAACACTTGCAATGTCATAACATATGGAACCATAGGCATTCATCAAAAAGCATGTTAAACAATATGCCTCAATGGTTTTCATACATTTAGAACATTAAATTCATCTCAAGTCAACAACTTCATCAAAATGCTTAATCATATAATACTTAACTTATATAATAATTACTTTCAAATCGAAATAACACCAAGTTAAGGTTCACATGTGTTTCCCATAAGTAATGATTTGCATAACTTCAACTTAGAACACTTACTAGTTAACAAAAGTCAAAATCCCTAATTCAAGAACCCTAAAATTCAATAATTTGTGTGTTCGTGTAATTCAACAAAGGTTCATGCGATTTTGTTAATGTATACTAGTAATCAAACTTCAAAATATCTCAATTGAATAATTTAATGGCCAAAAGTCCGAAACCCCTAAATTCATGAAGAACCCTAATTTCCAAAGTAAAGATTTAAGCAAATAATCGTGAAATTAGAGCATGAATAAGGATTAGTAGCAACAATTTAAGCATATAATGACCAAAACATGAACATTCAAACATCCTCACACTAAGAACAAGCTAAATCTGATTTTTAGAGTGAAGAACACAAGAATCATGAAGTGTTTAGGATTAATCTTACCTTTATCATGTTGATATTCGGATTTGATGCTCAAAGATGGGATTAATCGGTTCAATTAGTGAGTAGAGATTGAAATTTTGAGAGAGAATGAGATGGAATTCGGAGTAGTAGCTGAAAAAATGAGAAAAAATGATAAACTCCCGTATTTGTGCAAAAAAATTGGGCAGAATCCAACATACAGACACAGATGCGGCGCATCTGTAGCAGATGCGGCGCATCTGGCTCAGATGCGGCGCATCTGAAGCAGATGCGGTGCATCAGATGATCCAAATGCGGCGCATGACCCTTTCTCGGCGCATTCAAAGTTCACGGGATTTTTCTTGTCTGCAGATGCGGCGCATCCATCACAGATGCGGCGCATCTGCACCTGTTGCACCAGCTTTTGACGTTTTTTCGCGTTTTAAACATTTTGGAAGGTCCCTAAACAACTTGGTTCGTATAATAACTTAGAAATCACTCAAAACACTCAAATATATTAAAATACGTACACGAGTGGGACTATATACATGTTGTGAAGTTTAACGAGTCGTTCACGCGACTCCGTCCCAAGCTAATTAGCATGGGGGAATAGGGTGATGTCATCTCGAACCGTGGTGTCCACTCCATCAAAATAGAGTTTCAAGCGATGACCATTCAACTTGAAGGTATTTCCGTTTCCAAACAACTCAACATATCCTGATGGGAATGCTTGTTTCACCAAATAAGGTCCCGTCCATCGGGACTTCAACTTTCCGGGAGAAAATTTAAACTGTGAGTTAAAAACCAAAACCTTATCACCGGTTTTAAATTCTTTCACTTCTTTCAATCGGGCATCATGCCACCTTTTCGTTTTCTCCTTATACGAGCTCGAATTCTCGTACGCTTCTAACCTCAACTCTTCCAATTCATGCAATTGCATGAATCGGTTTTCACCAGCCTTTTCCATGTCTAAATTACAAAGTTTTAATGCCCAGTATGCTCTATGTTCCACTTCAACCGGAAGATGGCATGCTTTACCGTATACAAGTCTAAATGGTGTGGTACCGATTGGTGTTTTAAAAGCAGTCCTAAAGGCCCACAACGCATCATCCAACTTGCGTTGCCAAATCTTAGGGTTGTTATCAACTGTCTTCTCAAATATGCGTTTCAAGGCACGATTTGTGTTCTCCACTTGACCACTCGTTTGCGGGTGGTACGGAGTAGAGAAACGATGAGTTACGCCATACTTCTTCAACACCTTTTCAAGAAGGTTGTTGGCAAAATGAGTTCCTCGATCGGATATGAGGGCTTTTGGGATTCCAAAGCGCGAGAAGAGATTTTTCAAGAAGTTCACCACCACCCTAGCATCATTCATAGGTAAGGCTTTTGCTTCAGCCCACTTAGATACATAGTCAACGGCTACTAGGATGTATTTGCACTTATGGGAACTTGGAAATGGTCCCATGAAATCGATTCCCTAAATATCAAAGATTTCACAAACTTGGATGCCGGTTTGAGGCATCTCATCCTTTTTCGTGATGTTACCCGTTCGTTGGCATGCATTGCAAGTCCGAACAAAATTATGGGCATCTTTAAAGATCGTGTGCCAATAAAAGCCCGAGTCAAGGATTTTTCTTGCGGTGTGGTTTGGTCCGAAATGACCGTCGGTGGGCCCTTGATGGCAATGCTCGAGAATTTGTTGAGCCTCTTTTCCATACACACAACGGCGAATCATTTGATCTGCACCCACACGGAATAGGTCGGGATGTTCCTAGAAATAGGACTTCAAATCCGCAAAGAATTTCTTCTTTTGTTGATAAGAAAGTCCTTTTTGAAGAATGCTTGAAGCAAGATAGTTTGCAAAATGGGCAAACCATGGGATTTCAGATTCCTTGTCAACCCTCATTAGAGATTCGTCCGGAAATGTGTCCTTGATGATTGTATCATCGAGTTTATCTAATTTGGGGTTTTCAAGTCGGGATAAATGATCGGCGGCTAGATTCTCAGCTCCTTTCTTATCACGTATCTCAATGTCAAACTCTTGAAGTAGAGGAACCCAACGTATGAGATGATGTTTTGCATCTAGTTTCGAGAATAAGTACCTAAGAGCCGAATGATCCTTGTAAACAATGGTTTTGGACAACACCAAATATGACCGAAATTTATCAAACGCATAAACAACCGCTAGGAGCTCTTTTTCCGTGGTGGTGTAATTAATTTGAGCCCCCGTTAGCATTTTGCTTGCATAATAAATTGGAAGAAAATGATTAACGGGTCGTTGTCCTAAGACAGCACCTAAGGCATAGTCGCTTGCGTCAAACATTAGCTCAAATGGCATACTCCAATCCGGAGATACGATAATGGGAGCTTGTGTGAGTTTTGAATTTAGAATCGAGAATGCATTTTCGCAATTAGAATCAAAGTCAAATGGAGCATCCTTTTCAAGAAGCTTGGTCAATGGGCGGGCGATTTTAGAAAAATCTTTGATAAATCGCCTATAGAATCCCGCGTGACCAAGAAAGCTTCTAATTGCCTTGACATTCGTTGGTATAGGTAGCTTAGAGATAACTTCAATTTTAGCTTTATCTACCTCTATTCCCGCACGAGATATTTTGTGACCAAGTACAATGCCCTCCTTCACCATGAAGTGGCATTTTTCCCAATTCAGGACCAAATTTGCTTTGTCACATCGGATAAGCATACGTTCAAGGTTAAAAAGACATGATTCAAAGGAGTCTCCAAACACGGAAAAGTCATCCATGAAGACTTCCATACAATCCTCTACCATATCATCAAAAATTGCCATCATGCACCTTTGAAAGGTTCCGGGTGCATTGCATAAACCAAATGGCATGCGGCGATAGGCAAAGGTCCCAAAAGGACAAGTGAATGTGGTCTTTTCTTGGTCGTTGGGATCAATTGGAATTTGGAAGTAACCAGAGAAACCATCTAGAAAGCAATAGTATTCTTTCCCCGCTAATCGTTCAATCATTTGATCAATAAATGGTAACGGGAAATGATCTTTTCTAGTGGCATCATTGAGACGCCTGTAATCAATACAGACTCTCCAGCCGGTAACCGTTCTAGTTGGAACGAGTTCATCTTTTTCATTTACAATAACAGTTGTACCCCCTTTTTGGGTACTACTTGTACTGGACTAACCCAAGAACTATCGGAGATGGGGTAGATTAACCCGGCGTCAAGAAGCTTGACTACCTCCTTTTTAACAACCTCTTTCATGTTGGGATTTAGCCTGCGTTGTCTTTGTACTACTGGTTTGAAGTCATTTTCAAGGAGAATTTTATGTGTACAATAAGACGGGTTTATCCCTGGAATGTCGGTCGTTTTCCAGGCTATAGCCTTTTTGTGGGTTTTCAAAACAGAGATTAACCTTTTCTTCTCGTTACAGGAAAGATGTGAAGCAATAATTACTGGCAATTGAGATGTACCTTCGAGGTAAGCATACTCCAAGTGTTTGGGTAGCTCCTTAAGCTCTAGTACGGGTGGTTCTTCCAAGGAATTCTTTATTCGGAATCTATCTTTATTTCCGATATCTTCAAATGATTCTTCTTCCTTAGGAAACTCTTCTTTCATGGTCTCATCATCCGTGACCGCTTTCATCAACTCATCAAAATCCTCATCAATATTGAAATATTGATTTTCACTCACCGGGGCAAACCCCGAGGTATCAATTTCAAGTAGCCCCTGTAATTCATTCTCAACACAAAAGTTTATAACATCAATTTGAAAACAAGAGTCATCGGTGGAAGTGGGTCTTTTCATGGCTTTGTCAATATTACAAAATATTCTCTCGTCTCCCACACCTAGACTTAATTGTTCTTTTTGGACATTAATGATAGCATCTGCAGTGTTAAGGAAAGGACGTCCTAAAATGATAGGAACTTTTCTGTCCTCTTGCATTTCTAGAATAACAAAGTCGCCGGGAAAGACAAGTGAGCCAACTTTTACAAGAATATCCTCGGCTATACCTATGGGAGTATCAAATGATTGGTTTGCTAATCGAATACCCATCCGGGTTGGTTTCAAATCTCCTAAGTCAAGTTTCAAGTATAACGAGTAAGGCATTAGGTTAACACTTGCACCTAGGTCGGCTAGTGCATCATACACTACCGAATCACCCATCATACATGGTATGATAAAACTACCCGGATCTCCCAATTTTGGAGGTACATTTTGCTTTTTCAAGATGGCTGAACACTCCTCATGGAGGAATGTGGCAGATACTTCTTGGTATTTTCCTTTCGAGGATATGAGATCTTTCAAAAACTTCCCGTAATGGGGCATACCCTTAAGAACCTCTGCGAGTGGCATGTTAATGCTGATTTGCTTGATCATATCCGCAAATTTCTGATATTGGCTCGCGAGTCTGTCTTTCTTCAACGCTTTTGGGTATGGAATAGGTGCCTTGTACACCTTCACTGGTGGTTCTTCACTTTTCTTCGATATGACCTCCGGTGGATCACCTTTCTCTTGCTCTTTTTCAATATGCTCATCTATATCAGCAGGCTCCTGCAAAACAGAAGGAGACAAGGGAACTTCCGGGGACTTAAGGGTCTCTGGGTTAGTAGTTAAACCGCTTCTAGTGGTTATAGCATTTACATGCTCATTCCTTGTTTGATTGTTACTAGGATTCACTTGAGTATTTGAGGGGAGAGCACCAGGTGGTCTCTCTGCTAGTAACTATGAGATCCTTCCAACATCCCTTTCTAAGTTTTGAATCGTAGCTTGTTGATTGCGAATTTGCTGAGTTTGAATTTCTGCATTTTGTTCGTGTTTAACCATAAAATCTCTCAACAGATCTTCTAAACCGGATTTATTCTCAGGTTGTTGTTGTATAAGTGCTTGTGGTTGTGCTTGTGGTTGATTGTGTTGGAAATTATTTTGGTAATTTCGTGGCGGTTGATTACGATTGTTTAGATGATTGTAACCCGGTGGTGTATTTCTTTGATTTTGATTCTGGAAATTTCGGTTATTTTAGTAACCTGAATTCCCTCCGTGGTAGTTGTTGTTTGAACTTGAAGGTCCTCCTAATTGATAACTGTTGACAGGAGGATATTTCCGGTTATTTGCTTCAACCGCCGGAAAGTCGTCAAAATTCATCTCACCTTTTCGCATGTAACCTAGGAAATTTGCTTGCTCTTCCATCGTCGTTTGGTCGCAATCTCGTGTGAGATGGGGACCTTGGCACAACTCGCACCCTACCCTGATAGCGTGCATTTCTTTGGTTACCTTCTCGATTTGCCTTGCTTGATTTGCCAATTGAACTTTTAATGCAGCGATTTCATCGTTGCTTTCGACATTAGCAACTGTTGACGATCTAGAGAATTCCATCTCCTGATGCCAATTATGAGAATGGGCTGCTATATCGGCAATTATCGTGTGAGCGTCTTCGGGCATTTTTTTCATGATTGATCCTCCTGCTGCAACATCTATATCCTTCCGGGTAGCCACATTGACTCCTTTATAGAAAATTTGGACTTTTTGGAATGTATTCAACCCGTGTTGAGGACATACCCTAAGCATTTTATTAAATCGGGTCCAAGCTTCATAAAGAGTCTCGTTAGACTTTTGCTTGAAGTGATTTATGTCACTTTGCAATTTTGCTGCTTTCGAAGCGGGGAAGAATTCTGACAAAAATTTGTCCATCATATCATTCCAGTTTTCAATATAACCTTCCGGTAATGAGTCAAGCCAATCTCTTGCATCATCCTTTAGGGACCATGGAAAGATTTTTAGACATGCAACTTCATCGGAGACATCTTTGATTTTGAAAAGCTTGCAAATGCTTACAAACTTACGAAGATGCTCGTTAGCATCCTCATTTGGGGCTCCACCGAATTGACATGTATTAGTCACCATGTGGAGAAATTGCCCCTTTATTTCAAAACCATCAGTCATCGTAGGTTGAACAATTACGTGGCCCTATCCTGTCCTTGTTGCCTTCATCAAAGCATCCATCGTTTGATTTGTAGCAGTCATCTCTTCCTCTTTTTTAATGACTGGCTCGATGATTGGTTGAACAATTGGTTCAGAGTTAGAATCTAAAGAAAGTGATTCTAAACCTTGAGCAAGAGATTCTACTTCTTGAGCTCTTAAGCGTTCGTGAAGTTCTCTTTCAGGTTCAGGATATGAAGGAATTAAATTAGAGTTGGAAGAACGTAGATTCATGCACTAATGCCTATCCTACAATCACAACACTACAAACAAACCAATAGCAAGAATACAAGCTTACAATAAAAAGTAACTTTTCTAGGAATTGAATTCCTACAAAAGGATCGAATAATTCAAAGTTTATTAAAATCTTTTAACAAAACCGCTCCCCGGCAGCGGCCCCAAAAATTTGATGTGTCAAGACGTAACCTTTAAAATGTAGACAATATGCTTAATAATTAACACATAATACAGGCAACTAAAACCCGATCATGTAGTAACTAGCAAGTAAATTGACCAGTTCGATCCACAGGGAGAAGTTTGTTTAAATGATTTTACCACGATTAATTATTCTAAAAAGGGGGTTTATATTTGAAGTTGTGTTTTTGTTTAACGAAACAGTAAATATATATAATGAATGACAATAACGAGAATGCGGTGTTTACTTCTATGCTTGATAGATGACAGGGATTGTTCTTTTATAATTAAAATCGTTATGCGATAGTTACAATAGAGTAGTTATATCAATTTCACAATATCTATAAACTTAAGAACTATGTTTAATCAACAGGATTCTTTCTTGGTTAAATTCACATAAAACCTAGTTTACTAAGATCACTCTAAGTAAACTACATGATTGTAAAACCTAAATATCATCCAATTACCATCCTATATTCACATATAGGTGTCTTAGATCACTAGGTGTTGAAGTACAAATTATAGCCTTTGATAAATTCACATAAATCAAGTCATAACTCGTATAATTGAACTAGAATATAAAGATAGTTACAACAATGGATTTCTTGAAAGAACATGGTGATTTAGATTGATTAACTAACTAGATTCAACCAGGTTAAACTCACGTGAAACCTTAATTACAACAATCACTTGAGGTAATTTCATAACTATGTTGCTTTGGAACTTATTCAATTACCGAATTAAACACATAACAAAATCACTTAAGTGTATGTATCTAATCGTCTAGATTACTAGATGTATTGAAGTATAGATAGTTTTCCTAGTTAACTCACATTAATAGGTTGCAATCTATATAATTGAAGTAATGATCTAAACATGCATAACAATGATTCTTACGGTTGAACTAGATAATTAAATCAATCAAACATATGTATAACTAGCATAACATCAAAGTATAGAACAATCCCAAGCCATAAATCTTACATTGAAGCAAACACACAAGGCTTTTAGCCTAACATAATCATAGTAGAACTAATGAAACAGTAAATACAAGTTGAATTCATGTTAAAAAGATATAGAACAATAGTACCAATTGTGATAAATGATCCTAGCTTAATATTGATATTGAAAGAGTGGAGATTAACTTGCAGCCTTCCTTGGACCTTGAAAATCATCTTAAAACTGGGGGAGAACGTAGTAGTGAAGAGTCTCCCAAGTAAGTAACCATTTGCTTCATTAAATAGCCTAAAAAGTTAGGTATTTTGGCCAGAAAGTGACCAGATGCGCCGCATCTCTTTGGGATGCGCCGCATCTCTTTATGTTTAGTAGATTTCAGCTCGATTCTGCACTCAGGACTGTCGGAAGGGGGTCAGATGCGCCGCATCTGGGACAGATGCGCCGCATCTGGGACAGATGCGCCGCATCCATCTCAGATGCGCCGCATTTGTTGCTATTTTGGCCCAGAAGTCTTCATGCTCCGCATCTGAAACTGTCGGGAGTTATTTGGTGTAAAGATGCGCCGCATCTAAGAGAGATGCGCCGCATTTGGACCTGTTTCAGTGGTTTCGGGCTGTTTTACGCATTCGATCTTCGTTTTAACTCTGTTTTCGCTGTTGGTCTTCATTTATTCATTCACAATGGACTTTTTACAAATGTACATGAATTACAATACATACGTATAACAATTACATACAAATGGAACAACATTGGATCGAAATAACGACAATAAACATGTATAATTTAGGTGTTTTTGGTCATTGGTGTATGGATTAGATATAAAGGATATGTAATTTTGTTTTCATGTAAATAAGTCATGAATGATTACTCATATTTTTGTAATTTTATGAGATATTTCACGCTAGTTGAAAAATGATGGTTCCCACATGTGTTAGGTGACTCACATGGGCTGCTAAGAGCTGATCATTGGAGTGTATATACCAATAGTACATACATCTAAAAGCTGTGTATTATACGAGTACGAATACGGGTGCATACGAGTAGAATTGTTGATGAAACTGAACGAGGATGTAATTGTAAGCATTTTTGTTAAGTAGAAGTATTTTGATAAGTGTCTTGAAGTCTTTCAAAAGTGTATGAATACATATTAAAACACTACATGTATATACATTTTAACTGAGTCGTTAAGTCATCGTTAGTCGTTACATGTAAATGTTGTTTTGAAACCTTTAGGTTAACGATCTTGTTGAATGTTGGTAACCCATTGTTTATTATAACAAATGAGATGTTAAATTGTTACATTATCATGATATTATGATATATAATATATCTTAGTATGATATATATACAGTTAAATGTCGTTACAACGATAATCGTTACATATATGTCTCGTTTCGAAATCATTAAGTTAGTAGTCTTATTTTTACATATGTATTTCATTGTTAATACACTTAATAATATATTTACTTAACATTTAACATAATTAACCAAGTGTATCAATATCTTAATATGATTCATATGTACCTAGTAAGACGTTATAACGATAATCGTTATATATATCGTTTTCGAGTTTCTTAAATTAATAGTCTCATTTTTATGTATATAACTCACTGTTAAAATACCTAATGAGATACATACTTATAATAAAATCATGTTAACTATATATATAACCATATATATGTCATCGTATAGTTTTTACAAGTTTTAACGTTCGTGAATCACCGGTCAACTTGGGTGGTCAATTGTCTATATGAAACCTATTTCAATTAATCAAGTCTTAACAAGTTTGATTGCTTAACATGTTGGAAACACTTAATCATGTAAATAAAAATTTCATTTAATATATATATAAACATGGAAAAGTTCGGGTCACTACAGGTACAGCTTACAACAACCGATGTGCTTCAGCGTGCACGTACGAAGTTTATATGCTTGGTGACTACACTAGCATGGTCTATGACTGACAATTTACTAAGGGTCTAGTTAGATGTTTCACTACGAAAGAGTCCTCGGTCAGAATCCAAAGCTTGATAGACTTACTACAACCGGTGTGCCTCAGTCGATCTTACGTTGTATCCGATAGACTTCTCTTATCACGGGGTGACACATATAGTGTACTCTGAATCGGGATTCGCGACTTCCCAATAACAGAGCCTATAACTACGTTCTATTAGTTGGAAAAGAGATTGATTTTAAAGCATAATCGAAAAGCATTTCGACAGCATACACAAACCATAATATTATTTCGGCATTATAACTGCTTACATCATAGCATACACTAAAGATAACTACTCGCTAATCATGGCAACAATATCATAAAACATTATATAAGATAAAGGATAGAAGTACCAGTAGATTAAACGAGTTCTGAATACGAAAGTGACAACTTCAAGACTCCAGACCGCTCCTAATACAATCTTCAGCGTTCTTCTCCGGGTACTAGGTTTCCCGTACGGAGTCGAAGGCCTTGAGAGTATGACTAATATTGTACAAGATAGAGAGAGAGAATTGAATTGAAGTGTGTGTTGGAATGAATGACAAAGACCCTTTAAATAGACTTGGAATTTGCCAAAATATGACCGGCATGCCGTTTGGCAAGCCGAATGGTCGCCCGTATTTGGCAGGCCGTATGGCTGATAGCCCTTTTTTTGAGGGCGTTTACTGGGCCGTGTGGCAGGCCGTATCCCATACAGGCAGGCCGTATGGTAGCCCGTATTGCAGGCCGGTTCTGATGCTGGTCAGCCTTGATTCCCTGGATCGTAACTTGATTTCTTGTCTTTCACCGTTTTTGCTCTAGAATCTTCGTTTTAGCTCTGATTCTCTTGATTCTTTTTACACCGCCTTTGTAATTACTTGTTCTTCAATTCTAACCGACGAAGTGGGTATTTTTCTAACAAAGTTCGAATCTTTCTTGTTTTTGGGCCTCAATACTGGGGTGAAAACGTGACTTTTTAACCGATATCAAATCAACATTACAGACTTTGCTTATCGTGTCGAAATCATATAAAGATCAAGTTTAAATTTGGTCAGAAATTTCCGGGTCGTCACAGTACCTACCCGTTCAAGAAATTTCATCCCGAAATTTGATTGGGATGGTCATGGCTGACAATAAGTATGTTTTCATGACGCATACGAGCTAGAAATTAGAGTTTTACCATCATTGAGTAATATGGATAAAACAATTCGATTACGCGAAGAGTATAAGTGAAGCTATCACAAAAGAGTGAAATGAGAAAATAATGTTTCGTCATATCCTTTGACTTAGATATGGTTGATTTCCGGAGTTCAAGGGATTTAAAGAAAATCTCCGTAATAAGATTTGATTCTTTGGAATTTCAGGAAATTAGGATCCTCTTTGATTAAGTGTGATAATCTGTCTCGATTTCTCTGTCTGGTATTTCACTATAAATCCACCATCTTCATTTCCTTTATATTTTGGAGCTCCTTACTTTTATTTTCTCTTCCCGATTTTAAGTCAAGCGAATAATACTCCAGAATTCGTAGGTATGAAGTTTCGAATGATCATGAATAATGTGCTAAGAAAGAGATTGTAATAGCACGATCTTGATTGGTTAAATTACCAGAAATCACTGGTAAAGATAGAACTATCAAGAAATATGTTCTTAATACGTCTAGAGATTAGATAGAATGTAAGAGTCATGTAACATGACACATGATGACATTATGGTCTGTGAATCATCACGTTTCATTAGAAACTCAGCATGACTTACTGTAATATAATCACGTTGATCAAGTGTCATTATATTATACTAACTCATGCTTCAGTTCTCAACACTACTTCAAAAACATTCATAATTTGAATTCGAATTTTCCAGAATTTAGAAACTAAAACAGTTTCCTTTATTATGTAACACTGATATCGCAAAGAGATAAATGATTTTAGATAAGAATAATTATGAAAATATCTTTAGAAATATCGAGGATATTTATAATAAACGATACAATGATATCTTAGAATTTCCAATATCCAGGATGATGAAGAAAATTTGTCCGCAAAATTTTAGAGTCAGGAGCAAGATATTCATTAATAACTTCAGCAGATACTGAATCATTTGGATTCTTTGAAGGTAGGTTTAGTCTCTGTGATTTGTTCACAGCCTCCTTCGTGGTTTCCTCAATCCGTTTTCCAGTTCCAACATTTCTTGGCTTTGCCAACATACAATTCTTTATCATCAAACTTTTGACTGTTAAGATCGTTTACAGTTTTTGTTGCTTCATTCAACTTTTCAAAATTTAGATTATTAATTCGCAGACTGGGTGCTTTTAAGAATTTCAGAATGGAAGATCATAATTCTAAGAGATAACTGTTATAAGTATACATATAACTGTTGATGTAGAAATGTTGCGAGATTCAAAATACTGATTGCAAATTCTCGATAATTGGTATGGTAATTATCGTTATAAGATGCCGATGAATTCATGATAAGACTTCAATAGATAAATATAGTGATTTGTCAGAGAGATTTAAGCCAAAGAGCAACGAGGTTGCTGGTACGTCTGCTGGTAATATGGTGGAATATAAAAGGTTCCCCTGTAACAATAAAAGAGCACGCGTATATATCAAGGTTATAATAAGATTGTTTTGAACGAAAAGTCAAAGTTGACTTGTTGGAGCTGTGACAAAACTGGCTATCTCGAACAGGAGTTACAAAGTTATTTTCGGTAATAATAATGCTAAAGGAATTAGCACAGCTACGTGTTAAACGTTTACTCAGGTTTCGAGAGTTTTTCAAGTGCATAACTATATGCATAAATCTTTCCTTCTGTAGATGAAGTGCAGTTGGTTCATCTTCTCGATTGAGGTGTTTTCAAGAATCATGAAAGGTTTGAACGCAGATTGTAATCGTCAAGATACAAATGAGGTTTAAGATGAAATCAAGTGGCAAACTTGAAGAATTGTTTAGTTTCATATGTTATAATCAATATTTTAGTTCATTTTTTTATTTGTCCACTGTTGGTAGTCCACAGTTAGTAATTCAATAATTCATATATAATATTCGAATTATTTAATACGTATCGTGACCCATTGTATACATGTCTCAGACTCGATCACAACTCAAAGTATATATATTATTGTAGAATCAACCTTAACCCTGTATAGCTAACTCAAGCATTACTGCATATAGAGTTTCTATGGTTATTCCAAATAATATATATAGATGCGTCGATATAATATATTAAAACCTTGTATACGTGTCCCGATATTTAAAGTGCGTAAAATAAATAACAGAAATTAAATGACGATAAATAAAATTGCGAGAATATAAATTGCAATAATTAAATTGCGATAAATAAAATGTAATCAGTTAGCTAGGAACAGTTAGCTAGGAATAGTTAGCGTGGATTCTTAACAAAATTTCTCATAGTTAATTTGTTTGTTTCTAACAAATTTTATTTTTGTCCAATGTTTTCTTCATTATGCCACTTGTTGGATTCTGATAGGTCAAAATCCAAATATGAAATTGAATGAAAATGGTTATTCTGCGGTGAACGGATTCGTATTCTTGTAGATGTAAGTAGGATAGTAAATGATCGTTGATTCAGATTCGAAGAATGTACAGTATAACTTATTAAAGTGAAATCTAAATATTCCTTGGGTATTACCTACCCGTTAAAATATTTTCACCATTAACAGTTTGTACAAAAGAATTTTTAATTACAATCTTTATGAAAACATATATACATATATATTTTCTTCAGATGTAATCATGGATTTAATGAGTCAATATAATATTAAACTCATTTGATTTACCGTTAGAACTAGAATACATAATCTCTAAAACATTAGAGATTACATAATCGCCATGTAGAACGAAGATTATGCTCGAGGTATAGATTGTGATGTTGAGGTGTGTGATGTTGAGGCTACTGGTGCTGGTGGTACTGTTGGTGTTACTGATGGTGGTACTATTGATGCCGGTGATGTTGCTGAAACTGGTACGTTTTGCACCATATTTTCCAAGGCTACAACTCGTGCGTGAAGCTCGTTGACTACTTCTACTACACCGGGATGATCGGTGGTTCAAACGAGCGGATGAATAACATATAGGATTGTAGATATTACAAAATTATTGTGAGCTATTATGGAAATGAGGGTGAAAATGGTGTTTTGGACTGGTTCGCAGGTAAGCGCTTCAGGTTCATCGCTGAGAGGTGAATTCGGTTGATGGAAAGGTTCACCTTCTTCTTGTCTCCATTGATTAAGTCGACTACGAACCCATCAGATGAATTGGGGATGGATGATTGGTTGATTCATTATGGTGACGCTGATTTCGGAGCTTAGGTGAACATCCATGTTGGAATAGCTGTCGGGTTGCCAAGAACTTGAACTAGTGGCGAGTTCTATTTCGTACGATTGAATAAAGGATTTTTCGATATGAAATGATTTTTGGCTATCAGATGGTATTCTAATTATATAGAATATCTATGTATAGTACATAAGATCCCGTAGATTACGGAGGAATTTGCAGAATATGCCAGACAAAGTTTACAGTAACAGATACGCTAAGATATGAATTTTGTCTATACACTATTCATGCAATCGATGCAGTAAGATGTGTCTAGACTAAGAATGATAATTAAGTGATTCCCTAAGAATGATAAGAAGGTAATTTTCGACACTAAATGATAAGCAAAACTTTTGACATGCAGACACGGTCGAAGTTCAGACCCACTAATGCATCTAAACAACTATCAGTTAGACACACTAATGCAAGACTTGGTTCTCTAAGACCACCGCTCTGATACTAACTAAAATGACCCGTCCTAATCTATCTGGACGAATACATTACATTTGATTACATCGCGAGGTACTTGACCTCTATATGATACATTTTACAAATATTGCATTCGTTTTTAAAAAGCAAACTTTATTACATCTAAAGTTGACGGCATGCATACCATTTCATAATATATCCAACTATAATTGACTTAATAGTAATCTTGATGAACTCAATGACTCGAATGCAACGTCTTTTGAAATATGTTATGTATGACTCCAAGTAATATCTCTAAAATGAGCAAATGCACAGCGGAAGATTTCTTTCATACCTGAGAATAAACATGCTTTAAAGTGTCAACCAAAAGGTTGGTGAGTTCATTAGTTTATCAAAATCATTCATTTCCATCATTTTAATAGGCCACAAGATTTCAGATATTCAATTGTACACGTAACCCGAGTACAAAATAATACGCGTAACCCGCGAATTAAAATTCATTCATATGGTGAACGCTTAATAACCGACTTAACTTAAATGCATAGAATATCCCCAAACAAAACCTCTCGTCTGTATAATAAAAATAATCTCGAAGTACTAAAGCATCCGTACCCCGGATGGGACTTGTCGAGGTCCATAGATCTATCTTTAGGATTCGCGTCAATTAGGGGCCATACCCGTTTCCTAATTATTAATTACCAAGCTAAAAGGGGTGATATTCAATATTCATAATCCAGCCATAGAATGTAGTTTTTTTGATCACTTGTGTCTATTTCGTAAAACATTAGTAAAATCAGTGCATGTATTCTCAGTCCCAAAAATATATATAAAAAGGGAGTAATGAAACTCACAATACGATATTTTGTAGTAAAAATATGCATACGACGGAACTGAACAATGCAAGGTTGGCATCAAATTCACGAACCTATAACAATTGTATATCTATTAAAACATATAAAGGAAGTCACATAATTTCATTTATTAATCATATAATATTTATATATTTGTAGTTATATAAAATTTATTCCAAATTTCATTTAGAAACATATTCTTTATTTATATATGTTATATCTTAACTTATGTGTTATATTGCTATAAATATATTTTTATATCAATAAAAGTAATAATAATGATAATAATATAAATGTTAATTTTAAAAATGATAATTTTAATAAAGATAATAACCTTACTAAAAATGTTAAGTTTTAATAAAAATTATAGTATTAATAAAAATGATAACTTTGATAATTGTAATTATAATGATACTTTTAATAGAAATGATAATAATAATAATAATAATAATAATAATAATAATAATAATAATAATAATAATAATAATAATAATAATAATAATAATAATAATAATAATAATAATATTAATAATATTAATAATAATAATAATAATAATAATAATAATTTTTGTAAAAGTGATAATAATGATAATAATTCTTAATAATAACAATACTTATTAATGATAATCATATTAATAATAGTAATGGTATTGATAATGCTAAAAACAAACATACATTTCATAGCATTATCCCTCAAGAAAGACACGCTTTTAGTTGCAATTGTTCTATTTACAAGTGATATTCGTTTAAATAATAAAAGGTGAAGACAAAAGACAGATTCGAAGAATTGAAGACGCAAACGACCAAAAAGCTGAAAAGTACAAAGTACAATCAAAGTGGTTCCAATTATTGATAAGAAACGTCTCAAAATTACAAGAGTACAAAAAGCAAAACGTAAAGTACAAGATATTAAATTGTACGCAAGGACATTCGAAAATCCGGAACCAAGACATGAACCAACTCTCAACGCTCGATGCAACGGACCGAAAGTTACAAATTAATTATGTATATAAATATAATATAATATATAATTAATTATATAAATTATATATATAATATATTTATATAATTAAAACCGTCGGCAGTCAAAAGGATCCAAGAATGTTAGCTGAAACTGGAGGCTCCGCACTCGCGGAGTTTGAAGGCATAAAAACTCCACACTCGTGGAGTTTGTGGGCTTATAAAAGGCCATGCATTCTGCTCGAATTCTGCACCATTTTTCATCAATCTTTTTCTCTTCTCATTCATATACGTAAATATATATATATATATATTATATTTTAATTTTAATTTTAATTTTAAATTCTAATAATAAGGGTATGTTAGCGAATGTTGTAAGGGTGTAAGTTGAAATTATGTCCGTGTAACGCTACGCTATTTTTAATCACTGTAAGTTATGGTTAATGTTATTTTTAATTTAATGTCTCGTAGCTAAGTTAGTATTATGCTTATTTAATGCCGAAATAATCGTGATGTTGGGCTAAATATTAAAATTGGGTAATTGGGCTTTGTACCATAATTGGGGTTTGGATAAAAGAATGACACTTGTGGAAATTAGACTATGGGCTATTAATGGGCTTTATATTAACTAAACGATACCTCGTTAATTTAATATATAGACTTATAATTTGACGTATTTATTTATAACCATATACGCTTGACTGGGCATGGTGGGCGAGATATCTATAAATACCAATAATTGTTCATTTTACCGGACACGGAACTGGATTAATAGTTAATAGACTTGTTGAAACAGGGGTGAATTACATTCAAGGGTAATTGGTGTAATTGTTAACAAAGTAGTAAAACCTTGGTTTACATGCAGTCGATAACCTGGTGTATTCATTAAACAAAGTATTAAGACCTTGTTACAATTTGAATCCCCAATTAGTTGGAATATTTGACTTCGGGAATAAGAATAATTTGACGAAGACTTCCGCATTTTATGATTATGACTGATGGACTATTATGGACAAATACGTATGGAAATATCAAATAATCTAGGACAAAGTACAATTAACCCATGGAAATAAACTAAAAATCAACACGTCGAACATCATGATTATGGAAGTTTAAATAAGCATAATTATTTTATTTCATATTTAATTGCACTTTTAATCATCGCACTTTTATTTATTGTCTTTGTATTTAATTGCACTTTTAATTTTCATACTCTTTTAATTATCGCACTTTTATTTATCGTTATTTTATTATCGTTATTTACTTTACATTTTAAATTAAGTTATATTTATTTTTAATATTTTATATTAGGTTTTAACTGCGATTAAAATTTTAAAAATAGACAAACCGGTCATTAAACGGTAAAAACCCCCTTTTATAATAATAATACTACTTATAGATATTTTTATATTTTTACAATTATAAGCTAAAAATATAGCGTTAAGCTTATTTAAAAGATCCCTGTGGAACGTGAAATGTCCCGTTCTTATTGATTAAAAACGTTCCATATTAATTGATTTCGTTGCGAGGTTTTGACCTCTATATGAGACGTTTTTCAAAGACTGCATTCATTTTTAAAACAAACCATAACCTTTATTTCATAAATAAAGGTTTAAAAAGCTTTACGTAGATTATCAAATAATGATAATCTAAAATATCCTATTCACACACGACCATTACATAATGGTTTACAATACAAATATGTTACATCGAAATCAGTTTCTTGAATGCAGTTTTTACACAATATCATACAAACATGGACTCCAAATCTTGTCCTTATTTTAGTATGCAACAGCGGAAGCTCTTAGTATTCACCTGAGAATAAACATGCTTTAAACGTCAACAAAAATGTTGGTGAGTTATAGGTTTAACCTATATATATCAAATCGTAACAATAGACCACAAGATTTCATATTTCAATACACATCCCATACATAGAGATAAAAATCATTCATATGGTGAACACCTGGTAATCGACATTAACAAGATGCATATATAAGAATATCCCCATCATTCCGGGACACCCTTCGGATATGATATAAATTTCAAAGTACTGAAGCATCAGGTACTTTGGATGGGGTTCGTTAGGCCCAATAGATCTATCTTTAGGATTCGCGTCAATTAGGGTGTCTGTTCCCTAATTCTTAGATTACCAGACTTAATAAAAAGGGGCATATTCGATTTCGATAATTCAACCATAGAATGTAGTTTCACGTACTTGTGTCTATTTTGTAAATCATTTATAAAACCTGCATGTATTCTCATCCCAAAAATATTAGATTTTAAAAGTGAGACTATAACTCACCTTCACAGATTTTTACTTCGTCGAGAAGTAAGACTTGGCCACTGGTTGATTCACGAACCTATAACAATATATACATATATATCAAAGTAAGTTCAAAATATATTTACAACACTTTTAATATATTTTGATGTTTTAAGTTTATTAAGTCAGCTGTCCTCGTTAGTAACCTACAACTAGTTGTCCACAGTTAGATGTACAGAAATAAATCGATAAATATTATCTTGAATCAATCCACGACCCAGTGTATACGTATCTCAGTATTGATCACAACTCAAACTATATATATTTTGGAATCAACCTCAACCCTGTATAGCTAACTCCAACATTCACATATAGAGTGTCTATGGTTGTTCCGAAATATATATAGATGTGTCGACATGATATGTCGAAACAATGTATACATGTCTATGGTATCTCAAGATTACATAATATACAATACAAGTTGATTAAGTTATGGTTGGAATAGATTTGTTACCAATTTTTACGTAGCTAAAATGAGAAAAATTATCCAATCTTGTTTTACCCATAACTTCTTCATTTTAAATCCGTTTTGAGTGAATCAAATTGCTATGGTTTCATATTGAACTCTATTTTATGAATCTAAACAGAAAAAGTATAGGTTTATAGTCAAAAAAATAAGTTACAAGTCATTTTTGTAAAGGTAGTCATTTCAGTCGAAAGAATGACGTCTAGATGACCATTTTAGAAAACATACTTCCACTTTGAGTTTAACCATAATTTTTGGATATAGTTTCATGTTTATAATAAAAATCATTTTTCCAGAATAACAACTTTTAAATCAATGTTTATCATAGGTTTTAATTAACTAACCCAAAACAGCCCGCGGTGTTACTACGACGGCGTAAATCCGATTTTATGGTGTTTTTCGTGTTTCCAGGTTTTAAATCATTAAGTTAGCATATCATATAGATATAGAACATGTGTTTAGTTGATTTTAAAAGTCAATTTAGAAGGATTAACTTTTATTTGCGAACAAGTTTAGAATTAACTAAACTATGTTCTAGTGATTACAAGTTTAAACCTTCGAATAAGATAGCTTTATATGTATGAATCGAATGATGTTATGAACATCATTACTACCTCAAGTTCCTTGGATAAACCTACTGGAAATGAGAAAAATAGATCTAGCTTCAAAGGGTCCTTGGATGGCTTGAAAGTTCTTGAAGCAGAATCATGACACGAAAACAATTTCAAGTAAGATTTCCACTCGAAATAAGATTGTTATAGTTATAGAAATTGAATTAAAGTTTGAATATGATTATTACCTTGTATTAGAAAGATAACCTACTGTAAGTAACAAAGGTTTCTTGATCTTGGATGATCACTTGGAATGGATTTAGAAAACTTGGAAGTAAACTTGCAATCTTGGAAGTATTCTTGATTTTATGAAACTAGAACTTTTGGAATTTATGAAGAACACTTAGAACTTGAAGATAGAACTTGAGAGAGATCAATTATATGAAGAAAATTGAAGAATGAAAGTGTTTGTAGGTGTTTTTGGTCGTTGGTGTATGGATTAGATATAAAGGATATGTAATTTTGTTTTCATGTAAATAAGTCATGAATGATTACTCATATTTTTGTAATTTTATGAGATATTTCATGCTAGTTGCCAAATGATGGTTCCCACATGTGTTAGGTGACTCACATGAACTGCTAATAGATGATCATTGGAGTGTATATACCAATAGTACATACATATAAAAGCTGTGTATTGTACGAGTACGAATACGGGTGCATACGAGTAGAATTGTTGATGAAACTGAACGAGGATGTAATTGTAAGCATTTTTGTTAAGTAGAAGTATTTTGATAAGTGTCTTGAAGTCTTTCAAAAGTGTATGAATACATATTAAAACACTACATGTATATACATTTTAACTGAGTCGTTAAGTCATCGTTAGTCGTTACATGTAAATGTTGTTTTGAAACCTTTAGGTTAACGATCTTGTTGAATGTTGTTAACCCATTATTTATTATAACAAATGAGATGTTAAATTGTTATATTATCATGATATTATGATATATAATATATCTTAGTATGATATATATACAGTTAAATGTCGTTACAACGATAATCGTTACATATATGTCTCGTTTCGAAACCATTAAGTTAGTAGTCTTATTTTTACATATGTATTTCATTGTTAATACACTTAATAATATATTTACTTATCATTTAACATAATTAACCAAGTGTATCAATATCTTAATATGATTCATATGTACCTAGTAAGACGTTGTTATAACGATAATCGTTATATATATCATTTTCGAGTTTCTTAAATTAATAGTCTCATTTTTATGTATATAACCCATTGTTAAAATACCTAATGAGATACATACTTATAATAAAATCATGTTAACTATATATATAACCATATATATGTCATCGTATAGTTTTTACAAGTTTTAACGTTCGTGAATCACCGGTCAACTTGGGTGGTCAATTGTCTATATGAAACCTATTTCAATTAATCAAGTCTTAACAAGTTTGATTGCTTAACATGTTGGAAACACTTAATCATGTAAATAACAATTTCATTTAATATATATGTAAACATGGAAAAGTTCGGGTCACTACAGTACCTACCCGTTAAATAAATTTCGTCCCGAAATTTTAAGCAGTTGGAGGTGTTGACGTATCTTCTGGAAATAAATGCGGGTATTTCTTCTTCATTTGATCTTCATGCTCCCAGGTGAACTTGGGTCCTCTACTAGCATTCCATCGAACCTTAACAATCGGTATCTTGTTTTGTTTAAGTCTCTTAACCTCACGATCCGTTATTTAGACGGGTTCTTCAATGAATTGAAGTTTTTCATTGATTTGGATTTCGTCCAACGGAATAGTGAGATCTTCTTTAGCAAAACATTTCTTCAAATTTGATACGTGGAAAGTGTTATGTACAGTCGCGAATTGTTGAGGTAGCTCGAGTTGGTAAGCTACTGGTCCGACACGATTTATAATCTTGAATGGTCCAATGTACCTTGGATTTAGTTTCCCCCGTTTACCAAATCGAACAACGCCTTTCCAAGGTGAAACCTTAAGCATGACCATTTCTCCAATTTCAAACTCTATATCTTTTCTTTTACTGTCCGCGTAGCTCTTTTGTCGACTCTGGGCGGTTTTCAATCTTTGTTTAATTTGGATGATTTTCTCGGTAGTTTCTTGTATTATCTCCGGACCCGTAATCTGTCTATCCCCCACTTCACTCCAACAAATTGGAGACCTGCACTTTCTACCATAAAGTGCTTCAAACGGCGCCATCTCAATGCTTGAATGGTAGCTGTTGTTGTAGGAAAATTCTGCTAACGGTAGATGTCGATCCCAACTGTTTCCGAAATCAATAACACAAGCTCGTAGCATGTCTTCAAGCGTTTGTATCGTCCTTTCGCTCTGCCCATCAGTTTGTGGATGATAGGCAGTACTCATGTCTAGACGAGTTCCTAACGCTTGCTGTAATGTCTGCCAGAATCTTGAAATAACTCTGCCATCCCTATCAGAGATAATAGAAATTGGTATTCCATGTCTGGAGACGACTTCCTTCAAATACAGTCGTGCTAACTTCTCCATCTTGTCATCTTCTCTTATTGGCAGGAAGTGTACTGATTTGGTGAGACGATCAACTATTATCCAAATAGTATCATAACCACTTGCAGTCCTTGGCAATTTAGTAATGAAATCCATGGTAATGTTTTCCCATTTCCATTCTGGGATTTCAGGTTGTTGTAGTAGACCTGATGGTTTCTGATGTTTAGCTTTGACCTTAGAACACGTCAAACATTCTCTTACATATTTAGCAATATCGGCTTTCATACCTAGCCACCAAAAATATTTCTTAAGATCCTTGTACATCTTCCCCGTTCCAGGATGTATTGAGTATCTGGTTTTATGAGCTTCTCTAAGTACCATTTCTCTCATATCTCCAAATTTTGGTACCCAAATTCTTTCAGCCCTATACCGGGTTCTGTCTTCCCGAATATTAAGATGCTTCTCCGATCCTTTGGGTATTTCATCCTTTAAATTTCCCTCTTTTAAAACTCCTTGTTGCGCCTCCTTTATTTGAGTAGTAAGGTTAGTGTGAATCATTATATTCATAGATTTTACTTGAATGGGTTCTCTATCCTTTCTACTCAAGGCGTCGGCTACCACATTTTCTTCCCCGGGTGGTAACGAATCTCAAAGTCGTAATCATTCAACAATTCAATCCACCTACGCTGCCTCATATTCAGTTGTTTCTGATTAAATATGTGTTGAAGACTTTTGTGGTCGGTATATATAATATTTTTGACCCCATATAAGTAGTGCCTCCAAGTCTTTAATGCAAAAACAACTGCGCCTAATTCCAAATCATGTGTCATATAATTTTGTTCGTGAATCTTCAATTGTCTAGACGCATAAGCAATCACCTTCATTCGTTGCATTAATACGCAACCGAGACCTTGCTTTGATGCGTAACAATAAATCACAAAATCATCATTCCCTTCAGGAAATGACAATATAGGTGCCGTAGTTAGCTTTTTCTTCAATAACTGGAACGCGTTCTCTTGTTCATCCTTCCATTCAAATTTTTTCCCTTTATGCGTCAATGCAGTCAAGGGTTTTGCTATTTTGGAAAATTCTTGGATGAACCGTCTGTAGTAACCAGCTAGTCCTAAAAACTGGCGTATGTGTTTCGGAGTTTTCGGGGTTTCCCACTTTTTAACAGTTTCTATCTTTGCCGAATCCACCTTAATACCTTCTTTGTTCACTATGTGACCGAGGAATTGAACTTCTTCCAAACAAAATGCACACTTTGAAAACTTAGCGTACAATTCTTCCTTCCTCAATACTTCTAACACCTTTCTCAAATGTTCACCGTGATCTTGGTCATTCTTTGAGTAAATAATTATGTCATCAATGAAAACAATGACAAACTTATCAAGGTATGGTCCACACACTCGGTTCATAAGGTCCATGAACACAGCTGGTGCATTAGTTAAACCAAACAACATGACCATAAACTCGTAATGACCGTAACGTGTTCTGAAAGCAGTCTTTGGAATATCATCTTCTTTCACCCGCATTTGATGATACCCGGAACGTAAGTCAATCTTTGAATAAACAGACGAGCCTTGTAGTTGATCAAATAAGTCGTTGATTCTCGGTAGTGGGTAGCGGTTCTTGATGGTAAGTTTGTTCAACTCTCTGTAGTCAATACACAAGCTAAATGTACCATCCTTCTTCTTGACAAACAAAACAGGAGCTCCCCATGGTGATGTGCTTGGTCGAATGAAACCACGTTCTAATAGTTCTTGCAGTTGGCTTTGCAGTTCTTTCATCTCGCTGGGTGCGAGTCTATAAGGAGCACGAGCTATTGGTGCAGCTCCTGGTACAAGATCTATTTGAAATTCAACAGATCGATGTGGAGGTAGTCCCGGTAATTCTTTCGGAAATACATCGGGAAATTCTTTTGCGACGGGAACATCATTGATGCTCTTTTCTTCAGTTTGTACTTTCTCGACGTGTGCTAGAACAGCATAGCAACCTTTTCTTATTAGTTTTTGTGCCTTCAAATTACTAATAAGATGTAGCTTCATGTTGCC
Source organism: Rutidosis leptorrhynchoides (assembly GCF_046630445.1). NCBI lineage: Eukaryota > Viridiplantae > Streptophyta > Magnoliopsida > Asterales > Asteraceae > Rutidosis > Rutidosis leptorrhynchoides. The sequence continues at coordinate 226,445,237 of NC_092343.1, forward strand.
CTTTTCTCCGTACACCATTATGGGTTTTCCTTTTTCTCGTATAATGCGAATTGCATTTTTGTAACAAATGATCTCTGCTTTCACTTCTTCAACCAGTCCATACCGATTATCACGTCAAAACTCCCTAACTCTACTAGTATCAAGTCAATCTTAAATGTTTCGCTAACCAGTTTAATTTCTCGATTCCGACATATATTATCTGCTGAAATTAATTTACCATTTGCTAATTCGAGTAAAAATTTACTATCCAAATGCATCAATGGACAACTTAATTTAGCACAAAAATCTCTACTCATATAGCTTCTATCCGCACCCGAATCAAATAAAACGTAAGCAGATTTATTGTCAATAAGAAACGTACCCGTAACAATCTCCGGGTGTTCCTGTGCCTCTGCCGCATTAATATTGAAAACTCTTCCGCGGCCTTGTCCATTCGTGTTCTCCTGGTTCGGGCAATTTCTAATAATGTAGCCTCGTTTTCCACATTTATAACAAACTACATTGGCATAACTTGCTCTGACACTACTTGCTCCGCCATTACTCGTTCCGACCCCATTTCTTCCTTTCGTTCTGTTAACCCCTGGTCCGTAGACCTCACACTTCGCCGCGCTATGACCATTTCTTTTACACTTGTTGCAAAATTTGGTGCAGAACCCCGAGTGATACTTTTCACACCTTTGGCATAGCTGCTTCTGATTGTTGTTGTTGTTGCGGTTATTATTGTTGTTGGGATGATTGTTGTAGTTGTTGTTGTTGTTGTTGTTGTTGTTGTTGTTGTTGTTAGGCCGTTTATTGTAGTTGAGATTGTTGGGATAATTGTTGCGATTATTATTGTAATTGCTGTTGTTGTTGTATTGGTGATTCTTATCACCGTTTTCCTCCCACTTTCTTTTGACTTGCTTCACATTGGCCTCTTCAGCCGTCTGTTCTTTAATTCTTTCCTCAATCTGGTTCACTAGTTTGTGAGCCATTCTACATGCCTGTTGTATGGAGGCGGGATCGTGTGAACTTATATCTTCTTGGATTCTTTCCGGTAATCCTTTCACAAACGCGTCGATCTTCTCTTCCTCATCTTCGAACGCTCCCGGACACAATAGGCACAATTCTGTGAATCATCTTTCGTACGTGGTAATATCAAATCCTTGGGTTCGTAACCCTCTAAGTTCTGTCTTGAGCTTATTGACCTCGGTTCTGGGACGGTACTTCTCGTTCATCAAGTGCTTGATTGCTGACCACGGTAGTGCGTATGCATCATCTTGTCCCACTTGCTCTAGATAGGTATTCCACCATGTTAACGCAGAACCTGTGAAGGTATGCGTAGCGTACTTCACTTTGTCCTCTTCAGTACACTTACTTATGTCAAACACCGATTCGACCTTCTCGGTCCACCGTTTCAATCCGATCGGTCCTTCTGTTCCATCAAATTCCAAAGGTTTGCAGGCAGTGAATTCTTTGTAGGTGCATCCTACACGATTTCCTGTACTGCTAGATCCAAGGTTATTGTTGGTATGTAGCGCAGCCTGTACTGCGGCTATGTTTGAAGCAAGAAAGGCACAAAATTCCTCTTCGCTCATATTCAAGGTGTGTCGAGTAGTCGGTGCCATTTCCTTCAAAATAGTCAAATGGAACAAGTTAATCATACAGAATATTAAGAGTAGTTAATAGTATTTCGTAGCATAATATGAACTCATTTATAAAAGCTTTTTCTTCATATTAGTGTTTTATAAGTTTAAATTCGGGTAGTACCTACCCGTTAAGTTCATACTTAGTAGCTAATATACAATTCAACTACTACAATTCTATATGAAAAACTGATTATAATAATATTTCGCGTTCAAACTTTTATACAATATTTTACAAACTTACAATACCGCTTATTTTACATAAAACATGAAATATAGCACACAATAACTTTGATACAAGATAGTTGTCAAGATAATTCTAGCTAGTACACAAGTCGTTCAGCAAAGGCAATAACAACACGTAATTCATACGTCCAGAAACAAGTCATGCATTCTGGTTTTACTAGGACTACTTCCCATCCTTGGTCTTGTGGAACATAACCGTTATGGCCGTTGATAAGACAGCGTGTTGTAACGTCGTCAAAGGGAAGAGGGTTACGTAATGACCAACAGTCTCGTAATAACCTAAAAACCTCATTTCTTACCCCAATTACCGACTCTGTCACTTGTGGGAACGTTTTGTTTAATAGTTGTAGCCCGATGTTCTTTTTCTCACTTTGGTGAGAAGCGAACATTACTAACCCGTAAGCATAGCATGCTTCTTTATGTTGCATGTTAGCCGCTTTTTCTAAATCATGAAGTCCTATATTCGGATACATTGAGTCAAAATAATTTCTTAACCCGTTGCGTAAAATAGCATTTGGGTTCCCCGCAATATATGCTTCAAAGTAAACACATCGTAACTTATGGGTTTCCCAATGTGATATCCCCCATCTTTCAAACGAAAGTCTCTTATAAACCAAGACATTCTTGGAACGTTCTTCGAATGTCTTAAAAACTGATTTCACCGTAAATAGTTGTGCCGAAGAATTCTGACCGACTCTAGACAAGATTTCATCAATCATGTCTCCGGGTAGGTCTCTTAAAATATTGGGTTGTCTATCCATTTTGTATTTTTATACTGTAAAATAGACAAGAGTTAGATTCATAAAAAAAATATACTTATTAATACAAACAATTTTTACATATATCATAAAGCATAAGCACACTATATTACATATATTACACCATACGAATACAACTATCTTATTCTGACTCGCTCGTTTCTTCTTCTTCGGTTTTGGTTCGTTTTGCCAAGTTTCTAGGGATATATGATGTTCCCCTAATACGAGCCGTCGTTTTCCACATTGGTTTAGAAAAACCTGGTGGTTTAGAGGTTCCCGGGTTATTGTTACAACTTAAGGGCTTCGGGGGTTGACGATACATATAAAGTTCATCGGGGTTGGAATTAGATTTCTCTATTTTTATGCCCTTTCCCTTATTATTTTCTTTTGCCTTTTTAAATTCAGTTGGGATAATTTCTATAACATCATCGGAATTCTCGTCGGAATCCGATTCATCGGAGAATTGGTAATCCTCCCAATATTTTGCTTCCTTGGCGGAAACATCATTGACCATAATTAACCTTGGTCGGTTGGTTGAGGATTTTCTTTTACTTAACCGTTTTATTATTTCCCCCACCGGTTCTATTTCCTCCTCCGGTTCCTCCTCTTCCGGTTCTGATTCTTCTTCCGGTTCTGACTCTTCTTCCGGTTCCTCTTCGGGAACTTGTGAATCAGTCCAATATATATTCGACTCTTCATTATTATTAGGTGAGTCAATGGAATTTATGCTAGAGGTAGACATCTATCACACAATATCAAACATGTTAAGAGATTAATATATCACATAATATATACATGTTAATAATATATAGTTTCCAACAAAAATGTTAAGCAATCATTTTTAAAGAAAACACGGTCGAAGTCCAGACTCACTAATGCATCCTAACAAACACGATAAGACACACTAATGCAAATTTTCTGGTTCTCTAAGACCAACGCTCAGATACCAACTGAAATGTCCCGTTCTTATTGATTAAAAACGTTCCATATTAATTGATTTCGTTGCGAAGTTTTGACCTCTATATGAGACGTTTTTCAAAGACTGCATTCATTTTTAAAACAAACCACAACCTTTATTTCATAAATAAAGGTTTAAAAAGCTTTACATAGATTATCAAATAATGATAATCTAAAATATCCTGTTTACACACGACCATTACATAATGGTTTACAATACAAATATGTTACATCAAAATCAGTTTCTTGAATGCAGTTTTTACACAATATCATACAAACATGGACTCCAAATCTTGTCCTTATTTTAGTATGCAACAGCGGAAGCTCTTAGTATTCACCTGAGAATAAACATGCTTTAAACGTCAACAAAAATGTTGGTGAGTTATAGGTTTAACCTATATATATCAAATCGTAACAATAGACCACAAGATTTCATATTTCAATACACATCCCATACATAGAGATAAAAATCATTCATATGGTGAACACCTGGTAATCGACATTAACAAGATGCATATATAAGAATATCCCCATCATTCCGGGACACCCTTCGGATATGATATAAATTTCGAAGTACTAAAGCATCTGGTACTTTGGATGGGGTTTGTTATGCCCAATAGATCTATCTTTAGGATTCGCGTCAATTAGGGTGTCTGTTCCCTAATTCTTAGATTACCAGACTTAATAAAAATGGGCATATTCGATTTCGATAATTCAACCATAGAATGTAGTTTCACGTACTTGTGTCTATTTTGTAAATCATTTATAAAACCTGCATGTATTCTCATCCCAAAAATATTAGATTTTAAAAGTGGGACTATAACTCACCTTCACAGATTTTTACTTCGTCGGGAAGTAAGACTTGGCCACTGGTTGATTCACGAACCTATAACAATATATACATATATATCAAAGTATGTTCAAAATATATTTACAACACTTTTAATATATTTTGATGTTTTAAGTTTATTAAGTCAGTTGTCCTCGTTAGTAACCTACAACTAGTTGTCCACAGTTAGATGTACAGAAATAAATCGATAAATATTATCTTGAATCAATCCACGGCCCAGTGTATACGTATCTCAGTATTGATCACAACTCAAACTATATATATTTTGGAATCAACCTCAACCCTGTATAGCTAACTCCAACATTCTCATATAGAGTGTCTATGGTTGTTCCGAAATATATATAGATGTGTCGACATGATAGGTCGAAATATTGTATACGTGTCTATGGTATCTCAAGATTACATAATATACAATATAAGTTGATTAAGTTATGGTTGGAATAGATTTGTAACCAATTTTCACGTAGCTAAAATGAGAAAAAGTATCCAATCTTGTTTTACCCATAACTTCTTCATTTTAAATCCGTTTTGAGTGAATCAAATTGCTATGGTTTCATATTGAACTCTATTTTATGAATCTAAACAGAAAAAGTATAGGTTTATAGTCGGAAAAATAAGTTACAACTCGTTTTTGTAAAGGTAGTCATTTCAGTCGAGAGAACGCCGTCTAGATGACCATTTTAGAAAACATACTTCCACTTTGAGTTTAACCATAATTTTTGGATATAGTTTCATGTTCATAATAAAAATCATTTTCCCAGAATAACAATTTTTAAATTAAAGTTTATCATAGTTTTTAATTAACTAACCCAAAACAGCCCGCGGTGTTACTACGACGGCGTAAATCCGATTTTACGGTGTTTTTCGTGTTTTCAGGTTTTAAATCATTAAGTTAGCATATCATATAGATATAGAATATGTGTTTAGTTGATTTTAAAAGTCAAGTTAGAAGGATTAACTTTTATTTGCGAACAAGTTTAGAATTAACTAAACTATGTTCTAGTGATTACAAGTTTAAACCTTCGAATAAGATAGCTTTATATGTATGAATCGAATGATGTTATGAACATCATTACTACCTCAAGTTCCTTGGATAAACCTACTGGAAATGAGAAAAATAGATCTAGCTTCAAAGGATCCTTGGATGGCTTGAAAGTTCTTGAAGCAGAATCATGACACGAAAACAATTTCTAGTAAGATTTCCACTCGAAATAAGATTGTTATAGTTATAGAAATTGAATTAAAGTTTGAATATGATTATTACCTTGTATTAGAAAGATAAACTACTGTAATTAACAAAGGTTTCTTGATCTTGGATGATTACTTGGAATGGATTTAGAAAACTTGGAAGTAAACTTGCAATCTTGGAAGTATTCTTGATTTTATGAAACTAGAACTTTTGGAATTTATGAAGAACACTTAGAACTTGAAGATAGAACTTGAGAGAGATCAATTAGATGAAGAAAATTGAAGAATGAAAGTGTTTGTAGGTGTTTTTGGTCGTTGGTGTATGGATTAGATATAAAGGATATGTAATTTTGTTTTCATGTAAATAAGTCATGAATGATTACTCATATTTTTGTAATTTTATGAGATATTTCATGCTAGTTACCAAATGATGGTTCCTACATGTGTTATGTGACTCACATGGGCTACTAAGAGCTGATCATTGGAGTGTATATACCAATAGTACATACATCTAAAAGCTGTGTATTGTACGAGTACGAATACGGGTGCATACGAGTAGAATTGTTGATGAAACTGAACGAGGATGTAATTGTAAGCATTTTTATTAAGTAGAAGTATTTTGATAAGTGTCTTGAAGTCTTTCAAAAGTGTATGAATACATATTAAAACACTACATGTATATACATTTTAACTGAGTCGTTAAGTCATCGTTCGTCGTTTCATGTAAATGTTGTTTTGAAACCTTTAGGTTAACGATCTTGTTGAATGTTGTTAACCCATTGTTTATTATAACAAATGAGATGTTAAATTGTTATATTATCATGATATTATGATATATAATATATCTTAGTATGATATATATACAGTTAAATGTCGTTACAACGATAATCGTTACATATATGTCTCGTTTCGAAACCATTAAGTTAGTAGTCTTATTTTTACATATGTATTTCATTGTCAATACACTTAATAATATATTTACTTATCATTTAACATAATTAACCAAGTGTATCAATATCTTAATATGATTCATATGTACCTAGTAAGACGTTGTTATAACGATAATCGTTATATATATCGTTTTCGAGTTTCTTAAATTAATAGTATCATTTTTATGTATATAACTCATTGTTAAAATACCTAATGAGATACATACTTATAATAAAATCATGTTAACTATATATATAACCATATATATGTCATCGTATAGTTTTTACAAGTTTTAACGTTCGTGAATCACCGGTCAACTTGGGTGGTCAATTGTCTATATGAAACCTATTTCAATTAATCAAGTCTTAACAAGTTTGATTGCTTAACATGTTGGAAACACTTAATCATGTAAATAACAATTTCATTTAATATATATATAAACATGGAAAAGTTCGGGTCACTACAGAACGAACCGGACTTACTAAAAACTATACTACTGTACGATTAGGTACACTGCCTATTATTGTTGTAGCAAGGTTTAGGTATATCCATTCTATAAATAAATAAATATCTTGTGTAAAATTGTATCGTATTTAATAGTATTTCCTTGTAAAAATTAATACTATTTCATATACCCCTCGCATAACATCAAGTATTTTTGGCGCCTCTGCCGGGGAAAGTTAAACGTTGAAAGCGCAACGCTAATAAAAAAAGATTTTTTATTAAAGTTTTAATTGCGTTTTTGTATAAATACGCTTTAAATATTAAAAATACAAAAATATAAAAAAAATATCTATATAATTTTTAAGAATTTGTTTAAAATTTATAAAATTATTAAGTATTTATATTTCTATTTTAGTTTTTATTTATTTTATATATATATAAAACAGAAAATAAAATAAAAAGTATAAAAAAAAAAACAGAACCTGTCGAATTTTTTGACCTGCATCTGATCTGAATCTGAGGTATCCGCACTCGCGGTACTTTTTGCCAGTTGGCATCCGCACTCGCGGAGCCTTCTGACAGCTGCAACATCTGATTTCATTTATTACGAAATTAGGGTTAAAATTAATTATTATTAATTAAAATTAGGGTTTTAATTTATTATAATTAGTATAAGTTTAGTTTTAATTAATTTTAAGTTTTAATTAGTTTTATTAATATATAAAACTACTATTTTTATAAAATACTTAATATAAAAATAATATTTTTATAAAAATTCTATTTTTACAACTTTAAGTTTTATTTTTAAAATTCCGTACCTTTTTAATCGTTTATTCGTAATATTTGTATTTTTCGTTCGTATTTAGTTTTAAGTCATAGTTTGTGCCATAGTTATTATTATTTCTAGATTTTTAGGCTTTGCCGTAAAATCCCTTAAGTGCTTTTTCTTTAGACTAAGATTTAGGTGCTTTAGAATTTTGCGACGCCGTTTTTATATTTTAGTACTTTTTAAGTTATTGCCGTTTTGGATATAGTATTTCTTGTAAGCTTTAATTTTTTTAGACGTAACTTTTAATTCTTAGTTTTTAGTTCCTTTTTAAGTTTCGACGCGCTACTTTCTTATTTTTATTTTTCAACGCCTATTATTTTTCGACCTTTTATTTTTTGACGTTTTTCGACGCGCTCTTTTTCTTTCTTATTTCTCGCCGCTCTAGTTTTTAGGACTTAGTTTTTTTCTATTTCTTCTCTAAAATTTCTTTAAATTTCAACGAAAAATTATTTTAAGTGGTTAAATTGATAGACATCCAAATTTTCTGCTTCGTAGTATAGTGGCTGAGTTGTGAGCTTTCGATTTAAAGGGTTCTGGCTCCCTGCTGCATCTATTGGCTATTCGAAACGTGGGCAAAAGCAGAAAAGTCTATTTATTTGATAACTTATATAATTTTTATTTTTATAACTAATAGGATATTCAGTGAATGCACCGAGCAAAACGTTCACCACCTTTCGTACGTTCACCACCTGTAACTCGATCAAGAAATCTAGCAAATATTGTTGCCGTTGATTTTTCTTTAGAATCGTCATCCAGTCGACCAAGTACTCCAATTCAAATTTCCGATAATCCATTTTTGAACCCGACCTCACAATTGAGAATCCGGAGGATCTTCAGGGACAATTCAGAGATCCTGGACCATTAATCTTTCCTCCGGAACCACCAATCATTCAAACAGAGATTGTCGAGGAACCAACCATTAAATCAGAATCCTCTAGTGATTCAGATTCAACAAAATCAATCATGGAGAATCTGGAACCTTTAAGTATGGAAGACCGAATGAGAGCTAAACGCACTGGCCAAGGTCACGCAATTACTCAACCTGACATTAATGCGTCAGATTATGAAATCAAAGGACAAATCCTACACATGGTGACAAATCAATGCCAATTTAGTGGTGCGCCGAAGGAAGATCCAAATGAACATCTTCGTACCTTTAATAGGATCTGTACACTATTCAAAATCAGAGAAGTGGAGGATGAACATATATATCTCATGTTATTTCCCTAGACTTTAAAGGGAGAAGCCAAAGATTGGTTAGAATCGTTACCTGAAGGGGCGATTGATACATGAGACGTTTTAGTTGAAAAATTTCTTAAACAATTCTTTCCGGCATCTAAAGCCTTGAGACTTCAAGGAGAAATTGTTACGTTCACGCAAAAGCCAAATGAAACTTTATATAAGGCGTGGACAAGATTTGGAAAGTTGTTAAGAGGATGTCCGCAACATGGTTTAGACACCTGTCAAATAGTACAAATATTCTACCAAGGATACGACATCACTACAAGGAAAGACATAGATATAGCAGCTGGTGGTTCCATTATGAAGAAAACAGCAACTGACGCTTAAAAAATTATTGATAACACTGCTTCCCACTCACATGAGTGGCACCAAGAAAAAGATATCGTTAGATCATCTAAGGCAGCTAGAGCCGATTCTAGCCATGACTTAGATTCCATTTCTGCAAAGATAGATGCTGTCGAGAGACGAATGGAAAAGATGACTAAAGATATTCACTCAATACGAATTAGTTGTGAGCAGTGTGGAGGACCATATTTGACAAAAGATTGTCTCAGTATTGAACTAACAATGGAACAAAGAGAGAATGTTTCATACATAAACCAAAGGCCTGAAAATAATTATCAGAATAATTATCAACCGCCAAGACCAATCTACAATTAAAATTAGAATTATAACCGAAATGTTCCATACAACAACCAACAAGGTCCTAGCAATCAACAATATCCAATAATACTTACAATCAGCAAAGACCTATTTTTCAAAATAAACCACCACAAACCGATGATAAAAAGCCAAATTTTGAAGACATGATGTCGAAGCTAGTTGAATCTCAAACTCAGTTTTTCACATCTCAGAAACAAACCAATGAACAAAATGCTCAAGCATTTAGAAATCAACAAGCTTCTATTCAAAATTTGGAACAAGAAGTGAGCAACCTAGCAAGGTTAATAGGTGAAAGAAAACTGGGAAGTTTACCTAGTGATACAAATGCTAACCCCCAGAATGAAACAGCTAAAGTCATTACTGAAATGTCCCATTCTTATTGATTAAAAACGTTCCATATTAATTGATTTCGTTGCGAGGTTTTGACCTCTATATGAGACGTTTTTCAAAGACTGCATTCATTTTAAAACAAACCATAACCTTTATTTCATCAATAAAGGTTTAAAAAGCTTTACGTAGATTATCAAATAATGATAATCTAAAATATCCTGTTTACACACGACCATTACATAATGGTTTACAATACAAATATGTTACAACGAAATAAGTTTCTTGAATGCAGTTTTTACACAATATCATACAAGCATGGACTCCAAATCTCGTCCTTATTTAAGTATGCGATAGCGGAAGCTCTTAATAATCACCTGAGAATAAACATGCTTAAAACATCAACAAAATGTTGGTGAGTTATAGGTTTAACCTTTATATTATCAAATCATAATAATAGACCACAAGATTTGATATTTCAATACACATCCCATACATAGGGATAAAAAAAATCATTCATATGGTGAACACCTGGTAACCGACATTAAAAAGATGCATATATAAGAATATCCCCATCATTTCGGGACACCCTTCGGATATGATATAACTTTCGAAGTACTAAAGCATCCGGTACTTTGGATGGGGTTTGTTAGGCCCAATAGATCTATCTTTAGGATTCGCGTCAATTATGGTGTCTGTTCCCTAATTCTTAGATTACCAGACTTAATAAAAAGGGGCATATTCGATTTCGATAATTCAACCATAGAATGTAGTTTCTCGTACTTGTGTCTATTTTGTAAATCATTTATAAAACCTGCATGTATTCTCATCCCAAAAATATTAGATTTTAAAAGTGGGACTATAACTCACTTTCACAGATTTTTTACTTCGTCGGGAAGTAAGACTTGGCCACTGGTCGATTCACGAACCTATAACAAATATGTACATATATATCAAAGTATGTTCAAAATATATTTACAACACTTTTAATACATTTTGATGTTTTAAGTTTATTAAGTCAGCTGTCCTCGTTAGTAACCTACAACTAGTTGTCCACAGTTAGATGTACAGAAATAAATCGATATATATTATCTTGAATCAATCCACGACCCAGTGTATACATATCTCAGTATTGATCACAACTCAAACTATATATATTTTGGAATCAACCTCAACCCTGTATAGCTAACTCCAACATTCACATATAGAGTGTCTATGGTTGATCCGAAATATATATAGATGTGTCGACATGATAGGTCGAAACATTGTATACATGTCTATGGGATCTCAAGATTACATAATATACAATACAAGTTGATTAAGTTATGGTTGGAATAGATTTGTTACCAATTTTCACGTAGCTAAAATGAGAAAAAATTATCCAATCTTGTTTTACCCATAACTTCTTCATTTTAAATCCGTTTTGAGTGAATCAAATTGCTATGGTTTCATATTGAACTATAATTTAAGAATCTAAACAGAAAAGTATAGGTTTATAGTTGGAAATTTAAGTTACATGTTAATTACTAAAGTGGTACTCATTTCCGTCGAAAAAAACGACATCTTGATGACCATTTTGGAAAACATACTTTCACTTTGAGTTTAACCATGATTTTTTGATATAGTTTCATGTTCATAAGAAAAATCATTTTCCCAGAAGAACAACTTTTAAATCAAAGTTTATCATAGTTTTTAATTAACTAACCCAAAACAGCCCACGGTGTTACTACGACGGCGTATGTCCGGTTTTACGGTGTTCTTCGTGTTTCCAGATTTTAAATCATTAAATTAGCATATCATATAGATATAGAACATGTGTTTAGTTGATTTTAAAAGTCATGTTAGAAGGATTAACTTTTGTTTGTGAACAAGTTTAGAATTAACTAAACTATGTTCTAGTGATTTCAAGTTTAAATCTTTGAATAAGATAGCTTTATATGTATGAATCGAATGATGTTAGGAACATCATTACTACCTCAAGTTTTCGGGATAAAGCTACTAGAAATGAGAAAAAATGGATCTAGCTTCAAAGAATCCTTGGATGGCTTGAAAGTTCTTGAAGCAGAATCATGATACGAAAACAAGTTCAAGTAAGATTTCCACCCGAAATAAGATTGTTATAGTTATAGAAATTGAATCAAAGTTTGAATATGAGTATTACCTTGTATTAGAAAGATATCTTACTGTAAATAAGAAATATTTCTTGAGGTTGGATGATCACTTTACAAGATTGGAAGTAAGCTAGCAAACATGGAAGTATTCTTGATTTTATGTAACTAGAACTTGTAGAATTTATGAAGAACACTTGGAACTTGAAGATAGAACTAGAGAGAGATCAATTAGATGAAGAAAATTGAAGAATGAAAGTGTTTTTAGGTGTTTTTGGTCATTGGTGTATGGATTAGATATAAAGGATATGTAATTTTGTTTTCATGTAAATAAGTCATGAATGATTACTCATATTTTTGTAATTTTATGAGATATTTCATGCTAGTTGCCAAATGATGGTTCCCACATGTGTTAGGTGACTCACATGGGCTGCTAAGAGCTGATCATTGGAGTGTATATACCAATAGTACATACATCTAAAACTTGTGTATTGTACGAGTACGAATACGGGTGCATACGAGTAGAATTGTTGATGAAACTGAACGAGGATGTAATTGTAAGCATTTTTGTTAAGTAGAAGTATTTTGATAAGTGTCTTGAAGTCTTTCAAAAGTGTATGAATACATATTAAAACACTACATGTATATACATTTTAACTGAGTCGTTAAGTCATCGTTAGTCGTTACATGTAAGTGTTGTTTTGAAACCTTTAGGTTAACGATCTTGTTAAATGTTGTTAACCCAATGTTTATAATATCAAATGAGATTTTAAATTATTATATTATCATGATATTATGATGTATGAATATCTCTTAATATGATATATATATACATTAAATGTCGTTACAACGATATTCGTTACATATATGTCTCGTTTCAAAATCATTAAGTTAGTAGTCTTGTTTTTACATATGTAGTTCATTGTTAATATACTTAATGATATGTTTACTTATCATAATATCATGTTAACTATATATATATCCATATATATGTCATCATATAGTTTTTACAAGTTTTAACGTTCGTGAATCACCGGTCAACTTGGGTGGTCAATTGTCTATATGAAACCTATTTCACTTAATCAAGTCTTAAAAAGTTTGATTGCTTAACATGTTGGAAACACTTAATCATGTAAATAACAATTTTATTTAATATATATATATAAACATGGAAAAGTTCGGGTCACTACAATTACCACAAGAAGTGGTATTACACTTAAACCACCTGAAATACCTGTAATTTCTGATGAAGCTATTCCTACTCTACAAGAACCACAATCTGATCAAGATAAGGAAAAAGAACCGGTAGTTGAAAAGGTTAATGAAGATAACACAGTTAAGGCTAAACCTAATGTTAAACCATACCAACCACCACTTCCTTACCCGAGTAAAATGAGGAAAGAGAGACTTGAAGCCGAGCAATCCAAATTCTTGGATATGTTTAAACAAATAAATGTCAATCTTCCTTTCATTAATGTGATTTCAGGAATGCCTAGATATGCTAAATTTCTGAAAGATCTAATCACAAATAGAAAGAAAATGGACGAACTCTCGGCCGTTACTATGAATGCTAATTGTTCAGCAGTGCTGTTGAATAAGATACCAGAAAAACTCTCTGATCCAGGAAGTTTCATAATTCCATGTTTTCTGGGTAGTCTTAGTTCAATAAAAGCATTGGCAGATTTTGGTGCTAGTATAAATTTAATGCCGTATTCACTATACGCTAAACTAGACCTTGAAGAATTGAAACCAACACGAACAAGCATACAACTAGCCGATCGATTAGTAAAATATCCTAGAGGGATAATGGAGAACATGCTAGTTAAAGTTGGTACTTTAGTATTTCCAGTAGATTTTGTTATTCTGGATATGGAAGAAGATTCTCGAGTTCCTCTCATATTAGGAAGACCATTCTTAAACACGACCAAAGCAATAATAGACGTGTTTGGTAAGAAACTGACCCTAAGTATAGAGGACGAGAGTGTTACCTTTTCAGTTGATAGAGCAATGCTACAACCGCAATCTGCAGATGATACATGTTATTATATTCAAACTATAGATTCACATGCAGAATTGTTAGAAGAATTTCCAGAATTACAAGGAATGGGAGAATGTTCTTTAGGAGAAGGAACTGAACCAATTGATGAAACTGAAATGTTAGCTACACTTATGGCTAATGGATATGAACCAACAATAGAAGAAATTCAAATGCTAAAAGAAGAAGACAGATATCGATATAAATCATCGATAGAAGAACCACCGACATTAGAGTTAAAGCCACTTCCAAACCATTTGGAATATGCTTATTTACATGGTGAATCAGAATTACCTGTAATAATATCGTCTTCTCTTACTGAAAATGAAAAATCTCAACTCATTTCTGTGCTAAAAGCTCATAAACCAGCCATTGCATGGAAAATTCATGATATTAAAGAAATAAGTCCTTCGTATTGTACACATAAAATCCTTATGGAAGAAGGTCATAAAACGTATGTGCAACGCCAACGAAGACTAAATCCAAATATGCAAGATGTTGTTAAGAAAGAAATTATAAAACTGCTAGATGCAGGTTTAATTTATCCAATTTATGGTAGTCCATGGGTAAGCCTAGTTCAATGCGTACCTAAGAAGGGTGGCATGACTATCATCACAAATGAGAAAAATGAGCTTATTCCTACTAGGACTGTAACAGGATGGCGTGTTTGTATTGATTATAGAAAATTAAATAACGCCACCAGAAAAGATCACTTTGCCTTACATTTCATTGATCAAATGTTGGAAAGATTAGCTGGAAATAGTTACTATTGTTTTCTTGACGGTTTCTCCGGATACTTTCAAATTCCAATAGCACCCGAGGACCAAGAGAAAACCACGTTCACGTGCCCTTATGGTACTTTTGCTTACAAACGCATGCCATTTGGATTTTGCAACGCCCCTGCAACCTTTCAAAGGTGCATGATGGCGATTTTTCACGACATGATAGAAGAATGCATGGAAGTTTTCATGGATGACTTTTCAGTCTTCGGTGATACATTTGAATCATGTCTAGTTAATCTTGAACGAATGCTTATTAGATGCGAACAATCAAATCTAGTACTTAATTGGGAGAAATGTCATTTCATGGTTAAAGAAGGCATCGTTCTTGGTTATAAAATTTAAAAGGAAGGAATTGAAGTGGATAGAGCTAAAGTAGATGTAATTGCTAAACTTCCACATCCCACCAATGTTAGAGGAGTTAGGAGTTTTCTAGGGCATGCCGGTTTTTACCGAATTTTCATGAAAGATTTTTCTAAAATTGCCACTCCTATGAATAAACTCCTAGAAAAGGATGCTCCATTCATCTTTTCAGATTAATGCATCAAATCTTTTAATATTCTTAAAGAGAAACTCACTAATGCGCCGATTATGATAACTCCAAATTGGAATCTACCATTTGAACTAATGTGCGATGCAAGTGATTTTGCAATGGGAGCCGTTTTAGGACAAAGGATTGAAAAACAATTTCAAGCTATATATTATGCTAGTAAGACGTTACAAGGAGCACAAACGAATTACATAACTACTGAAAAAGAACTCCTTGTTATTGTCTTTGCTTTTGACAAATTTCGTTCATATCTCGTTCTAGCTAAAACGGTGGTCTATACCGACCATTCTGCTCTTAGATACCTATTTTTGAAACATGATGCTAAACCAAGATTAATCCGTTGGATATTACTCTTACAAGAGTTCGATATTGAAGTCCGAGATAAAAAGGGAGCAGAAAATCTCGCCACCAATCATCTTTCTCGTCTTGAAAATCCTGAATTAGAAGTTCTAAATGAATCGGTCATACAAGACAACTTTTCTGATGAATATCTATTGAAGATAGATTATAATGAAATTCCTTGGTTTGCATACTATGCAAACTACATAGTATGTGGATTCCTTGAAAAAGGATTATCGTACCAAAAACGAAAGAAATTCTTTAGTGATATAAAACACTATTTCTGGGAAGATCCACATTTGTTTAAAAGTTGTCCCGATGGAATAATACGCCGATGTGTATTTGGAGATGAAGCTAGTAAAATCTTAAACCATTGTCACACAGGACCAACAGGAGGGCATTATGGGCCTCAACTTACAGCAAGAAAAGTTTACGATGCTGGATTCTATTGGCCTACAATTTTCAAAGACGCACACCTTCTTTGCAAATCCTGTGATGCTTGTCAAAGGGCCAGAAAAATAAGTCAACGTGATGAAATGCCACAAAATGTCATTCAAGTATGTGAAGTATTTGACATTTGGGGTATTGACTTTATGGGTCCATTTCTAAAATCTCATAATAATCTCTACATTCTCGTTGCCATTGATTATGTATCTAAATGGGCGGAAGTACAAGCTCTCCCAACTAACGATGCACGAGTTGTAGTCAACTTTTTAAAACGTCTTTTTGCAAGGTTTGGAACACCGAAAGCTTTAATAAGTGATCGGGGTACTCATTTCTGTAATAATCAACTTGATAAAGTTCTCAAAAGATATGGAGTAACTCATAAAATCTCCACTGCATATCATCCACAAATAAGTGGACAAGTTGAAAATACCAACCGAGCTTTAAAACGTATTCTAGAGAAAACCGTAGGATCAAATCCGAAGGAATGGTCCATTAAATTGGAGGATGCACTCTGGGCTTTTAGAACAGCCTACAAAACTTCAATTGGTACCACACCCTTTAAACTCGTTTATGGAAAAGCATGTCATCTTCTAGTAGAAATTGAACATAAAGCATTTTGGGCTTTGAAGACATGTAATCTTGATTTACATGAAGTCGGACGTCTACGGTTAAGTCAATTAAACGAATTAGAAGAATTAAGACATGAAGCATACGAAAATTCGTTAATCTATAAAGAAAGAATGAAGAAATGGCATGATAAAAGAATCAAAAGTTCAAAAGAATTTAAAGAAGGAGACAGAGTTCTTCTTTTCAATTCACGATTCAAGCTATTTCCTGAAAAATTGAAATCAAGATGGTCTGGACCATTCATAGTCAAAAGAGTTTTCCCGTACGGAACAGTAGAATTAATAAATTCAAATGGGATTGAATTTAAAGTTAATGGTCACAGAGTTAAACATTACATAGATAATCCAATGGAAGTTGAAGATGACATTAATCACAATTTTGACACCACATCTAACTAAGTGTGGGGAGGTTCAAATCTTTTTAGGGTAATATGTATTTCTGTTAGAGTTAGATTTTCTGTTTTCGTGTAGTTCTCGAGAATGGAATCCGAATGGTCTTTCCCTAGCAGACCCTAAAGAACTAGTCTTCTCCCCCCATTCTGAATTTTTATTTTTTTTAAATTTTACGAGATGAAGACTTCCTGTGAATTAAACCATGGTCTAATGCTACACGCTTTGATCACTAAACGTAATAATGACACCCTTCCAAGTGAATTGGTATCATTAATCAGAGGTAAATTGGACGGAGTAAGAAAATAATCCAGGAACGAAAATAATAAGTTACATTTTGGTAAAGGAAAATCAAAATTCGCAGCGAAAAGAAGAGCTCGACACCTTGAAAGATGTCACAAATGCGGAAATTGGTCACACGAAGGAAAATGCTCGATGAATCAGACATATTCCAATACCGAATTCGTTACTTTATGTAGAGATGGACCGTTCATATGTTTCGAAGAAAAATCGTTGAATGCTCGAGGTTATGCCTATGTAGCTATGGAAAACCAATTAGTCCAACTATCTTATGAGTGGGCTAAAGCAGGTCACTGAGAATTCTATCTCACAGGTAAGTATGTACAGTTTTATTTTTATTTTATTGCTTTTAACCTTTTGATAATAAACGCTAAATTGTTCGCTATAAAGTATTAAATTGATACTCAATATAATTAGGTTTTGTAACCGAAATTATTGATATCATACAAAAATTTATTACATCACTGCGAAATTTACCGTTTATTCTTAAGGTATAAATATCTTTAATCAATCAACCCAAAATATTTCAAAAATTCGTCATGAGTTAAACTAGGTTATGGAACCGAAATTACTTTATAGAAAAGAGGGGCGTATATTTTTGATAATATTTGATTGATTAAAGTGGGATAAAAGACCAAAAAGATTTTTAATTCTATTTTATTTTTACCTTGTGTTTAAAATTAATATATAAATATAAATATTAAAATAATATTGTAAATTTTTATAAATCAATATAATTAAGTTTGTAAATATTTTAAAAATTAATATTTTCAATATAAGTTTGTAAAACTAAAAATATTAATGATATTTATATTAATTTTTAATTTTATGCATTTTAAATATTAGTTTGGTGTGAATTTAAAAACAAAAATTTACTTTATTTCACTAAGTTAAAATTTGATATTTAAAATTCGTCGTGAGTTGAAGACTAGGTCGTTGAACCGAAATTGCTTTACCCGAGGGCGGACGAGAACTTTTATTATCATTATTTTTAATCTTATTGATCTAAAGTATGCCAAAAACATTAAAAAAAACCCAAAAATCTTTGCTTTTAAAACCGCGCTTAAAAATGACAAATTTTAAAATTTTGTCGAGGGACGGACTAGGACAATGATCCGAAATGCCCTCATTCTTAAAAGAAACAAATTTTTAAAATTTATTAATTTATGTTTTATTAAGTAAAGGTTTTTATTAAAAAAAAAAAAAAACAAACAAACGCCAATATGATGGGAAACTTTGGTAAAATTTAAATCATTTTTCTACGCTAATCACCCTCAATAATTTAAATTGTTACTTATTTCTTACAAATGAGGGCATTGCAAGATCTTAAGTGTGGGAAGGGGTTAAATTCTTTCGGATTTTTAAAATTTTTTGACTTAAACACTTTGTTACCATTAAAAATACTAGTAACGCAGTAGTTGTATTAGAATCTAGTGCTCTCTGATAATAAAGAACAGCCCTAGTCTTATATACTGACTACCCAATTCTAGTAAAATTTTCAAAATTTTCAATTAAATGAATTCAAAATCATGTTTATACATATTTATGAACGATAAAACTAAGTGTTAACACCGAAATTATTGTTACCTCAGAAAGGACATAAATTGAGAAACAACTCAAAATGTTAGAATTCATTTAAAATGGAATAGAGGACAATAAAAAGGCAAAGAAAGGAAAATAAAAGCCAAGTGTGGGAAAATTTACCAAGTTATTTAAAACATATGTCACATATTTTTGTAACAAATAAATGAAGATATTTTTGCTTTGGACTAAACTAATCAGTTTTACCCGATTTACTGTAATATATTTGAAAGAAAGATGGATCTACACAATGAATCAATTCTATCATTAAAAGGAAGTAAAGTCTTCCGAAAAAGACACGCGCTTCTTGATTTAGGTCAGGAAGTTGTCGTCCAGACCAGCTGTAGGTTGACGAAAAATCTAGAAAATTCATCTCTAAAATCAGCAGGAAATCCACGGACCTCAGCATTAAACAGGGTTGCCACGTGGTCAGACTTATCCTAACCATGAGAGGATCTGTCTCGTAAAATGGGGAGGACGCTGTGCAAATTATCTTGATAAGACTAATGAATCAGACCCCCAGAAAAGGATAATCTCCTTAAAAGATCAAAAATCAGCTTTTAAGCCTGATATTACTCAATCCTAGAGATTGACCTTAAATATTGAGAATTACAAACTCATGGAAATCGATGATATCTAAACTCGAGCTTGAACGAGAAAATATTTTGATCAAAATTACAAACCGATTTGTTTTCTGAAAATCCATTTTCAATGCGTTCATTACTATTGAACGTAAAATCCTAGGAATTCACCTGGAATTCATTAGGTCACCTGAATCAAATCGGGTGTCAACCGTAAGAATGGTGGTTGCATAGTATGGTCGAAGACAGGACCTTGTGCCAGACCGAAAAACCATAGGGTGAGCTTTACTATTGCTCCTACAAAGGATAGTAATTGCATCCGACACGATATAGATCATAATCAAAAGCATGTCACGGGACATTGCCTTAACAGTTGCTTGTTCAACGCTTTCCTTTACAAACGGACGGTAGTTTACCGAAAGGTAATATACGGGATAAGTAAACTGGACGTGTTGCTTTCCTAATACAAGGTTAGCAAGTGGGTGACACAAAACCGCAAGTTTTGAGCTAAAATTTTCAAATCTGAAACCCACAAAACCCACAAAAAGATTTTGCAAACACCGGTGAAGGGTTATTCCGGAAAACTTATCTAGGGTAAAAGATAGATAGAATTTTCAAAAAAAGATCAAAAGTTTTCATAAAGATCCAATTTCCTTAAGGATCTAAATTTTTATAGTCATGTGGGACTGTAAACCACATCGTTACTACCATTGTTCATACCGCCGTATAGAAATCACTGATGTACAAAGTATGAAGAATAAAGAAGTGATTCTAGCATTTTTATTTCAAGACTATATTGCTTGAGGACAAGCAACGCTCAAGTTATATAAAATTTATTCCAAATTTTTTTTAGAAACATATTCTTTATTTATATACGTTATATCTTAACTTATGTGTTATATTGCTATAAATATATTTTTATATCAATAAAAGTAATAATAATGATAATAATATAAATGTTAATTTTAAAAATGATAATTTTAATAAAGATAATAACCTTACTAAAAATGTTAAGTTTTAATAAAAATTATAGTATTAATAAAAATGATAACTTTGATAATTGTAATTATAATGATACTTTTAATACAAATGATAATAATAATAATAATAATAATAATAATAATAATAATAATAATAATAATAATAATAATAATAATAATAATAATAATAATAATAATAATAATAATAATAATAAAATAATTTTTGTAAAAGTGATAATAATGATAATAATTCTTAATAATAACAATACTTATTAATGATAATCATATTAATAATAGTAATGGTATTGATAATGCTAAAAACAAACATATATTTCATAGCATTATCCCTCAAGAAAGACAAGCTTTTAGTTGCAATTGTTCTATTTACAAGTGATATTCGTTTAAATAATAAAAGGTGAAGACAAAAGACAGATTCGATGAATTGAAGACGCAAACGACCAAAAAGTTCAAAAGTACAAAGTACAATCAAAGTGGTTCCAATTATTGATAAGAAACGTCTCAAAATTACAAGAGTACAAAAAGCAAAACGCAAAGTACAAGATATTAAATTGTACGCAAGGACGTTCGAAAATCCGGAACCAAGACATGAACCAACTCTCAACGCTCGACGCAACGGACCGAAAGTTACAAATTAATTATGTATATAAATATAATATAATATATAATTAATTATATAAATTACATATATATTATATTTATATAATTAAACCGTCGGCAGTCAAAAGGATCCAAGAATGTTAGCTGAAACTGGAGGCTCCGCACTCGCGGAGTTTGAAGGCATAAAAACTCCACACTCGCGGAGTTTGTGGGCTTATAAAAGGCCATGCATTCTGCTCGAATTCTGCACCCTTTTTCATCAATCTTTTTCTCTTCTCATTCATATACGTAAATATATATATATATATATATATATATATATATATATATATATATATATATATATATATATATATATTATATTTTTATTTTAATTTTAATTTTAAATTCTAATAATAAGGGTATGTTAGCGAATGTTGTAAGGGTGTAAGTCGAAATTCTGTCCATGTAACGCTACGCTATTTTTAATCACTGTAAGTTATGGTTAATGTTATTTTTAATTTAACGTCTCGTAGCTAAGTTAGTATTATGCTTACTTAATGCCGAAATAATCGTGATGTTGGGCTAAATAGTAAAATTGGGTAATTGGGCTTTGTACCATAATTGGGGTTTGGATAAAAGAACGACACTTGTGGAAATTAGACTATGGGCTATTAATGGGCTTTATATTAACTAAACGATACCTCGTTAATTTAATATATAGACTTATAATTTGACGTATTTATTTATAACCACATACGCTTGACTGGGCACGGTGGGCGGGATATCTATAAATACCAATAATTGTTCATTTTACCTGACACGGAACTGGATTAATAGTTAATAGACTTGTCGAAACAGGGGTGGATTACATTCAAGGGTAATTGGTGTAATTGTTAACAAAGTAGTAAAACCTTGGTTTACATGCAGTCGATAACCTGGTGTATTCATTAAACAAAGTATTAAGACCTTGTTACAATTCGAATCCCCAATTAGTTGGAATATTTAACTTCGGAAATAAGAATAATTTGACGAAGACTTCCGCATTTTATGATTATGACTGATGGACTATTATGGACAAATCCATATGGACATATCAAATAATCCAGGACAAAGGACAATTAACTCATGGGAATAAACTAAAAATTAACACGTCGAACATCATGATTATGGAAGTTTAAATAAGCATAATTCTTTTATTTCATATTTAATTGCACTTTTAATTATCGCACTTTTATTTATTGCCTTTGTATTTAATTGCACTTTTAATTTTCGTACTCTTTTAATTATCGCACTTTTATTTATCGTTATTTTATTATCGTTATTTACTTTACGTTTTAAATTAAGTTATATTTATTTTTAATATTTTACATTAGGTTTTAACTGCGATTAAAGTTTTAAAAATCGACAAACCGGTCATTAAACGGTAAAAACCCCCTTTTATAATAATAATACTACTTATAGATATTTTTATATTTTTACAATTATAAGCTAAAAATATAGCGTTAAGCTTGTTTAAAAGATCCCTGTGGAACGAACCGGACTTACTAAAAACTACACTACTGTATGATTAGGTACACTGCCTATAAGTGTTGTAGCAAGGTTTCGGTATATCCATTCCATAAATAAATAAATATCTTGTGTAAAATTGTGTCGTATTTAATAGTATTTCCTTGTAAAAAATTAATACTATTTCATATACCCCTCGCATAACATCAGGTATTATTGATAATAATACTTATGTTAATCATAATAATAATAATGATAATAATATTTATAAAAATGGTAGTAATCCTAATATAAATGTTAATAATAATCACGTTATTAATATTAAGGATAATGACAATTAATCATAATAATTTTTAAAACAATAATTAATAATAATAATAATAATAATAATAATAATAAGTAACTACCTTTAAAAGCTTTTCCCAAAAAAAAAAATGGCACAGACCGGGCTCGAACTCGCGACTTCTCGCTAACCCGACACAACCTTAACCATTCAGCCATTTCGACTTTCTTATAAGATCAACGTCTTTACTTTACTTGTTATCATTTCACGTATCATTATCATACCTTTAATACACAAGTGGGCTTAGTCCAATAACTTTAAAATAAGAAGCCCAACTTTCAAACCCATTTAATTGATCGATCCTATAAACCAAACACTGTATAATTCAGTCGATTAAATGTGTGTATGTAGGTTTAGATCAGACACACTTCATACGGATTCATCATCATCGTCTTCATTGCGATTATCATCACCATCATCATCTAACATCATCGTTCATCCTTATTAATCATCATCATTCATCAAATCATAACAGGCACAACTCAGAATCCATAATCAAGCTATGGCGATCGAATTGTTTATGCTGAATTTTATGTACATAGTTACGATTTTTTTGTTTTAGTTGAATTATAAAATCGATTGTATTTTAGGGATTAGTTTGATTTTGTGATTTTCGAATGATAACAGGAAATAGCAGGTGGTTTAATGGGGTTGTCTTTGATAAAAGTGATGAGCCGAAGGTGATGGGTTTTGGGTTAGGTCGATCAGTTTTGATAGTAACAATTATGGTGACTCGTCTTGATCTCGTTCTTCGATAGTAGCAAGCAATAGTAGAATTTGAGGGTGGTTTCAAATAGAAGGATATAGCATTAATGGTTCATGATTGATTGGTTAGATGGTGAAGTGGTTTTGTGAAGGTTTTAAATGACGGTTTACGACTGTGATCAAGAGGTTGCAGCAGTGGTTTCTTTGTGGGTTTATGAAGATAACGAGTAGTAACAACAATGGTTTTATTGAGTTTTCATCGGTGTTTAATTTAGTTTGATCCTGGATCGTGACAGACACAAAACAGCAACAAAGTCGATTATAGTTTGGCTTTGAGTATTCGGTGATAGCATACAGCAGGTATTAATCAATTTTAGTCTGATGGTGTTAATTCAATGAAGTAGAAAGAGAGATTGAGAGAATGGTTGAGAGGCGAGGTGATCGTGTTGTGAGTGTACATACGAATCAAAAACAGAAATTACATGGTAGTCGTTTTATTCAAAATTTGATGGTGTCAAGTGGTAATAATCGAAACCAACATTAACCGAATACTAGCAAGGTTGTGTTGGTGTGTATGTAGTCGATCAGAGAACAAGAAAAGTTTCAATTTTTAAGTGCTTGATTAAACAATAGTAGCAGTAGTAGTCGACAGTTGATGGTTTACAGCTGTAACAACATCCACAAAGTGATGTTGATTGATGATAGAAGAAGGATTAGCAGTAGCAGTTTGAGCTGTTCTTAATCAAGTAAAACTAATGAAACAAGAGCTGTCTAGTAGCAGTAGTTCGAGCAGCAATAGTGGTTTGTTTAGCTTGGGTTTGTTTCTACAGAATTATATACAATAGCAGAGGGTATAGTGTGATCAAATGGGTGGTTCGATGGTTCGTGGTTTGAACTCATAAATATAAGCGAACAGAAACTAGGTAGTAGTTTACAAGTGCGTTTTTGATTGGAGCTGTAGGTTGACACAAACAGAAGCAATCACGTCTAACAAGTTGAAAGTGGTGATGATATGGTGGTGATATGGATTTAGTGATAGATCGTGTGTGGTTTTGTCAAACCTGAAACAGGAAGCAATAGCGAGTGATGGATGGTGGTGACGACTTAAAGTTGTGGTTGGTGATCAAACGAGGATAAGGTGATCTTATGGTGTCAGGTTTCTATAATAGTGGATTTGTGGTTGTAGGTTAAATTTCATAACAAGCAGAATAAAAGTGAAGTCGTAGTAGTTGTTATGTAAATGTGATGGTGGGTTGTGTTCAATCATAAAATGTTTTGTATGTATATTATATTAAGCCAGTGGATGAATTCAGTATAGAATAATATATATCTAATATGTGAATGTGAATCAATCGTACATAAAGTGATCGTAAACAGTAACCAATTAGTAATCAACTTTAATAATAACCGTTATCTTTTGTATATGTATATAATAGATATATATATATATATATATATATATATATATATATATATATATATAAAAGATGATGAAAGGAATCAATCATATAATCACTTTAAAATAGTATTCATCAATCATATAAAGTGGTTGGTTTTGGTCGAACTAGATAAAGAAGTAGAGAACACAAGTGGGTGTGGGATGGTCCTTCAAAGTATGTATATGTTTTTATCAATGATAAGAAAAGAAGAAAAACAATAACAGTAATAATTTAATATCATTAATTAATTAAAACGTGTGAAATGTTAGCCATTGTATTTCACAGATTAGATTTCGAACTCCGTTGTTAAATAGTGGCGAATAAAAGTCTTCAGAAAAAAAATCCCAAATTTTTTTTACAGTAATCATCTTTATTTATTTCAGTCATTATGGTATAAAATTTGGTCATTAAAAATTAAATTAATTATTCTCTCCTAATCCCAAGTAAAATATAGTTAGTGTTAAAATTTATCAAATAACTTTTAAATATATTATTAATAAGCCTATAATTTATAAAACACATTTTCGGATCACCATTTATTTTAAAATCATATAACTTTGAATTTAACTTACTTAATATCGATCGAATGACAATTGAGTGTTACACTCATTTACTAAATAGATTCGAAATCACAAAATACATATTTAATATACTTTATTAATATAGATGTGTTTTAAATAATAATTATCATAATATCATATTTTTATTTTATTTAACATAATTAGTAACAACAACATAGAATATTTCAAATTATATTTTCAATTATTATATATATATTTATATATATATATATATATATATATATATATATATATATATATATATATATATATATATATATATATATATATATATATATATATATATATATATATATATATATATGTATACATACACACATATCTATTTACAATTAATTGTTCATGAATCGTCGGAAGTAGTCGAAGGGTAATTGCATATATGAAACAGTTCAAAATTTTTGAGACTCAACATTACAAACTTTGCTTATCGTGTCGAAATCATATAAAAATCAAGTTTAAATTTGGTCGGAAATTTCTGGGTCGTCACATTTTTGACAAGAACCTGGATAGCGCTGCCAGCTTCCCATTTAGAAACTGGATCTTCTTGTTTGTTCTTGGCGTTGCCATCATGTCCACTGCTTGGATATTTTTTGGGTTTGCCCTTATGCTGCATGACGTTACGACTTGACCAAGGAAAATGCCTTCTTCAAACCGAAGATGCATTTCTCCGGATTAAGCTTCATATTAATTTTCCTTAAAGAATCGAAGTTTCCTGGAGGTCTTTAAGGAGAGCAACTTATGTATGACTTTTGATCACAATATCATCAACGTAAGCTTTGACGTTTCGCCCAATCTGTTCCTTGAAGGCGGCGTCAATTACTCTCTGATACGTTACCCCAGCGTTCTTTAATCCGAATGGCATCTTGGTGTAGCAAGTGAAACGTTGTCTTGCCTTCGTCTCCCTCGACCATCTGAATTTTGTGGTACTCTTTATAAGCATCAAGGAAGCATTTGAAATGGTATCCGGCAAGCGATTCGACCTTCCAATCAATATCGGGTAACGGATAATTATCCTTTGGGCATGTTTTATTAATATCCTTGAAATCAACACACATACGCCATGATTCATTAGCTCTCTTTACCAGAAGTGGGTTTTCTACCAACGTTTGGTAACAGACCTCCCTCAAGATGTTGGCATCAACAAGTTTCTCGAGTTCGTTACGTAGAAATGCGTTGCGTTCCTGTGCCATTCCTCTCTTTTTCTATCTAACAGGTGTTATGCTTAGATTTGCATTCAAACGGTGTTCCGCTACCTCCCTTGGGACTCCCGTCATGTCAGACTCTTGCCAAGCAAAGACATCTGCGTTGTTGGATAATAGCTCGCATAAAGCACTTTTGGTTTCCTTCGAAAGGGCGTTACCAATTTTGATGATCTTTTCTGGGAACGCGTGATTGATTATGACACCTCCTTCCTATACTACGGGTTCCGTCTGGAAGACCGGCTGGCTAACTTCGGCACAAATCGGAGCGCGGTCTGAAAACAAAGTCGCGACGCCTGTCGTGGTGGGAAATTTCAACATACCGTGAACGGTAGAAGGTATGGCGCTCAATTCTTGTAACGATGTTCGACCCAGAATTACATTTTACTTTGAACTGGCTACGAACCACCATAAATGTCAAGCAATACGGTACGGGACCGATGATCATCTCCTAGTGTCATGTCAATAATTACACGTCCCAGGTGCCAAGTCGTTTCCCCTGCAAAAACCCGCAACGAGGTGTAGCGGCGGTTTGACCTTATCTCTTACATCCTGTGGTAACTGTGAAAAGCAATGTTGGTATATAACGTCGACGGCGCTACCCGTACCAATGTAGATGCGGGATACGCGACATCGTCCAATGGTAGCAGTGACTGTTAAAGGTAAATCTGTTGGGCAGACTTTCCATAAAACTGGGAACATGATCGGCGCATATTATCATTCCTCTAGCGCTTTGGCCTTCCTCACTTGACCCGAGTGCTACATTTGCATCATGTGAATGTTTTTCTTAGGCGCCTTCTCTTTACTTTTCTGCCACACGAACTTTCTGGTGGCGGAGCCTCCCTTGTTGGAGGGTTTCAAGTGGTTAAATTCTCCTAACTTCAATCATTCAATGATAATCTTTTTCAACTCTCAAAAATCATAAACGTCGTGTCCCTTGTCTTCATGAATGATACAATATTGGCTTTCGTCCACCGCGAAGCACGGCTGCATAGGTTTAGGTGGCGGAAAATTTCTGCTGATTTCTTCCGTTGCCAATATCTCCTTAGGCATTGTGGACAACGACTTTATGAGGGACTCCTCCTCTGCTGACAATCTCTTCATACCGTATTTCTCATATGGACGGTAGTTGCGGTTATCGAATTTATTTCTGGAACGCCTACTACCACTCCTTCCACCGTTACCTTTGAAGCATCCTCCGGATTGCTGGTTACATTTGTTACCTTTGTCATCTTTGTCTTCCCTGCCGCTGGGATGTATGGTCAGCGATGGTGACATCAGCAAACTCTTCGGAACGTATGTAATCGCGTACCATCCTAAAGGCGTCCATAAAGGTTTTGGGAAACTTTCGTCTCATGGATTTAACTGCTGACAAGTGTTTGACTTGACATATTCCAATTATAAAAGCAGAAATATGTTGTGACTCTGGCAGATCGGGTATTTGTTGGCATTCAGTTGTAAACCTAGTAGTGAAGTTTGACAAAGACTCGCGTGGCCTCTGTTTGATTCCGTGTACGTCCAAGTGTGTTAATTTTGTCCTCATAAAATTCTGGAAACGTTGAATGAACTTCATCCTCAAATCGGTAAAGCTGGAAATGCTGAGCGGTGGTAGTTTAGCAAACCACTCACAAGCGCTTGGATTTGTCCCGGGAACATTTGGCACGTCGTAGCATTATCCCTGTGTTGGGTTTTAATTTCATGTTCGAATTGTTGCATGAAATCTTCCGGGTCGTTGCTCCTGTCATACATGCCCAACGTGAGGGGCTTCGTGAGGACAGCGGGCAACAGGTGTGTTGCAATTTCTATAATGAACTTTAATGACGTCGCGGAAGGCTCCAATGGTTTCTTCACCTTATCTTCGCCCATCATGGCATACCAATTATTCAACATTCCATCCGGCACGCCGGGCTGCTCAATTTGTGCACTCATAGACGGCGGGGCGCCCAGGATGAGGGTTTGGATCAGCTCTGTAGCGACCCGACAAAATCGTCATTGACGGCGCCGTCTACTTAGGTCCCGTTACGTGGTCATAAGTCTTTAAAACAACGTTTGACCAAAAGATATGTCGCATTCATTTCAAATGTAAAGATTGTTCAAAGTTTACAAGAATAGTTCCACCACAAGTTACGTTACAAAGTTATAAGTACAAATGAAACTTATGCGACACAATTTAAAAGTAGCCAAAAGACGCTCCATGTATGCATATATACTCGACATCCAATGCAAGTATCAAAATAATGAGCGGAAGCATGTATCATGTATCGTTCAAGGACCTGAGAAAAACATAGAAATCTGTCAACGAAAACGTTGGTGAAATCATAGGTTTGAGTAAGTAAGTACAAGTGAACCACAAGATTTGCAACAATGAGATAATAGTAATACATTCCAAAAGTTTGTTTCACGAGCACCCAATTATCAATGCTTAACATTCCTTCCATAGAACCCCATCACAATAGTGTTAGAACATATACTGTTTCTCGAAAATACATTTCATTCGTAAACGGTAGCGAACCGTTTGAATGAGGGTTTGTCAAACCCATATGGCCATATAACATAAGTTCTCGCTTACACCCGGCAAGTGTAACTAATGATAATCGAATTGAGGATTTTTGTTCTAAACTCATATGTAGAATGTTTGTTTTCCTGTACTTGTGTTCACTTAGTTAAAAAGGAACGTTTATGTTTTCTCATCCCAAATGTAGGTTTCAAAAGAGTAAAATTGGGACTATGATCTCACCTTGAGCGGAAGAGTATATAAGTACTTCGACAAGTAACGTGTGCAAAGAACAATGCTAGTCTTGACCTAAACAAATAGGTTGTATCAATAACGGTAAACACGATAGGTCAAAGATGTTCAATTAGTCCTACGGCTCGTTACGACTCGATTATGTAGCATGTGAAATCAAATTGTCAAGTTTCATGCAAGATACAAGTATAGAAACAAGTTAGGAAGGTTGCATAATTATTTGGTTAAGTTTGACAAAAAGTCAAACTTTGGTGTCAAAGTCAACGAAAAAGTCAACACGTTCGGGTCGGGTCCCGAACTATTTTTCTGAGGTTTTTAATCATGTATGAGCATGTTAGAACAAGTTACATGTGAATCGGAGGTCCATAGCATAGCAAACATTTTCCGTAAAATGACCAGCGAAGACAGAGCCTGCCAGTGTATCTGGACGGCGTCCAGATTGTCTGGACGGCGTCCAGCTTTGAAGACTGGGACGGCGTCCAAGTATCTGGACGGCGTCCAGCCTTGAAATCTGGGACGGCATCCAAGGGTCTGGACGGCGTCCAGATTGGTATTCAAGTCTGATGCAGAAACCTTCTAAGTGCACGAACCAAAAACCAAATAAACACAATTTACGATCCGCAAACAATCAAGTCAAGTATTTTATACCGTTGGGAAGGTAATTTGACGAGGAAGACAACTAAACACATTTCCTCAATCAATCTACCTATTATAACAACCAAAACCGCATCTAATGCTCAACATTAATCGCATACAAGTTCATAAATGCAATTCAATGATTCGGGCAACCAATTTACATGAATGATATGCCGTTTCGAAGGTAATCAAGCATACAATCCAACTAAACACTTACCAACAATAATCCATTGCATTCAATGCATCAAAAGTCCATTTCAAGTTCATCAAACCCTAACCCAAATTCACCAAAATCATAAATTAAGTTCATGAACTTTTCTAAAGCAACCTACACATCAAATTGAAGCTAGTGATACTAGGAACACAATTATAACATGAACTTTTAACATCTAACAACATATGATCATCCAAAATTCAAGAACAACACACCAAAATTCAAGTTCATGCTAGTTACACTAAAACAACGAGATCGAGTATATAAATCATATAATCATGTTAGACTTGAGCCATAGACACTAATTAACACTTTTATAAGTTAAAAACATAAAGAACACAAAATCTAGTGATTTTAGAAAGTTACCCAAATGTAATGAAATCGGTATGGAATCGAAGAGGAAGATGCAAGGATCACGAATTTGTAATTTGTTTTGTTGCTAGCTTCCTAATCCGAATTTAGATGATGAATTCTTGTTGGTGTTCTTGAGAGAAAAAGGGAGTAGAAGAAAGATGGAGATGTTGAAATGAGAGGAGGAGGTTGAAGGTTTGACTAGTTGACCTAGTCAAATCTTTGGCCTCTTGGCAAGTTTAGTCCCTCTAATTTGAATCGGGTGCGTGAATTACCTAAACGAGATAATTTAAAACGCGTATTAATGGGAGATGTTATAAACATATAAGGGAGTTTAAATTAGTATAACGGAAAAGTAAATGGAAAAAGGCGGGATGTTACATTACCTACTCCTTAAAAGAAATTTTGTCCCGAAATTTAAGTAGGCGTAGTAGTCGTTGTTTCTTCCTCAAGATCTTGCGTTTCTGAATTCACGAATAGATGAGGATACTTCCTTTGCATTTGATCTTGTCTTTCCCAAGTAAACTCGGGTCCCCTTTTGGCGTTCCAACAGACTTTAACAATCGGGATTCGGCTTTGTTTCAATGTCTTGACGGAGGTGTCCACAATTTCAACCGGTTCCTCCACAAAATGAAGTTTGTCATCAATAGTAAGTTCCTCGAGAGGGATGACGATATCGGGTTTGGCAAGACACTTTTTCAAGTTAGATACATGGAAGGTAGGATGAACGGAGTTCAATTGAGGCGGAAGATCTAAACGATAAGCAACGGTTCCAATACGCTCCAAGATTTCGAAAGGACCAATATACCGCGGATTTAGCTTCCCGCGTTTCCCAAAACGGATTACACCCTTCCAAGGTGCGACTTTTAACATGACGCGGTCACCGACTTGAAATTCAAGGTCGTTACGTCTTTTGTCGGTATAGCACTTTTGACGACTCCGGGCCGTCCGAAGCCTATCTCGGATTTGAACGATCTTCTCGGTGGTTTCATGAATGATTTCGGGTCCGGTGATTTGTACATCGCCTACTTCGGCCCAACAAAGAGGTGAACGACATTTTCGGCCATATAGCGCTTCAAAAGTTGAGACTTTAATACTCGCGTGATAACTATTGTTGTAAGAGAACTCGGCGAGAGGTAAATGCTTGTCCCAAGCTTTTCCGAAATCAACCACGCAAGCTCGTAACATGTCCTCTAAGGCTTGAATTGTACATTCGCTTTGTCCATCGGTTTGAGGATGATATGCGGTGCTCATGTCTAAACGCGTTCCCAACGCTTCTTGCAATGTACGCCAAAATCTAGAAACGAAACGGCCATCTCGGTCGGAGATAATCGATAAAGGTACACCGTGTCGGGCTACGATCTCCTTAATGTAAAGTTGTGCAAGTTTCTCCATTTTGTCCGTTTCTTTCATGGCAAGGAAGTGTGCGGATTTGGTGAGACGGTCAACAATAACCCAAATGGTATCATAACCGCCCGTCGTTTTTCGTAGCTTGGTGATAAAATCCATCATTATCCTTTCCCACTTCCATTGCGGGATCTCGGGTTGTTGAAGTAGTCCGGACGGTCTTTGGTGTTCGGCTTTGACTTTGGAACATGTCAAACACTTGGAAACATAAGTAGCTACGTCCCTTTTGATGTTCGACCACCAATATAGTTGTTTAAGGTCGTGGTACATCTTATTGGCACCGGGGTGAATCGAGTATCGTGACTTATGGGCTTCATCTAAAATAAGGCTTCGTAGGTCCCCATAACTAGGCACCCAAATCCTTTCGGCGTAATACCGGAGTCCGGTCTCCCTAATTTCGAATCGAGAGACGAGAATGTTTAAGAGCTCGTGTGAAAGGTTTTCATCCTTGAAAGCCTCATCTTGGCTACCCGAATTTGGCTATTAAGGTTTGTGTGGATGGTGATGTTTAAGGCTCGGACACGAAGAGGCACCGCTCTTTCTTTTTGACTTAAGGCATCGGCTACTACATTTACCTTCCCGGGATGGTAACGAAGCTCGCAATCGTAATCGTTTAAGGTTTCAATCCATCTTCGTTGTCTCATGTTTAGTTGCTTTTGATCGAAGATGTGTTGAAGACTTTTGTGGTCGGTAAAGATAGTACTCTTGGTTCCATAAAGATAGTGTCTCCACATTTTAAGTACAAAGACAACGGCTCCGAGTTCGAGATCATGCGTCGTGTAGTTTCGTTCATGAATTTTGAGTTGTCGAGAAGCATAGGCAATGACTTTCGTTCGTTGCATCAATACACACCCAAAACCATGTTTCGAGGCATCGCAATATACAACAAAGTCATTATTGCCTTCGGGAAGTGACAAGATAGGAGCGGTGGTTAGTTTCGTTTTCAAGATTTGGAATGCGGATTCATGTTCGGTTGCCCAAACGAATTTTCTTCCCTTATGAGTTAACGTGGTTAGAGGACGAGCAACCAAAGAAAAATCCTTGATGAATCTACGGTAGTATCTGGCGAGACCCAAGAATTGACGGATATGAGTAGGAGTAGTAGGAGTCTCCCATTTACTAATGGCTTCAATTTTCGTTGGATCGACTTTAATACCTTGGTCACTTACAACATGACCAAGAAATTGAACTTCCCTTAACCAAAATTCACACTTGGAGAATTTGGCATAGAGTTGTTCTTGTCTTAAAAGTTCAAGCACAAGTCGGAGGTGTTCCTCGTGTTCTTCTTCGCTTTTTGAATAGACTAAAATATCATCGATGAACACGATAACGAATTTGTCAAGATTCGGTTTGCACACGCGGTTCATAAGATCCATGAACACCGCCGGTGCGTTAGTGAGACCAAATGGCATTACAAGGAATTCATAACTACCATAACGAGTTCGGAAAGCGGTTTTGGAGACATCTTCCCCCTTAACCCTCAATTGATGATAACCCGAGCGGAGATCGATTTTTGAATATACACAAGACCCTTGTAATTGATCAAAGAGGTCATCGATGTAAGGAAGAGGATATCGGTTCTTAACCGTCAATTTGTTTAGTTCACGATAGTCAATACACATTCGTAGGGATCCGTCTTTCTTTTTAACAAACAAAATCGGAGCGCCCCAAGGTGAATGGCTAGGTTGGATAAAACCACGATCAAGTAGTTCTTGGATTTGACTTTGCAATTCTTGTATTTCGGATGGAGCGAGTCTATACGGTGCACGTGCTACGGGTGCGGCTCCCGGAATAAGATCGATTTGGAATTCTACCGGTCGATGAGGTGGAAGACCCGGCAATTCATCGGGAAATACATCGTAAAATTCACTAACAATTGGCACATCATCGATATGCTTCTCATCGGACTCGACTTTCTTAACGTGGGCAAGTATCGTAAAACAACCCTTACGGAGTAGTTTTCTAACTTTAAGGCACGAAACGAGGTTGAGTCTGGTGCAACTCTTATCGCCATAAACAATCAAAGGTTCACCATTCTTGATAGGAATTCGGATTGCGTTAAGATCACAAAGGATGTGAGATTTCATTTTGACTAACCAATTCATACCGATTATTACATCAAAGCTTCCTAGTTCCATGGGTATCAAGTCAATTTCAAATTCCTTACCCAAAATGTTTAACGTACACCCCCGGTAATATGTGTCGGCACTTAATAGTTTTCCGTTGGCCACTTCAATGGTATAAGTGGTATCTAGTGGACGTGGT